>NC_133802.1:10017996-10689246 GCF_043250625.1 Sebastes fasciatus | reverse complement strand
CTCCAACTAGGTCCAATTAGTTTTTGTATTGTGTAGCTAACATTAGCCCCTTAGACATTCTCTGTCTGGATAGGTTTTTGTTGTGTAGAGTGGACACGGCACTATTTAGAAGGAAACTCATTGGGCCTCATTCACGGAAATGGAACACGGCAACATGGATAATTTTCACCGTAGCTGGTGTGCATAGATGTCATGCAGAAAATTCGCACACAGATTTTTTGCATTCCCGCACCGCATTTTCGCACTGCTCTGCTGAGAAACAACTTTTAACCTCAGTCTTTTTGCATTACTACGCAGCACTGATTTAACTTTGATATCATGTAGGTACATACCCTTCATACGAGTTTGCTGGAAACATAAAAAAGTCAGCCGGGGAAAGAGTTTTCAACCCACCCATTGAGCTGAATTAGCTTGCTAGCTACAGCCGATACAATCTGCCAGCAACAGTTGTGATTTCAGCCAACAAAATTGACTGTCGCCAATAAAAAATGAGAGGCCTGCTGTTGTCTAAAGTCAAGGAACCACTGTTTCAAATACTGCTTTGGATTTTGAGTGGTAACTCTGTCGTCATTATCATTGTAAACTGCATACATCCAGTACACTATACTGGGAAGCTTCACAGGAGCTTAGTGAGCAGTGGATTGCACCTGTACATTTGGATGTAGGCTAAAGATCTGCACACTTTTTTGTCCAAGCAGTGAATTACTCCAATATCAAACTCCCAAAAAAGTTCAACCAGGTCTTTCATCACGACAACACGCCCGTCATACTCTTCATCTCCTCTCACACCTCCGCCTCCCTCTGAGCCTCACCAGAATGCCATATTTAGGCGGGGAGAGGCCGAGCCGAGCACACGTTTTTATGAGGAATGTTAAGAATGCTTCGCTCTGCCTTCTATTTGGTGAGATCTCATCATGGCACATGAAGTCAGGGGGTGAACTTATTCATTCGTGTGCTCTGGCTTCGACTCCATCTCCTCATTTTCACATCATGTGTTCGAGAGCCCTTCCACCCCTCCATCCCTCCACCCCATATGTAATGCAACATGCAGCTCCCTGCCAGGAGATCATTATGAAAAGACTCCTGAGAGACGATCACAGATGGCAGGCAGGCGGGATGGCATACGGACTGGGAAACCTGGCAAAGCGATAGCCATATCAGCAACACATGGTGAGGTAGCAGACACAGAGATACAATACATAAATATGGAATGAGCATACATAGAAGATAAGGCAGCTCTGCGGGCAAGAAAGACAGGTAGGGATGGAGAGTCTGGTTAATAATAGATGGACAGATCAATAGACCTGAGCAAGAAGGAGGGGGAAAATACTTCTGTGTAACTTGTTTTGAAATTTCTTGATGTATAAAAAATGTTCCGTGCACAAGCCATTGTCAAATACGTGCAACAACAACAAAAATCTAATTTCAAGATTAATACATTTAATATACCACAAGTCCTCTATATCTTCTGTCTCCCAAATTTTTTTTTTTTTACAAAGATTATGTAAATATGAATTAGAAAGAATATATACATAAGGATATAGATATCATTATTATTATTGTTATACTGTATATTTACTTCTAAAGATGATTTACAGCATTTTGGGTGGAATATAATGGTTTTAATTAGAGGTGAAACAATTAATGAATAATAATTAAGTATACTTATAATACTATATACTATTATTATTATTATTATTATTATTATTATACTATTGAACTTTATTTAAATAAGGAAATAGAAATGTTTACATTAAAAAAAGATTAAAATAGATGAGAAAATGTATACCAGTCTCATATTTGTGCGGTCAATATGAAAGCTGGAGCCAGGAGGCTGTTAGCTTAGCTTAGCATAAAGACTGGAAATAGGGAGAATCGGCTAGCCTGGCTCTGTCCAAGGGTAAAAGACGTTTTTAAGCGGGGTTATGTACAGACTGTTTCTTGGACAAAGAGCAGTGACTTTAGCCAAAACATACTCTTTATGCTAAGCTAACGCTCTCGTGGCTCTAGCTCCATATAGAATGGACATTTTGAGAGCGGTATCAATCTTCTCATCAAACTCTTGGAAAGACAGCAAGGCTGTCAAACATGGATGTAGACAGCAGGTAGGGAGACGGTGTCAACAGCTTGTTCAGTCCATTGTGAAAAAAATGAGGAAAGACTTTCAAAGAACACAAAAGCTTGTGTTTACTTATTCCTAGCTGTTCATGTGTTACACAAAAAAATATTTATATCTAACAAATCACACTTGGTGAATACTGACACCTAAAAAGGCTTTAGCTCAGTGAACAACAACCCCCGCCTTTACTACAGAAACCCTGTAGTATTCCTCTACAGGTGAATGAGTCTGGGCCCAGTGAGCAGGTTTGCAGCTGTTTCTAATGCTGAGGCTTCGGTGGCAGCGGGGGCAGGACGCAGCCCTCCTGCCTAATGTTGTTTTACCCCCATAGAGGTTAAATCACACACATGTGCATCACACACTCTCCTACCCCCTCCCTGCATCTTTCACCCTCCTCCACCACATCTGAACAAACCCGAGGTCCCCATGTATAAAACTGAAAACCACAGAACAACAAGTGTAAACTGTTCCAGAGAGGGGTGGAGGAGCAGTCAACTATTTCAAATTGACAAGACGGAAGAAAACAAATAATAACCGATTTATTCTGCTGACTCATTTTGGAATTATTTAGTGTAAAAAAATACAGCTTTCCCAAGTCTCTCTGTGCATATCTGTTGTCTACATGACTGTTACATTAAGGCAGAACTCAATACCCTGTCACCATATTTAAGAGGGGTCATGAGGGGATTACTGCATATCTTGAATTTTTAAGGGCATTAATGCCAAAAAAGTACAGTAATTGGTCAAGCTGATTATTATATAATAACGTAACCTTTTGTGCCGGACTATTCTTTTTATGGGCTTTATATTAGTGCTAAATTCCAAGAAAAATTGAAGCATGTTTTGCAGTTACTGGAACCCGTGAGTATGACCTGAGGAATGCCAGTGTGTGCTTGTACACTGGGGATCATTTGGACTGGTTGAATCAAGGACTCACCAAACAACCTCATTTTGTTCATGACGGACAGTTCAATAAAAGCTTTCCTCGTGTGCTTTTAAGAGCAGTCACCTACAAAAAAATCGACCTACAACCTGCTTTAATTCTACACCTTCATTAAGAACAAAGCGCAATGCAATACGCAGACTAGTAGTTGTTGGTGAGCCCTTATAGAGCAGTGGAATGAGTCTCGAAGTCAATGGGTTTTTAGTTAGATGATTGACATAAGCTCTGTGGTTTAAAACAAGCTTACGAAATTTTAGTTAATACAAGCTAACTTTGTTAGTTACAGCTATCCAAGGCCACTTTTCTACAGATAGTCCTTCCGTCACTTAGTAGTGGAAGGCAGAGGTATGATCTCATAATCCCAATTAAGGTGCGACAGGTTGTGTTCCCATACGATTTATTTCCCGAAAAGCTCTAAAACAAGGGAAGACACCTGTAGCATAAGGTGAACCCATAATTCACATAATGTATCATTATTTTGTCCGACCAACAGCCCAAACCCCCAAAGTATTCAGCTTTGATACACGTGTATCAAACTGTATCATGATACACATATTGCCAGATTTTTGCCAATGCATAGCACTAAAGGAAATAACTAAAAAATTTAAATTTGAACCTGCAGTTTTACGGTTTTACAAGACTGGGAATGCAGTTGTGACTCTTACAATAAGGCAAGAGTTTTTGGGACTGATTCTGAGGACTGACTCTGTTGTGTTTTGGACTAAGGAGAAGTATCTTTGAGCTGAGAAGCTCCAGGGTTCGAGTGCCCTCAACAGAGATGGGAAATGTTTTCAGTAGAAGCTCGGGGCTTAATTACAGAGATGGTGAAAAGGTAAGGATCAAAGCCTCACTGTTCCCTCTATGGCATTCCTCTTTTCGGTCTGTGCCAAACAGGTCTGCCTCAGCAGGCACAGTCCTTAAGCTGACCAGAAAGTAGCCGGATTTCCAGGAGGCTGGCTGGCAGAGAGGAGAGGATGAGGAACATTCCTCCCCAGCCCTGTGTTATCACTTCCCCTTCACTAATGGCATAAATCGGGCGGCACAGCGGAAAGCAAGTGCCCCTGTGCCACGTCAAAAAAAAAGCAGTGAGAGGAGACAGGGAAGCATTTCAGTTCAGCTATGCACTTCTTCGGTGGTAAATATTTCATCTGTGGAGCTGGTCTCATCCGCTCTTTCCCTCTCGTCTCTCTCATGTGAGGCCGTCTTCATGCCAGGTCACTGAGTGCTTTCCACGGAAGAACAGAGCAATGGAAAAAAAAAAACCTTTCCATGATGGTGCTTAAATCCTTAGCTCAAAAGTGCAAGTGAACTAGATCATCTGTTTGCAGAAAAGTTACATATAACAATGTGAAGTCGTGTCTGATCCATGTCCCACATCATGTGAGATGAATAAGGATGAGACTTAGTGGAGCAGCCGGGTCTGAACTACACACAAGGTTTCCATTTCTTTTTCTGTTATGCTGAATAATGGAATGATAATGTTATCAATGGAGAGATTTCAAACATGATATTAGAGGTAAAACTGAACCATGTTTATAGCTTGTTGCTCTCTCCCAACAATGAAAACAAAAGTCTAAGGTCATGCTGGCAGCTCCGTGTGACTGTACTTAGGCACAGCGGTGCTTTGAGCTAAATGCTAACATCAGTATGACAATGCTAATGTTTAGCAGGTATCTTAGTTTAATGTGTGAGCATGCTAGCATTATCCAATTAGCACTAATCACGAGGTACAGCAGAGGATGATGGGAATGCCATTAGTCATGCAGGTATTTGGTGATAAACCAGAGTATTGGACAAACTGAAGTTTTGACTTGATGAAGGCACTAGATGCAAAGTCAGAGGCTCACCAAAGTTATTACAATTTATCCTGAGAAGAAGAACATGAATTTCTGTACCCAAATTTCATGACAATCCATCCAATCTAATAGTCTTGACATTTCATTAAAAGCCAAAAATGTCAACCAATAGTGGAAAAGTCAGGTCAGTCAAATCAACTTATTTGGAAGGGTTCGTGGCTCTCATAATGGCTAGGGTGGGTGCATGGAATTAAAAAACCCTGACCCGCACATCACTGATGTACATCCAATCACCAATCAGTAATATTTCAAACGAGGACAAATATCTGCATATATTAATGAGTACTTTAAATGTAAAAGTATGTTCTGCACTGAAGATAAACGAACTAGGGATGCACCGATCCAACTTTTTCAGTCCCGATAGCGATACCTAGGCTTTGGGTATCGGCTGATACCGAGTACCGATCCGATACCAGTGTTTAATTAAAGAGATGTTTGCCTCACTGTGTGGAAGTGACTGGGTTCATTCTTTTATGTGTAAGGCAACATCAAGCTTGACTTAAACATCACTTTGATAACTTTGTATAAGGAAATGTAACAAATAAATACATAGATATACATTTACTGAATTGTTGTTTATTATTAAAATAATAAATCATGACACATCAACTTGGTAAAAAAAATCTTCAAAATTAACAGGAATAACCTTTCAAGTGTAAACCTTTCTAACGCAGCAACAGATTGGTCAAAACTTAAACAGGAAAAAAAATTACAGACTATAATGTATATACTATATAAACACAGAATTGAAATGAATAGATCAGCCCCATTGTCACCGATGTCCAATCCAGCTATTGGAGTCAGTATCGGCCCGATATCCGATCCAGAATCGGTATCGGTGCATCCCTAAAACAAACTATTTCTAATTACAGAAAAAATTCTAAAAGGTGGAAATTCCAGCATGACATACCATCTGATATATATATATAACGAATTTTACTTTTTTACTTCACTAATAACCAAAATAAAAAAGGATAGACAAACGCAATCCAATCCACTGCCAAGCCTCCTGTTTCATTGTGAGAAAACACACACACACAAACACAAACACAAATCTACCACTCAGTCAGGTGATCCTCCCAGAAGTACCCCAGCTTACCACACAGATCATGGATGACGTCCAGGGATGAAGACCAGGAGTAGCGCTCTATTCCCATTTGAGTGAGAGAAGGCGGCATTGCCTCGAGCTCATATGCTCCACGCTTCTTCCAGTACAGGAACATTATGAGTTCTTCAACCAGCTATATGGTAATTAACATATACTCTTAACTGTACAATTCATTACCCAAAAGCTTAACTCATCCCACAGTGTCTAACCAGCCTTTGACCCCCCTCAAAAAAACATAATAACCTGAACTTCTGCAGACAATCAATACACCCTTCTCATCAACCATCTTTATAACATAAAACTCACCAGACGAACTTTAAACTCTGCCAACTGCCAATATGTTCATGTTCATCCCCACCTGCACAATTACCTCATCCAGCTATGAGCCACAAAACACTTTGCTTTGAACCTCCTGCCCAAATCTGATTCTGCTTCAAGGCCGGTCCAAGCGAACAAACAGACTCCCCTCAAGTACAATCCATTACATCTCCAGGGGACCATATTATTGATTCTAAAAATGGAAGAAGCTTTACCGCTGCCATCCAAGCTTTAACAGGCAAGTTTTTAAGTAGGTAACAGGTGATATAACTAAGCCCTCTTCTTTCTAATTCACGTCTCTCCACATTAATGCCAAATGCCTCTTCCTGTTGATACTGTAGATGTTTCTCCACTAATCATCCACTTGAAAGCCAAGCACCAAATGCTGCCCTTTTCTAATCCATTTAAGAGAGCTAAATTACAGACGCCCAGCTGCTAAAAGGTGTTGCAAACTTATCTCCACCATCAAGTAAAATGTCCTCTTGCCTTCCCTGAGCCTCTACTTTATCCATGGCAAAGTTCCTCAAACTGTACAAAACTGTGAGTGTGAGGCAAGCTGCTCATGTTAAAGCCCTGTGTAGGATCTCCTGGCGATAGGGGGGCTTTCTGCCCACTCCATCAGACAAGTGTTGTATTCATGCAGAGGTGAGTTGCATGCTGGGACGGGAAATCTGGGCCAATGGCTTTTGGACTGGGTGACACAAAGATCTCTTTTAAACCTCCTCCTACATCCAGAATGGACTTGCTTTATGTTTTGCGCAAACCCGTAAAAGGCTGACATTTTTCTGCATTAATTAGTGCCCGCGCCCTTTATGTCTCCTGAAAGATTTATTCCTTTTTATGAATGCACCAGCTCTGTGGTGACTGAGCTCAGTTATTCCTGTGGAGGTACAATGCACGCATTGGCCTCTTGGAGATGAAAAATAGCGGATTCTTGCTGTAACTGAGACAAAGCGTTTCCACTTCTCTAATATCTTTGAAAAAGGGGTTAAAACAACATGCAGTTAGATATCTCAAGTGAAGGCATAATATTTTCCCCAGTGTTGCTTAAAAGGCTGATGCACTGCTATTATGCATCTAAAAAGGGAGAAGAAATACTGTGAGAATGTGCTGCACCGGCCGGGGGAAGGGAGGGACGTTGTCACACACAACGACCCACAATTTTGGGATAAGAAATTAGAGGGTAGGATGGGAGCCGGTTTGCTGCTCAGCTCTGGGCTTTGCAGACATATGGTAATAATCTGAAGCAGCTTTGAGCACGCGGCTTCCCTTTTAATGAAGAGAGCAGTCGTGCAGCATGAGAACTGGGCTGCAAACACAAGGGCCAATTTCCACCTACTGCAGAAACAAAGAGGGAAGCAGAGGAGGTATTAGACAGCCTCGCTTTCATCATCATCCATCAGAAGACCTTTTAATAAAAAAGGAAGGCCAGAAAGTACCTGCCTCCATCACAGCACTGACATTCATTTTGATCTGATCTCACACAAAAAATATTCAGCTTATGAAAAAAGAATCTTATTAGGAATGGACTCTTTACAATAAAAACACCAACTCATATCTGGCAGCTGTGTGCTGCTGGCCCAGGGTGCCTTTTCCGACATGGTTTAGGTACAGTCATCTGTTAGAGATCAAAATTCTGATAATCACAACCAGGAGGATGTTCGTGAATCTACATTTCCCACCACCAATACTTATATTGCAGAGTTCTGAATAGCTGTCAAGTTTGAATGTTTTCTCCCCTCTTAAAGCTGAAGTAAACGAGACTGGAGAAAATATGATTCAAAAAAGTTATTTTTATAAAACGATCGTTATATCCTGACATTAGGACATGAAACAGGTAACCTGAAAAAAAATCACGTGCCTCTGTGTCCTCCGGTGTCCTCCAGTGCTCCTAACGGCATCTGGAGGATTTCACAGACTGGAGGAAAACAAGCAGTCAGAGCTGATCTGGGATCTGCTGTCCATCTGCCGTCTATGAGAGCCGGCTGTCAATCACTCGCGAACTCCGACCAAACGGTCAAACTAGGCAGCGCTGATCAAATATGAATCAATATTATGTAACGTTAATACCTATTTCTCGCCTCAAATGTTTTCAGAATCATCTTGTAGTGCACGGTTTTGCTGTAAAATGAGAAAGTTTGTGACCCGGCATGACCGGAGCACAGCCAATAGGAACGCTCTTTCTCTCTGAAATAACCTGTGATTGGCCAAAGTCTCCCGTCACGGGCTAGATTTTTTTAAAGCCTGAAAACAGAGCCATGAGGAGGTGCAGAAGTCTAGTTATTTTTGAGAGCACTTGAATTACAATATGCTGAAAGGTTATTATGGAAATTTTGCCCAATGATGCCAAAAATATACTGCCTACTGCCACTTAAAGGGCCAATCCAGAAATTCAGTATTGTACTTCCAGAAAGTCAGGGGCCTTGTGAGAGACAGATTAAAAACAGCTGACTTCCACTCCCTAGAATGGGTCAAGCTCCACAAACATGGGATCCTACATTTCCCATAATGCAACTCGATCTTTTAATTAGACCCTCCCTGCCTTCTAAATAAACACCCTCATGGTTCAAACGAAGCCCCCAGGAAGAGTGCCGGGCTTTGAAGTAAATTTTATATAGTGGCCAAACGTTGAATTCACAACATCCGTGTCCGTCACATGATGCCATTGGGCCAAGAAAAAGACTTTTACCCATAGACTTGAATTGAGAAATAGACGTCTGTAACTCAGCGGATAATTCGTTTTTGATAAATCAACTTCCCATTACAAACACGTGAATAGCTCTTACTTAAATCATTAGGTCCTAAAAGTTGTAAAATGCACTAATAGCTGAATCCAAGGTTATTGTCCTTCCTCCGTTCATGTGAATGAGACGTTAACTTTTTACTTCTGGCGAGTGCATTCACACTTCAAAAATCATAAAAGTGGTGTTCATTTGTGGAGATTACTGTACGGAACAAAACGTGTAAGTATCATAAACGTTTGTTTGCCACAGAGTTTATTTTCTGCAATAATCCCAAAACCTAATGAAAAAATCCCATCGGCTTTTTGTCGAAGGAACCTGCTAACTTCCGCGATAACCTAGGAAAAAAACGTCATCTCTGTACCACTCTATAATACACACCTCCTGAGATTCCATCACTGTGACATCATCTGAATACATTTTTGCAACTTTTGAAAGCTCCTCCAGAGCCACTGAAGACATATACAAGTAGTACTCCTCATGAAGACTAAACTGAAATCCATGTGTAAAATCGGTGGAGCGCCCCTTTAAATGTCTAGGTGTTACAAATCGTTTTCTAATCACAGGGACATTCTTATCCCCCTAAAAACTAAAGATAAAAAACTGAAGATTTAGCATCATGCACAGCTGCTTTTGGCTTAGATAACTTAGATCAGATAACACAGTGTTAACTTTTTCCAAATGTGGCATCCAGCAGCTTAGGGCAAACATCATCTCAATACCAGATTTCAAGCATGCATCTCTCAGCAGTACAACCCTGAACACAAGCCCTGCCCTTAACCTCTTTTCTACTGACACCGGGTAATGACACTGGCTCAGATACACATTCACTGTGGCAGCGTCTTCTAGTGCTATAAAGATGATGGGAGGAGCTGCTCAGTATGTAGTCAGTATTATTATCTAACAAAAAGGCTCCAAGACATTAAAGAAATAGTTCGACATGTTGGGAAATACACATATTCACTTATTATGCCGAGAGTTTGATGAGAAGATTGACACCACTCTCATGTCTGTCTGTTAAATATGAAGTTACAGCTAGAAGACCGTTAGCTTAGCTTAGCATAAAGACTGGAAGTGAGGGAAACATCTAGCATGGCTAGACAGTAGTATCAAACTTGTCATCTAACGCTTGGCAAGAAAGTGAATGAACATATTTGGTTTGCCAGTAAACACACCTAAAATATTTGAACTAAAAAATGGAGTTTTTTTTTTATTACAGATGATTTCCTACGCTGGGCATCACTAGAACAAAAACAAGCAAGTTGGCTCAACTACCTCTAATTTGTTTTAGTGTCAGACAGAAATGGCATGCAGTCGTGTGCCGAGTCTGAATGAACTGGCTTCTCAGTAGAATCACACACTCACTAAAGTATTAATGGTGTGTAGAGAAATGAGTGTGTGAGCTGGTGCAGTACGACAAGACTGTAAATGAGCCTGTTGGAGTATGTGTGTGTGTGTGTGTGTGTGTGTGTGTGCGCGCTGTGGGGGAGAAAAAAGTGTGTGAGCCAAGAGTGTTGACAGAGGGAGTGTAGTTGAAGGCTTGTGCGTGCCCATGTGGAGGAGGTTTGGGGTTATATTTAGCAAGGTGGCCCATCAAACGGGCTGAGGTTAACCCTTCACCGGCGAAACCAAAACTAGGAAGAAATTTAAGACTTCTCGGTGTGAAAGAGAATATGCAAAAGATGCATTTCAGTTCCATCAAAGAGACACTCTTCCAGCCCAGGCTGTTTGTATCTCCATCTCAGATACAGAGAGTACTAAGTACAGCCTGTGCCTCATCATCTATTCATCTACAGAACTACCATCTTGCTGCTAACGAGACAGAAGCTACGTTCCAAATCGCATACATTCTCTTTTTACTTTTAGTACATATGCAGCCACCCTTACAAAGTACGTACTGGTGCATGCAGTGTGCAGCCTTTAACTTTGACCCTCTTGCTCATATAGCCACTGCGCAGAGGATTGTGGAATAGCCAGAAAAGCATGCTGGCCTGCATACTGCAAAATGCGACCGAATGTAGTATCCTGGTATTTTTGGCATTCTGCATTTGACATACTATGTATTGGGACATACTATATCTTTTTCTGGCCTACTAAAAAGTATGGTAGTATAGGCAGAGTATAGAAGCAAGAGGCGAAACTCCGGTGTATTTTTAACAGCCACTGCCGCCATTTTGGACTGAAAATGCTTATTATATTTATTATATTTTATTGTTCAACACAGGCCATTTCTTTGGTAATTTCTGTGGAACGCACAGTAAGAGTCTACAGCCATGCTAGCAGCTCTGTGAGGCTGTACTTTGTTTTGAGCTAAATGCTAACGTCAGCATGCTCATAACACAACGACAATGTTAACATGCTGATGTTTAGCAGGTCAATGTGAAGCTGAAACGATTAAGTAAAGTGGTCGACACAAAATGTATCTGCATCTATTTTGATAATCTCATATTCATTTAAAGACACTTTTCAAGCAAAAAAGGCCAAAAGAAATAAGTATGCTAACGCTTCTCCAATGTGACGATCTGCTATTTTTGGCTGAGCTTTGCACTGTTGGTCAAACAAAACAAGACATTTGAAGATATCTCCTTGGGCTTCAGGATATTCTGACTGTGAAAAGATGAATCCATAATGAAAATAATGGCTAGCTGATGAGGTATATGAGGTATAAAATGGCCATGCCAGTTTTTCCTCGTCAAAATTTAGCGTAGGTTTGAAAGTGTTATTTATCCCCCTTCGCGACAAGCTAGTATGACATGGTTGGAACAATGGATTCCTTAGGTTTCATATGAAAATGAGCTCTAAAATATGGCCTGCTACAACCTAAAAATCGTAAGTTGCGTTACTGCGTTATCATCGCGTTAACTTTGGACAAGTTCGAAATTTTGACCAGATGATGGAGGTAGATGAAAATGAAGTAATCCCCAAAGTTATTACAGTTTATCCTGAGGGAGACATGAATATGTGTAACAAATTTCATGAAAATCTCTCCAAATGTTGACATATTTCAGTCTGAGCAAAGTGGTGGACTGACTGACACTGTATAAAAGCAGCTTAATGGCACGCTACAACTAGCAAGATTTCGTACAGCTAAATCCAAGAAGGGATTGGGTACCTAAATTTAAAATACAACTTCAAAAAAGCAGGTGGATTTTATCATTTTATCAACAGATTATAGTCTAATATTTTCTTTTATTGATAACATAAACACTGATACATCAACCATCAGAAACTTGCTGCAAGAGATGGGTGTTCAGGACCATCCCCACAAAGTAAATTACTATGAGAGGCATCATGTAATTTAACTGTCCATCCTTAAACCAGTAGGGACAAACAACCACTCTTCAACTTGTTGATATGAATAATCCCATAATTGAAACAATCTGGTTAAAATTGCAGTGGGGGCTGCCGTGGAGAGGCCAATAAGAGAGTCAACAGGAATCAAAAACACTTATTCCCTAAAAGTACAGTTATTGTCATGTGGAGGGCTGCAATACGCGTAAACAGCCATTTAGCCAGGGTGGAGGTTAGGAGTGAAGAACGCATTCAGAGATAAACATTTGCCGTTGTGTTTCTTAAGTTAAAGAAGGTGTGTGACCCTAACATAGCCCCTCTAATTATCTGCTGCACAGTATGAAGAGGAGCAGCTCACTGTTGGTCTATTTACAACACAAAGACAGTCAATGTGATCATATCAGTTAGACTTTGATCCAAAAAATGGAAAGATAAACACTGACCAATGTACAAATATACTGTACAGTGTAAGCCTGTACAAGGTTAAAGTGATTCTGTATGCAAACTAAATGAAAATGCAAAGCACAGCCCAACAGTTTGTTCTCTGTCCGATGATGCAAAACAGCAGAGTAGGACGAGGACAGAGAACAGGCTAATAGCCCTCGGGGCAAAAAAAAAGCAGTGCAACATATGAAATTTGAACCCATGAAACATGTCTACTGTTGTGAAGCAATGTCCCACGAAAAAAATGAGAATAACAGCTAAACAAAGTGATGCAAATGAGGGTAATAAGAGCCGAAAAGTTAAGAGTAGTAGAATAGTCTGGGCTTCTGTATACTATCAGCTATTTCCAAGTGTCCTTTGTGAGAGAGAAAGGGATGATGGGAAAAGATACGTGGGAGAAAGGGGGAAAACCAGCCTCCAGCTGTGAGCACGTTTTATGACAATGACTTCATCTGTGACTAAAAACTGCAAAACAGATATTGTGGTGACATGTAGAAGGCCACAACACCTGTTATATCTGTGTATTGTGATACTAGTGAGGCAAGCCACATTAAAGGAATAGTTCGACATTTTGGGAAATAGTAGTAATAGTTTTGGGAGTAGTTGCAGTCCTTTTCTATAGCCTGACAAATATTCATGTGCCAATACTGCACTAATGAAATCAGCAAAAAACTTATATATTTGCTAGATTTGGTGAATTTAAAAAGGAATTAACTGTATCTGGGCCTTAGATTAAAACATCACATTTTCACAGAGATTGATTCAACAACAACACCTCATGCGGTTGACAGAACGCCTTTGGACCCATGAGAAAATGTAGTTGTTAAATTCTCAATTAATCCATTAAAGAGATGGTTTGGGTGTTTTTAAGTGGGGTTGTATGAGGTACTTCTCCATAGTCAGTGTATTACCTACAGTAGATGACGGTCGGCACGCCCCCAGTTTGGAGAAGCAGACAGGAATAGAGAGCATAGATGGATATGGCTTCAGTTCCCTGTCGGAAAGGGCTGTCTGACAGCAAGGTAAAGCAGTGAAAATATTCTAAATATAGCGTACGTTTAAACTGATATTGGTTTTTTTAGATGAGCTTTTCTTTTAGGTGTCTAGAAATATGTTTTGCTGTCGGCCCCGTCCATAGCATTACATTGCTTTGCATTTGTGCTGGTATTCCTGTCTGCTTCTCCAAGCTAGGGGGCGTGCCGACCGTCATCTACTGTAGGTAATACACTGACTATGGATAAGTACCTCACACAACCCCACTGAGAAACACCAAAATGATCCCTTTAATTGTTTGGTCTATAAATTATGATAAAAATGGTGAAAATTCCCATAATTTCTCAAAAGGTGAGCTGATGTCTTCTCATCACTTGTTTTATGACCAACATTTCAAAACCCAAAAGATACTATTCTGTTCACTACTTTAGAAAAACAAAGGAGATCACCAAATCTTCACATTCACTTTTATGTCATAAACAATTAATCAATAATAAAGAAAGAAATTGTTGGTGAAAAATTGACTGTTTCAGCCCTAATTTACTCTCCAGTATAGTACTAGATAGGGGTGTAAGAAAATATTGAAAATATCAAATATCGCAATATTATGTTTTGCGATACTGTATTGATTCTTATAAAAACTATTGCTTTTTAATTAATAGTTTACATGCAAAGATTAACTCAGTCAATACTTTATTTCATTTGCAAAGAGATGTGCCCTCTCAGTGTATGTGTCCTCTCAAAGTAGTGCTATGATGTTGGATGTCACAGGGACTGTGATAAATGCAAATGCAGATTCCACTTGTTGTGTTATCATGTATCATGATACATATCGCCAGATTCTTGCCAATACAGAGCCCTAGTACTAGGTACTACAACACGGGCATTATGCTTAAGTTTTTGTAAAGAGTCATTTAAATTCATATCAGAAAATACATGAAGGACTAAAAGATAGTGGACCACAAGGTAACAGTAGAACACCAGTGTTCAAATAAAAAGTTTCAATACTCAAAATGGACAGATATGGTGTGTCTGGTGGTTGTAGATGAAATGAAAAGGACATGACCTTTTGTACTCCCTGCTGTAGTGTAATCCACATACAGGAAGTACAGAACAGAAATGAAGAGATGCAAGGAAGGAAATGATCTGTCAGACCCAAGGAAGAGGATCAGAGAGTCATTGTATCAGTGCTTGATTTGTTTCCCCATTAACACATATCACATTCAACCAGAGAGAAAAAACAAGCTGCATAGCAAGGTAGACCAGTATTTACTGTGGTGCAACCTGCAGTCTCTGAGCAATTTATTAAAATGAAGAGAACAAAATGACCACTAGAGACATGAGAAAGTTATTACAGACCCTGCCGTGTTTGAAACATCAAACGCAGCACAGGGCCTTCATAAAACTAGTAAAGGTTGCCGTGCAAAACATATTAAGACGAGTTGCAAACGTTGCACATGAAGCTGGGATAATTATTCCTGAGCAGTTGGAGAGAAAGGGAGAAAAACAAAAAGCAGAGCAAAAAAACTGTGACCCGGAGCGCCATCAGGAAAAGGCAGAAATGCAAAGAGTGGAAAAGAGAAAGGAAATTACTGCCGGGACAATGGAGAGACAGTTTGAAAAAGGAAGTTTGAACTGTAACAAGCCACGAGCCAGGCGAAAATCACACACAAACATGGCATATGCACCCAGATTACACCAGTCTAGTCAGGCTCGAATGATGAAGCGGTGAGACTAAACACTCCAAATGTTCCCTCAGAGCTCTTCAGCCTTTTCACATTAAAACCTCCAAAATTCTGTTACAGAAAACTATCTCACCACAAGGTCAACTTAGTAGTAGTAGCTGTTCTGGAGCTTTCCAATATAAAGCATGACCTTCATCAGCAGATGGGATTTTGTCCAGCTGTCACGGAATTATACGTGTTCACATGTCCATTTTTTTCTGTGCACTTTCTGGCAAACTTTATCAGCTGATGAAGCTCATGCCAGAGCAGCTACTAAATGGACCTTGTGTTGGTGAGACCATTTTCTCAACTTGGTAAACTTGGCTATATGCTGAAGAAGATCATGTGATCCGATTAAAAGTTCCAGAACAGCTGCTAAATGGGTCTTGCAGTGAGACTTTTCCTTAACTGCTGTTTCCATGGTCAAGAGTAAACTTTGAACCTCAGCTTTAAAGCCAACATGGACGAGAAATCCTTAAGCGCTAAGACACATCTACAATTCCATGCCGGCAGCAGGGCAAACTCCATCTGCTGATGAAGCTCATGTGATATGATCGAAAGCTCCGGAACAGCTACTTGACAGTGGCATTAACCAACAACAATAGATGACACCAGTAATATTCCAACAAAAAACAGCATCAAATTACAAAAATAAAGTGTTAGGCTATGAGCTAAACTAACAAAACCACATTCATAAAAATCACTAATTTAAGCCAGAGATTCACATAGCCTTTCTACAGATGTCCTCTTTTATGACGACCGACACTTTAACATCCTAATAGTTCATCAAAACAGAAAGAGCTGAGGTTTGTAGTCTGTGTTTTTGTTTTTTCGGTGGTGGACGGAGACCAGACAAGACATCTGGTCCCAGATTAGACTAGTGTGTTTAAGACAGGCTTAAGACTCCGGTGGCCTGGAACACTGAAGGGTTCCAGACTCAACCAATTAAGGTTGCTAAACTTTAACTCCATGCTTACTGTATGAACCCATGAACTGTCGGGGACGCATACATCACACATGTGAAGCATACAAAGAGCTAAAAACTTGAGCTTGCTGGGGGTAGAGCTGAAAGAGAATTGAGGACTTGAAGATTATTAAACTGCAACAACAACATCATCAGCATTTGCACATCTTTTAGGTCATTTTTAAAAGCAAAAATGCCAAAAAAAATGTGCAGGTTCCAACTTGAAGGTGAAGATGTATTAGTTATAATAGTTTCCTATCCTAACAGATCATAATGCTTACAGTGCACTTTCATAGACTAAGCTACTGGAGTTACTCATACTGCACTATACTCATTTTTAACAGTCTCTTCTGCACTTTTTAATAGTCGTGCATCACAGCTGTTACCCTGCACTATATTCAGTTTTAACAGTTTTCTTCATCTCCTTGTATTTTCATATCTGCTATATTTCTTTGTACTTTGCACTACTAACCTTTTTACTGCCTTTTTACTAACATGTTTTGCACTATGGTACTGTGATGCTGGAAACTTGAATTTCCCTCGGGATCAATAAAGTTACTATCTATCTATCTGTCTGTCTGTCTGTCTGTCTGTCTGTCTGTCTGTCGGTTTTTGGACAAAACAAACTTTTTAAAAACATGCCTACTTGGGAAAATAATTGTTAGGTACAGCACAAGGGAAGTCTAAATATTACAAAAAATCACTTTGATGTGAATTATGAGCTGGGAAAGAGAGAAAGAAAAGCACAGATGGCAAGCCTGGGGGGATGGATACAATAAATAGTGTTGGTTGGAGATTTACAAGAGCTAATATCTATCATCTGAGTGCTGCAGCAAAACCCTTCATCATCTTGAGGGGAACTTCAGATCAAAGTGTACGGTCCTCTGACTAAAACACCCAATGCCTCCAGCTGGGATAATTGCTCAGGTCACTTGCCAAATCCAGCCATTAACTTTGATGATGGGGGGCATTAAACAAAGATCTGCAGCCTGAGGATCAAAGACATCCACCTCTCTCTTTCTTTGATTACTGTGGAAATTCCGACTAAACAATTCATTGTATAATCAAATTTTGAATATTGTGAGTCTGTCTGTATGTGTATATATGTTTATATGTAAAATTCAATAAAAAATATTGTTAAAAAAAAATAGAAAAAAAGACATCCCCCTTCCTATCTGACTACTTCAAGTGCACAGAATGAAGCATTCAGGTGACTCATTTCAACATGCTGATTTATCCAACAGCTTGGAATTAATATGGAAAGGTGTGATCAATAATCATGATTTTTTTTTTTTTTTTTACTTACTGAGTCGTAATCTGAGACCGAGCCAGCTCCTTGGTGGTGATTTATGCAGAACTGAATTCATGATCCACTTGTTTGGCACCATCTATGCATGCAAGTCCTTCTTGGATCCAAAAAAAAATCCCCTGCAGCAACACCAACACCAGCTCCTCTCAGGTCTGTCTGTGTGTCTTAATGCTAATCACCCAGAGATGTTTAATTAGCAGTCTTCTCTCTCTCTATGGCATTATTCTCATTTGCTCCCCATTTCTGTCTGTGGTCGCCCTCCTCCTCCTCCTCTGCTGGTTCAGATCTGTGGTCGGTGGCGAACACAAAGCTGCAACTCACATCTCGGTGAATGCACGGTGGAAAAAAAGAGTCGCAAAAAAAGCATCCACTGAAAAAGTTAACACAGGTCTAAACAACCAGCTGCAAGTTGAGAGTCCGTGCTAAGCTGTAAATATAACCTGTTGCTACTAGCTGCACACATGTGAAAAAGAAATCTCCTCGACGTCCTCCGGTGTTTGTTGGTGAAGTGAAGCTCGGTCGGTGTAAGAATAATGGGAATACGAGGAGAAAAAAAACCTTCTTCGGGGTCTTTAAAGAAGCAAATCCACTGATGGACTTCCTTCTGTCAACTTTACACGACGTGTTGTTGAAGTTGAACACGTTTTGTCCGCTGCTTCGTCTCGCCGTCCTCTCTGATCAACCATCGGCTCTCCATTCATTCAGACAACCTGGATCCACAAAAGACTCGATATGCAGTTTCTCTCTCTCTAGTGGCGCACTGTGGCCGCTGGAGGCGACAGAGAGACGCACAACAACACGTCCTCTCAAACATCACACACACACACACACCAGAGTCCATTCAGTTATTCACTGATTTTATCCCAAAGATGTCTGTCAACCAAGTTATATCTGAAAATAGTCAAAAAGACACAACATATTAGACAAAATGACCATCATTCTTAAGTGCTGGAAAGTAACTAAGTACATTTACTGAAGAACAACTTTGAGGTACTTGTTTATGTTTATGTTTATTTATTTTTGCACAATTTAAGACTATACAACATAACAAAAAAAAAAAAAATGAATAATAGAAAGTGCAGGAAGAGGCAAAAAACCCACTGGGCTTATCTGAAGCCTCCACCTAGAGAAAAGATTAATATAAAGAAATAATACAGTAAATATATTAAAAAAAGACAAGTGTGTGTGTGTGCGTGCGTGCGTGTGTGTTTGTGTGTGTGTGTTGCGTGGAAGTGTATGGTTAGTGTTTGTGAGGAGGATATTGATTTAAATATCTATAAAGACTTCTGGGTAATTGTAACCAAACAACATTGTGAGTGGGAAAAAATAAAAAACATAAAAACAGATACATGGACAACATGGGGAAAAGAAATTACAAAACAGCAATTAAATGACCCTTTAAGCAACTTTTGAAACGTCTGGGGAGGGAGAGGAGAGTGCATGGCCTGAGGATGTGAGCAGGAGCTGGGGACGGGGACAGAGAGCCAGGCCGGGCAAAACAACCATCGACTAGAAAGTCCTCATGACAGTGAGTAGGGTCTCTGACCTCCCTCTAACTTCTCAGATGGATTTAGTGGCATGTCATCTTCCACCAACAATGTTTTACTTTAAAACGAGTGAATCTCTTGTTGTCTCTGTTGTTTGTTTCTGTCTCGGTTTCTGAGTCTCTCTGCCAACGTTGGTCTTGATTGGTGTTTGATGGAGGAGCAGCTATAAGGACATTGATGACTGATGGTTCATAGTGAGGGTTAAATGGAGCTCTGCAGCAGTGGAGGAGGTGAGGTACATATAACTTGTTTGACAGGAAGAGACAGCACAGTGTGAGCACAGCTGAGGTGAAAGAAAAAAGTAAATTCTCCAGATTCCAGCTGTTTAATGTGAAATTTTTTTTGACTTCTTTACTCCTCTATGACAGTAAGCTGAATATCTTTGAGTTGCGGACAAAACAAGACATTTGAGGACGTCGTCTTGAGCTTTGGGAAACACTGATTGACGTTGGCCGTCTAGCGTTCACCTCTACAGTGGGATCTCTCTTTGGTCTGCATGAGGTCGAAGGGAAAACATCTGACCTGACCAAGCCAAAACAATGACGCAGCCAAAATGTGGCTGTGTTGTGTTTGTGTGCTCCCACCCTCAATAAAGAGGCGGGGAACGGCGAACAAAGAGAAGCGAGGGGGCAGAGAGGGGTTGTTAAAACAGCCCACTTAACAAATTAGCAATTCTTCGCTGTGTGTGTGAGTGGATTTACGACTGAGCACTCCTTCCATTCTCAGTCAGATCATTTTAAAGATCAGTCTACGTAGTTACAATCGTTCTGATGAGGTTTGTGATTTCTTGAATTAGTCTTGATGTGCTTTTTAAAAAAATAAATAAAAATAAAAAAAACATTGAAGTTATTCAGTATTATAGACCAGTGTCTTTACAGTTTTTATTACTGCCTTTGAGACTTTTTCTTCTCTGCTGTTTGGAGCAAAATCTCAATGTACATTTGCTGCCCCCTAGAGGTCCATTAGTGAGCAGCAAGAACCAAAATAGTCCTTAAATTCTAGCTTTTATATCTCACAAAGGCCTACATAAGAACATGTAAACTCATTGGAAAATGTATTGAATGACCTATAAGTGCAGTACCACCTTTGTTGTCACTTTAATAACACAATATCAGACATACAGCAGTTAATACAGAGTTAGTCAGCAATAAAAAATAGAGCCATTTCTGTAAACCCTTTCACTGGCATTAAAGGACAATACTGACTAAATGGGCTTCAGATTCACAGGAAATGTCATGTGAAAGATTCCTCCTTAAAGCTTCAGTAGGCTGAATGTTTTTGGCATCATTTGGCAAAAATTCCATAATAACCTTTCAGCATATTGTAATTCAAGTTCTCTGAGAGAAAACTAGACTCCTGCACCTCCTCATGGCTGTTTTCAAGGCTTTAAAAAATCTAGCCCGTGACGGGAGACTTAGGGCAATCACAGGTCATTTCAGAGAGAGAGAGCGTTCCTATTGGCTGTTCATTAAACAGAGGCAGCTGTCAATCACTCGCAAACTCCGATCAAACTAGGAGGCGATGATCAAATATGAATCAATATTCTGTTACTGTAATGCCTATTTCTTGCCTCAAATGTTTTCAGAAACATCTTGTAGTGTACTGTTTAGCTGTCAAATGAGAAAGTGTGCTCCGGCTGGTGGGCGGTGCTTAGTATTTCCTGAACTGATCTCAACATGGCGGCCGGGTCACAAGCTTTCTCATTATTACACTATTAAGATGTTTCTGAAAACATTTGATGTGAGAAGTAGACATTAGTGATTGACGGCTGCTCAGGGACGGCAAGACTCCAGCTCGGCTCCGATTGGTTGTTTTCCTCCGGTCTGTGAAATCTTGCAGATGCCATAAGGAGCACCGGAGGCACGATTTTTTTCAGATTACCTGTCTCCTTCATTACTGTCACTATATAGTGACGGTTTTATAGAAATAGCTTTTTTCAATCACATTTGCTCCATTTCTACCCACTGCTGTTTTAACTCTGCCCTGTTCTTTACTTGAATGTTTGATGTAAGCAGAAACACCATGTAAAGTCTTGGCAGTGGGTGTTTTATCCAATAATACAACTGTCTGAATGAGAGACTATACTGCATACTGTGATAAACTGGTTAAATTACCATTGCCTGGTTGAAATCTACAAGGATCTGTGTCTATATGACTGTAAAACAAATAACAATATTGGTCTAAAACAGCATTTGGAAGCAAGAAAACCACAACGTCTGAGCAAAAGGTGTTTCTCCTTTAATATCCGGCAGGTTTTTGTTTTCACTTGCAGCTTTGGAATGCCAACTACACAAATAATAGACACAAAACGAGAGCTTTAAGTACAAAGTGTGATATTATTGTCCATGTGACAGAAACTCCTTCACAGCAAGAGTACGTACAGTAGAAGGTTTTGAGTCCAGCAACAGAAGGGCAGCCATCTCCTCCTGAATCTTGACATAAAAAAACTGTGCTGCTCAACCTCAGTTCTGTACATTCAAAGGCCAACCCTGACTGGTTTGGCGTGAGACACCAGTCAGGAAGGGTAAAGGGCAATAAACCGATGCTGTGTAGAAAATGTCATTGCTTCCCCGTTTGACTGGGTCTCGTCATCCCCTTGAAGACTCGCAGCTTTCCTGCACCAGGGAGATCAAAGTTGTAGTCTGTAGTGACATAGGGCATGTCTCCTTCAAAGCCAGGCTGAAACACAGACAAAAAGGTACCATCATGGTAAATATAAGCTTCATATGTAACTTTACATGCCAAAGCGAGGCGCATAATGTCGTTTTAAGTGTATTGTGTCTCCTGACCTGTGTTGTGAGGATGCAGGAAGGCAGCGATATCGCCCCCACGAGGAGACAGTTGACCTTACGAAGGATGGAGGGATCTACAGGCGTCAGCAAAAAGTACAGACCTCGCGCCATGTCGATACCTCGAACCACACCTGGAATGTATGTACACATTTGTATGTCAATACACACGAATTTTGACATTTCAATACATCAACCGAGAGCAATCACTTTAACCCTAATGTTCTGTTTGGGGTTTACTGGGGTTACCTCGGGCCCTGTTAAAACATACTAACATTGTTTTATCACTTTATGCCAAAGCGAGGTGAGAATTTATGAGAATGTGAACTGATATCCCCCACAGAAACTGTTTTGATTTTTGTTATTGGAGTTTGTTCATCAGAGGTCTAACAGGGAATACATATTGAATATGTATTTGTTCCCACATGGCCTATATAAACAAAAAACATGAAATATTTTGAGTAATTTCAATGCTTTATGGTCGTTTAAGTTATTCATCAAATGTGCTCAGTTTGTGGCAAAGGAAAAAGGTTACCACTTCACTATTTTCATACATGTGGACATAATGTCAGAAGAAAACTTTACAGGAAAAAATATAGGTTAATTTGATATTTTTACACATCTAGCAGAAATGTCTGTGGAAACCCAAATAATGATGAGGTGAAGCCAAAGTAAAAAAAAGCAACAACAAAAAACACAGTTAAGGGATCAAACTACATATTCATTTGAGTATTCATACAAAAGGCCAGAGAGGATACGTACCGAAGCCCACACATGGGCCGATGGGAGCCTGCGACAGCAGTACTGGGCCTCCCCTGCTTGTGACTTTCTCCGCCAGGCAGCAGAGTCCCACCAGACTGGCATTGGCAGCGTAAAACATGTGGCTGGGCTCCACATTGCAATGGATCACACCTAAAGCCACTGCTGTGTGGGGCACCTAGGGGCCAGAGGATTAGGTACTTTTTAACACAAGTTCAATTTACAGGTACTGGCAGGTGAAGTTTTTTAAAACTTTGGACAGAGGTAGCTATGTTTCCCTGCTTCCAGTAGACATGAGAGCCTCCATCTTTTCATCTAACACTCAGCAAGTAAAAGAAATAAGCATATTTCCCAAAATGCCAAACTTTCTTTAAATGCTGGGACTGGCAGATACAGAATATA
This sequence comes from Sebastes fasciatus, assembly GCF_043250625.1. NCBI lineage: Eukaryota > Metazoa > Chordata > Actinopteri > Perciformes > Sebastidae > Sebastes > Sebastes fasciatus. The sequence goes on along the minus strand of NC_133802.1, from coordinate 10,665,939 downwards.
TGATTCAACATCACTTGTTGCAACATATCCTCATACAACGGTTATATAGGATATCTTACGAAAAGTTATTCCTAATTTTTCGTGCATTTTCCTACGAATGTCCCAACGTCAAATTCCGCTCCAGTCTTTTCAAAATAAACTTCAATCTTCACAGGAAATAAACTTGGTTAGGTTTAGGCAACAAAACTTATTTAGGTTTAGGAAAAGATCGTGGTTTGGGTTAAAATAACACCGGAATTGGCGTATCTTAGGTACGTAAGTTACGTGACAAATGTATCCACGCTGACTTTTGGTTTCAACGGGACACGAATGTCGGTCTACTGAACGAAAGTCTGGTGTTTTTGACCCACACATCCACCCCAACCTCCTCCCTACACGGCGATCGTCGTTCTTTATACTTCCTGGTTCACAATTACGTGGAATACATACAAATTGATTTTGTGGGATATATACGAAATACAGTGCATTACTTTTCTTAGGTATAGCTATGAACGGTGTGTGAGAACAGCCTGCTTGTTGTTGATGACGTCTTTCAGGGTGTCACTATTTCCTCTAAAACTCCTGTTTTTACTGTAAATATCTATCATATTTCATTGGAGAAGATTACGATGATGAATCAGAGAGGATTGCAAAAGACTTTTTTTTTTTTTACTGTACCACAAATTGCACAATTCAGACAAGTTTAAATTCTGGCAACAAAAAAACTGGGACTTCTATCGAGAAAACAAGTGCAGCATCATGACTGTTATGTACCTGATACGGGGTGAGGGTGTGTAGAGGTCTGATTGGTCCGGGATCAGAAGACTGCAGCTGACTCAGGTAGGCCAGCAGTGACAGCTCTCTGTGCTCATTAGTGCGCTGGTGTTTCCTGTCAAATACAATGCATCCACGGTAAATGATGTCATAATGAAAGCTTTTTCATGTTAATTCCAACATAGGCACACAGTGGTGTACTCACGCTGTTCCTTGGCGCCCCGCTGCTTGAAACTCTGATTGTACAATCATGTGAGTGTAACTTGTGGGGGGAGTGTGGCTCTCCGTGAACTCGTCCAGAGCCGTCTGGGCAGGTGGGTGCGTCTGGCAGCCGTGTGCCGTTCTCAGGAACTCTGGAGTGAGGGCGGGACACTGGATGATGCCGCTGTGACCGAGCTGGACGACGTGCGTGACGGGGAAAACGCGGATCATGTCCACTAGCAGCTGAAATCCAAATCCTGTGGAGAAGCCCCAATCAAGCACATGTTCAGACACCGTTTACAGTGAGTATATTTAAAGTTATTCATATTTTGTCAGAGAGGGTAGCCTGAACTGACCTTTGACCCAGCCCATGGTGTTGATTATGACGGGAGTCTCTCTGTTCTGGCAGCGTCTACGCCACAAGGATTTAAGGGATTCCAGGTAGCGTTCCAAGTCCGTCTCGCATGACGCATCACCATAGTAGATCATGTGCTCTGGTGTGCACTGATGTGTGAAAGGAGGACCTGAAAAATAACTCAACATCAGTCCACAAATCCCACATGGAAAAAACTGTTCAGATAAATGTTAAAAGAATAGTTCGATATTTTGGGAAATATGTTTATTCACATTTTTTGTCAAGAAGATTGATACCACTCTCATGTCTGTACGGTAAATATGAAGGATTTTGTTACGGTTGGTTAGAACCAGGCTACCATATGTACATGTACAAGGGATATATTTACATTAGGGCTGTCAAAGTTGACGCGATAATAAAGCGTAATTCGTTTTAACGCTAATTTCTTTAACGCAACTTGCAATTTCGGGAGTTGTAGCAGGCTCAATTTTAAAGCTAGACTGAAGAAACATAGCATCATATTAGTAAACCTAAGGAATCCATTGGTACCAACCATGTCTTACTAGCTTGTCGAAAAGGAGGCTAATAAACGCTCCAAACTTACGCTAAATTTTCATAGTCAAGCCAGCACACTGACAGCTGTTGTTGCCTGTTGGGCTTGAGTTTGCCATTTTATGACATATTTTTTATGCTAAATGCAGTACCTGTGAGGGTTTCTGGACAATATAGGTCATTGTTTTGTGCTGTTAATTAATTTCCAGTAATAAAGATATACATACATTTGCATAAAGCAGCATATTTGTCCACTCCCAAGTGTGTTAAATACTTAACAAATTTCCCTTTAAGGTACATTTTGAACAGATAAAAAATGTGACTAACTATGGACAATCATGAGCAAATGTTCTTGTTGCCCATATATTCACATATGTACACCTATAAGCTTTATGTGTTGTATACTGTTTTGTTTTCTCTGTGTTGAAAATGCAAAAAAAATTAAATAAAAATTCGATCTATTCAAAAAAAAAAAAAAAAGGCTAGCGCAAGGCTAGCTATTTCTCCTCGTTTCTTGGCAAGAAAGCAAATAAGCAAATTTCCCAAAATGTTGAACTATTCTTAATACACTTATTAATACCTACTAAAAGTATGCTGTGAACCATGTGTGTTAAATATAACATTTAAAGACCTCAGAGTAACAGGAGGATTCAAACTTACCCAGAAGTGGTTCTCTGACAGTCGATAAAGACAGGCAGCCAGCGGGGGTGAACTCTGTTTGACCGAGGTCACCTTCCAAATAATCTACACTAGTAGTGCTAGACACACACACACACACACACACACACACACACACACACACACACACACACACACACACACATATACACACATTTAGTTTTCTATCAAAAAACACTAGAACGTACTATCATCCTGTATCTGATACAGACTACTTTAATGTCTGAAAATGAACTGAGGTGACCTCTAGGAATATTAGGTCAATGTCCGCCCCGGGACTACAGATGAAAATTTGATTTTAGCTAGAGCTGGTACAATATAAGTATTGTGCATTTTCCCTGCTAAATAAACAATAAAATAAAATAAATGGATGCAGCAAATTGCAATTGAGTACAACAAACAAATAAAGAGACGGAATAACCAATGATATAGCACGCAGGGATCATAACAACACCAGATCATGATAAAAAGGATGCACTATGAATACAAATCTAGTATATAAGTATAAAACTATCACAAAATATCAGTATACATTTAATATATACAGATGAGAACTTACTGATTTAGTAACGTATTGATGAGGGTGCGGATGAACGTCGACTTGCCCACATTCTTGGAACCACAAACAAGGATGACTGCGATCCCATCCATGTCCCCTATGAATGAGCAGACGTGTCCAATAAATCACCAGAGCAGCATCACATGTGAGTGTGTCTGTACAGCCATGGAATACATAACATTGCTGCCATCTGTTAAAGTAATGTCTTTTTGTCATTCAGACGTAGGTGTCTGTTACATAAATGTTTTCTTATGGCTTTATTCGGACATGATAGGATGCTCATGGAAACAGCCACAATGCTTACGTGTGGTTGGCACCTGGTGCACAAAAGAGAGCGTTGTCTCTGATTGAGAACAGTGATGAGTTCAAAAGTTTAATAGGGGAGAGTTTTTTTAATGTTCTAATATTTTGTCATCAATCTCATCTTTTTTGGCGGCATTTTAAACCTTCATTTGATAGCGATAGTGGAGAGATAACAGGAAACAAAAGACAGAGATGCAACAAAGATCCTCGGTTGGATTAATAATAAATATATATAAAAATACATTTTGGCAAGGGAAAACTGGCATGGCCATTTGATAATCCCTTGACCTCTGACCTCAAGATATGTGAATGAAAACTCTGAGATGAACAGAGATATTAGAACAGATGTTGACAAACTGCATAATTTGCAGCTAAAAAAAGGTAATAACTCGCAATACTCAGCACATCGCAAAATGTTTAAAATCACAATAAGATTGTATCATGACGTAAGTGTTATGAAAATATCATATAATGGGGCCTCTGGTGACTCCCACCCCTATTACCTACCAAACTAGTAGTAGTAGGCAGTAGACAAGCATAAAGTGACAAGATGTTAAATTAGGACTCATTTAAATTCTAGTTGCTCACATGCTTTCTGAGAAATGTATCACAATGATCTTAATCAGGCGAACAACACACTTAATTTGTCTATGCATTTAAAGGAGAACATTGCCTTAATTAAGAATTCTAATATGTTATTTCCATGGCCTAGGAAAGTTCAGTCACTATCTGTGAACATGAGCTACTCTCTCTCAAAGCCAGAAACTAGAGAAGTAAGTCTCAAACTTGTGATGTCATAGGGTACAAAGTCTGGAGATGCTCCACAGACAATAAATGGGAGACTACACAGAATGTTTGTTTTCTTTTTTTATACCCAAATGATCTTCTTCTATTGTAGTGTTCTCAGTTGTGAAACAGAAAAAGTACCCATATACTCAGAACATTCCCCTGGGTGCTTTCAGTGTCATCTGTAACATCTTTTAACTTTTTTCATTGTTTATGGAGCAGTTCCACACTTAATACCCTATGACATCACACATTTGTGTTTTAGCACACTAGTTTTTAGATTTGGGAGAGAGTTGTTTGTTTACTAATATTTTGCACTGTATTAGACCATAGGAATAACATGTATGCATTTTCAAAATGGCAGTAGTTCCCCTTTAACCTTTTGCAGACATGAGACAGACGTGTAAAATTGCCGTAACATTTACGTAACGAGTTGCATGTCTAAAAAGGAGCTTACCTCTGCAGGCGCTGACAACCGTGTTAAGAGCATCTCTGTAGGTCTTTGACATTTTCAGGCCCTCGATGGCTGTGGCCAGGGGAATCATACCCAGACCATTGAGTGGTGTGTCGAGAACAGCTGACATGAGTTCGGTCTACAAGTGGAAAAGCTTCTGTTAGACATGTGCAAGATTGAGCTTTCAAAATGACCTAAACCTTAACCTATACATGAATTCTGCTCATGTTTTCATCATCTCCTGATTCCAGCTCTATTCCACATTCAGTGTAGTTTAACTTCTTGTGATTAGGTGAATATTGACAGTAGCTTAAACCTGCAGTAGGCAGAATCATTTTGACATCATTGGGTATAAATTCCATAATAACCCTTCAGCATATTGTAATTCAAGTGCTCTGAGAGAAAACTAGACTTCTGATCCTCCTCATGGCTCTCTGTTTGCAGATTTTAGAAAATCTAGCCCATGACGGGAGACTTTGGCCAATCACAGGTCATTTCAGAGAAAGTTTGCAGCTGGTGGGCGGTGCTTGGTATTTCCTCAACTGATCTCAACATGGCTGCCGGGTCACAAACTTTCTCATTTTACAGCTAAACAGTACACTACAAGATGATTCTGAAAACATTTTATGCAAGAAATAGGCATTACAGTAACAGAATATTGATTCATATTTGATCAGCGCTGCCTAGTTTGACCGTTTTATCGGAGTTCACGAGTGATTGACAGCTGCTCAGAGACGGGGGGGACCAGGGACTAATCATGTGCATTTCACGATAGGTTACGTCGCCGCTTGAACGGCTAGTTGAGTGGAGCAGCGCGTCCCATAGTGTCCTCACCAGACCTGGTGGACATGTACCGCTGGATTTAACATTATAGACATGACCACTGACTACTTGTGTAACAATTTAGCCACAAATTCACAGACTGACCCTACACGGTCCAGACATTTACTCGGTTTTGACCGAGTCTTGTTTTCAGATTACTTGTCTCATGCACTACTGTCAGGATATAGTGACCGTTTCATAAAAATAACTTTTTTTAATCATATTTGCTCCAATCTGCCTACTTCAGCTTAAATGTACAAATATCAGTCAACTCACCATCGGGGGGCTGAATAATTCACTGAGATCGGAGAAGCTTGACAGAAACCGTGTCAGAGGCGTCTCCATGGGCTCCAGTAGGATGATGGACGAGTTTGATGTAACTGTTTTTAGCAACTTCTTCCGTGATGCTGCAAAACGCACATTCAAAGGGTTTAAGGACAGAAAAACATAGTTCATATTCATATTGCAATCTTTTCCTAATACGCAGCCCAGTATTTTTTAACCAAATAACTCCTAAACACAAATATGCAAAAATTAATACACAATAATTACATCACTTTATTATAACATAGCAGCATAGCATGCTAATGTGTTTACCTCCTGGCAGATACTTTCGGAGGATGGGTGAAGCTTCCGTTTTGTCATCTCTGGAGTGATCAGAGCTTTCCAGAGCTCTAATGGTTAGTGGACAATGTGAGGCAGGGGAGAACAGTGGATATGACTGCTGGCCTTCTTCAATGGTGAACCCCATCACTTCTACCCGACCGTAGAGACAGGTCAAAAAGCACTTCCCACGGAAACACAGGGTCTGTGGGAGAGTAATGTAATGCTCGGTCAAATAAATGGCTTAAAAAAACAAAACACATCTCAATTGTTGCCAGACCAAAATATCCTGAAGCATACCTGATCCTTCTGCATGACAAGTACTGCATGGTTTTGTTGATCATTTCTCCCTGCACAGCAATGGAGGGACTCTCCCTCCAGTCTACCCGGACGTACATCTTCCATGGCACCGGAGGTCGCCACACCGTTCCCATGAATGGACTGGGAATACTCCTTCCAGTCCTGCGAGTCATTTGACTCGTCGTCCATTGTAAACGCTGTACTTCCATTCGCCTGAGTATGAGATTTCTTTAATCCAGACTGAGGAGTGTTTTTCTTTGAGTCAGAGACGGGCTTTGTCTTACTCTTCAATCTCTTGACGGTGGGCTTTTTCTTCACAGACGCCTTGTACTCCTTTGCCATCATGGCCACGACAGGACTCGAGTTGAGTTCTGAGGAAGTGATGGGAGGCCGGCACCGTTTGCCCCTAACATCCTTCCACTTCTGAGATTTAGCTTGGGCCTTAACCTGGGTGGGTTTATTCACCTTCATGATCCTGTAATTAACAATTATTCATGTGGGTGCTGATGAAAAACAAAAGGGGGGAGCCTGCGAAGAGAGAGGCAAGAAAATTAGCATCTGAAAGGACAGGTGTCACCCCAACGTTAACGCTGCGAACAAAGAATGGCAACAAATTATCATTCACTAATTAATTCAGCGATAACCAGTGCTGGAAGAAGTGCTCAGATCTTTTACTTAATAATAATAATACTGTATTTGTATAGCACCTTTCATACAAGAAATGCCGTCCAAAGTGCTTTACAATAAAAAAAAAAAAAATTGCATGCACTGAGAGCTTCATCTGAAAATAGACATAGAATTAACATAAAAACAGGGATAAAATGCTTAATTATTAATGGTAAATGAGATGGAAAATAAGACCCACTAGATAATAAAATAAAAAGATATAACAAAAAACAATGAAAATACAATACATAAAATGCATATCATAAGATGGAGTCAAAAATCAAGTACATTTTTATTATTTTTTATTTTAAATTATTTATAAATAAAAATATTTAGGTACTTCAGTAAAACTAACAAATACCACTGTGTAGAAATAGTCTGTTACAAGTACAAGCCCTGCATTCAAAATTGTACTTAAGCAAAAGTACAACAGTATAAGCACTTAAAAGTATCCAAAATAAAAGTACTCATTATGCAAAATGGCCAATTTCCGAATATCAAAATTGTGTATGCATTAATGTGTGTACATAGCTACTCCTGGGTAGTTTGTGAATTTACCATCGGGGATAAAAAGTCTTAACCTATAATGATACATCATCTTTTTTTTGTTGCTTATATATTATTTATTTATTATTATTTTTAATTTACTTATTTTTTCTGTTTTTTCTGGTCCTTTCCTTTCCTTTTTTTATTATTTCTTTTATTTTTTTTGTTTTGTATACGTTTCAATTATGTTGCTATCGGATTTAACTCATTTATATGTATAAATTTTATTGTTTATGAAATTAACTCTGCTTATTTAATGGTGCAGTAATATTGTTATGGGGATGGGGGGGGAGATATAATTTTTGTATACAATTATTTCTGTGATTTATTGGATTTTGTACAGAATACCAATAAAAAGACTTTGAGCAAAATAAATAAATAAATAAATGTAGTGGAGTAAAAAAAAAAAGTCTTATCTTAACCTATAATGATGCATCATCATTAGTTTGATAGTTATATTATGTACTATTATTCTGAATCTGAAAACTAGGTGGTAACTATTATTCAATAAATGTTATTAAATAAATGTAGTTTTAAACTGCTGACCCCATATTACATATAATTCACAACTTTTTTTAATTTAGTTTTATTATTATTATTTTTAAGTTACTTGTTTTTTCTGGGTTTTTTAGTTCTTTCCTTTCTTTAATTTGTTTTTATTATTTTGTTTTGTATATGTTTCATTTATGTTGCTATCGGATTGAATTCATTTATATGTATAAATGTAATTGTTTATGAAATTAATTCTCCTTATTTAATGGTGTAGTAATATTGTTATAGGGATGGATATAATTATAACATATATCATATAATTTGTTTATACAATTATTTCTGTGATTTATTGGATTTTGTACAAAATATCAATAAAAAAAATAAAAATTGTAGTGAAGTACAAAGTAGCATAAAATGTAAATATTCAAGAAGAAGTACCTCAAAACTGTACAGTACTTGAGTAACGTTAGAAGTAACGTTAAATGTAACGTTACCTTAACTAAGGACAGTAACTGTCTTTATTATAACACATTAGCCAGAGCTAGCCTGATTTAGCAGGAAGCAGCTGAAAGCTAAGCTAACCATGCTAAGACAGAAAAAGACCTATACCCATAACATTATACTTCTTATGATGTATCCTTCTGTCTTCTTATAGAGTAATTAATAAACAGATACACGACTAAAGAAGAAGATCAATCAGACAACAATGAATGTTAAACTTTACCTGACAGCTATGCTAACTGCTAGCTCATGTTGTTGCATTCAGAGTTAAACTTACCCCCCGCTTTGTGAACAAAACACCGCAGAACTGTAGAGATGATTCCTGTTTATGTTATTAACTGGGACACGTTTATAACCTGGTTAAAGTGAAACCGAGGAGCTGTGCTTCTGCGGTGCTAACACGCTAGCTCGCTAACATGTGTGAGGAGCCAGCACCTCTCACCGTCTGGATGGTCGACTATAGTTTAACCCGGAGTTTTATTATTTACCTTTATGCCATTAAGCAAAACTATTACACTTTAGTTAATCTACTCACACACAAGTAAACATGAACAAAACGTAATATAGCTACCAATAATCATTACATGTGTGGCTATTTGTATTGTTGCTGGTGTTGCATGTGGATGTTTTAATAAATGGACAACAAACATTTTTCCCGGAGTTCAGTCGCATAGACGGCGTCACATCCTCTTCCTTTTGCAGTTTTAGGGGCCTGCAAGAAACGAAAACAAGGTACATGTAGCGGCTTTTCTACGTTTTCAACCTGTTTAGAGTGCATCCGAATTAGGTGCAGCTTCTCAACATTATAAGCGATAAATAATCCGTTTTCATCAGGTGCAGATGTGGGTCTCAGATGTGTACCATGCTAAGGGAGCGTCTTAAAATATGTGCTACGAAATAAACGTCGAGGTGCGCAGGTAGCTAGGGGTGTGCAATCATTTTATTTTAAGCAGTGTCAACAGCAGCAATATGCGTAATATACTAGAAATATTTAAATTTAATAATCAATATATTTAATGTGGCTATGAGCTAACATTGACACAAATGTAATTCAGTGAGCTTAATTTGTAAGAAGTGGATAACTTAAACTGATGCAAGTGATTATCAAGCTCTCTTAAATATTCAACACTTATTCAAAATGTTATTAACAATAATGTTAATGTTTTATGTTCTTTTCAAATTAACTCTATACAAGTACAAGTATTTGCAACCATATAGATGTGTAATTATCAGAATTATTGTTACTTGTCATACTATGGGCCTTACCATTAAGTTGTTTATATTGTTGGCATTGTATTTAGGATTTGCACCTTATTGATATTTGAACTAGAAATGTTTTAATTTAATAATCAATATATTTAATGTAGCTATGAGCTGAACATTGACACAAATGTAATTCAGTTAAGCTTAATTTGTAAGAAGTGGAAACCTTAAACTGATGCAAGTGATATCAAGCTCTCTTAAATATTCAACAACAATGTTATTAATAATTATGTTTATGCTATGTTTTATGTTCTTTTCAAATTAACTCTATACAAGTACAAGTATATGCAACCATATAGATGTGAAATTATCAGAATTATTGTTACTTCTCATTCTATGGCCCTTACCATTAAGTTGTTTATATTTTTGGCATTGTATGTATTTAGGATTTGCACCTTATTGATATTTGATATGTTATATTTTATATTTGCGCTCTATATAGGCTATTTGCACTTTTTCCTACTTTGTACTGCAACTGCTGCACTTCAATTTCCCTCAGGGTAAATAAAGTTATCTCTTAATTTACTTTATATTATGTTGGACATACATGTACAATAAATGGGAATCTGGTTTCCACTGGCATCTCAGTGTGCTTAAATTCAAAAGTACAGATTATTTTCAGTATTGATTAATCTTGTTTTTTCTGACCATCAGTCCAATACCCAAAGATATTCCGTTCTTTATCATATAAGACAAATAACAGCTACAAATCCTCACATTTGAAAAGCTGAAACCAGCATTTTTCTTGCCATTTTGGCTTCAGAAAAGGATTTAAACAATTATTTGATTATCAAAATAGTTGTTCTGTTAGTTCTGATGATAGACTAATCAATTATTTGACTAATTGTTTCAGCTCTAAGAGGATACACATACAGCTACAGCAAGGACACAGAGATAAGCAGACATAACATGCAACTATTATATACAGGCAAGTACGTGAAAAATAGATAGATACATATACATTCTTCATACAGACAGACAGAAAATTAATCTGAAACTATTTTGATAATTGTTAATCGCTTCAGTTGTTTCTTTCGATCAAAAATACGAAACATTTAAAAAAAAAAAAATCTTCTCAGATGTGAGCATTTGCTACTTATCTTTGACATATATGTGGTAGTAAAAGTAACATCTATGTGGTAGTAAGAGGAACATCATTGGGTTTGAACTGATAGCAAGATAAAACAAGGAATTTGAAGATGTCCACTTGGGCGCTGGGAAATTATGGTTTTTCACTATTTTCTAAATTTAATCTAATCTGTTACTGTAAGATGTGTATTTATGTATATATACATCTAAAGTGTAATGTCCATGTGTCTTACGCAGCAGCAGACTACAGTGAAACCAGAGGGATGCCTGCAGCAGAGAGCAGCCATGCACAGCGAGTCCTGTCCTCTCTGAACCAGCAGAGGGCGGTAGGGAGGTTTTGTGATGCAGTGTTGAATGTGGGAGGTGGGGTGGTCTACTTGGCCCATCGCAACATCCTCGCCTGTTTCAGTGAGATGTTCCAACAGTCCAACATGCCCGCTGCACCGTGCATGGAGTTCTGCCTGCAGGAGTGCCCCAACGACGGCCTGGAGCTGCTCCTGAACTTCGTCTACACCGGGGAGCTGAAGCTGGATCCTGGCAACCTGGAGAAGGTGCAGCATGCAGCGGCCAGCCTGTGTGTGACAGAGGCGCTCACACTCTGTCAGCAGTTCAAGGAAGCTTCTGTGGATCCTGTCAAGCCTGTCAAGCGCAAAAGAGGCAGACCTAGAAAGTCTGCATCAGATACGACCCCTCACTGTTTGGTCAAAGAAGAGGAGTTGCTTACAATCACAAAAGATGAGTCCAGCTTTGATACTGCCATAGCCGATTGTAGCATGGCCACCACTACCACCACCACCACCACCACCACCCGCTCTGGTCGTGTAGTGAAGGGCCCCAGGCGACTGGTGACTGATGAGAGCCCCATTACTGATATTACAGCTCCTGAAAAAGCCGGCAAGAAGGCTCCACTCATTCCCACGGAGACAGAAAGTGTGGACGTTGCTGTGGAGAACGAAAACCCAGATGAGCCAACTGGTGAATCTGAGGTAGAATACATGAGTATTACAGTTATCGGACATTTGCTACTACATGTAACTGCAAGCAATCAAAGATCATTTTAAAGTAGGGGTAGGCAGAATATTTTTGGCATCATTGGGCGAAAATTCCATAATAACCTTTCAGCATATTGTAATTCAAGTGTTCTGAGAGAAAACTAGACTTCTGCACCTCCTCATGGCTCTGTTTTCAGGCTTTAAAAAAAATCTAGTCCGTGACGGGAGACTGGCCAATCACAGGTCATTTCAGAGAGAGAGAACGTTCTTATTGGCTGTTCATTCAACGGAGGCAGCTGTCAATCACTTGCAAACTCTGATCAAACGGTCAAACTAGGTAGCGCTGATCAAATATGAATTAATATTCTGTTACTGTAATGCCTATTTCTCCCCTCAAACGCTTTCTGAAACATCTTGTAGTGTACCGTTTAGCTGTAAAATGAGAAAGTTTGCTGCGGCTGGTGGGCGGTGCTTAGTATCTCATTTTACAGCTAAACAGGCTGCAAGGCTCCAGATCAGCTCTGATTGGTTGTTTTCCTCCGGTCTGTGAAATCCTGCAGATGCCGTTAGGAGCACCGGAGGACACACAGGCACATGATTTCTTTTTCAAATGACCTGTCTCTGTTACTGTCATGATATAGTGACCGTTTTATAAAAATAACTTAATTTTTAATAATATTTGCTCCAATCTTGCCTACTGCTGCTTTAAAGATGAACATGGTGTTTATCATTATGACACTTGTTTTGTGCTATTTGCAGATGCCTGACTTGCAGATTTACATAAATGACAATGGTGTCAGCCAGGTAGTGGGGGAAGAAGAAGATGAAGAAGAAGATGTGGGGGGTTTTGGGGAGATCACTGAAGACACAGATGAAGAATACGTGCCCGTTGAAGAGCCCGGTTCCTCAGCCCCGTCCACGGCACGGAAGCGCAAGAGTAAAACAGAGAAAAGCGAGAACGGCGAGGCTGCCAAAGAAGACTCCAAGAAGGACTCTGTGCAGTGTCCCACCTGTGACAAATCCTTCAAGAGCAAATACTACCTCAAAGTCCACAACAGGTATACGACTTCAGTATTTTTTTTTTTACTGTTTGAAACGAATAGCCACCAATATGTCTTTTTCCCCGTAGGCGGCATACAGGGGAGAGGCCCTTTGGTTGCCTTAAATGTGGAAAGAGGTACTTCAGGAAGGAGAATCTTTTGCTGCATGAGATCAGAGACTGTGCCAAAGTACAAGTGAGCATCTCTAAATCAAAAAGTCTTCAGTATCAAGTAAGATCCTAGAGAGTGTAACATCAGTGTTTGTGTTCAAATTACAGACGTACACCTGCGTTACATGCTCCTCGACATTTAACGGAAAAGAGGAGCTACGTTTGCACGTCGTGTCCCACACAGGAAATATGCCTCACAAGGTGCAGCCTCATAAACACACAACAAACATAGCATCATTATATCTGGGATGCACCGATACCGATATCGGATAACTGACTGGGTGATAATGGGGCCGATCTATTCAATTCAATTCTATGTTTATATACTATATACATTATATACTGGAATTTGAATTCTTGTTTAAGTTTTGACCAATTTGTTGCTGCATTAAAAAAGTTTACACTTGAATTGTTATTCCTGTTCATTTTGAAGATTTTTTTGCATTTATTATGATTTATAATTCAGTAAATTTGTATCTATTTATCCATTTTTTACATTTTGTTTTAAGTTAAGAAAGCAATGTTTAAGTCAAGCCTGATGTTGCCTTACACATAAAAGAATGATCCAAGTCACTTCCACACAGTGAAGCATACAGCTGATAAATTAATAAACACTGGTATCGGATCGGTACTCGGTATCGGCCGATACCCAAAGCCCAGGTATCGCTATCGGGACTGAAAAAGTCAGATCGGTGCATCCCTAGATTATATGAGATGTAAAATGAGTTCTAAACAATATCTTCATTGACATGGAGTCATTTTTTTCAGTGTTCAACATGTCCTGAGCAGTTTATGCACAAGAAAAACTTGACAATTCACATGATGAAGGTCCACGGTTATCCCAAACCACATGCAGTAAGTTGTCTTGACTGTCCTTCAATGAGAGTTTGACTTACTGGTGATGTTCCTACAGTTAATAGTGACTTTATGGTTTGAATTGTGTTGCAAAGTTGCACAGTTGTCTTTATATTTTCATTAAAAGCCACTTTTGGATCTTAGTATAAATATAAGCCTGTGGTATTCATTCTGTTAAAACAATGTTGTACTTTTTAGTGTCCGCAGTGCCCCAAAACCTTCTTAACTCGGACGGAGCTGCGTGTGCACGAAGCCGCCAAACATCGAGGCGAAAAGCCGTTTGTGTGCGAGGAGTGTGGCCATCGAGCCTCGAGTCGAAACGGCCTGCAGATGCATATCAAAGCCATTCACAGGTAGTAAAACAAGTTTTCTTTGTCTGGTTTGATCAGACTATAGCAGTGATTCTCAAAGTGGGGTATAGGGACCCCCCAGGGGTCCGTGGCACTCTCTCAGGGGGTCCGTGGAATAATTAGCTGTAAATTATAAAACTCTGCTGTATCAGTAAAAAGTACATATCTACAGATGGGGACCATTTGCACCAATAAAACAAGCAATGTGTCCATTACTCGCACCCACGTTAGCTTTGGGCCAATAGAAACTCATGAATCAATTCTTGCTGCTGCTTAGCTTAGCCTATTAGCCAGCTAGCTAGCGGACCAGTATGGAGAAATATTTGATTCAGTCTGTATCGTCAAGTGACGCTAAGCCCAAACTAGCTAAATTGAGAAAATTGAACGACGGTTATATCAAGCGACTGCAACGGGAGACCAAAATGCGTCATGTGTCTTCAGGTGCTGGCGAACAAAGCCATGAAGCCGGCCAAGCAAAAGCCACATTTGATTAGCTACAAAGCACGTGGAAAATCAGGGCAAAACAAAGTGGGATTAACGTGATTTAAATTAAAATGTGTTTCTGTTTATCACTATGAAACAGGTCTGAAGTATTTAGGTTGAAAAGTTTTAGAATACAAATAGTTCCAATGATATCTAAGAGTATAAATGATAGTAAGATGAATCTGTGTTACGATTAAGAGGAGGTCCTTGGAAAATGTTCTCCCCTTTAAGGCGTCCCTGGCCCCAAAAAGTTTGCGAACCCCTGGACTAGAGGGACCTAACATCTCTAGAAAACATTTCATTTAAATAACATGAATATCTCTAAATTTGGAGATCAGTTTTCTTAGAAACTGTGATAGCATTTGTGCAGATTGTCTCTGAGTCTTCGTCTCTGTTTTCCTTTTGCTTTACAGAAATGAGCGCCCTTTTGTATGTAACCTATGTGGTCACGCATTCTCCCAGAAGAACAACCTAAACATGCATCTGCGTATACACAGTGGTGAAAGGCCGTACCAATGTCATCTCTGTGGCAAAACCTTCAGGACGCAAGGTAATGGCCTTCCTCCCCGGTCTGCTGCCGTCTTCATCACTGTGAATACAACCATGTTGAATAGATCAGAGATTCTCACACTGACACACAGCTCACGGAGGCAATTATTTAACCCAAATGCTGCAATTTCAGTCAAAAATAGCACTCACACTCAGTCGAATCAGAACACACAGACATGATAGACACATTTTTAGATTCAGGATGACTTACAGGATCATTATCCCCGATGTCCATCGTGAATAAACATCCAGAAATCCGCCTAGGAAACAGAAAACAAGATGCTCCTGATAACCCCAGAGCTTGCCTGAGAATCATCTTGTTTTACGTTTTCTTCAGTGTCAAAGTAATCCACTGGTAGTTGTCTATACACCCATGGGTACATTGCAAACAAAAATAGCTAATAACTGATTCGGCATACTTTTAATGGTGCTAATTTGCCAAAAGCGATACAAAAATTTGCTAAAATAAGACAGGACTGAAGTTGTAGCCTACTGTGTAACTCACTCAATCCCAGGAACATTATACTTCCTGTTTACATCCCCCCACAGCATTACAGGAATTGTAGTTCCAACATTTAGAACGTGATTATTCTACAAATACAAGTCAAATTGTAATTAGAGTGACAAAAGCCATCCATTAGCAAATTTTTTTGTGTTGCAGTCGATATATTTTTTGACTCAGAAAGTCTCAGAATGGGAGAGGGAACTGTGTCGGACTTTAAAAAAAAACCCTGGGTTAGATTAATAGATTCATTAATAGATAAATCCAAACACTCTTGTATTAATCATTGTGTTTTTAATACCAGCCAGTCTAGATAAACACCACCGGACACACACCGGCGAGCGGCCGTTCAGCTGTGACGTTTGTGAGCAACGCTTCACGGAGAAAGGCGCCCTCGTCCGCCACAAGGCCAGCAAGCACGAGGAGGGCCGTCCACACTGTTGTCACATATGTGGCAAAACCTTCAAAGGTAACATATACCGTCCTGATTATGTGATGAGCACGGAGGCAAGGACTCACTGATGTGATTCTTCTTGTGGTTTTCACCAGCGAGGGAGCAACTTCGCGTTCACCTGCGGCGCCATAAGGGCATGAGGAAGTTTGAGTGTATCGACTGCGGCTACAAGTTCACTCGACAGGTAGGCTCACAAGCAACAATTATTTACACTGTCTGTTTCTGGATTGATGGATATAGCTCTATAAAATATCAGAAAACATATAGCAGAGGATGGTTTCGATCCATCGACCTCTGGGTTATGGGCCCAGCACGCTTCCGCTGCGCCACTCTGCTACACACCTCAGATGGGACTCGAACCCACAATCCCTGGCTTAGGAGGCCAGTGCCTTATCCATTAGGCCACTGAGGCTGCTACACCTGATGTGGGTAGCCACTGTGCACAGTCAGCGTTCAGTGGTATTCACACTGGAATCCTTTTTATGGGCAGGGATGGTAGCCTTTGTGTGAAGTTAAATCAGGGAATGTGCCTGAATGGGTTTAGTGGCTTTAGTGTGATGTTGTTCATTGTGTCCCAACACTGCAGAATAAGTCAATACAATGTCAACTAAGTTTCCCAAAGCTGATATGTCTTGTTTTGGCCAAAACCCAAAGATATTCAGTTTATTATCATAGAAGATGAAGAAAAACAGTAAATATTCCAATTTGAGAATCTCAAACCTGATTTTTTTGTGGGGCATTTTGGTTAAATGACATGACCGTTGCAAAAATAAATGTATAATGTCTATCTGGATAAGAGAAGATCCCCCCTACTCATTAACAATAAGTAAACAAAGTGCAAACACTGCATAATAACATCATACTTATTTGAATAATTATTCTAATCATTTTATTTATTTATAGTTTAGTTTTTTGTCTTCTATTGACCCCCCCCTTTTCTTCCCTTTTGTATTATATTAATTTTAATTATGTATTCAGCCATTTTCCTAGTTAAACCATGGGGATCTGTTGAAGACATTTAATTTGTAATTCCTATTTATTTAATATAATTATTCTTATGTTACCGTTTCTTTTAAGTTTGTCTGTTTTACTTTCTAACCAAAATATAAACTTCAAAAGAAAAATAATGTTCAAAATGGCTTGTTTTGTACACCCAAAGTCCAAAACCCCAAAATAATTAAATTCAGTTCACAAAAGACAAAGAAAAGCAATCATATTTGAGAAGTTGAAACTAAGGGGTGTTTGGCTTCTTCTAAAAATGACTATTATTTATATTAGATGATTAATTTTTGGTCAATCGATTAATTGACAAATGTTGACCCTCACATCTCTACATGCTTCCTCTTCCAGGCCCACTTGAGACGACACATTCAAATCCACAAACGCACTGAGAACTACAACCCCCGGCAGAGAAAGCTAAGAAACGTGATAGTGCAGGAAGTGGACGGAAGTCCTGGTGAGAACGAAGCGACAAAAGAAGTGGAAGACTCGCTGATCGCAGAGGAGACGGATTATGTCCCGGAGACCGCTGACATCCAGGAGTCCACGAACCCTGAGCCTGACTCTGGGACGGGCCTCAGCTCTGGCTGCATAGTGAGGGTGGTGATGGAGGAGGTGGTGTCCAACCAGAACCTGGGACACGTCGCGGCGGCGGAGAGTTTCTCTGTGCCAGAAGTCCTGCAGCAATCACAGCTGGGCACTGAGGCGTATGACGAGGCCACGATGGATATGGAGGGAATGGTTGAGGATCTATCAGAGAGTAAAACACCTGAGAACTGAAAGACCAGAGACTGTGCAACCCACTCCGAGATGAAATGAGAAGGACCTCAGTGTGATTTAAGGACATTTGACCTTACAGATCCAAAGATGAAACTGCAAAATAGTTCGCTACTGAGTTTCTAGACGAGAGAAGAGCATCAAGTCATTCTCATGCTTTTAGTAGTTAACAGCAAATGAACTGCATGCTTGTGAAGGCTGCATGAATATCTTTTGGCTTGTTTTATTACAGCGTGGACACACTGGGAATATCAGGAGCGCGTGGCGGTTACGTTACCTGTTGTTTTTTATTTCGGCGTCCGTGTTAACAGGTTAGAGCAGCCACACTGCCCGAGTGAGATGCGCGTCTCCTCTAGAGAATAGAGGGCTCGCCTATTTTTGACGCGAGCTGCGCTCTTCTCACAGCAACAACAGACAGTGAAGGTGATCTATTGACTGTATATTGACATCATACCAGCAAGACTTTACTACAGTTTCGATGTCTCTATCTGTAGAATATGTTACAGAGATGAAAAAAAAGTAAAGACTTATTTTAATAACAACACTTCCTGCTTTCATTTCAAAATAAAAGCCCTCAAGTGTTTTTTTCTATGGACAGAATTCCTTCATTTGTTAACACAAGGCTTTTATTCCGACATATGTGCCGGACAGTGCTGTAGAACATGAAGTGACTTGGAGAGCTCCATGAATGAATATAGTACGGAGTTTTAATTTTGGATTATTACTATTATTTACAAATTACCACACGTTTCTGAACCTTTCTCGGTCTAAAATAAATATAAATTATATTTATAATGAAATGAAATGGCCATTAAAAGGCAAACTCTATGTAGAAAGAAAGAGCTGACAGCAGCAGCAGCAGAAGAAACGCAGCAGAAACGCAGCTGGTGTGAACGCCCGACGCGTGTTTCATGCAGGCACCACGCGACGCAGCCGCCACGCAATCCTGACGTTCCTGGTGTGTCCCAAGGCTTAAGCCTCCTTTTATCAATGTGCCTACTGCATCTTGACTCTGAAAACCAGTAATAAATTATCCTCAGTGGGGCTCAGTTTTGTTACTGAAGATGCTAAAGGAAAATCTTTATTGTCACCTACTGGCCCAGTGAACGGTTGGAGTCGTTTTGCGTTCTAGTGTGGACGGAGATATTTTGTAAAACAAAGGTCGTGTGGACACAATTTTTGTTTTCTTTTAAACGGAGGGGAAAAATATCCATATATGTGTAGACTGGACCTTAGACAGCGTCAGGCTAGCTACTTCCAATCTTTGTGCTAAGCTAATTCAACCGGCTGCTGGCTGTAGAAATCAGCATATATCCCAAAATGTCAAACGGGTTAAAGGTACCCTGTGATGGTTTTGACCGCTAGTAGCGCTATGGAGCAATGTTTTTTTAAGGACGAGGGTGACGGTTTTCACCCTATTCAGATCAACAGTTGATGGAGATAACGCACAAAGAAGCGCAGCAATGCTCCCGCAAAGACATTGAAGAAGAAGAAGAAGAAGAAGAAGAAGAAGAAGAAGAAGAAGAAGAAGAAGAAGAAGAAGAAGAAGAAGAAGAAGAAGAAGAAGAAGAAGAAGAAGACTGCCAGTACACAAACATGAATGTAAAGAAAGAAAATATATATTTTTTATATATTAAGGAAATGCATTCAACGCGTTTTTTAGACCTCAAAGATGCATGTAATGCGTTTTGGTGAGAATCACTGAATGTAAATAAGTTTTGCTTGTTGACAAGAAAACGCCACAGGGCACCTTTAATGTTTAAGGACCAAATTAATTTGGGCTATCTCATTTACAATGTCCTCAGTAAACGTAGGTCATAATAGATGCACATTGTTTACAGACATCAGAACATCCTTACTTGGAATTAAGACGCTACACAGGTTATGATTTTATGTTAAAATATACAGCTTTATAAGTGAACGCATTAGCTTACTCTTGCTATTTATGAAAATCGTTTCACACTCAGCCGCAACTATTGTCCATTGTTTATAAGAAATATATTAGCAACCTGCTAACCGCTCATCAAATGTGACTCGTCAGAATAAACTCTCCTGCTTGCAGTTTAATTTCTGGTAACCACACTGTAAACATTATACAAAACACAGTACGTGAGGTTACGAATATACTGTATTTACAAAACTGATTCAACATCACAAACTTGTATGAAAACTAAGACCACAATGATGCATAAACAATACCATAAAAACATTAAAGCTAAAATACATGGTAACAAATTGAGATTCTTTTGCACTTCCAGTTACTGGCGACCCATCGCCAACATTTACCAAGCATTGCTTGTCCTGTTGTAACTGGTAGGCGGGGACATTTTAAGGAACCACAGCACAAATATATCCATAAATATGCATACAAAACATTAAAACAACCGTAAATACAATTCTTAAAGAAAATTCTTCATGCACATTCGACCGGTGGTTATAAAGGCTGACGTAGCCCAGTTTAAGGGTCAGGAGCAACACAAGGAGAAGCCTAATCATCAATAGCAATGGAGTATCAACCTGGTACAAGTTAACATCACATGGAACCATCCTGAGATCCTACTATGATGACAGAAGATTACTCAGCACACCTTCGAGATATTTCAACACATACTATAAAGCCATATGTCTGTTTAGTGGGCTGTACCGGATGTTTTTTTTAGACATTGGAAGCTTCTATTGAAGTTTTCGAATGAAGCTTCGCGATATTATAATATTGTGTGGCAATATTGTATTGATCCATGTCAATTATTGATCTTTTATTATATAAACAATTAACCTCAACGATACGGCCGCTATTCTGTCTTTCAGAGGTTGTAGAAGGCTCAGCTAGAGTGAAGATACTGGTATCATATGAACCTAGAAAACCTAGTGAATCGATTGGTACCATGTCCATGCTAGCTTGTCGGGAAGAATGCTAAATAACGCTCCAAAGTTACGCTAAATTTTGTTAAGGAAAAACTGGGTCCCTTGACCTCTGACCTCGAGTTATGTGAATGAAACGTGAGATTAACAGAGTGCAAACTGTATCTTATTAGATAAAACAAATGTTGACAAACGAACAAACGGCATTTTTTGCAGTTGAAAAAAGGTAATAAATCACAATATATCTTACCAGAATGTTCAGCATATTGCAAAATGTTTAAAATCGCAATAAGGTCGTATCGAAATAATATCATAGCCTGGGGCCTCTGGTGATTTCCAACCCTGATACTTTATGATGTCGTCACTAAAAAAATAGATTTCTTTTTATAATTGTGGTTATACAGTATAAATGTAATTTATGCTGCTAGACTGCAGCATACGAATGTTGATATAGAATTCGATTGTTACCATTGTGAATGAAGCTTTGAAGCTTCGACCTATTCGGCACAGCCCTACTGTTTGTAGTGCTGGATATCAATTGTGATTGTCGTCGTTTTTGGAATGTAAACAGATTATTGCTGTTTCTGAACAAATATTTGGCTCTTGCTCTAGGCTACAAATTGTGAAAAGAGTACAGTACACCAATTCAGCATTGAACTCCTGTAACACCGACAGACTCATGATGGACAGTTGTAAAAAAATAATAAGAAAAAAATGTATCAAAATCAACGCAGCCGAACCACGCATTCTTCTTCCTCGCCAAAACTTGACGCCAACATTAAACCACAATGAAACTTGACCGCCAACAGTTTGGTCGGAGATTTGGGTGTGTTAGGCTAGTAGCGACAAATGTAGCCTCGAGCAGCTAGCCTCAGTCAGAGATGATGAGCAGGCTACAGAGGTCTGGTAAACTCACTTCTTTCTAACTCCACACCCACTGATTTTTTTTCATTTTCAAGCCCCGACCGACGCTGTTTCAGATTTAGCACAGCTCCTTCTGGAGCCTCAAAAGGCTTCATACAACTTTTTAAACATATGCAGCAGTACTCCAACACCTCATAACTGACTGATGTGTTCAACCGAGTTCCCCTTGAAGTGTTTCAAATTTAAATTTATTGTGTTTGTAGGAGAAAAACCAGTCCATAGTAATTCACTGCTAACATGTTGGGGACTTCATCGAAGGTGGGGAAGTTAACCAGTTAGTCTTCATCCTTGGAGTCTTTTTCTTTTCTAACACCAAAACATAAAATTAAGAAACAATCTCACCTTTGTGCAGCTGTTCCCAGTTGTTTCTAAGCCTAGAATGGGCTTGTTGCTGCCCCTTGTGGCCAATAGGGGGAAAACACCCACAACACCTGTGGTTCTTTTTTTCTGCTCTCTGGCGTCAGGGCGCAGTTACATGCCCATCTTGAATTTCCCTCGGGATCAATAAAGTTACTATCTATCTATCTATCACTGCTTGATGCACCAGAATGAGGCGAAGAAGACGCTGCATTAGAAAAAATACTTGGACAAAAGACACAAAGGTGACATTGCATGCAGTATCAAAAGTGTTGATAAAGACTATATTGTGGTTTTACAAGAGAAAAGACCTCCAGGATGAAGCTGCCAGTAAAACAGACAATCTGACATTCACACTCACTTCAGGCCGTGATTGTTGAGCTGTGTGGAGGTGGGAAATGAGCCGGGGTTTGATCTTTCTGATTTCCAACATGGTCGGATAGCACATCCTGGGAACTAGTTCTGATTGAACATACCCCGACCCTGAGGACTAACTTTTTGGTTTGGGTTAACTTCTACACCTTCAATTCGAAGGCAGCAGCTTCCCTAAACTGTTCTTTCTCCCACGCAGTGAGAACAGACGGGTCTAACAAACACCAGGCCTTTTTGTAATTCACCCAGTCAACAGACGACGACAGAAGAACAGACTGAATGAAACAGGGATTTCCAGGTCCAAACTCAGTGCGCTTGGTTCACATCCTGGTTCTGGTTTTGGTTGAGATTGTTGTTGAGATTGTGGAGCGCTTGGTGACGCTGGTGCCGGTGCAATTGGATGACGTTTGCCTCGGGCATGTCAGTGGGTTCAAATGCACTGGACACCTGGGGCATGAACTGGCGGAATATGCTGACGCTGCCGTGCCAGAAGGTCGCCTGAGGTAGTCGTCCAGCGAGAGTCCACGAGCGGGTGGTGGGGTCGAACGCCTCCACCACATCTGACAGCTCAAACGTATTGTCATAACCACCGGACACGTATAGTTTACCGCCCAGGGCTGCCACACTGCCTCCAACGTGGACCTGGAGAAAATACAATATACTGCATTTAGTAAGTAAAAATATAAGTGAATATATAAATACATGATACAGGTAGTTAATCAAAAATGAGTATTGAGGTTTATACTTTTCCATTAACCACACACGCACACACACACACACCCTGGACCAATCATTATCCAGGGCATACATGGAAAACTGGAGATGTTTTGTTTTGGAAAATAGGAAATACATTAATGATTAAATGTGTACCAAAAAAATAGGAAAACTAAGGAGTTGAAAAATAAAAGAGGGGAAAGGTAAAATAAATTAAGTTTTAATTTATTTTATCAACTGATTGGAGGATAAAGGACAAAGGACAAAAGAGCAATTTTCCATTTGAAAATTCCATATCAGACTTCTCGGTAGATTTTTCAGACTGTATTTAACTTGGTGACTTTGTGACTCAGGGTGCACAGTATACTGTGACAAGACTACAGTGCTTCAGTGCCTCCCCCATGGTTGAGATGTCAAACAATTTTACACAAAGCTTGCATCCAGCTTTCTTTTCCCTTTTGGAACAATCAGATTTCAACCAAAATGAGGATCAGTCCAAATCAGGAGGGGCTGCTCTTATCCCCCCTCAATATTGAAAGTATTAGATTGGCCCAGTCTGACAGGCAGCGTTCCACTCTGTGCTGTCAGCCTGCAGTTTTTGGTCACTTTTTATTATTATATTATTATTTTGCTCATAATTAATAGTTGGCCCACATTTCACCTCCCTTGCCAAAGTGCTACCCGGACTTACAGGCAGCTCTGCATCGGAGTGTGCGTTCAATCGCACGTCATAGCCTAATTCTAGCTTTGCTCTTAATGACATCAAGCTCACCTTGGCCCGTGCTCTCTCACACAGTAGTAAACATTTTGGCTGCACTGGCTGCTCCAAATGCCATGAAAAACACTCAATATATTTTCTGAAATTCATAATTATATATTTTAGAAAACAGAATAGGGGCAATATGGAAACAGAATCCATACTTATCCAGACCTGGAAATTACTAAAATCTAATTCTATACTTTTCCATACTGCGTAGGAACCCTGTTTAATTATTCAAGTAATAGTATTATCCATTGATTTATTTAGCTATAGTTTGGACTCATCTGATAACCTTTTACTGCCTTTTGTCAGTTTTGGGGCTGATAGGAAATGTAATTGATTACTGCCTCTAATGATGTGACATGACCTGTCAACAAAGCTTTAACGTAACCAAACTGAAGTCATTAAAAGGTCACATTCATCCATCATCTTTACTGCATTCAGACAAGTAAAATCAACAGGTGACAAACTGCAGTTATTTTTATGTGTTCACGATCATCTTTGGATTTACTGCAGTGCTGTTGACACCTCTGTTCACTGGTCAGAATAAATAATAAAGCATGTTAGCAAACAGGTGTCAGATGTGAAATACCAACCTGGGTCATCGGACTAATTTTGTCCCACTCGTTCTTCTGAGGATTATAAACATCAACCTCGGCTGAGTCATCCCTACAAATAGAAACACAGCGAAGTCAAGCCGCTGCCAAAACAATCATTACTTCAAATGTGTTCGTGCAAACTTCACTTAGTGACTATTGCAACAACAATGTATTAAGAACAAATGTTTCTTTCTGGACTTTTAAATAATGAATCATATCCCAAATATCCAAGTATTCTACATGTAAGTGAGACATATATAATTAACCTGTATAGATATATAATTTATCTGTATTTAACTCCTTAACTAACCTAATCTTTGCATTGTCACTTCGATAACATGATTAGGATATTTTGTACATTGATTCTGTATTTTATAAACATCAGACATTCTCTATTAGTGTATTCTTTTTTTTTACATTTGTCACAGCTGGGAAGGAAATAAGAAAAAAATGAGTCCATTGGCGCACTCGTGTGGTAGAACAACAGAATGACTGTTTACTAGATGAAATAGTCCACATGTTTTTATCATTACGTGTTTACCAGATGTGGAAGAAGTAATTAGATCATTTACTTGCGTAAAGTACCGATACAACAATGTAAAAATAGAAGTCTTTTTTTATTTGCTTTAAGTATTAAAAGTACCGGTGACTGATATATTATCCTAAATTACACCACTAATACTGATGCTTCAATGTGTAAGATGCATTTTACAGTTCTATCTGGTCAAGGTGAAGCTAGTGTGAAATACATTATACACAGTTTTAGGTAGTTTAGTCCAGTGGTTCCCAACCTAGGGGTCGGCCCCCCCCCAAAAGGGTCACAAGATTAGTGCTGCACGGTATACCGATACTAGAAAGGTATCGTGATACACTGCCATTAAAAACGGTACGAAATCCAGTTTTATTAGTAGCGGTACTTTAAGATTGACAGTGTTTTAATACGAGCTGTGAGTTGTGTCGATGTGCGACCGTGGAGCTGTGTGTGTGTGTGTGTGTGTGTGCGCGCGCAGCGCTCTGCTTTGGAGGACGGCATTAGACGGGACGGGATTGGGATCCTGCGGGAGCAGGCACTTATATCTTTCCTGCTGGTGGGAGCAAGCGGTCAAAAAAAGTTACAAAAAAAGCCTCTATTAAACATTGTATAATAAGAAAAATTTAAATAAGAAATAAGAATAGAGATGAAATGTAAATATGTGTGCATTATCAAAAATAAATGCAGATATAAAATTAACTATATAAGAGTACAGGGGACACCAGATTACTGCATACTATTTCATTCTTTTAATGAATATATTTGACATTTTAACATTTTTAATTAAGTTTAATTAGTTCCATGTTCTGTCATCTATTATTCCATTACTTTTCCTTATGTTTTTGATGCTGTGGCATCGTTTCAGTATCGGTATCGAGATATTTAGGCAGGGTATCGTATCGAAGTCAGAATTTTTATATCGTGACAACACTACACAAGATAAATCTCGGTCGTGAGATGATTAACGGGAGAAAAAAAGAAGAAAAAGTTCTGATACATACATTTTGATTTATTTTTCGAAAATGTGTCTGATCTTTGCTTTTTTGTGAAATATTGAGTTTTACCTCTTTGGGCCTCAAAGAGTTTTATAAATAAAAGTATTTCAGAAGTATTGAATTAAGAGGGGAAAAGTCTGTTCTTGGTGGAACTCTCACAACTAACTACACACTGCTTTTTTGTGAAAAGGTTGGAAACTTGAATAATCTTAAGCAGTGTGTTATATTGTATAAACGTATCAGGGATTTTTTAAAATCTCTATCTGAAAAGTAACTAGTTACTAAAGTTATCATAAATGTAGAGGAGTAAAAAGTACAATATTCCTCTCTGTAATGTAGTACCTCAAAATTGTATTTCAGTACAGTGGTGGAGTACATGAACTATCCACCACTGGTGTTTACAATTAGTATTTGGACTACTGTTTTAAAAAGAAACAAGCTGAATCTCCTCCCACGTACACTTTAAATGATGGTAAATGAAACTATACAGATTTAGTTTAAATGTGTGAAGTGACCTCTCACCTGATGAAGTAGATGAGGCTTTTGAGGGTCACAGTTTTCGGTGTGAAGGACCACGGGGGCAGCTGTCCACAGCTGACCATGGCCCAGTGGTTGGTGTCTGCATCATAGCTCTGGATGGCCATGGTGTCCTCCCCGGTCAGAGAGCCGATGGCATACAGGCGTCCGTTGCACGTGGTGGTGGAGCAGTTGTCCATGGCGTGCTGCATGGGCGGTAAGGCCTCCCAGCAGTCCAGAGCCTGATCGTAGCGCTCGGTGCTGTCCGACGCCACCACGTACAGCTGACCTTTCACCACAACAGAGCTGTGGTACTCGCGGGCCTTCAACATGGGCGACGCCTCCGTCCACTCGTTGACGCTTGACTTGTAGCGCCACACGCCGTCGTAGAGGCGGGAGCCATCAGAGCCACCTGGAGGTCACACACACGTTGTCTCAATGGTTAATATGCATCAAGGATTTCCATGTGTTGCTGCTTAGCGTCATGGTGCACAATAACTGCTGCAAATGATAATATACTGCAAAGCAAAACAGCAGTTTTGGTTTGTCTGTATAAAGTAATTTCAATCCTCCAGGTAATAAGATGTACAACAACGCTGCGTCTACTTTCATCAGCATTTCTGCACACTTTTTGAAATGAAATGTAATGCTTTTTAAGACCTTTTTCAGCCCTTGACAGAAAATGCAATACCCTTTCCATACAGAATGAATGAAGAGTGATATGTTTTAAATTAATCAAAATATTAATATGGATATTTTTCAGATATTGATATGAATGTCCAAATAAGAAGCATATGCAAAATTGAAATGTTGCAATGAGCTGTGTCCCACACTTGCATAAAATGAAAAAAAAAGTGTCCTTCATATGTCTAAAACAAAACTAATTATGGTAGCTTTTAATTTCAATGTAAAATCCTTAATTTGGAAAACAGAAATGTGTAAAACCATAAAGCAATATGCAATACAGACCCCACTCCCGTCTACGACTGAACACAGACAAGTCCATATAAAGACGGTCTAGACATCACTCAAAATTTAAGGCATTTCATATTTAAAAATAATGAGATGGAAATATGGGCCCAAACTTTAAAAAAAGACATTTCTACCCCATGTCTCGACCACAAGCGTCGCATCAGTGCTGTGTTGGCGCGACACTGAAGCGACTGTCTATACCGGCTCCATTTTGTCTGCGAATTTCAAAGCGTCGAGCAGCAAAAGAACAGCCAAACTCTCTCTCGGTGGAGTGGGCCGTTTTCCCATATGTGTGAGTATTCCTGATCTATTTTTCCATCAACACTGATGCATATGATTAGGTAGGTTACAGCTTTCTCTGAGTCCGGGCAAGGCCTGAATTATTTATTTTTACCACTAGATGTCGATCTCACACTAAACAATGAAAGTTCTCCCTAAAGTTTGACATTTTTTTTTAAAGAAAACTTTATTTGTATACAACTTTTCAAAATTGAACCAATAATCAAATGGCAATGAATGAGAAAAAAATGCAGTCGGAAACAATCAAAGAACACAATAAGATAATGAGAAAATAAAGTAGTAAATTATAGTAATATAGTAAAGTAGCAGTGTTTGTTGGCCATCAAACTTGCGTTTACACGCATATTATGACGCCCTTGAGACGCAGCTGATACGCAAGCCTGCATGGAGCCGGTGTAGACAATTGCATAGATTAAAATGAGAGCGTATCTGTTGCGTCAAAACACGCGAGTGATACGCTTGCGGTCTAGACACAGGGTAAGACTCTTTAAAGGATCTGCGGATACCCTGTTCATTCCCCCGTTTTTTACGGTAGTTAAATTTATGAGTGAAGAACATTCTAGATATCCTGTGATGCTGCTATTTGCAGTCCTTCTCCTTTAATATTTAATATTTCAAGCTACCTTGTTGCCCTTAAATAAGCCTAATGTACCTTCTAAATATTTATTCAAATTTGACAGATGAAAGATAAAATTAATTCTATAAAAGGTTATAAAATAAAACTTGAATTGGCCTGTCGACTGTTTGTCATCATATGCTGCTGTTATTTCTGTCATCGCTAAATTTGTACTTCTTGCAGGGGACACAAGCCCTGAGTGAAGGTCTACTAGGATTATTCCTCGAGGGAAACACAGGGATGAAGATGATGACGATGATGATAAGACCACTGCTGTCCTGGCAGCACACCGTGTCCTGCTGCCTCAGTTGGCCTTGTTCACACAGAGAGCCATGAGCCAAAAAGCCTGCAGTTTATTTATATAAGCACAACTTGACGGCCATTTCATAAGATGAAAGAGCGGGAATGGAAATCTACTGACTGGAGCGTTCACACCACACTGAATCTAATATACACAGCAACTGTAACCAGTGCACACTGGCTGTGGCTTGTCCTTCAGGAAGTGTGACACCAGATAAAGCTGAACTTCAAGATGTAGTACATGTTCCTCTGTATTACATTTATATACTGTATATATATCTTATATTCTCATATTGATTTCCTCAATGCAAATTTTAATTCTTTGAATTACTTACCTGTGACATACATGTCGTTTCCGAGGGCAGCTATGCTGTAGCCTCCTCCGAGGTGGTCGGGGAACTCAGCCAGGTAGCGCCACTGTCCGGTCTGGGGGTTGTAACAGTCCACTGTGACCAGCTCATCACAGTCCTGGTCGCAGCCTCCCACCACCACCAGGATTTCTGCCAGTCCCGTGGATGGCCGCGGCCGCATTCGGTGGCAGGGCCTGTCGTGGCGGTCATACTCGCAGGACTGGAAGCTACGAGCTTCGTTCACCATGCGGAGGCAGGTGGGCGACAGGTAGACGAGCGGGTCGCACTCCACGTGGGCCAACAGAAAGAACCTCCTGACGAAGGGGAGCCGAATCTGCTGGAGCAGCTCGGGCCAGTAGTGCAGTCTCCGCTGGAGGTCGGCCTTCACCCAGCGGACTGCAATTTGATAAACTGCCTCCTCCTTGTCCACGCTAAGCCCATCATCTGACACAAACTCGAGGAGGCGCTTCCACGGCAACCGCACAAAGTCTGTCGCTTTAGACAGCTCCATTATGTTTTTGAGGACGAAGCCGCGAGCGCTGGTCGCCAGCTCCCGGCAAGCGAAGGCCTCTGCAAAGTCCTGGATCTCTAAGCAGTTGGAAACATCAAGCCGCTGCTCCAGAAAAGCACAGCAGGCCTCTTTGACGGACGGGAACTGAAACAGATCGGCTGTCTTCAGCAAGACGTCCACATTATCCTGCGTGACGGTGACCCGTCCTGTATAGCAGAAGTCCACCAGCAGGCCCAAAAGCTCAGCCGACACCTCGTGTAGAACTACCTTGTCCATAGCACTCTCCCTCAAAGTCCCTGCGAACATAGCCCGGAAGTAGGTGCTGGCAGCGGCCAGCACTGTGCGGTGACATTGGAACTCGCGGCCCTCGGCACACAAAGTCACATCGAAAAACTTTCGTTCGGCACGGAGCTCATGGATTCCCCGCAGCAGGTTGAAGGCGTGGGCCGTGTCGAAAAAAGGCAGGGTGGACGGTTGTGTCTGCAACACTGGCTTTTCCATCTCTCCTCTCTCTGGGTGTCTCAGTGTCCGGTGGTTGTGGTCAGAATGATGTTTTCGTCTAAAACAGACCAGAAACATACATCAAATTAGGGCTGTGCAATTAATCAAATTTCAATTACAATTTTGGCTTCCAACTATTATGAAAAGAAGATAATCAACATAAAACAATCATTGTGCCGCATTCCGGTTCGCAATGACGCTCTTGTTTTGTCTTGTGCTATAAATCCAGCGCACCCCTTTCCACTACAACGGTGCGCTTTCGCCCTGTTTGACAGGTCAGGGCTCAGTGTGGGAGGATCCGTATTTCCACCGTAGTGGTGCGCCACGACCAACTCTACGTCGGGGTGAAGGTGGCGCTTTACAGCACCCCCCGTCCAGACCTCGCCGCTTAGTGCTTGCTGTGCCCTCTCTCCCTGTGGGGAGGGACGCGGCTCCCTGCTCCCAGTGCGACTGTCAATCGGGGCGGAGTGACCTTAGTGTGGCGATGCTGGCAAACACACCCGACCCGTCTTGAAAGAAGGGCCCCGTCTCGTTTACCATGCTTTAGTCTGCCGTGTCATCACCCTTAATATTTATACATACATACATACATGCTGTCAAAGTGCACCAGATTGAAGTATTTAACATTAAAATGTGGGCTACAACATGTTCTTTCTAAATGCAGGATGTTTCCAAAGTCAATGAGTAATCGTGTTAAATAATCGGGATCTCAATATTGACCAAAATAATCGTGATTATGATTTTTGCCATAATCGAGCAGCCCTATATCAAATTCCAAACAAACACGTTACATTATACCATTATATGTTACTCACCATGTAGGGCAGCAACTAAAAATTACTTTCAATATTGATAAATGTGCTCATTATTTTCTTGATTAATTGAGTAATTGTTTGGTCTATAAAATGTTAGAAAATAGTGAAAAATACCCATCACCGGTTCCTAAAGTTCTTCCTAAAGCCTTTAAATTGCTCGTTTTGACCGAGCAACAGTCCAAAACCCAAAGATATTCAGTTTACAATCACGTAAGACCAAGAAAGGCAGCAAATCCTCTCAATTGAGGAGCTGGAACAAGGGGAATTGGGGCTTTTTTGCTTGAACAATGACATAAACGATTAAAGGATTATCAATGTAGTTGTCACTTTCTGTTACATGACAAACCAATTAACTGACTCTCAATTGTGGCAGTTCTTATAGCATGTTTGTCAAACCTATAAAATCAAATCTATAAACAGTGATCTGTAATGGTGAAGGTTGATGTTTAACAACATTTTAAAAAGTTTCACATTTAAAAAACAAAGAACAAAAGCAAAAGTGATGTATGACTTTCCATTTCTACAACCTCAGATGCCAGATGAAATGCCTAAAAGCAAACAAATTCATTTCATCAGTTAATCTCACTGGTAAGTATGTTATTTAGAAACTATACAACCAAAGATGTAAGTAATGTAACAGCCTGTTGAAACGGATTGTTTTTAATAAATAAACCCTAAAAAACTGTTGTTTCTCCTACCTGATGAGCCCCTCCAGGCACGTTTCCTACAACCGTCTAGAATACACGACAGCGAAACTCAGCGCGGCTCCTGTGAATTTGAGCTCCAGCTTCTTACTGTGTTTAAGATACAGAGCTCGCTTGTGCTCAGGGGGCTATAAATACACCAGCAGTGTCCATTTCCAGGCAAGGGTGGGGGGGGGTTGGTTTAGGAAGAACACCTAACAGGCCGTGGGCTGATGCTGTGGGGAGAGTATAACCCCCCCACTGGTATGTCTCTGTGGTCAGTCAGCATTAAGTAAGTGGTCTTTGAGAGAGGAGCCAGCTGAGCCCGGGCCTCCTCACCACCTTCAGTACAGCAGCAGACCAAAACACAGAGCTTCCTGTCATAATATTCTGCAGTCAGGTGACCAGAGTACCCACAGCAGCACAGACCTGATCTGATCACAGCAGACAAACAGGAACAGGGACGGCTCGAGTGTCAAAATCTATCCTCTTAATCAACATGAGGCATTTAGAACTGTAACTGTCATTTGAATGCAGTACAAATGTGTTATTTTCACCTATTCTAAAATGGTGTGTTTGAATATTTCTGCATACTGGGGTCCATAAACAGTCTTAGAATTACATAAATTGGGTATCACTGTAAAGCTGAGACTCTTGTGGATCCAATGAGCCTAATTATATTCATGTGTAATAATGTTGGTCCCCATAGTAGCCATTTCACATAGTGGCTTTTTTTGCTCAGATTTTATACGCATGGTGTGTCTTTATACTAAGACATTATTCCTAAAATTATATTATATTTAATCTTGACCCTCGTGAAGGTTTTGAAAAGGCTGCTTCAATCATTCATGGTTGATTAATCAGAAATATATCTGATTTTGACATCGTACTGTATTGGGTATTACATTCACTCCAGTTAAATCAACAGGCAAAAAAACTACATACGGTAAAAATCAGTTGAACACACTTTAAAACACAAGTTGCTATTGAGTTAGTGGAAACCTGCATTAAAGGCTTATCTAGTATTCTTGTCAATATTTGGAGATGATCATTCCTTCTCAAAATACACAGGTATCTACTTACAGAGATTTGTTTAAAGGTTATGATAAAGCCCCCGGTCCTCTGGCCAAAGGACTTGGTACACATTCCACACAGTGGTTCAACAATGCAGCAGTGCACATACAGTACTGTACTGTAGCTCTGTGAGGGATCAAACTGCTCTCCTGAAGGGCAGACAGGACCTCTCAACCCAGACCTGCACTGAAAAAACACCCGGCGTCTGTGTAAGTGATTGTCTTCATGTTAGAGGGGATAATGGCATTTCCTTACATAGACGTCGTGAGCTTTCGGTTCACTCAGTCGTGTATGTGATTTCTTACTCCCACTGCCCTCTTGTTACAAAAAGGTGAGTCATTTAACCCTTACATCTGGTCTTTATCTACATGGTTTAAACATTTTATCTTTAACTACACGTTATCACAAAGAGCAAAGCCATGATTTAGCTTACTACTCCAACAGTCAGAAGTATTGAGCAACTTTCAATCGGTGTGTTTACCAACCAGATCCAAGAATAGCCGACAGAAATTTATGTTCTCAAATGAAGGGAGAGAGGGGAGGTGAGAGGGAGGGAAACAATCTCACTGCTATGAGTGACGAGTATAGACACTAGTGTAACAGCCAGCATCGAAGGGAAAGGAACCCTATGCCTCCTTTCATCACGTACTAGAACAGAATTAGCCTGTCTGACCCAGCAGCTGAACTCATGACCTGCAATCATATTCAGGACAAAAACACTCAGAGAGGTGCAATCCTGTTAGTCAGAGGACTTTAGTAGCATCCTGGATAAAGGATGGGAGGGTGGTGGATGTTATTTTCTATTCCTTATAATGCTTGATGAGAGGGTCTATTCCTGTATTTGGGTACCATATTACTAACTAGTGTATCTGTAGACAGGCAAATACTACTGTAAATAGAAACTCTGACTAAATGAACCTACTGAATCAGAGTTTAAACATGCAACAGCAACAACACTAATGGTAAGTGTCCACAGGGGCGTTTTTTATCGCGAGGGGACGCGCCGCTTCCCAGCATTGGACGCTTGGTGGGCTGTCACTAGAAACAAGGCACTAGGCTCCTGATTGGACGAACGCTTTCCCTCCGTGGGCTGCTGCTCCCAGCTTTCAAACCGGAAACAGTATGGAGGCTCGTTTGGAAACTTTCTTCTCTTATTCCATGAAAATAGTTCACCGAAATGTGTTTCTGAAAATATTTGAGGCGAGAAATAAGCCATGCACTTGCTGAATCTGTCTTTATTTAAGATCGACAACATTTATTTTTAAAGATTCTCTGGAGTTTCGAGAGGCGGCGAGTCGC
Source organism: Sebastes fasciatus (assembly GCF_043250625.1). Taxonomy (NCBI): domain Eukaryota; kingdom Metazoa; phylum Chordata; class Actinopteri; order Perciformes; family Sebastidae; genus Sebastes; species Sebastes fasciatus. The sequence continues at coordinate 10,631,793 of NC_133802.1, read as the reverse complement.
GTCGGACGCCCGTGATTTGCATAAAGTAGCCTAGCCCTCAACTTTATGCAAATAAGGAGCGGGCGTCGTGACGCTCTGTTTCTCAAATCGCGTCGCCACGCTGCCAGAATGCATTGTATGGCAGCTTACATAGACAATGAATGAGAGCAATCTCAAGCTTTTTCATGTCAAAGACCTCCAAAACAGATGTCCAATAGACCACAGACCATGGATGTATGAGAGATTGTGTCCTGTGCTTTTGCCCTGCCTGTTAGTAAATAGGTTACAACTACATTAAATTCTGTTTATGTCAAGCTACTAGCACTAGCTACTGGCCGATAGCCGGTTGTTTGGGAACAGAGACGTTAATACATCCACCACTCTACAGGCTTACAGCATACAGCCCATGGGTGTAAAATAAGATCATAAAAGTGATGAATTACAGCCAATATATCCTTTATTACAGACGCATAGGTCATATGAGCGCGCAGGGCTGTGCAGTCCCGTGGGTCTGATACACGTTCATTATGTCAAGCAACATAAGTCTGGATTCGGCTATTGGTGAATTTTACAACTTTTAGGACACAACGATTTCAATAAAGGCTATTTAAGTGTTCATACTGGGAAATGGATTTACCACAAAAAAATGATCCTCTGATTTACAGACTTCTCTTTATACATCCATGGCCACAGACCCATTGGCGTTTTCAGTCCAAAGTGGCGGCAGAGTTTTGTGTCTTTGCTTCAATACTCTTATACTCAATAATCTTATTTTAGTCATCAGGTTGGACAAACTACATTTTGACCTGATGATGGCACTAAAGGAAAACTTAAATGATCAACAAAATTATTACAAATAATCCGAAGGGGTACATCAATGTTTGAACCCAATTTCATGGCAATCCATCCAGTAGTTGTAGAGATATTTCACAAAAATCACAAACGTCAACCTCATGTTGGTGCTGGAAGATAAAGTCATCACTAAAGTCGGTAGGATTCATCTTCTGGGGAACATGAATGTCTGCACAACATGTCATGGTAATTTATTTAATAGTTGCTGAGATATCGGAGTCTGAAGCAACCCACAGACCAAGATTGAGACTAAAAATAGGCAGTAGACTGGAGGGAAACTAAAACAAAACAATGCACAAATCAAATTAACATCTTGTAAAAGCCATCTGTAAACATTTAAATCTAGGGGAAAAAGCTGTCGTCCTTTATTCACTGCGATGCATAACTTTGTGCCAAAGATTCCTAAAACTATGTGGCTTGTTATTCAGTTAGTAGAATGTTTATTCGGGAGCTGTTTTGACCACATGAACAGGGTAAATCAAAAACAGGCTCAGTTTACATGAAGGTGCTTATAGTGTGTTGTCCACCTCTGGGTTTGAATGCTAGCGTTGCCCCTTGGTGGTGCGAGTGTGCAATTGCCACCAAAGACAATTTACATACAGACTTCAACACTGTTTTGCATTTTTGTTATCTCAGTATCAGTCATCATAACAGCAGAATAGCTCTACTGTGTACAGAATTACCTTCATATCAACCACACTGAGGCAGCTGCTCTCACTGCTGTGGCTCCAGGCTGCTGAGCCGAGGCAGCCATCACAGTGGAGTGACATAAACTCCCCGGTTGTCCACAGCTGAGCCATGCCTGGCCATAAAAAGGCAACCACACCACACTACTCTCATCCCCCACTGTGGAGAAGAGCACGAGGCTACTAGCAGCAGCAACACTCAGATAAGGGGACAGTATGAGAGGGGATGCTGTATATTCTTGGTATGTTGACGCCACAGTGTCTCATCTAAATAGTGAATGTTTGGTTGTGGAACTTACTATGCAAATACATGTGGCGAGACACTATCTGAGGGGGACTAATGGTTTTAATCACTGTGCTTCAAAATCAACAACCCCCATATTAAAGCAGGGTCTCAGTTAAGTACATTCACTCAAGTACTGTAGTTAAACCTGCAGTAGGCACAATATTTTGGCATCATCGTGCAAAAAATCCATAATAACCTTTCAGCATATTGTAATTCAAGTGTTCTGAGAGAAAACTAGACTTCTGCACCTCCTCATGGCTCTGTTTTCAGGCTTTAAAAATATCTAGCCCATGGGAGATTTTGGCCAATCACAGGTCATTTCAGAGAGAGAGCGTTCCTATTGGCTGTTCACTCAATGGAGGCAACTGTCAATCACTCACGAACTCCGATCAAACCGTCAAACTAGGCAGCACTGATCAAATATGAATCAATATCATCTTACTGTAATGCCTATTTCTCACCTCAAATGTTTTCAGAAACATCTTATAGTGTACTGCTTAGTTGGAAAATGAGGTAGTTTGCTCCGGCTGGTGGGCGGTGCTTGCCATTTCCTCAACTGATCTCAACATATTTGATCAGCGCTGCCTAGTTTGACCATTTGATCAGAGTTTGTGAGTGATTGACAGCTGCTCAAAGACAGCAAGGCTCAAGCTCGGCTCTGATTGGTTGTTTTCCTCCGGTCTTTGAAATCTTGCAGATGCCATTAGGAGCACCGGAGGACACAGAGGCCTTCACATGCACATGATTTTTTTCAGATTACCTGTCTCATGTACAACTGTCAGGATATAGTGACCGTTTTATAAAAATTAGTTTTTTTTAAAAATCATATTTGCTCCAATTCTACCTACTGCAGCTTTGAATTACCCAACACTTATATAAAGGTGTTACATTTTAACTCCACCTTGACATAATTAAAATTCTGCTTTCATGGCAATTCGTCAATAATACAGTATTATATAATAGTATTCCAGTAATATGCTGTATATTGTAGCTATCTGAGTACTTTCACTGAATTAACATGTTGTATGCAGGACTTTTACCTATAATAGAAACTATTATCTGCATTGTATTGCTACTTTTACTCAAGTAATAGATGTCTTCTCTACGTCCTCCACAACTGAGCTCAGCTGAAGTGTCCTTGAAGTCGGTGAACCCCTGCCAGGTCAAGTAGAACTTTTCGTGACTGAGCTTACAGTCTGACTACTGTCAAGTGAATAAAGCAGCACATTAGGCATTAATCTTATATTGGGAATGCAGGGAAGAGTACATTTTAGTGCCACCCAGAAGGCTTGTTTCATGTTATAATACCACCTGGGATCATTAAAGTACCAAGCAATGTGCTCCTTCATCTGGCCCTGCCTTCCTCTAATTCCTGCTCCTGTAACAAGAGTTACAGCTGATGATCAGTGGTGGTATTCAGACCTTTTATGCAGTTACTCAGTTACCAGTAAAAGTCCTGCATTCCAACTCTTACTTATGTAACAGTACAAAAGAACTGGCATCGGAATATACTTTAAGTACCAAAAGTACTCATTTGGCAGAAAGGTCCATTTCAGAATCACATATATTACTGGATTATAATTAGTGATGCATTTATGTGTTCATCACTTTAATAATAAATAATGCATTTATGTGTTCATCACTTTAATAATAAATAATGCATTTATGTGTTCATCACTTTAATAATAAATAATGCATTTATGTGTTCATCATTCTTTAATAATTAGTGATGCATTTATGTGTTCATCATTCTTTAATAATTAGTGATGCATTTATGTGTTCATCATTCTTTAATAATTAGTGATGCATTTATGTGTTCATCACTTTAATAATAAATAATGCATTTATGTGTTCATCACTTTAATATTGCAGTGGAGCTAATTTGAATAACTATGCACTGCAGGGTAGCTTAACCTTTAATAAAACATCTTAATGTATTACTATTGATTCATATATTTTGTATTAATAATCTTAATGTGCTAGGTAAATATGTGTAGGGGAGTAAAAAGTACAACATTTGCCTCCAAACTAGTAGCAGTAGAAGTAGAAATACAATTGAAATACTCAAGTGAAGTACCTCAAAAGTGTAGCCTGCTTGAGTAAATGTACTTAGTTACATTCCCCCACTGGTTATAATAAACATTTGCATCAGTCAGGCCACCATGCAGCCATACAAGTCCACATCACTGAGCACAGTGAGGCCTCAGAGAGTCAGAGAGAAACAACATGTCTCTGTCCAAAGCCAGGATAATATTCAAATACAGTAGCTAATGCTGCATCATAGCTCAGATACAATGCAAAGGCCCAAAGCCCCACACACACTGTCACTGACAGATACGTATCATGCTGATGACAACAACAACAAGAAGGTGCAAACTGTGTAGCAACTTCTGTTTAGTCCTGTTTATACGAAACTCGTTATTTTCCTCTCGGACATAACGTACCGCTACTGTCCATCTGTCCTCTGCTTTGAAGAAGAAAACAACCATTAAAACATGCCCACACAGCTTTAGTAAACTTACCAGGATTCGTCTTCACTGGATGTTAATGATTTTAAAGAGTATAAGGAGTTAATAGTGGATAAATCGAGGTGTAATTAAAGTTTGACGCGGCGGTGATCTCGTCGGCCTCCTCTGTCTGCGCCATGATACCTTCAACTGTACATGATGCTTTCACGGGATGTCGGAAATATTACACTCAACACGCAGACGATCCTGGTTGAGGGATGCTCCACTGGTTGGAAAGGAGATGTAGGCTGTAATAGAAATTCTGTCAATTTCCCTAGATGAGTCCTAATGAACGTTGAAATCAAGATCTCAAACAGATGAAATGTCTTTGTTGTATGTTATTCCTATAAGAAGAGGCACTGGTTATACAGAGTCACACAGAGTCTGCAGAAGAGTGCCTGCAGGAGAATATTACAATGTGATTATATATAAATCTGTGGGAAAAGGAGTTGTTTTACACAGATAAGGAGTTGTTTTTACACAGTTTCCCAGTAGAACATCAACACTCAGTACGTTCCCACAACATGAGACATGCAGACAGAGTAGACAGTAACTTTCCACTGTTGCACAAAGAGACATCACTACATACAATGTCATTTTCCATTACAATGCTGATTATATGTGATTAATAATTCCTAGCGTATGATCCTAATTTTACTATTTGTTCAAGTTTTTGGGGTTGTTTGGCATACATTTGACTATTTTTGCATATATATATATATATATATATATATTTTCGACTCTTCCTGCCAATGGGATCCTGCTGTATTGCTGTACATTGCTGTGTAATAAGATAAGATAAGATAAGATATAAGATATTCCTTTATTAGTCCCGCAGTGGGGAAATTTGCAGTGTACAGCAGCAAAGGGGATAGTGCAAAAAACAAGATGCATCAGCTGACACAGTAAAAAAGAGCTAAACAAAGTGTAACAAAATATGAACCATTTAAATAGAAGGAAGTATAAAAATAGGAGCAGTATATACAGTATTGACAATAAACAGACTATTAACAAAATTGCACAAGTGGAAAATGATATTGCAAAGTGAGAATGAATGAATGAATCGCAATAACACAAATAAAAGCACACCAACAAACTTCTACTACTAGGCCTAGTGAGATGAGAACAACAATGAAAAGAAGAAGAAGAAGAAGAATAAGAATAAGAAGAAGAAGAAGAAGAAGAAGAAGAAGAAGAAGAAGAAGAAGAAGAAGAAGAAGAATGGACAATAGGATTCAGAAGGAGTACTTGAACGCAGCATTTAAAAGGCATAGATCTCAGCTAAAACAGTAATATAAGAAATCATTTAATTTAGCCTATGGTCCTGAAAAATGTTATAGGATCCCAAAATACACAATACAATTTCTGAAATCACCCATAAGGTTGTCAACGATGTCAAAGCTGCCCTTGCCACCATCAAAACCAAGCACAACATCCAGTTTGTGGACTGGTGCTTCACTGGTTTCAAGGTCAAGAGAAGCTTCAAGGTTGGTATCAACTAGCTGCCGTCCATTGGGCTGAAGCATAGCTTTTTAAAATGATTTCTTGATGCAATTTTCTTCAGGCTTCTTAAAAAAAATATCCAATGTGTGAATTTTAATTAATATATCTATCTCTTAAGAGGAAAATAGTCCATAAATAAGTTTAATTTAAAAGCTTTGACTGAAGGATTATGTGTGAAGTTTCACAAGGCAAGACTATTACAGAACAAATTCAAGGTTCACTGAGAGGCTAATTAGAGCTGTGAATATGGATAAACTGTTCTTACAAGGCCAATTTCCGCCAATGTGATAAAAAAAATAAAAAAAGATCCTGTAAGACATTATAATGAGGAGCTTTCTTGAATTAATGACGTAGAATCTCAAAATAATGACTTAGTATCGCAACATAATAACATAGTATCTCAAAATAATGAGAAACTTTCTCAAATCAATGAGAAACATTCTTGACATAATGACTTTGTATCTCAAAATAATGAGAAACTTTCTCAAAATAAGGACCTTGTATCTCAAAATAATGAGAAACTTTCTCAAAATAATGACTTTGTATCTTGAAAAATGTATTATTAAGTATTATTACTTGTTATTTTGAGATAGTAACTCATTATTTTGAGATACTAAGTCCCTATTTTGAAATAGTAGGTAATTATTTTTGAGATACTGAATAATTTTTTTGAGATACGAAGTCAATATTTATTATTATCAAAGTCTCTCAAGTCTAATGACTTACAGTATAATTTTTTTCATCACATCAGCGGAAATGGGCTTCCATACACATATAGGATCCTAATTTGGCAGGATTTGGTGAGAAACATGGTGTTACTGGTGCTATGTGACTTGTTTCAGAGAGATTTTAATTGTCTGGAAAAATGGAACCATTTTGTAATTTTATGGAGACCTCTGGTGGCAGTGTTGGAGAATAAAACAAAAGGGTCAAAACCCGGTCAAAAGGAGACGTAAGACGTTCTGACATGACAAGGTAGGAAAACCCCATGTGTGAAAAATGAATGATGGCTGAACTCTATTTAGCTCATTTGGTTTCAGAGTCCTGGTAATGACTCACTGCCACATGAAAAGTAATAACCAGGAGTGATCAGTCCATCAACATCCCGCTTTACTAGATGTTGTTATCAGATCAGGTAATTGTAGATCTTTAAGTCTGAGAAACAGCTGCAAGGACTGGCAACGATTCACTTCTACATGCTGACTCTGCCAAAGCCTCACTGTTTCCTTAATGGCAGGTTAATTATAAGGTAATTATCATCAACAAGCTTTCCTTATTCATATTTTCTTAGACTCCCATAAACATTTAATGCATTTTGGCTTTAAAAGTTAATTCAAGTCATCTTTTGAACAATGCTGTGCTTGCAAAAAAAAAGGGCTGTACGATCAGTGAGACAAACTCATAATTCAAAAGTCTGAGCATGAAAATATGAAATCCCACCAGTCCTCCACGATGCCTCGGAGTGTTTGCCATTCTCTCTAATCTTCTAATTAAAAGCATCATTAACATTTTCCTTCTCCCACTGCCCACATTTGGAAAATAAATATTGGCTTGAAGGAGTATCTATTCACAATATTTGTTGTGCAAATAAACCTTGTACAAGGTGTACTGTGCTTGAATAAGCTTTAGAATATACATATAAGGCAACAATTTATAAAATAAAAAAGTAATGTCTCAGCCTAAACAAACAGAACTGTCACAAAATACAAATCTGAAATTCAAATGATTCCCATATGAATTACAAATGAATCAATCAGGTGTTCTCAGCCGCTTTTAACCAGCAGAACACTGAATATAACCGAAGGCTATCACACTATTTAATTCAATAAAACTGCTTAAAATTCAGTCCATGGAGGACACATGTACATGCCTTTGCCGCTCATCCCTCATAGGGAGATAACGAGGACGCAAGAAAGCGATGATGGTCTGGAATGTAAAGTGTAAAATAAAGGGTGAAATACCCTTTTCAGCACAATTAAGAGTGACCTGCTGTTGAACTTTCTTTGGCCTAATTGTGCTCCTCAGGCAGTGTAGATGTGGGAACTGCTGACGAACATCTTAAACAGGGGGTGCAGTGATATTGCACACAATGCTGCCAAATTAGCTCAGAGGGTCTTCAATTGATATGGATATTATATGACACTTGACCGAGACTTAGTAATAAAATTCTGATTGAGCCACTTGGTTATCTTCCTCACAGGGAGCAGAGGTGCATTTGAGCCTTTAGCCCAAACATGCACATATAGTTTTAAATAAATATAGCCTGATGTTTTCTTGGGAATATGCATATTTGCTTTCATGCGAGTTAGATGAGAAGATTGATACCACTCTCACTGCAATAAGCCCGTCCAATCATTTCATTCGGCCCTAATGTAATGATTGGATGGGTTACTTACCTGCCTGCGGGCATTATTGCGCATCACCGGAGTCTTCCACAAGCTGCTAGCTTGACAGCTGTGAGTATTAATAATAGCCATGTTCAATGTTCACGTTCATTATGACATGTTTATATTCGTAATGATAATTTTGGGGGAGTGGCTTTGGGGGAATGTCTGAAGCGACGGACTGTCTATGTTGCAACTTTCTTGCTAAATTTAGGGTCTTTTGGAGCTAGTGCTGCCAGCTACTTTCATTGGAAAAGAGTTGGCAACACTGGGCTCTGTTTTTTGGTTGAGTCATTTTTAATAATCTATATACTCTTGCTAGTTTCTCAAGATCAACAACCCTCCCTTTAAACTAGCTTTAACTCATCTTTTAGACCACTTGAGGGCAGTGGAAACAAGCTGTAAACACAACACTGACATAGTTGATATAGCAAACTTATTACTACTTGCTTATTTACACATCCAGCAGACACAAAGCAACATTCACATTAATTCTAAGTCATGTCAGTTGCGGACACCATAGACGCTTAGTAGTTCAATTTATAGGCTACTACTTTCTTGAGTCCGCTTGGAGGATTCTGTATTCCTGTTCGGACATGTCAGCATGGTCGAAACAAATTGGAGGTATACGCAGTTGTCCGCACAGAGCCTATGCATACACCCTCTGATGTTGAAATTGACATCACCCAGACCCTCGCGGACCCTTGCATATACTCACAGATGCGCAAAGTATAATTTTGGCTTAAGTCCAATATATACTCTCCTTTTAGCTCTGTTTTTGGTCTGCACACAACTCCTGAAATTCCTGGAAATATCTGTCTCTTTAGCCGCTTAATGCTCCACTATGTTCACAAACTAGCTGCTTACTTTGACTGTCTGACGTTAAACTGCATAGTCAATTGATAACTATCTGTGGGTCTGCTACTACGAGCGTCATTTTTCATATACACATTTGAGTGCTTGTTATTATAAAAAAAATATCGATTATAGCAGATTTAAACTTTAATATTTAAATTTAAAAAAAGACTAAAAACAGTCAAATATGATCACCCTCATGTGTGATCCTGCAGTCAAAACAGAATCTTTCTCCTTATTTTTGGTCCCACCTTATTGGCAAATATTGGAAAAACCTTGGAAAAACAATCTACCATCAGCCCAAGATTTGACCACTCCTTTGAATGATCCATGTTCCTCCAAGAACACGTTAGTGATAGATGAAACATGAATGTTTACACCTGTTCAGTCACTAGATGGAGACATTCTATAGTGTTTATGTTATAGCCAGACTTACATCTGTTGACCCAGTAGCTCTCAGACAAAAATAATATCTACTTCATTAATTATGGAATAATAATGGAAAAAAAGATCTTGCCACTGCATACTTCTGGGTATTATGGGCTAAATTGAGCTGGCTTTGAACAAAACTGTGCTTCTGTAAAATTATAAATTAGAGGGGTTATATTTTAGTAGTGGCAATGCTGCATGTTTAAATGCAGCCAGCAAAGACTTTTAATTTAAAACCAGCTACTCCATTAACCATTATTTAACAATAAGTTTGTGTGTGAAGTCCTTACTAAGTTCTAAATAACAAGATTACGCCAATAAAAGAAAACCTCAGAATGATAGAAAATACTTTTAATAGCTTTTAATATAAGCTGTAACATAACTTTCAATTGTTCCCAACAGTTCCTTGTTTTATTTATATGTACATGAATAAATGTTTGAAGTTAGTAATACAGTTCAGAGAGGCAAACATGATTATGCTAACGTAACTGATGTTACTCAATTACGTAGTCTGAAAACATAAGTGACATAATGCTCTGAGATTTGAGGTATATTGTGTTATTTTATTGAAAAAATAATTTCACATCTCCCAAGGTACATCATTATTAAACAGGTCAGATGTGTCAGCCATATTTTATATGACCTCTTTCACTCTTCAGTCTGGGTCATAACCAGTTAGTGTTAGTTCTGTTATTTACTCAACACCTGGCAGTTAGTAGGTATAAGTATTTAGTTACAAGAACACACAAGAACTTGATTATGCATTTGTGTTTTTATATAACGATGTGTAAATTAGCACTTGCATTATAAACGAGTTTGATCTTGCAAACAGCTTGTGAAACAGGCTAACGTTCTGCTGTCATTTCTGTGTGTGCACGCTGCCTAGAAAGGGTTATATGTTACTACTTCCTAAGGAGGTGGGAGTGGGGGAGTGGGGGGATGGACCTGCATTTATAAAGCACCTTTCTAGTCTTCCAACCACTCAAAGTGCTTTACACTATATGCCAATATTTACCCCCTTCACACACACAGACACACACACACACACACACACGCACACACAGACACACATTCATACACTGATGGCAGAGGCTGACATGCAAGGTGCCAACCTGCCCATCAGGATCTATTCTAATCATTCACATACACTCACATGCCGATGGCACAGCCTTAGGGAGCAGTTTGGGGTGCAGGATCTTGTCCAAGGACACTTCAACATGTAGACTGGAGGAGTCGGGGATTGATTAATAAAATGTTGTAAAAGTACGTGTGTAGCAACATAAGTGATAAGATGCACTCCGACACAATACAAAAGTATTTCTCAGTCAGAACATTGTCTGATTATATTAAATATCTCAGTTAATCAAACTGTTTGATGTATCTCATGGCCAGCCCAAAACATGCTCATTTGCTTGGAGAATATATATATATACAGTATATACAGTATACAGTATACATACAGTATATATACAGTATACTGTATATATACAGTATATATGTATATGACTGGAATTAACTCTTATTTTTATTGTGTGTATTGTATGTTAAAATTTGGAATGTTAAAAACACTACAGTAGTACAGTGCCCGTCCGGAGCGGGCAGGTCAGTCAAACATACATACAGACAGACAGACAGACAGACAGAGATTCCTTCCTTAATAATTAGATGATGCTGCTAAAGTGCCCCCTATTAGCCAAATGGCAACCAAATTTGTCATGGTCTCTCAGACATATCTACACATGTCCACCAAATGTGGGTGCAATAGCACAAAGCGTTCAGGAGATGACATTTTTAGTAAAACAAGCCATGCCACACAAAATTTGTAGGAGTAGCAAAAAAATCAGATTCGGACACAATTCAAAATAGTGGAAAATCAATCTAGACTCAAATGGGCGTGGCTTATATGGATAGATTTGTCTGGACCCACAAAAATAATTTTGTTTTTGATTATTATACGGTTCATAAGTTATAGGCCAAAATATAAAGTTTATTGTGAAAGTGGCAACACATTCGACACAGCACTCCCTTGGGTCTTGAGCCAATTGAGAAGTCGATTGGATGAACCATAACATGACAGAGATTCCTCGCTTTATAGTTAGATTCATTAATTTAAACATGGATTGATAATAAATAAATACATAATTCAAATTGAACAATAACTGTAATCACCTCCAGGTACCGTATGAAGTTGATTTTAAACAGCACAATTCATCCAGACATCAATACCTCAATCAATCAACTAATTTCCGTATTATTTCTTGCTATGGGCGTAACTGCAAACAGGCATTCGGCTCATAAAACCCTCTCATGGTGCAGCAGTAAATCGACTGGACAGTATACAGTTACATCCATAACATCGATGCTTTATGAACATTTGTTGTTGAGATGCTCTGTTGCATATTTAAGGGCACCTCACAGTCGCTGGGTAAATTATTGATATGACAAACGGCAGCTTTGAATGTCAATACATCTCCTTGGAGACGGAAAGTGAAAGAAACCCTCAATAAAGAAGTTAGATCAATAGAGACAGAGGGGTGAAGTCTGAGAGAAGAGAGGCGGAATAAAACAAAGGAAGCGAGAAGAGTGATAAACACATTGTTGCTGATGAAGGGAGAAAAGTTGCAGAATTTTGAAAACAAAGCTGACTTGCACATACAGTTGGTTTTGCATGTAGGACACGGTTACACAACAACACATGACAATAACTACCTTCTTATGTTGTGATATCAAAGGTCAAGATGTGCTTTGGTTAATTGAATTCCAAATTTATTGTTGCACAGCGCTGCCTCTCCATGCGGTGACAGCTTTGAAGGGCTCGATAATAACGGACCCCGGGCTTGTTGAATAAGTAGGTGCATTATTTGTGATCTAGGTGTCGAGGAAAAGCAAAACATTTGGTAGCGGCTGCATAAAATATTGAACAAACTCATCTTTATTGTGCTCAACTGTATCACAAGCGGCTGAGGCTTGGTCAGCAAAGCCTTCCCTGGATAAATATAGGTTTACATCTTTTTATATGCATTCTTTTTTATTATTCATGCATCCAAAATTGCATTAATATTTATTGTCTTTATTTGTAGGGTTATTTATGATTGTCTACAGTGCTTGCAAAATATACCTGAGGGCGGATTTATTTCAGCTAAGAAGCTGAATATTTGTGTTCTGCATGCAGTGGTGGTTTAAGAGGTTGTTAAACTGGGAATACACCCTCCATTAATTTATTCATAATTGGGTTGAATCACTTTGAGTACGAGGTGCATCTTGGAATAACAACTAAATTACGTTCCTAAGGCAAAATCTATTTTGTTTAAATGTTGCTTCATGGCTCCCCATTGCGTCCTCCGACATGTATAACTCAATTCACCGTGTCTTCTACACATTTCTACAACACCTCGGAGTTTGTGTTTGCGATGTAATGTCTTGCAGCTGCCATAATGTTTATCATGTAGTGAAGGAGATCAGCGTAATGGGCTCCCCCCTGCGCTTAAAGGTGATCCGCATGAGCCACATTTTATCTGTTGTTCCATGTTGCAAGAGCCCTACCGTTCATGTGCTGACAACCTTGCCATCTTTCAATAAGGCGTCACTGTGTGCGCGCCTTCTAATCCCAGCACAAATCCCCCCTGTCAACCGTTTGGTGTTCGCTATTATTACCATGACTCACATGTAAAACATGGTTAATGCCAAATTACACATTGAGGCCGTGTTCTTAAGGCATTCTCTTCTTTTCATCCGGCTGCCGTTTACATGCCCCGGCGAGATTGCGACAAAATTGGAAAATTACAACATCACATTCGTGGTCACTCATCTGTGAGCCTTGAATCATTAAAGGATGTCATCTTTCTGGTTGCTGAGCAATTCTGCCCAGTGAATGCACAGGAAAACTAAATTGCAAAGAATAATCAGAACTAGAATTACTCCCTCGTGTTTGTATGTCTCCGCAAACCAGTCAAGTCGCAGTTTACATCCATGTCGGTCCAAAATGTCATCACTTCATCATTTTACCCTGTTAGACATTTGTGTGAAATTGTCATAACAGAGTGGTGCAGGGATGATGTACTTTTGTAGGCCAACCAGGAAGTTAGAATCGCACGGGTTCCCTCGACAAAAACCCAATGGGATTTTCCCATTGGGTTTTGGATTACTGCAGAAAATACGCTTTGTGGCAAACAAACATTTATGATACTTACACGTTTTGTTCAGCAAGATAATCTCCACAAATGAACAGAACGTTTAGGATTTTTGAAGCGTGAATGCAATCGGCAAAAGTAAAAAGCTAACGTTAGGCTATAAACAAACTACACCACGGTCGCATGAGCATGAGTCTACACAATGAGGCTGTAAAGGCAGACGTGTTGGCGTGATGACATCCTGTAGTGTCATTTAGCTACTTGTTAGCAACTGCCTTTTTAAAGACATATAAAAGCTTCCAAGTTCACGATCAGGATATTTACTGACGTATTTAATATCGTAGAACAAAACGTTCAAATCTCTTAAGCTTGTGTTAAACACAGACCTTATTTCAGGCATCTAACCAAAAACCCATTCAAAAAACTCATTGACTTCTAGGCGAGGGAACCGGAGGCGCTAAAATCTAATTTCCGGGTTTTAGGACTCCTTCCTGTAGCACTCTATTAGCATATAATGGTGCCTTCAAATGGGGTTGTGTTCACCGTGTTCACAAGAAGAGTCCATATGATATGAACTTGTGGTATTCACAACCTCGTAAGTGGAAAGTTTACGAGTTGTGACGTGTTTGTTGACGTTAAATGGCGGAGGCCATGGAAGTTTATTTTTCAGTGCATAATAAGTTAATATATTGTCATTTTAGTCATATATTGTTTTTATTTGTAATTTTATAATATGTCTGAGGAAAATGTTGATATTCCCAATGACCTCATCTTTTTGACTTTTTGCAACCAAATTCTAATCAGTTTATCTTTGTGTCCAAGTGGACTTTTGTGCCAAATTTGAAGAAATTCCCTCCAGGCGTTCCTGAGATATCACTTTCATGAGAATGGGACAGACGTGAGGTTACAGTGGCCTTGACCTTTGACCTTGACCACCAAATTCTAATCAGTTCATCCTTGAGTCCAAGTGGACTTTTGTGCGAAATTTGAAGACATTCCCTCATGGCATTCCTGAGATATCGCGTTCACCAGAATGGGACGGACATGAGGTCACAGTAGGGCTGCACAATTAAATGAACATGATCGACTGCGATATTGACATTTATAATCCGTGCTCCGCTCTTAGAAAACTCTGTTGCATAAATCCAGCGCTTCCTAAACTAACAGCCTGAGATGAACCGTCAATCAGCAGCCGATCGAAGCCGAACGGTTTTCAGCAGTCTCATATATACGATTTTTATATCCGCACGGAGCACATTATGGTGCATTCAAGCTCTATTCAGTTAACATGAGTATTGGGTGAAGGTAATTTATGACGCTATCATGATGTGTTCAAATGTAATCTTATAAAATGTAGTTTTTGTCGGGAAACTTGAATAAATCCAGTTGTTTGAAGGAGATGTTTTCACAGCAATATAAAATAGATGTTAGAGAGAAAGAAATATGACCTGTTTAACTTCCCAACACTAGTCTAAGCAGTTTATAATAAATATATATAATTAGAACTACTAAAGCCAAAAATGTTTTTAATTAAAGCAAATATTTAAATAAAAATACAATAATTTTTTTCCCTAATCATTTGAATTGTGTTTTTATGCAAATAACCACTATAGATTACAATAACAAAGTAAAAGGATAACATTTAGAAGCTTTGACGGTTGGAATGTAGCACAACATGGAAGTGAAAGCTGCGCTCTGTTTATTTAAATGTGAAATTGCAATAAAAATAGTACGTCCATAAAATCTATGAATAATCATTATAAAAATCGTGATCTCAATATTGATCAGAATAATCCTGATTATCATTTTGGCCATAATCATGCAGCTCTAGCTCACCGTAACCTTGACCTTTGACCACCAAAATAGAATCAGTTCATCCTTGAGTCTTGGTGGATGTTTGTGCCAAATTTGAAGAAAGTTCCTCCAGGCGTTCCTGAGATATCGCATTTACGAGAATGCTACGGACGGACAGACATACAGACGGATGGACAGATAACCCGAAAACAATGCCTCCAGCCACAACTGTAGCCGGCACGGAGGTATAAAAACGGTCAGCCTGTCAGTGAGGAGAAATGCAGATGAGTAAAATGTGTTTCTTTTTGTGTATTTGGCGACCATAAATTACATCGTATGGTTAAGGAACATTTTCTGCAGCCAGTCATCAGTCTTGGCTGTGCTGTGCTTGCAGTTGCATATTACAGTTAATCTTATATATAAGGCAGCTTTTTTTCTTTCTGTTGCTGATATATTCACTGGGAGAAAAACACTTAAGCGTTGGTTTTATTGTGATTAATAATTTCTGAAGGCATGGCTATCTGCTTGCCTGGCGCTCACCGCCTACACGATAATCTGCAGTCTAATCCAATCATGTGCTACTGATGAGTGGGACACTACTTGTGGATATTACCTCTGTTGGCACATCTGCATTTGCTGAGTGCACACTAAGAGAAATATAGTTGGAATTTGCAAAATCTCCTCTTTTCTCTCTGCCTTTGCAGTAAAATCGCCGACACCCCTTCTCGGTCTTTCAAATTGAATATGACCGTGATAGTTTTATGCCGCCATTACAGAGGCCATCAAAGTGCTTAAACGGAAGATTGGACGCCATTTATCCTTCTGAAAAATATATTGTTTGGAGAGTCCTAGACAGCGCTTTTCTAAGACATCAGCAAAATGTTTCTGTGGTTTCATTTATCATTATACCAGCCTCCTCTTTCACACAAGAAGTAAACAGTTACTGCTCCCCCACTGCCGAGGATTCCTCACTGCTAGTTTAGTTTGCCTCCGAACACGACACAATTAATCATGCTGTCACACAATCTCTGCATGAGTGCTAGATGGCCCAGGGCTACGAGGCACAGAGTGGCACAGTCAAACAAAATAGAAGAGGATGTTAACTACTCTCTTATGGGCAAAAAAAACATTTTCATAAACACTGAGGTCAAGTATGGACGTGTGGGAGTATGGGCATTAGTCCTCTTGCCTTACATGATTATTTTGTGAACTCAAAATCCACTTTAATCAGTCAGTCAGCTCTGCTCAAAGATGTATTGCTCTTTCTGTGGGCCAAGCAAAAAAATTTAAATTATTATTAAAGGTGCAGTGTGAAGGATTTAGCGGCATATAGTGGTGAGGTTGCAGATTGCAACCAACTGAAACATACTTATTAATATTATATTCCATTTTTACCAATAGTTCCCCACAAAATGCTACACACTGTGCCTTTAAGAAATGAATTCTTCATCCCAACCATTGTGCTGATTACATGCAGTTAATCCGAACTCCAGGACTCATATGATTCATCTAACAATAAAGCGAGGAATCTCTGATTGTCTGTCTGTCTGTCTGTCTGTGTGTTATTCGCATATTTCTAGAAACGCTCATCCGATCGACTTCACACGTGGCAGGTGTATTGCTGGGGACCCAATGGGCATTTTTTTTCAAATTTGGTGCAATTTGGACACATTCAATATTAATAAACTTTGAATAAACAAGCACACACAGGGCTCCAGAGCGTGACTAAATATTTGCATTGGGCGCAGTTTTTCCTATTCAGTAAATAGGAGTGTTAGTCAAAGGTAAATTATAACGTTATCATGATGTGTTCAAATGTAATCTCATAAAATTTAGTTTTTGTCAGGAAACTTGAATAAATCCAGCTGTTTGAAGGAGATGTTTTCACAGCAGTATAAAATAATAATAGTAGAGAGGGAATTATGACCTGTTTAACTTCCTAACAAAAGCCAGTATGCAAATGATAATAAAGGAGTGGATGTTAACGTACATGGGATTTATTGTTTTACTTTTGTTTTTTACCGTGGTATCCAATTAGTATAGAGAATCGTGGAATTTCACCGGTATTGATATCGACTACTACATTTCTGGTATATTCCTAGTGTAGGCCTATGGGAACTGACAAAATGCTTAAAATATATTATTGCAGTGCCAAAAGGTACGGTAAAAAATGTTTTGGCTGCACCAAAATTATGAGGTGGTGCACCTAAATTAAAAAGTTAGGCGTACCGGTGCAACCAATGTAAAAAGTTAGTCTGGAGCCCTGACACAGCGCTCTATTGAGCAGCGGGGGCGGGGCTACAGGGCTCTGCAGACTCGGTCCAGTATGTCGTCCGCAGCGGGCCGACCGTGGCTCATTGCTGCAGTTCACTTTTGCTGCTGGATCCTGGTTATTGCTTGCTAACGCTACATGGATGCTGCATAACGTTACAACCAAACTTTTCTTCACTTCCCTGAAGTCAACGAGCGACGAGCAGTGCTCGACTCTGCATGCAGGCAGCACTTCCTTGGGGCCAAGCAATCTGCCCGCTCCGAACGGCCGCCTCTCATTGACTGTTTCCCTGGAGTCAACACGAGCGGATAGCCGAAGCAGGATCAAACCAGAGTGTATTTCACCGGTGTTTCTGACCCTAAGTAAGCTGCAACCTGGGTGTGATTTTTCCCTGTAAGTAAGACTGTATTTCCCCGGTGTAAGAGTACTAACTTATAACACTAATAACGTTACCGCCAGCAATACCTACACCAGAGTGTATTTCAAGTGTACATGCAGGTGTATTGCTCAGGGCCCAAGGTAGCACAGTGTCGAGTGTAAAGTTGTTTGGTTGAGCCGTTAAGAACGAGTCAAGAATTCGGCCTATTCTGAACAGGCATGTTTTGAACAGGCACTGCACTAGTCTACTTAAAATGAATAAACTGACCTAATCCAAAAATGTGTTAAACAGAAATTGAATAAATCAAAATGTTATATCAGGAACAGAACCAGAGATGTGTGTTTACACTCCACGGCTGTGACAGCAACTGAAATAAATAATTGGATAATACTATCTTTGGCTTTATGTTTGTGTATCTCATCTAATTCTTCCTGAGTACATGACTGATCCCCCACCAGCACCCTCGCAAATAATCTTCAGAGATAACACGCCAACTAACCGAACAGCTAATAATGAAAAGGAGAGTTTCCTCTCATTTCTCCGCCTGCTACCTCCCTCGCTGTGTGTACACAGGAAGTGACACCAACACAGCAGCGTCCCTGCTGACAAAACTGTTCATTTTGGTACCGTCGGTGGAAAATAATAAGACATTAAACCCTGGGAGGGCTGCAGAGCCTTATGTTGCTCGCTGCCTGTCTTCGAAGAGCGGCTTTGCCTCCTTCTCACCAAAGGCGCTTAGATTCGGGGACTCCTGCCTCCTGCCACATTCCTGAGGCAGCTGTGTTATTATGGATGGAGATTACTGAGCGGTGGTGGGCAGAAGACGACCTCAACTGATTATTAGGGAAACAAAGAGCGCAGCCTGCTAAGGGTAGCCTGCTGGATTGCTGCTTAAACACATTAACTCTTAAAAAAATTCCCATAAAATGTTACATAAGGAGTCCCAGGGTTTCAATAAAAGATATTTTTTGCCACAAAAAGGTATTCGATTTGTACAGAAAATGTTATGTTTTATGTTTAAGGGGTTCTTTGACTGCTACTGAAGAGGGAAGCTGAGGCACTTAAGTGAAACCGGAACTTCCTCGTTTTATTCCAGAAGTAATAAAACCTAATTCAAGATCCCACTGACATTTGTTATAATACAAATCCAGCCTCCATTAAACATAAAACTAGTCAACATTATGGTGTGAGGTTAACTCCATATGTTTAGATAAGGAGGGTTACTAAAAAATCAAACAATCTACTATATTTTTTTCAATATTTTTTTTTTTTAGTTGCTTTTAACAAACACCATTTCCCATAAGCCCCATACCATTGCCGGTTAAACGTCACAGCTTGACAAAAGAGGCGAGTCCATGGGCCAGTCGAGGTGCAGCAGCTAGTTCAGACATGTCTTTAAAGGTGCTAAATCATGACGACCAGACATCCCGGTTTGTCAAGGATTGTCCCGGTTTCAAGTTGGGTGTCTCAAGTCCCGACAAATATCTCTAAAACACTAAAATGTCCACAATTTCAACAGTCATGACCAAATTGTTCCAGTTTTCACCAATTAAAATAATAATAATCATATTATACTTGCTTTCAGCGCATACATAAACGTTTATCAAGTTCTGTCCCACTCATTGAATTCAGAGGTGTTGTTTAAAATTTATATTGGGTTAGGTAATCAATGAAAATGCTGCGTTCTGTACACACTGCAAGATACTTTCTCGGTCGTGCATAGTGGAAATGCCAATATAAAAGATCATATTAAGACAGCCAGATAGCAATATACAATAGCTGGTAGAGAATGTTTAGTTTTAATGATATTACACCGATGCAATCCTTTTTTTGTATTTACTAGTATTATCATACACTTTCAAATAAACAATGTTTTGGTGGATTTTGGGAGACAAAACATAAATTTTTGTCTGCTGAGGCACTGTCCATGGTTTTGACAGGTGCGCACGGTACTGTAGGTGTGCCAAACACTGATATAATTCAGGTTCAGGTTCAGGTTCAGGTGACTTTATTTGTACCCGTAGGTAGATTTGTTTTGCAGCAAAAAAAAAAGAGGATGACATCCGTATTGTCCCCCATCTTGATGAAAATTGCTATGGTGCAATCATAAGCGCATACATGTGCGATTGTGCGCATGCATGAACGTGCGGTACACTTAAGGGTCCCGGTTTGGGGGTTTGAAAATATGGTCACCCTATGATAAAATGGGAGATTGGGAACAATTTCTATTGCTTCCGCACAGCTCTCAACATGGCTTCAACAGCACTGTCGGTCGGGGCGGGCTTATAAGTTGTAAATGACAACTCTTTTTTGTCCCACCCAGGCTGGTAGCAGTCTCTTTGATTCAGACATTTCTTGTCTTTTGCACCTGACATTTCTGTTTCGTTATCATGAGCATTTCAACACAAGCTATGTGTTAAATGTCAGTTAAGGCTAACTATTAGCTAGCCAATTCATTAACCTTCTAACTAACAGTCAATTGAAAATTTCAAGATCTGTATAATGTTACATAGCGAATAAAATAGGTGGGTCACCATTGCAACATTAGCCATTCTGCTAAGCTATCTTCATGGGTTATCTCTCATTTTACTAACGCTACATGTGTTACTCAAAGTTTTTAAATGAGGTGTTTTTGAGAAAGCTGGTTAAAAACATAAAACATTGTGAAATTATAACCTAAATGTTGCGTGAACAAAGACTTAGCACAGCAAGACGTTGCCAAAACAGCTGTTCAAACTCTGTTTCCCAGCTTTAGCCTTGATGACTTTAATTTTGTATTGGTGTTTCTATCTTTGTTTCTTCCCTGTTGTGATTGTGAAACTATATTTCTAAATGCACCAAAAAAGGTATAATTTGTTTGTGATGGCAGAGCAGTATCAAAACAAAAATCTTTTTCCATATCTTTAAGACTGGCAACGAAGATATCCAAGGCAATTAGGCGAATTGCTGATCCGGTTTTGCACCCCGTGTGATTATTTTTCTGCCTCGCACCCTTTGAAATTGAAATAGAAAAGTGTTCTCAATTACAGAGACAACAGTCAAGGCTGTATTTATCTGCACAGAAACAAATCACACTACTGCTCCACAGCCAAACATCCTATCATTCTGCCCGAATGATTTCATGCTCGGGGAAGCTGAGGTTAGGGAGAATATATCAGGTAGGACGGGACAATAAGACCTCTGGTGAGGGAGCATCTCACCATCTAAACTGAGATGCTATGCCCACGTTTAGCACAGGTATTTTGTCTTTTTATTGCTCAGACGGCTGCTAAATCTCTAAATTGTTCTTATAGCAGTTTCATATATGCTTAAAAGGATACACGAGCCATTTGATTCACTCACTTACACACAATTTGAACGGTTTAAATTACAGTTAGATGAATCAGACATTTAGTTGGAGACAGAATTTCACTCAAAACTTTCAAACTTACAGCACTGTGTGGCATTTGCTGTTCATATTCTTCAATTATACAATTACTTTGACATTGTGAGATGCCTGAAGTATGTGGCGGGTTATACTTCATGTTTCTGACACATTGCTAATCAAACATTGAAGGATTCCTTTCATATAACCCCTTGACTTTAATTTATGAAACCTGTGTGCATCCCTGGGTTCAGTTGCCGTGGTGACTCGATCACATTTCCTCCTGTATAATGAAAAACAAGCTCATTTACTTTATCATCTCCTCCTCGCTCCGTGTTCCTGCACATCCTCGATTCAAGGCTATAAATGTCTTAAAAATCGAAACACCCCTATCGGACCACCTATATTGCATGAACTATTTGTTTTAATATGATTTTATTACTACAAATTGCTTAAATAATGGAAACATTTGAGAATGTATATATATATATATATATATATATATATATGGTAACACTTAATTTTACAGGTCTGCAAATTTCATGGTAAATAGGTGATAATTACCAAGTAACCTATTTGAAATTTCTTGTATGTAAACATTTTTTGCCAATCCATAGATGTTTTAGATGTTTCACTGGAAGAGTACAAATTTTGACCTGCTAGTGGCGCTAGAGGAAAAGTAAGGGAATCACAAAAGTAAATAGGATTCATCCACTGGGCACCATGAATATCTGTACCAAATTTCATGGCAGTCCATCCAACAGTTGTTGAGATATTTCAGTCTGTATCAAAGTGGTCAACCAACTGCCCGACCGACAGACTATCTTAATTCCAAACAGAGTCCTCCAGGACGCATTGTCCCACAGAGTCTGTCTGGCAGCCTCCCCATGTGATCCAACCCACCTCCTGATGGTACACAGTTCACCAGACACTCACCTGCAGGCAGGAATGACTCACAATGAGGATTCAGTCATTTCTCCCATACTGAGTAGATTTTGGCTGACTGTGGCTTGTAAACACACTGCGGTCGGCAGAACAGCACATCTCCCAAACCTCAGGCTAGAAGGGTAAACCTGAACAAACATGAGTGACAATATGATGCATTAGTTAAAATATCTTTCCAAAATGTCACAGATATTGTGAGTTATCCCATAGTTCCATCGAAGCACACTGCAAACTTTTGAAATACAGTAACGGGATCAGCATATCACAACTGTAAAAACAACACTGACTCGACTCAACTCACTTTTGGTACCAGGTCCTTATTGTTTTCCACTGTGGATAGTACCCCCTCAGTGTATGTGGGAATCTCAACTGATCGCCATAGCGATGCCACTTTAAACTGCCGTGACATCATCTTCAATGCGACACTCAATGAATGCTTTCATTGGCAACCAAACACTTCGGCAATTGTACAGCGTAGCGTATGGCATAGTTTTGCGGGCTGCCATTTGAAAAAATCTGGGTCGAGTGAATTTAAAACATGTGGTCGCTATTGACGGTAGCTTGGCTATTGAAAAATGTCTGGTTTGTGCAGGATGTCCCGTGTCGTGCAAGTGACGATTCTCTCTGACCAATCAGTGGTCTGCAGTGTTTTCACTCAACCTTCTAGTATCGGCTCACTTTGCTGGGAACCTCTAGCGAGGTGGTACCAAAATAAGTACCAGGTACTATCTATACTTTTGCTAATGGAAAACCAAAAAAGAGCTAGTAAGTACAGCTGTGCTGTACCATGCAGTGGAAATGTGGCAAATGTTAACATGCCGATGTTTAGCAGGTCTAATGTTTTACCACGATTAAACTTTTAGTTGAGCATGTTAGCATGCTAACATTTGCTAATTGGCACTGAACACTAAGTACAGCTGAGGCTGATGGGAATGTCTTTAGTTTAGCTGGTATTTGGTCATAAATCAAAGTACTGGACAAATTAAAATGTTTGACCTGATGATGGTGCTAGATGGAAAGTAAAGGAATCACCAAAGTTGTTACAATTCATCTTGGGGGGGCTCGAGTGTCTGTACCAAATTCATCCCAAAAAATCCATCCAATAGGTTTTGAGACATTTCACTTAAAGCCCACAAATGTCAACCTCGTGGTGCTATAAGAAATTCATCAGGAGACATCTTCCAGGAATCATGAATGTTTTTCCAAAAATCCAATCCAACCTGTAGATGTGGAGATATTTCATTGAGTAAGTAAAAACTTTAATAAGTAAAAGGTTTGACCTGCTGGTGGCACTAGATGAAAAGTCAGGGGGATCACTGAAGTCATGAAGATTCATCTTCTGGGCAATATCTTTACCAACTTTAATGGCAATCCATCCAATAGTCATCAAGACATTTCACTCAAAATGTCAACCTGATGGTGTCACTAGTGGTAAAGTAAGGGGATCACCAACATCCGGCGGCTTCATTCAGTGGGGATTACAAAATTTCCTGGATATTTCAGTATGGACCAAAATGATGGACTGACATCCCTTGAAAAAGTATGAAATATACATTTAAACTGCTCTCCAAACCATTGCAGAGCAGTCATATAAATGATTGCACTGTGGGTCTAGTTTTACTGCCTAGATGTTTATTCTGTAAGCAAGGACTTTCTTTTATTTATCAGCAAATGCTACAGTCATGATGCCAACTTTTTTATAAAAAAGAAATCATCAAAAAGCATTTGAATTCTATTGCTACAGTTCAAATGTCTTACGGTCTGTGTATAACATTAAGATACTGAAAAGCACAAACATTGTTTTAGATATTGTAAGACAGTTTTTGGTGGAAATCTCCCCCATCAAATTTAAATAAAAAAATCAAGTTTATGTGGATGCTTAAAAGCAATGTTTACGGTCTGGAGACATGATTTTGTATAGTGCATCTCATATAGAAAAGCCAATCAAACCGCTTTTCATGATCTATTAAATTCAGTAAAAAGGAAAAACAACATAAAACATGAAAATGCTTCTTCTACACTTCAGTGTCTTTTAGGCTCTAACTTTCAAAGCAGATCCTTTCTTCTACGTCTCTCTCGCTCTCTAAAACCCAGAGAATAGATCAAAGACATCATTGATCCTCTCCGCCTTCATTTGCAATCAGATCTGAAGAGTAGCACTCTGCTACAATAATCTGGACAAGGCGCTGCTGCAGTTACTGTAATCTGTCAGCATACTTTTGTTTTGCTTTTAATGTTAAAAGGCTGCACTGATTGACAATGGCTATTTCCTAAAATAGCCCCAAAAATATGCCCCATTTTACCAAAATCAGACGCTGAAGTCCTCGTACATGCCTTCATAACATCTAGAACAGACTACTGTAGTGTAGCAACAAAAGGCGTCCAACTGGTCCAGAACACAGCTGCCAGAGTCCTCACAAGATCTAAGAAGCTGGATAATATAACACCAGTATATGTCTCTGCATTGGCTACCAGTTCACGCAAAAGCTGATTTCAAAATCCTCCTTCTTACCCAAAAGGCTTTAAATGGACTGGCTCCCTCATATACCTCCAGCCTTATTTCCCCATATGCTCCATCATGCCCTTTACGTTCCTTTGATGCCGGATATTTAACCATTCCTCGATTTAATAAGAACTCTTTCCACTTCTCTGGTATAATCTCCCACTGCACATTTGAGAGGCAAGCTCTGTTGATACTTTCAGGCTGAAAACATATTTTTTCCCGTTCACTATGATCTCTTCTAATTTCACCAGCTGGGAACCCAAATTACTGACTGTTTTACCTCGTTGATAGGTAGGTTAGCTACCCCAATCCTGTTACGGTTATACTGTATGATATCTGTTTTTAAAATTACTATCCTAACTTATTAACCTTTTTATCATATTAACATTAAAGGTCCAGTGTGTAGGATCTGGTGGTATCTAGCGATGAGATGAGGAGATTATAACCAACTGAGAAGCCTCTTTCGTGTGCCAAACGTGTTGGAGAGCTACGTTGGCCGACGCAAAAATACAAATCTAGAGCCATTTGGAGCAGAGCCAGTGCGTAGAGTGTGTTTGTACGTGGGAAGTGAGTGGTGAAGCAAGAGAGAGAGACTGGTGGCGACGGGAGCGAGTAACGTTATCGTTTCCGGCCCAAGCTGGAACATTTAACAGTTTGTTCTGGGCAACTGTAGAAACATGGTGGTGCAACATGGCGGACTCCATGAAGAGGACCCGCTTCCTTAGATATAAACGGATTATTCTAAGGTAACGAAAACACAACGGTTCTTATTATCAGGTGATTATACACTAAAGAAAACATACTTATAAATATTATATTTCATTTCTGCCAATAGATCTCTCTAATTGTTACACACTGGTCCTTTAACATTAACCTGTGTGTATGTGTGTGGACTTTTACATGTAATATTGTACGTTTTCTTTTCGGTTCTGACTTGTTAAGTGTACAGACTCTCTGGTTAATGTGCACTTTAAAGGACCAATATGTAATATGTTTACTATACTAAATCATAAGATGACCATGATATGTCATCAGAGTCAGTCATCAACTGCTATCAGTTACACCGTAGGAGTGGACGGGCCATGGCTCCAATGTTTTGAATTTGGGCCGCAGTACTCATTTTAAACGCTAGCTGTCAGTGCTACGTATTTAAATAAAACTGAAGTAGAAGTTGGTGAGCATGCTAATGCTATTGCGTACATAGAGAATGTATTGCACACAGATTAGAAAACAAAAATGTTTGACTTTTTTTTATGTCTGTACGTTCAGTATTAAGCTACAAGCAGAAGGCAATTAGCTTCTCTGCTATACATACATACAGTGTGTTAATTAGTGAGCTTTAAAGGTGTTTTTACTATTACAGACAGGAATAGCCTGGCAGGTTTAGACATGTCATTCAAATGATCTCATTATCCAGACTATGACTGTTCACATTTTCTTACATTCAGGGAAAATGCCAAACATTTATATTCTTTAGGTCAAAACCAGGGTCTGCAAATCATGAAAATTTACAGTAGTTTGTTTATCACATCTATTTGTTAGAGACAATGTAAACAAAAAAATTAATCTTGCACAAGAAGAGATGCATTGTACCAGATTTAGCTACACACTGATTTCAGTCACTTTTTTCTGACCTGGGAGACGTTATACACCTATAAACTAAAAATGGGAATGTGCTGCAGGAGGCTGTTCAATCCTTTTTTTGTGGATTATAAGTCAGCGATATCAGACCCACAGCAGACACGTCTACTAGCTACGGTAGTTAGGAAGCTCATTGTCTCATAGTGGGCAAGTGTCTCAATTCATTTTGAATTGGATAATAGGGGTGGGAAAAAAATTTGATTCACCTATGTATCACAATTTCTTTTTTTTAAGATTTTGAAATTGATTCTTTAATGCCAGAATCGATGTATTTGCTTCATTTGAGTCTATTTGGAGGAAGACGGAAGTTACCGCTTTTATTATTGTAGTCAACTTGACGTCATATACGTATCTGTCAACCAGCCGCAGCGAGCCGAACCGAGAAAGTAAAAAATGGCGGAGGGTCCTTTTGGATACGACCTGCACCCTCACATTTTAAATCCAGAATGGTAAACACTACACATACAGTAAAGTATGCGAAAAGCAGAGCTAGACATCACGGCTAAAGCTGCAAGCTAACTCTGTCATGGACCGGAAACGTTATAGTATTGTGGTATCGTGCGGTAAAGCCAGCCGTCGCTCGCATCTCCGCGGTCAAATCAGCCGACGCTACAACTGTAGAGCACCCATATACTGACATTTATGTTAAATGCATTCAAACGGCCCCGATGGAGCTGACCATGGATGTATGAAGAGAACGGAGCTGATGGGAGAGCTAGCAACGGATTTGGAGAAGTTAGAGGAAGTATACACATGTGACTACGTCCGATTTTCAAATTAAAGGTGTTAACAAAGGGAACTGTATATACAAAATACATATATGGAAATAAGATGGATTGGATTATATTATAAGTATAAACCATTACATGTCCCTTATAAATTAAAAAGAAAATAACACTAATTTGTGAGGAAAATGTCTTTATTCTTTGATTTTTGGGTTGCTGGAAAAAATGTAATAAATAATGCCTGCAATAACTGATATATTTGACTTCATGACATCTCTAACTATCACTATCATCATTTTTGTCCAGGCCAGTTTCATTAGTTTGTTTTTCAAAATGATTCTGTTGAACCACAATTCAAAAGCAATATCTGATTTTCATTAGTTAATTTTCAGTGAATTTTTATTTATTATTACTTTTGTCAGTTTCAAGTTATTTCAGTGACCATTGTGGGTTTTTCTTTCTTTAACGGAAGGGTACCAACAATTTTGCCTACGTGTGTACGCGCTGAAAATCAAACATTTTCACTGTATTAATATAGATATTTTCTAAATTTAAAAAATCTAAGTCCCTAGAAGTGTATGATTCAGCTTTTTCCCATGGTCTAGTGTTAAAAAAGTTAACAAAAATCGCAATAAATCGTAATATCGGATCGCAATACATATCGAATAGGCACTCAAGTATTGTGACAGTATCAAATCAGGAGATAGGTGTATCGTCCCAGCCCTATTGGATAATGCATCCATCTATTTTCTGCTGCTTATCCAGGTCCAGTGTTTCTTTATTAATTATAACAGTAGGACTCTTCTCGACCATTTCACCCCAGCTGGTTTTTAATCATACTTTCATGCTTTGGCCGGTATGAATGTGAAACAGGCGTTAAATTGAATTCCATGTGGTGTTAAAAAGGTATTTCAAAGTCTTAAATTTAATTTAGTGAACCCAGCAGAAACACCCCACAGAGTCACAGTCCTCTCATAACATATTGAGTAAGTTGTGGTCCATGAAAAGTGGATGCAGCCCTTAAATTCGGGGCCTTTTTCTTTGAGGGTTGGCATTGTGTTGACCTGTAAATGTATTATGAGAATATAGAGTAGTAAAAAGCTGATTGCATTTACATGCCTTGGGCTTGATATGCATGACAGCGGGTGCTGAGAATCCATTCTTTGGGACTCCATCGCTCTTCTGCGCCGCGTTGACGGGAGCTCAATTAAACACCTCATCTCAATGACATTCAGGACATGTTTGGATGAGATACCGCTCTGCGCGCGTTTCACCTGGACACAGAATAATTACGCTGATCCCTATTCATGCTACGGGTAATGCCGCTCTCGTTCATCACTGTGTTGTGTGCTCAGCCTTATTGAAAAACATTGTGATATAGCTCCATAAGTACTTTAAGCCCCCTTTTGAGGGCCTAACAGAAATAGCATGTGTCTATTTCATTGGAAATCCTACAGGCGTGTGCCATATTCATTGGCAGATCTATTTGTTCACAGATCATCGCTTCATCTGTTGTATTGTAGGTTCAGCGCGCCATCCATCAAATCCTGCTTACACAATTTAAGACTGTTACTAACGAGCTTATATGAGTCAAAATAGAAATATTTCTCTCGTTGCCCCACAGCTGAGTAGGGAATCTTTTGATTAACACATCGTGACAATGAAACACACACACACACACACACACACAATGGGATACACCGACACACGCTGGCTCTATACTGTAGAAATCCTGACACCGTGGCCCTCAGGAGAAGTTTGTTGAAGTGCTGATGTTGATTAGCATAGCTTTGAGTGAGCCAACCCTTTGTCATGCATTTGCCACGATGAATCAAGTTCAACGTCCGCAGCCACCGGGCTGTCACCACAGAAAGATTTACCACAGATGAAGTTGATTTGCATATCAAAACCGAGGACCTCATGTGCCACAGCCCCCTCATTTGCTGTGAAAAATATGCCCGCACCTGCTTCAAAATTATCAATATGACCATCACATCCCCCATCCTCATTTATTTATAGCTTATAGGCAGAATCCCTAACGACGGCAGACAGAAATGTTTTAAAATCGGTCGGATTATTAGCACCATCTAAAATGAGCTCTCTCAGCAGTCGTCTTGATCATCACATTAAGTCACCATCAGCGTACAGACGGCCTCTATTTGTTTTCTTTAAATCACTTTTGTAGCTGCGGAGGTCTAAATTATTTAGAGATAGAAACCCATTCATATGAGAGACACTATTTTGTGTTCTTTCTAACTGTGCTTCGTGAATAATTAACAAAGGCGGTAAAATGTACTGCGCAGTTAAATGGGAGCCGCTTAATCAATGTTTCACTCTGTTTAACTTATAAGAGGGTGATCATTTGAACACAGAAATTGTTGATAATATTTCTTCTTTGATTTGATGCTAGTGTGATATTTTCAGCTGCTGTTGCCTCAGTTAATACCGTCGCCCCTATCGGTGTTCAGATCCTTTACTTAAAAGGAACAGTGTGTAACATTTGGGGGATCTATCGGCTCTTTCGTGTATAATCACCTGAAAATAAGAATCGTTGTGTTTTTGTTAGGTTAGAATGAGTCGTTTATATCTACTAAGGGAGCGGGTCCTCTTCACAGAGCCGGCCTCCATGTTTCTACAATAACTCAGAACGGACAAACCAAACACTGACTCTAGATAGAGCCATTCACGTCTTCACGTTTTTTGCGTCGGCCACCGTAGTTCTCCTACACGCTTGACACACGGGAGAAGTTTCAGCTGGTTGCAATATGCAACATTACAGCTAGATGGCGCCAGATCTACACTGGGGGGGTAGTAGCTTAGTCCATAGGGACTTGGCTTGGGAACCTGAGGGTCGCTGGTTCAAGTCCCCGCATGGACCAAGTACTGAGTGTGAACTGGAAGCTGGAGAGATGCTAGTTTGCCTCTTGGGCACTGCCAAGGTGCTTTTGAACAATGCACCAAACCCCCAGCTGCTCGGGGCGCCTGTCAGGGGCAGCCCCCTCGCTCTGACATCTATCCATTAATGCATGTATATAGGTCATGTTTGTGCATGTATGTATTTCGGGCCTGTGTGTATGTTCTATGTAAAATAACAGAGTGTAAAAATTGAATTTCCCCTCGGGGATTAATAAAGTGCCTTTCTTCTTTCTTCTTCTTCTTCTCACTGCATCGTTAAGTAAAAGTCCAAAAACCATACTGTGAAAATACTCCACTACAGGTAAAAGTCCTGCATTCAAAACCTTGCTTAAGTAAAAGTATGCAAGTATGATCATCAAAATATATTGTATTTGTATATTGTAGTTACAATCTCGAAGATCTCTGTTTCGTTCTCTTTGGCGGCACCTATGCCGCCAAAGAGCCCGTCTTGCAAAACAGTGTTGGCCGTGGTCGGAGGACGCGGGGGAGACCGTAGCTTTGGTCTCCAGGGCCAGAGTTTCTGCTGTACTCTGCTCCTCTGCCTGCCTGCTTGCCTTCACTCACACACCGCGCTCATTCTCGCGCTTTCGCTCCACTCTCACGTGCATGCGCGACACTGCAGAAGAGTTAGTTTAGCTCTGAGAATATCTAGTGATAAATGCTGCAGCTCCTCCAGACCAACAGAGGTTTCCCGTGTCTTTTGAAGTGACGGGGCTCCGCAGCGAGTAACGTTATCGTCTCCGACCAATACTCCGGTGTCTCCCCTGTTCCCTCCGGCCGCGGTCGGGAGGCTGAGGCAGGAAAAGCCAACACTAAGATCAGCATTGATTCATGGAGAGACCTTCGTCTGGTCAGCTAACATTACTGCCAAGAGGTGAAAAAAAGAGTGATATTGTGGTTTTAGCCTCACTGTTTTAAGACATGCTCATTCATGTCTATGTAGAGCGAGCATAAGCGCGAGCGCGATCAACTGGATGCTGACTTTCGTTGACTTAACGGCCAAAAGTGTCGCTGTTAACAAGCAATTTCTGATTCTTACAAATAGTCCCTTTAAGTAGTAGGATGATTTTCTAAACACATAAAAGGACACTTATATCAAACCATGTTTCTCCAAATTTGGAGATACGTGGTATTCACCGGACAGGAAGAGTATGAAAAAGTCAGTGAGACACATGTAGTGCAGTAAAAAGTACAGTATTTGCCTCTGAGATGTAGTATAAAGTTGCATACAATGGAAATATTCAAGTAAAGCAATTACCTCAAATTTGAACTTGAGTAAATGTACTTGGTTACATTCCACCACTGGCTGTTGTTGATATTATTCTGCTGACTTCCACGGTGTGTTTTATCTATTTGCTACAACATATATTATTCATATTGACCTTATACCCATAACTCATATGTATTGTGATGGGAAGTTTATCTCAAACGGTAGCGTGTAGATAGGATTATTATTAATGTGGGGAACATCGGAGGCTTTTCTTGGTAATGGTGCATTATCTTTTTTACGGCAGGTTATTTCCAAGCTGTCTCCAAAAGATGGAATATATGTTAACAAGGAACCAGTAGCCTTATTTGTCTAACATACTGGACATGCTTGGAAAACACCCTCTAAATAATGTAGAAGGAGGAAGAACTGCTACACCCCAGGTCTATTTCCTGCCACCATTAACGCGGTTACACAGGTAGTGTTTGCAGCACTGGAAGGAAATCATTGAGGGGAATTGCTTTGACATCTAAGCACTAGCAAGGTGAATACAGGTAGGCAGTGAACCTGTTTGAATTAACAAGACCGCGGGGCAAATGAAGGGGGCGAGTCAGTATCAGCTGCAGCAGATGCACAGAAGTAATTGACTCTTTTGAAAACCCGCAGCCAGAAACAATCTGTTATTTGCTTGTTAATCAGGATCGCCCAAGAACAGCAGATCCAATCATCAGTAACAGGAAGCACAGTCGACCCCCAGACCCAACCTTTGAGGGGAAACGCAGGGTGGGTGCTCCGATAAGCTCTCAATTATCTAAGCTATCTCGGAACAATAGCCCACCAGTGTAGACAGCGCAGTATTTACGCCCCGGTTTAACTAAATTAAGGAAGGGAGTAAACCGAGATCTGGTTAAACTCAATACCACTTTGTAATTAGAAAGGCATGAAATATTTTATGATGCCCTAGTCATCACAGAGTTTATCGAATTATTTTAATTAATGGTTAAGAACATAATTAAGGGATGAGGTCACATACATAGTTCAATATAATATAGCAGAAAGTCAAGTCAATTAGATTTTTTTTCTCGCCTGGGGTTCTTTGCCCATCTTTGAAAAATAAACACATCTGAATGTTCACTTATTCTAATTATCAGATATGAGAAATTAATTTGAGTTGAATCCTCTGAGGTTTATGATAAAATAGCAAAGGGAATCAGCTGCTAGATATGTATTTGCCTTTATTGAGCTTCATTAGCTACCGTGTCCCAACAGATACATTAAAGGCAATTTTCAGATGCCAATTCACACTTAGTTAAACAGCTGCTGCAAAGTTAGAAATTGTATATAAAGTTGTATAAAATTATATTTACTCAAATACTGTACTTAAGTACAATTTGTGGATACTTTTACTTTGAGTATTTCAACTTTATGCTACTTTATATACTATTCCACTACATTTCAGATGGAAATATTGCGCTTTTTATTCCACTACATTTATCTGATAGATGGAGTTACTTTACAGATAAAAAATGTCCAAACAAAACTGTTTATATAATATGATCCTGTGTTATAGATTGAACTATCCAACAGTATATTAAAGATAGGGTCAATGATGTTGGAAAGCTAGTATAATTTGAAAGTAGCATCGTCTCAGGAGATTCATCTAAACCCCCTCCTCCCCTCGGGGATCCTTCCAAGGCAACGCCCCCCACACACACATGCACGAGCATCGGCGCATCGTAACTACTTCATAGACACAGAGCGGAGAGAGGACCTCAACTCAACAATGCTACCTCATGACAAGTAACCACGGCAGTGCTACTGCAGGGCTGAGTTTTCTCTCCCATTCTCCAGTAAACTTGCGGTGGCGACGCGCTTTGAGTTCAGGCTGGTGCACGCCAAGAGTAGAGAACGAGCAGGGAGGCAGAGGGGCATCTGATTGGTTCTTTCCAAGCGGACCGCAGGGCAGTGATTGGTAGACGTTTTTACAGGATTACAGCAGCTACAGATGATGGCTCTTTTCCGGTCCTTTTTCAGAGCTCATAAGTAATGGATCGCTGTCGGGGGTGTAAAGACCATTTCAACCAATATAACAAATAGTGTATTATTCAAATATTGTATTAAAATATTTAATCGGGAACAATCACATGATTGTCTATAGCTAATCATGATTAATTGCAAATTAATCACACATTTTTTATCTGTTTAAAATGTACCTTAAAGGAAGATCTGTCAAGTATTTAGTACTGTCGAGGCGGACTGTCCTCAGTGTGGCGATGTTTGCAACCCACCTCACCCGACAAGCTAGCATGACATGGTTGGTACCAATGGATTCCTTAGGTTTTATAGTTTCATATGATACCATCACTGTAGCTTTAAAAATGAGCCCGCTACAACCTCCCTGAGAATTCGATTGCGTTAATGCGTTAAAGAAAGTAGTGGTGTTAAAATGAATTTGCGTTAACGCGTTAACTTTGACAGCCCTAACACATATACATACTGTATATATATATATATATATATATACATATATACATATATACACATATATGTGTATATATATACACATATATACATATAGAATATGTACAGTATGTAAGTAAGTAAAGTAAACTTTGTATGTATCTTCATGTATGTATGTATGTATATTTAAACATACAAAGATATGAGTACTTCCACACTATACATATATCAGCATTTTGAAGTGACTATCACATTGTATGCAGCCTCACGACTTGATCTCTCCTCCGCACCCTGTCCTTGTTCCTCTCTTTCACACACATAGTTAAACCCTCATCATTACAGGTTGTAAACATTAAGGGATCACAATCGGAGCGACGGGGGATTGTCGGTGGGAGCGGCGAGACCTGGCAAGTCACAGGTGGTTCAGCTCGGGGAGGAATTTATCACAGGAGACATTTTGACCTGGAGGGACAAGCCGAGTCAGTCAAACTGTTATGTTTTTTTTTTTAGTTTGTGCACGCTGTGACGGCCCCAGAGTCCTGTTGCCTCGGTACTGTTGGGTGCGCGTGTGTGTGTGTGTGTGTTTGTGTACTTGTGTGTCTTGCAGGTCCTTGGCTAAGTGGAGCTGAAGTGCCATCATGTTCCAGAGTTATTTAAGCTTGCCTGCCCAGACGCCAGCGTGTCGATCCCTTCAACCTTCACCAAGCGGATCGCTTCTTTGTTGCGTTGCCTCTGTTTTTTTGTACACTGACATAAGCCTCACATTGACCACTGCAGTCATGCACTCTCATACACCACTGATCCTGACTTTCACACCTCATTGAGGTTATCATGTGTAAATGAATCTAATAAATGCCAGTTTGTTATTGCTAAGTTTGGCGCGCATCTCCCTCCTTTGCTTACGGCAGGCGAGCCGGTCGTAACAACACTCAGAGGAGGAGTGGTGGTGGCATTACAGTCAGATTGAGGATGGAGGTGTTGGGGGGGAGCGATGTGGAAACAGAGGGATGAAGAGATGGAAGGTGGCGGAGGAGGCGATGGGGGGTGGAGTGTTTCTTTGTGACTTGCTTTTTGTAGCATAAATGTGATGCAACAATTCTGTCCTATCACCTGGGGACAAATGTGATTCATTAAGTCCTCACACGTTGTTGCACACACATACATTAGTACGCATACAACACGGTCATACACTTAACAATCTTGGCCCTGCTCTAACACACAAACTGAAACACATACTGTATATATGAACATGCATTCGAGTGTGTTTGTGTGTAAACACACTTGAGAGACCGCGGAGGAGAAGAATCAGCCTAGGAAGGAGACAAGTTGCATTCATGTTCTGCATGTTAGGCTGCTGCTGCTGCTGCTGCGTGTGGGTGTGTTAGTCCCCTTGGATGAGCACACACACGGCTGAGGATGCAGCTGGGAGCATGAGTTCTGACCGAGAGGAGTATGACATGGTCTGTCAGAAAGCTGTGACCCTAATTGTTGACCTTTGCCTGCACAACAGCTCACTGTTGGATCAGGACACCTGTCAGGATTACCTCTTCCTGTTGTCCAGCCACAGCGCAGACCGCAAAGAACCGGGTAAGGACTATAATTAACTCCTGATCTATATTGGGTGAAAGGCAGCAGCTTACCTTTTGTGCTTTTCCAAGTCTCCATTCTTAGTTTTTTTTCTCAGAAGAAAGATAATTCTTTATTAGCTTTATTTGTATATGAATGCTTTTTTTTTGCCATTTAACATGTAGTTTTACTATCTTTTTTTGTTTACCACATGTGCGGTCGCAGATGGTTGCTCCGCCAGAGCTTCGACTTAGCCATTAATACATCCTTAATGAGTTTTTGTGACCCCGGGGCAACGGGGAGCAATAGGTGTATAAAACAAACTCACATTGACTCCCCAGTTTGCTCCAGAGAGCAGAGCTTCTATACTGTTAATAGATAAGCCTTCGGGCTGACTAATGCCAGCTGATGCTGTCCGGACCACTCAGCCTTACAAAGAAAAGAGAAACAAACAAACCTTCTCAGAAATGTATGTCACTGCGCTCCGGTTATAAAGCAGTAATGTTGTGTGTTTAATCTGCTCTGCAAAGTTTCAACACCCTGAATTGGATTTTTGACTTATTCATGAGGGATGATTTACACATCTGTTGCCGCCTCGTGCATCTGTTGCTTTGGCACTCGTAGTGGGTTTCACCCTCTTTAAAGGAATAATCCCTCTCTTGTTAATGGAGCAGCTCTGCTAAGGGCTCTTGCGGGCTTTTGTGCGCTTTATTTCTTTGTTGTGTGAATTCTAGTCGTGAAAATGTGCTGGCAAATATTGGCTGCATTGTCTTGAGGCAGAGGAAACACGTGTCTTTAGTGTTACCTTTGCAGATAACACTATACAAGATATGACAAAAGGGCATGTGACGAATTGGAGCTTTATAGATTTTGAGAAAGAGGCATCCCTGAGCTCTGACAATGCAGAGGGTTTTTAGACAGCTGAGCTTAAATATTGAAATGTTTCGGTGTACAATTTGAAAAAAGGCACTTCAGTTTTGTCTGGATTTTTTAAGTATATCAGAGTATATGATTTCATACCAGTTACGTGATCTGTTGCATATTAGATATCCAAAACTGTCATTGTTTGCTAATCCAGCTAATTTTGTATTTCTACCTCAAACCAATGCGTTTTTTGTACATGATACACAGATTTTTCTGAGATTTCTGAGAAATTCGTCTCTAGCTTTGTCAGCAGGTGCACAAGAAAGAGGATATATCATTTGTGGCTGC
The DNA here is from genome assembly GCF_043250625.1 of Sebastes fasciatus. NCBI lineage: Eukaryota > Metazoa > Chordata > Actinopteri > Perciformes > Sebastidae > Sebastes > Sebastes fasciatus. The sequence goes on along the minus strand of NC_133802.1, from coordinate 10,595,198 downwards.
TTTTTCAAGGATGGGTCCCTGTTCACAGAGTGCATGTCACACCAATCCTGACCGAATCCACTGTCAACTCACATCATTCTCAGTGGAGGAATTGAACGTACATCGCAGTGCCACTGGCATCCACTACTGAGCTGTGGGGACATTAAATGCCATTGCATGTTACGCAGCCATTGATGTAAATCATTTCTGCCACATGGAAGCTAGAGACAAGCTGCTTCTCATAATGTTGGAGGAAGTGTAGGTTAGAGAGGGGTTGTATGAAATGTCTCCTTGTATATGTTTTTCTTTTCTATAATTCATAGATCCCACAGAGAGCAATATGTGGTTAAAGCAAGTGCTATGTGCAACTCACAGAATTAAAGAAGCAAAAGATTTTCTACACACCGAAAAGGTACAGGCTGAGGCTGCAACTTATTATTCTTTCCCTTCTTATAACACATGACTTATATGGCGTCAAAAAATCACATTAACCAAAGGTTAAATATTTTTAATGCTAAATGCAGTACTTGTGAGGGTTTCTAGACAATATGTCATTGTTTTGTGTTGGTAATTGATTTCCAATAATAAATATATACATATATTTGCATATAGCAGCATACTTGCCCACTCAGTATTATATACTTGACAAATCTCCCTCTAAGGAACATTTTGAACAGATAAAAAATGTGTGATTAATTTGCGATTAATCGCTATTAACTATGGACAATCGATTGACAGCCCTATTATTTAGTCAAAATTGTAATAGAACAGAAGAAATTTAGGTTTTGTTTTGCGTGAATCTTTGGTACCAATCATAAACTGCACTAGTAGTAATAATAATCGGATAATATAGTATATCATATGGTAGCATTACAATGACAGAGGCCATTCTGCTTCCTAATGAGTACTTTTTTGGTACTTTAAGCACTTTTTTTTACAACTACTTTCATACTTTTACTTACTTTTGAATGTAGGAATTCAAATTTCAGATATACTTTTAATTATTTTAAACTTGTAAAGTTTGCTGCATGTTTTCAGTGAAATAAATTCATTTGAAGATGCACTTTTCACAGATTACATGTTTGTGACAAACACCACTATACATTCCCCAACCTGTTATCACACATAAGCGTGTAATAGACCCACCTGTCCAGCAGAGGATAGCGTGTCAGTGTCACATTTTGCCTCGCAGACGCGTTAATAGTACACTTGTGTATTAAGGTGCAGTACCAGCAGGGGGCAACAACCACTTAGGTTTAGGCAACATAACCACTTAGTTAAGTTTAGGCAAAAACGTCATGGTTGGGCTTAAAGTAAGTACGTAAACTACTAACAATAAGTACGGAAAACATGTCACTAACGTAGCTTACAAAACAAAACACCGGTCTCGAACACGGGTCTCCTGTTTGAAAGTTTTTTTTCCGAAACTATCTAAAAACCTCTGTTGCACCCGAATATACAGTATGTGCATTTGTTAATCTATTTGTAATTATCATTTTTCTCTCTACTTCATCTCAGTTATGAGGGAGATTTGAGAATATAAAAATTCATTGCTTTAATTGCCCCATTTTCTCCTCTGTTTGAATATATCTGCCGCTATCAGGCTCACAGCAGCAGAGTCATTTTACTAAAGCAAAATTTCCCTTCCGAACTTCCCGCTGTTGGCTGAGTATCCCCTCGCTAGTTTCAGATCGATTACGATAAAATAAGAATGACTAATTAGAAAGCCGGGGACTTTAATTCCCCTGTCCTGATGCGGCTGGGAGATAATAACCCATTGTCTTCATTGACCAATTTGTTGAAACTTGAGTTGGCTGATTGTGTTTCAATCAAGGCCGCAGGATCCACCTGCTGTGCGTGTGAAAGTCAACACACAAGACCTTTTTCAGGGAGATAAATGAGAGCTCGGATCGGCGTCTCACACTCTGCTGAGCGAACATTTCCCACTGATCAACTGCCTGCCTCAGGTATTGATATTCACTCCCGAGCGTTGATACAGGTTACAAAACATATCCCTTAAGCCTGTGTAGCTCCTGAATGGCTGGATGCACTTCTAACCCACCTTCCGCCCCCTCCTCCAAACAAACACAGCGCTCGCCCTCATTACGGATTCCTCTTTCATTATCAGCTGCAGCTTCAGGTGTGTGGGCTTTGAATTGATGAGGCTTATTTTTGTTTTTTTGATCATGTTATTTTCTCGCACGCCCATCTCATCTTGAGGTTTATTAAACAAGACCTTGGCTGGCAGAGGATATTAGCATCAGCAGATCATTCATTTAGTTCCCACTGGTATCCACTCGCTCTGTGTCCGTGGTATTTGCAGGGACGGATGGTGCATTGCAGGTTGAGTCCAAAACAGAAAAGCAAGAACATCAAATTAACTGCACTGTGGAGATTAGAACCCCATTCAAACCACTGTGCCTTTCAATTATTAATACCCACTGTCTCCTGTCTCTGTACTTTATTGATACAACATTTCGCTGTAGACCACAAAAGAACAGTGGAGACACTGTTGCTGTTGTGGAAGATAACACTCGGAAAAATGTCTGTCATGGAAAGACCAAACGCCAGCCCTCAAAGGCTTGGGCTATTATTGCTGTAATCATTAGAATAATAAAGCACACTTTGGTATTTTTGCATCTTATGGCATTCACCCAAGCAAGGTGGTCAAGTAAATAGATCTAAGATGCAGAATTAGGAGCATTTATGTATTTATTCTAGAGTTGTTCCGATAACGATACCAGTATCGGAAATGCTTCCGATACTGCCCAAAATTCGGGATCGGGTATGGGCAAGTACCCTGGCCAATACTAGGGTTTCTGCCAGCACCGCCAGGCCTGAGATGACTCCCCACCAGGCCAAAGCATTATGTATTTTTAAGATGTCTTTTAAATCAAAATATGCTATACAATACTAAACTCCTTTAAAGAATAACTCCTTAGGAATAAGTGCATATGTTGTGTGCTTAACGTTAGCGAGTGTTGGTGTTTGCGGTCGAGAGAGAGACAGAGAGGGAGCATGTGTGTGTGATGGAGTGACGGTGAGATGTAGTCAGCCGTAACTAGCTGTGAGCGTAGCAGTGCAGTGTGTGTACAGTTTCGGCTGTCGTCGGTGAGTCAATGCTACAACTCCTCAAGACACAAGCCAAGTTTCCGTGTCTTATATCCATACATGACTCGGTGCGTCGGCACGGCATGGTACAGCAATGTACATCTCCATTACAATAGAGCTACCTGCTTGAGGGTGTGTAACAACGGCTGTGACAAGTGGTCAAAAGAGCGGCTGTAAAACGGTGATAAACACATTTAATTTCCTCTTATCTTCACAATAAAAGTCACCATGTTATATTGGTATTTAAAGGCTAAAATTAAACATTTTTATTATGAAGCAGCAAAATGAGAATATGTTGGTTTTCATCAGCAGCAACTTAACACGACTCCTATGCAGCTGAATGCAAAACAGCAGATATGTGAAAGTACAAAGAGGGAAGCATGAGATTCGGTTAGAAGCTACAAAGGTACTGAGAGCTCAACATACAACGTCTTTCTCACTGGTCTCCTGCACGCTTGTTTGAGGGGGAGAAAGGGGGGGTGGGGATACTAAATTGCAAGCTGCTACAATCAAACAAGGTACAAGGATGTAGGTAAAAGGGTACAAATGCTGGCATTGTACCCTAGTAGGGTGTGTGAATATTGCACTATACAGGACAAATTAGCGCACAGGCTGTCCACTGAGGAGACAGAACTGTTATTTATTCCTAGCTTCATTTATTTATTTTCTTTGTAACTGACAAACTGAACAATAAAAAAGTGTAAAGTAATAAGTATATTTTTTTAACACGCTAGTATCGGATCGGTATTCGGTATCGGTCAATACCGCAAGTTCAGGTATCGGAATCGAGAAGGACAAAATGGTATCGGAACATCTCTGATTTATTCAGTCTTTATCCTTTTTTTGCCAGTGAGAAGTTATATGATTATCTGATGTATGAGTGTTTTCATGGCACCGGGGGTTCAAATCAAACGGACACGGTCGAGTAGGGTTGGCGAGCCGGTTCAGTAGGAGGAGGGTAATGACCAGTAAAGTGGAACACATTTTTCATTAAAGTTAATGCGCTAAAGACAAAAGTCAACCAGTGGCTTGAATACCAAACAGCTTCTTCTGTAAGCAGTCTGTGAACAGCATTATAAACAGGAACGCCTTCATCTCTCTTTCTCTGAAGGCTTCTCTGGTGTTTCCTCCCCCACACACACACACACACACACACACACACACACACACACACACACACACACACTCACACACGTTTTCACGGCAACTGGGATGTCCCCGAAGGTGCTAATTTCAAGTGATGTTATCAGCTCCCCTGTTGAACAGCTGTGGAACTATCATGAATGTGAATCTATCTCCATGAATAAGTAATAAAAATCCTTCTTCCTCAAGACTCAATAGTGCACACGCCGCCGCACTGTGTTGTACCTTTGTGTCAGTGTTTCACAGGACAGTGCTCTCTCTCTCTGCATGGCTGTCCTACAAAATGCATCAGTGTCATTAATGACAAAAGTGTTAGGAGGATGAGTAATGTAGAGACCTGCTGCGTGTTATCCAGGCCAGCGCGCCGGGCAAGGCCTCTGCTGAGCTATTGAGCAGTAGCATTGGTTTATTGATTAAAGAATCAGGCCCCAAGCGAGCAGAGCGGTGAGAGCCTCACAGGGCGGCGAGAGACACCACAATTTGGTACTGAAATACAACAATCAACCATTTGCTACGCGCCATCCCCCTTAGTTACACATATGCAGTCAATGAGAACAAGGCCAGATGTAACACTAGAAATTCATGGTAATTTTTAAACAACAGATTTCAGACAGAGGTCAATAAAAGCAAGTTTCTCATTTCTACAGGAATGAGTCTTAAAACTCGGAAATGACTCGGAAATGAGTTAAAACAATGTTTTTTTTTTTATGGGTTTTTAGTTAGATGGCTGAAATAAGGTGAAGAGATTTTAACATTGCGTTCTACGACATAAAATACATCAATAAATATCCCACTCGTGAATTTTGAACCTTTTACGTGTCTTAAAAAAGGCAGATGCTAACAAGTGGCTAAATGAGACTACTAAACGTCAAATATCTGGTGTTTGGTTTAAAAAAGGTATCTGACAATCAATAAATATGTTATATTACACCAATGCAATCCATTTTGTGTTTACTAGTGTTATTAAACAGTTTTCAAATAAACTATGTTTTGGTGGATTTTGGGAGACACACATTTTCCGTCTGCTGAGACGCTGTCCATGGTGTTGAAAGGTACTTGTCTGGGGGTTTGAAAATATGGTCACCCTAACTGTAGGTTTGCAGCTTACGTTAGAGCACACAAACACAGCGTTTAATCCATTCTTACACTTTTGCTCTTGATTTTTGGCTTTGGAAAGGCTAAAGACTCTTTATATACCAAGTATCACTCTTACTGCAGCCCCACACACACCACAAATTACTATACTGTATTTTGGGATGGTCTAATATTTGGGTGGATGCTGAGAAGGAGAAAAGAAAGTTCTTAATCTTTTGTTTTGCCTCATTTGACTTCCTCACATCACTGATGTCATGCTCTTCTCATTGCCCTCTCTTCTAACGAAGCCTCATGTACCTTCTCCTGTCTCAAAGTTTCACTGGCTGGTTTCGCTTCATGTTGCTGTTTTGTCATAATGGCTGTTGAGCTGTCTGTCACGGTGAAAGGGTTAGGGGCCTGCGGGGGCTGACGCTCCTGTCACGCTCTCAGGGTTGATGGTGTAGAATCAGACGTGGGGTTCGTACACTTCATCACACAAATTAATGTGCCGCCTTAGAGGGTAACATCACTAAGTGGTTGAATACTAAAAACACTGGATTGTTGTGGCAAAGAACAAAATCAGAACTGAGATCTATGTAGAGGATAATGTACAGCTAACAGGTCATTGTTGTGAAATAAACCCCAACAGGGCGATGCGGCACTCCGACACGGAGGGGTTTATTTCACAACAATGACCTGCTAGCTGTACATTATCCTATTAAATAAAAATATAATATCCTATTAAATAAGAAATCAATAATTTGACACAAACCAGAGTCCGAGATCACTACTGTAGGACAAACAGAACGGTCTGTTATACATAGCAGCTGTCTGCTATAAAGAAATAATAGACCGTAGAACGCCGTGTTTGACCAATCAGAATCAGGTATTCAACAAAACCGTGTAATAAAAAGACATAACTAACAATGGCTTGGACCTGCAAATTGGACTGTAAAATTCATCAGGTGGTCAGAAACATGACTTTAAATGAATGCTAGTTTTACTAATTATACTCCGTATTTGCTGGTGGTGTAATTAGGTAATTGTTTGCTAGTACATCATGCGCCATAAGAGCTTTACACAGTGATGATATGTCAGTTTTGTGTTTACAGGTTGCTACACTACCCCCATGTGGCCAAAAAATCAAATCAATTAACACTGCTATAACGGCCCATTCACACCAAGAGTGAAGCGAACTTTTACACACAAAGTCAATGCAAAGAGGAGAATAGATGTGAATCTGCGGCGGGCGACGCGAATGGTGCGAATGACGCAACAGAACGTGCAAAATTTGCGTCATTCGCATATGCGCCTAAGTTTAAATATTTCAATTTGAGCGAGAAATTTGCGTGACGCTGTCATGAAAGCCTATCAGCGTTGAGATTCTCCTCCTGTCATCACTGACGTCCTGACGTTGTTGAATCAGAAATAGAGGAAAAAATATTGTAACGGTCTGTGGGCATCCAGAGCTACAATAGTACATCATATCTGTATATATTTCTTCCATGGTTAATGGCGGAAATGGTGGAAAGAAAAGTTGTTGGTATCTATGGAGACAAGCCTCTCCTCCTCTTCGGCGCATCAAGCGCGAATGAACACAAATGATACCGGCGGTCCAACTTGCGCGATTAAAGCGAGGTGAAAATTTGCTTCCCTCTTAGTGTGAATGCCAAATAAGTCTCAGTTTAAATTAGTCAGATTAATGAGATTTGTAAGGATAGGTGGGAATGTGTAGCAAGTTTTATGTGTATGTGCCGTTCAAAGTTAAATTAAGCCTTTGATTACTTTGCTTCCAAGAAGCTATATAGTTTTACTTCCAGAACACACAGTCAAAATGCACCATCAAAAATAGTTCCTCCGTGTCTGATACTCGCTAACACGTTCACCATGATAACTTTATAAGGTGATGATGTGTGAATGTTATGTTCACAGCTTGTTGTGCTGCCAAGCGGCCGTAAAATCAATTAATGCTGGTTTGAATAACAACTGCAAGGTAGTCAAACAAATATCACATCTGTTTTCCCAACCTCATCTGTTACGCAATTTTACAAGATCTTTTTTTCATTGAAAGGTACACAGGAACGTAGGAGCATGTCTCCTGTACAATCTAATACAATCCAGCATAACAGCACTAGAATAAATTTACGGTCCGGTATTGTGCTTTTGTTCAGGCTGCCAGAGTCGTTTATTCAACTTTATGAAAACCATTACATCATTTTGAAAGCTGTAGTTTGGGGTGTTGTATTATACTGAATGGTGTTTCTAGTGTTTTAATCCACTGTGGGCTTTTTCGGCTGTACACTGATGTAAATGAAATCACTCAAAAAGTATATGTTGGTCAAAATAGTTGAAACTATAAAGTATATGAATGAATTTTCTTGTAATACAACTGAAATGGTCCATTCATTGGATTCCATGGCCCATAATAAAATCACATATTGCTACAAACCACAGACTGCACTCCGTTCCTGAACCACAGAAAATAAAATAATACATGTTTTATACAGAAGCACAATGGAATAGAAACACAATATAAAATGTATCTGCACAACACATTTCTTTCTTAATGAGCATGCATGGCCAGATACAGATACTAGAGTGTCAGTTTCATAAAGCCTTTTCATCATTTCCTCCAAAAAGTAATTTTTTTTGGTGGTTTTACTCAACAACCTCTTTCTTAGATCACGATAGAAAGCACAATATAAAAATGCATTTTCATTTAATTTAACTTGCACAACAAATCTGATCCTGTTTTTCAATACCAACATACTGTACAGCAGGCTGTTCTCTCACTAAGTTGTTTTCAGTGAAGACGGAAGTTTTTCGTAGGAAAACGCATGAAAAATGGGGAATCATTTTTCGTAAGATATCATAAAAAACGTTGTATGAGGATACATTGCATACAGTAACATCCTGTTTCCAGATGTAGTGGTGGTAAGATACAAAAGCTGATTTGGGCGCACGGGAATATTTGGTAACACTTTATAACACAGCCTGCGATTTACAGTGTAACTTTGTTGTATGAATCATGTACCAATAAAATACTTACCCATTCCTACTGGTACTTAAATGTATGTACAATGAAAGAAAATGAGACTATGGATAAACAAGAGAGAAACAACTTGGGCGTTTTAAAGGAAAGGAGAAAAAAACGGGAAAAGTACGGGGAAACAAAACAGAAGTTTGGGTGAAATGGTTAACAACGCTGATATTCTGCAGAACCTATGAAGTTATTATAGTATAATGTATTTCACAGTTAAAATATGCCACCAAAACTGCGGCGGTACATTGAGGGAACGAAAGGGGCTTCTGGAAAGTCTCTGAAAACATACAGTATATGTTATTGAAGATTTGAAGGATTCCGTCATTGGAATCTGTTTAGAAAAGGGCAGGCACTTTCAAAAACATACTTGGCAGATGATTGGATGAACCATCTGTCAATCAAACTAACGAAAGCAAAACTAACTGACAGCAAAAACATCACCTTTATTGTCGTTCTTTGCTCTTCTTTCAATTAAAAAAATACTCTCCAGTTCTGATATAACTGACGCTACTGCAGCATCTAACCTCTTCAGGAGCCACCATTGTTGTTTAGAACTAACAGTTTCCTCTCCGTGTCATCACACACACCTAAGTCACTTCCGTAGCGGCCAGTAGCTCCTCAAAGGACGATGAGTGGTCCGTTGTCTTGCAAGCCGGACACAAAAGCATTACTTGAAGCCTGACAAGATGGATTTTCGTGTAACATTTGATACTGCGATTCTCACGTGATCTCGTAACATCGCAAGAATCCAACTGCCGTGCAAGGTTACAGCAATGTACTTATAGGGGACTTAACAGGATAAACACCAGCCTACTGCATAGGCAATTTAGCCAAACGTGTAATGTTCTTTGGATTGACTGCAGCACAATAAAAACAAATGTTTTTGCTCATAACACTTATGTATTACTTTATAGGTTTGGCCAAATATTAGTGCACCAGTTCTGTACCCCACAGGTAGCCGGTATTTAAAAAATTATTTATTTCTCCTTTCCTCTGAAATTGTTACTCCCCTGTTCCCCATAGTTTCTTTCCACTGTACCTACATTTAAGTACCATTAGGAAGTATTTTATTGGTATGTTATTCACACAATGAAATTACACTGTAAATCGCGAGCTGTGTTACCAAATCGTTTTGTCCTGGGCTGATTAAATTCCTCCAGGGAAGATTATATTTCACATTATTTTATTATTAAACGAAATATACACACATGCATCTCCTTTAAGTGGCTTAGTGAAAAGGTGTTATTCTTCTCATATAGACGTGTGTGAGAATAACACAGATGAGGTCCAGTCAACAGTAGGGTGTGAAGTGTTTCATCTATCGCCTCTGGGTGAAGCATGTGAGCTATTTTCTTTCTACTATAACCGTAACTACCCACGGGCTATGACAAGATAATGAGGAGGTCTACTTTAAATTTTATGCACTAATTAGATAGAGACGTCGTTGCATGCATGAAAGGGTAAATTAAATACAAAATACCAATGCTTAAGGGGCAAACCAAGGGTGTAATATGTATGCAGCGCTGCATAGGTTTATACTACGATGCCAACAGGGTAATGAAATCTGCCGCCATGTGTTATGACAGTGATTGAGGATGTTTTTCTTCTTTAAAAAAAAGAAAAAAAAGTTGAGCCAAAGGGGACGAATACCACTTTATATATAAAATAGTCCATTATAGAATGTGTAGAATCTCTTTTTTAGGTTATAGACGGTATACTTTTGTGTCTGCCTATAAATCCCGTATTCATGAGCTGCCAGAAAATGTGTTAGTCACAGTGCACCTAGAACATATGGTGCCTTAGGCCCTCCATCGGTTCCAGAGTATATCACTCCCATTTCCTGCTGCTTCCTATATTTTGTGTTTTCACTTATACTGCCATTAACAATCCCCCGAGGATACATGACCCACAAGAAGTACAATCAGGGCAGATGGGAGATGCGGGAAGGACAAACAGAATAACATCTTCATGACAAAAGACTAGGAGGCATAGAAAAGTGTGTCTAGCATTTCAAGTGTGTGTAAACCTGTGTTTTTTGTATGCAGCCGACAGATCAGGAGGCTTTTGTACAACTTGGTCATCACGTTTCATTAAAACTGAAGGCAGATTTAGATTTTTTTCTCCCCCCACTTTGAAGACAACTGGGAAAGAGAGGTTTGCAATTTGAGGTTTGTTGTGACATTTCATCCTCTGATTATATTAGCGCCCTCTGCAAAGCAGCCGCTGCCTGGTCTGAAATGATGTTACCTAAGCTGACAAGAATTGATGCAATGACCTTACAGCTTGTCCACCGGTGGAAAATTGCTCTACGGTTTCACTGTGAAACATTGGAGATGGGAAAACAGTCAAGTGTCTCTGTTGCCACTATTGTTATCACTAATGTTGCATCAGTGGACCGACACTAGACTGCGACACAGGAGATCAGAGGAGTTTTGGGAGAAAAAAAGTACGGAAAAGAGCTTTCTATATGCGATATACAGTAAAGTATACAGTAGATTGATTTTTTTGGCATACAGCCAGACAGACAAGTAGTTATAATCACCTCATACACAGACACACACACTCTCGGGGCCATGTTCCATTATTCATCAACAGATGTGTCCTTTAAAATTAGCATATTTCATTTATCTGTTAGATGCAGTAATAAATATCCTGATATAGATTCAGTTCTGTCACAAAATTACTTGAAATTCATTCATTCGGATGCAGAGGTGCAAGTCTCGCCCAGAAAAAAAACAATGTCACAAGAAGTGTTTTGAAATGCAAATAGAAGTGGAACTTTTTATGAAACATATAAATAATTCACACAGATTAGAAAACAGGTGAGTTCCAACTTGTGGGTTACATCATTACCAGCTGTGACAGCGATGCTGCTATTGTTTTCACCTTGTGAGTCTGTGTGTGTGACATCATGGCGAAGTGTGGTCTCCTGGAGAAACCTACTGCAGCTGGATCTAACACACAGAGGCGGTTTTGAGTACTTTGCCAGGTGTTTATATGTCTGTCTATGGACAGATTTTTACAGCATTGCAACCGTGGAAGATGCAGTCATGAAACTTTACAGATGTGTTGTTGAGATCAAAATACAGGAATGAGTTAGCATTTTAGCACTTCCAGTTCCCTCGTCTGGATGTCAATGGGGTTTTTGAATGGGTTTTTGGTTAGATGCCTGAAATAAGGCCTGTGTTTAACACCACAGAAAATCCAAACAAACAACCAGAACAACATGTCTTAAAAAAGGGGGTTGCTAACAAGTGGCTAAATGGGACTACTAAACATCATCACGTCAACTCGTCTGCCTTTACAGCCTCATTGTGTATACTCGTGTTCATGCAACCGTGGTGTAGTTCTTTATAGCCTAACGTTAGCTTTTTATTTCTGGCGATGCATTCACACTTCAAAAATCCTAAAAGTGGTGTTCATTTGTGAAGGTTATCTTGCTGAACAAAACATGTAAGTATCTTAAAAGTGTGTTTGCCACAGAGCTTATTTTCTGCAATAATCCAAAACTCAATGGGAAAATCCCCTTGTTTTTTTGTTGAGGGAACCAGGGTGATGCTAACTTCTGGTTGGCCGACAAAAATACGTCATCCCTGCACCACTCTATGAAGGTGGGCAAGGGGGGCTAAGGGGCCATTGGCCTCCCCACTTTAAACCCCTGGCCCAATTTGGCGTCACAAAACTTTACAGGTGTGTAGTTGAGATCAAAATGAAGGCCGAGTTCAAAGATGGGTGTGGTTAAAGCAAGGGCGCCGGAAGTAGGGGGTTGGATGCAGGGAAGGGGCCATTGGCACCCCACTTCACACCCCTGATCCTAATAGGCATCGCGGCTGGTGTGATCCCATTGCAAGATGGTCTCTAGTTTAAATTAATGCTAGATGTATAGAAAGTTAACTAGAATAAATATTTTAAAGAAATTGGTAGAAACTTAGTCGTGTTAATCAGCAGTGCAACTATGGACAGTAAGTTTTGAGTGAGGAACACATTCTTTCTCTTGCAAATGAAAAGTAGAAATGATGAGCAGTAAAAAGCAACCTTACTGTCGCATAATGGAAGGAGCTATTCTGGTACTGGAAGTAAAAGTCCCATTAATTTTTCACGTGGACAATGTTACATGACTCATAGTTGGAGTACTTCTATGGCTTGGATTCAGCATGAAACTAGCTAGCTATCCAGCCATGTCATCGTCCCAAAATCAATATCAACTGTTTCACGATCAAGTGAGAGGCCATGTGTACTGTCGGCCGCAGTCTGAAGTAGCGAGTTGAATAGCGAATGGGATGTGAAACGATCACTTATGTGGTACAAAATATCAGCAAGTTCATAGGGGCAGTGTAACTCACTTCTTGCAGATTTGTGTGTTACAGTCACCACCCTGTGGTGTTTTTGTAGCCAGCGCAGTCATTTAGAACGGTGAACAGACAGATTCACTGGAACTACCTAGTAGGTGTCCATTATCAGAAATTAATGGACACACTGCATTAAATGATCTTATTGTAGTAATATTTTTTTTTTTTACAGATACAACCTTTGTCTAGTATAATCGATAGCTTATGGTAGCTAATTTAGGTTGATATTGCTGCGTAACTGACATTACTGAGTGTGTTCACTGACTTGACGACCACAAATTATAAATAATTTCTGAAACAATTTCCTGAAGAGCACTATATAATTTGGTATTAATTAGAGAAAACTGAGACCATGTTCAATGGGTACATTTGTAATTAATTTCAGCTGAATATAGATATATATAATTTATATTAAAATATACAAACAAAACTGTCAACAGGCAAACATGCAATTCAACATATATGAATCATAATAATTAATGAATAATGGATAAAAGCATGCTTATTTTGGTTAAATGGAGAAATAACAGCTTTTAAACTCAACACAACTAACTAAAGTAACTTTCACTATTTTCTCATAATTAATACCAAATATCATTGTTATTTCCAGGAAACCTTAAAAAAAAAAAGAACAGGAATTAATTCCAAAATAACAAACCGTTTAATTGTTTCCACGTCTAGAAAATAACTGATCTGCATATTGTATGTATCAGCAGGTAGATTATGATTTTAATATTAATCATTTACACTTACATGACAAGGCGTGTCTTTTGGTATATCAGCGTTGTAAATGTCTGCTGTGAATTCTTTCCCGTGTGGTATTAATATTACAACAGGTGAGACGTGTTGGGAGAGTGACAAGAACGAGTCACCTTAATTTACAAGCTATCAGTAATGACCTGGGGGTCACTTATGGAAATCCCTCTATGTAAATAAGTTTTACAGATGGTGATTCATCCCCTGGTGGACCATAGCCCCCCTCTTTGACAAGCTAATCCGCAGCCAAGCATGTAATTAAGTACAGAGTCGGGTATGCTGGGAATGTGATGCATGTGTGTGACATGACAGTGAAGCAGCGGTCTGTGCCATCAGCGTAGAAACTAATCACCTGTCACTGGCCGTTACTGACCAAACAGTCGCTAATGCATCCCGTGAGCCAGGTTTGGATGAAGGTAGAGAAGAGGAGCATCACCAAGTGATGAACGGAGCATCATTAATAAATGATAAACTCTCTGTCATATATGCACAGGATTTTTCATTTGCCTAAGACTGCAACAAACCGTGGATATGTGTTTCAAAATGTTGCATTAAAGCAGGAGGGAGTAGTCAAGGTTTGTAGCCTCAGGCATAACCACCCTTTACAGTGGTGGATCCATAATACTGTAATTATGTAATCATCACTTCAGTACAGCAGAAATGGCACACGTGTTACTGAGAGTCTAGTCAGCAGTCTGTGCTACATGATATTATTATAATGACCAGCTTCTCTTTTACCTTTCTACTGAGGTGGATAGATGAAACCACAGTCATACTGAAAGAAATAAGGTTAAATAAAGTTATTTTGACTTGACTACATTTTCGTCAATGTATAATAACTGAAATACAGGCACACTATCTTTAACGCGGCTATAATTTATATTTTTATAATGTATCAAATGACAATGTGAAAACAATAAGTTCAGCATATCAATTTAAAAAGTGATACTATGTCAGTGTTGTGTTATCTTGTTTCTGCTGCCGCCAAGTGGACAAAAAAAGTTATTGCAGGCTTAAGAATTACTTTGCACTCGTCTAATTTCTACTTTTTCATGCCATAACAGTGCAGAGTATATCATAATATCTACTATTTGTCACAAGACAAACACACTATGCTATCCAAAGTGACTTTATTTTGAAAATATCCTTAATACTCTTTCGCAAATTCATATAAAACTAGAATTACCGCCTTGCAGTTGTATGCTTCTGCCAACCAGTCAAGTTTCCGTTTACATTCATGTCTGTTCAAAAAGTCATCACTTCCTCATTTTATCCTGTTAGACATTTGTGTGAAATTGAATTATTGAATTATTGCCAAAAACGTTTTTTGTAAGGTTAAAGTGACCTTGACCTTTGACCACCAAAATCAAATCAGTTCATCCTTGAGACAAAGTGGACATTTGTGCCAATTTTGATGAAATTTGTTCAAGGCGTTCCTAAGATATTACAAGAATGGGACAGACGTGAGGTCACAGTGACCTTGACCTTTGACCACCAAATTCTAATCAGTCCATCCTTGAGTCCAAGTGGACGTTTGTGCCAAATTTGAAGAAATGTTCGGAGTTTGAGTTCTGTTTTTTAAAGCAGCATTACCTTTTTTGGACACTTGGGGGCAGTGCAACAAACTGTAAACAAATCACTAACATATTATCAACATATAGAATTGATATGGCAAACAGTTGCATATTTACACATCCAGCAGACACAGAACAATATTAGCATTCATTTGGAGTCGTCTTTCTGGCCTCCTGACATAGTAAGTCCAATATTCACGGCTCTTTTTGCTCTGTTTTGGTCTCCACCAACTCCTCAGAGAAATATCAGTTTTTTCAGCTGCTAAATACTTCACTATGTTTACCAGCTAGTCGCTAACAGTGTCTGTCTTTTTATGCTGCTGGATGGGGATGGATGAGAGCTGTGAGACTTAACCAAAACAGTAAAATTGTGGGGTGTTAAATCAAAACAATGAGCTGAAAGATGCTAAAATGCTTCACATAGCTGCTTTAATAATACGTACGTTAATTTGACCCATCGTTAATATAAAAAAAAATTGATTAGTGCAACTTTAAACAGTTACCTAAAAACATTTGCCACATGGACTGTCCTCAGTGCAGATTTAAAGCAGGTTAGTGTTTTTCTGGTTATTATAGAGCTACACAATGATTGAATCCCTTTTCAAGGACACCCTTCATGTAAATTCACTGTGAACCCACTCCCACCAGGTTCCGCATGGTAATGACTCTCTAACACTCTATAGAAGGCAGAGATAACACATTCGATAGGAAGGCGTTCTTAAAACCACAGCCCCTATGGCAATTGGCCACGACTGAAGTGAAAATGTGTCAGTGTTGGAGAGCAGCCCTGCATTCAGAGTGGAGTAGGTCAGTCTGAGAGAGGAAATGGAAACACTCTCCCAGGACTGCTCAAACCCCTCGAAGGAGAAGTCCTGTAATATCCGGCCTCTGCCTGACTTGATCAAGAACTGATACCAATATCTCTCTATGGCTCGGCAAAGAGCTGAACCTTTATCAGGATTAGTACTGAAAAAAAACCAATTACTAGCCAGGTTTTCATCCATTGTAGCACAAATGTTAACCAGATTTGCAGAAAATTTGCACAAAGCGGGCCAGTAGGATAGTGGCTGACCCATCCCATCCGACTCACTGCCTCTTCAGAAAGCTCCCTTACAGCCGCAGGTTTGGCTCCATCAGCACCACGACCACCAGACGCCTGAAATGTTTTTACCTTAAAGCTATCGGCCTCCTCAACAACCCATCCTAGTAGTTAACTTCACTGACTCACATGACTAGCGACTAACGACTCTATATGATATCCAGAGCATTGATATACTGTAGCAGCAAACAACTATTTGCTATGTAAAGATATAGAGGAGTAATGTTTACCATTTTCAAGATAACATTGTATTGATTCTGGGGAAATTCATATGCAACCCAGCAGTATATAAAGTAATTAACATTGGTCCCACCTTTACCAGCTGCAACATCAATGTAAATTACTTTTGGGCCATTCTGCATAATGTGTAATTCTACTTTTGGTACTTTTAAGTATATTTAGATGCTAATACTTTTGTACTTTTTCTTAAGTCAAATTTTAAATGCAGGACTTTTACTTGTAACAAAGTATTTCTACACTGTGGAATTGCTACTTTTACTAAAGTAAAAGATCTGAGTACATCTTCCACCACTTTTCATTTGCCTCCTAATGTATCTTTGTTTACAACTCCTCTATCATCACATGAATCCGTCATGAGAAGACCTAGAAATGCTGGGCTAACTCATATAGAACTAGAGTTCACTAGGTTTACTAGGAAAAGTAATAAATAAAATGATGTGAAACAAGAGAGAAAGAGATGTGGGCCTATAGCCATTTCCACTCCCTCATTAAAGCAGCAGAAAACGGCCTCTGTTCCCCTGGTGCTCTAATGCCTGCACCTCTTGAGTCCAGCCTTACTAAAGTCTCTCCTTTAACCTTCTTCCCATCCTTTCAGAGTTAATACACAGTTCCAGGTCAGCCTTGCCAATGCATGGGAGGATTTCAGGGGGCTGTATTAAATCTCCTCCGGCGAATACCTGAGTGGATTTTGATTTTGATTTTTATTCTTGAGGCATCAGTCCCCCGGGGAACACAGTCCTCCAGCCTGAGCTCAGTTCCCTTTGAACTCTACTTAGATTTTCCAGCTGGGCCACTGGCCATAAGCAGATCCAATGCGTTGTTGAGGTGTAAGCGGACAGGAGGCTCTTGATGTATGGTTCATTAAAAAGATGAATTGTGCTGAGCGCATCCCTGGTGAGGATTGACCCTGTTGTATGTATTCAAGCCAATGCTTTCTCCACATTCACCGGCAGCAAGACACCATGTCAAGCATCCTAAAATAAGGGTTGTTTATCCAGATATGTCATAAACCCATACTTTTGAGATTCCAAGACAAGTACATAAAGTCGCCCTGACAATACAAAGTACTGCACCATCAAGTTTTGTCAAAATCTGACAAGTGGTGCTATATTTATGTCCAAATCAAGCGAATCTAGGTTTATTTGAACGACACTTAATAGTACTGAAAGAGGGATCGGTGTAACAGGAGTGTCTGTTTGTGAATGAGGATTAAGGGCTCAAGTTTCAATTCCACATGGCACAAAACCAATACAAGGCGGTACACACACACACACACACACACACGAAGTGCTGACTGATTTTAAAAATAATTTTGTGGTAAAAAGCTATAACTTGAATTGGATTAGTGATGCATTTTAAAGGGGAACTTTTTTATTTTTGTTCAACCATATTCCCCATGTTCCAAGTGACTAATGGGGACAACAATTTTTGAAATTGGTCCAGTATTGAGTGATAACGCTGTAGCCGGCAGCCATTACGTTGACTAAAAGTGCTTGTTTTTGCTACTGACAGGCTCAGATTGTTATTATAAATGTCTGACAACATTATGGAAAGGACCCTACTGAGAAATAAAACATCTTCTTTTATCTTTCGCTTGATCCGGTCTGTTTGTCATTGTGTTCAAGGTCAACTCAAGGAGAGGTATTGTTGTGAAATTGGAATATCTGTATACTCTGGCTCAAATAAATATGGGCGGCCATCGAATTCAAAGACCTCATCCACATTGTTGAAATCATCTAAATATTCAGCCGTGACGTTGAAAATAATTTAGATAACATTAAGCTATATGTGGAAATAGAGGGGCAAACCACGCACACATCTTTTGGAATGTCATAAATGTACACTCATTTTGGGAAAATTTGCATGTTACAATTAATAATAATAATAATAATATTTTGGGATATACAAAGTTATGTACCTGGGGAATATAAAGGATTATGTCACTGATAATGATAGATATTTAACCAAGATATTATTGATCACAAGTGAGAAGGCAATAACAAGAAACAAGAAGACTGAACCCCCTACTATAGCACAATGGTTAGAAATAGAGAGAGAGAATTATACTATGGAAAAAATGACTTTCCAGCTTAGAGTGAGAGAAAATGTTTGGTCAGTAAATGGAAAAAAATGGATGGTTTATGACAGTGGAAAATGCTTATGGACTAACTGAAGTATAAATTACAATATACTGGATTTGTAAACACCCTTCTTTGATAATGGACCATTGCAACCATGCCTGTTCTGTTTGTTTGTTTTTTGTTCATTTTCTTTATTGTGTTTTCTTTTTCTATCTTTCTGATTGTAAAAAAGTTAATATACAGAGTACTTTTGGTTGTATGCACAAACAAAAAATCAATGAAAATTTAAATGAATAAAAAAAAGAAGATAACACTAAGCTAAACTTTCTGTACCTCAACAAAACAAACTCTGCCCGGCCTGCACTCGCGTTTCCACCATGGATATATTTCACTATTCCACCCTTGTCTTCCGGCAACACGTCCCCTTGCCAGATTTCAGAACGAGACTTCTCCTTGAGACTTCTCCTCTTTCCATCATGTCAGACACTTATAATAACAATCAGACCCTGTCATGGCAAAAACAAGAACCTTTAGTGGACGTAAATGATGGTGTCAGCTGGCCCCAATAGAACCATATTGCAGCCTGTGAGCAGTTGCTGTCTACAGCGTTCTCCCTCAATACTGGACCAATTTCAGAAATTGCTGTCCCTTTTAGTCAGACACAAAATATGGGAAAATAGGGTTGAAAAATACAGACGTTTAAGTAGGGGAGTTAGGACCAATGAGATGTCTTCTTTCCTCTCCCATTTAAAAGCCCACTGTGACATGGCACTCTGACATTTTCATGATAAAGAGAGCGATAAGGAGACACAAAAGCTTCATCCAAGAGTATATTTAGGCTACTGTGTGTCCTTGTGAAAGAGGTAAGGAATTGCAGCGAGTGAAAAGATTAAATTAAACCAGTATGAGAGCAGAAAACGGCGCAGAAAACTTGTGTTCCTGGGAAAGCCATTGCCTATGTATTGCATGCGCAAGAAATGTAAATTTAATTGAAGGCCGAAAACAAAAATAAGGCATAAAATAAAGATCAAAGCCTGTGTGTGGGAAGTAACACAAAATGCATTCTTTGTAGTTGTATCCAAGCTCAACAGGAGATCACGGACCATTTTGTGAGGGTGGATTCAGTAGAATAAAACATTCAAAACCAGAGTAAAACTGTTCTAAACAATGTTGTTAGACAGATGATTAATAGCCACAATTGTGTTACACATTTTGGATAAAAGTGCTAAATTTAGACTGATGGATTTGTGGATTAAGCGTCCTGGAGTCCAATTAAAACAAACATGTCACAAATAAAACTGAACATTATAACAAGTTTGTGTCCTAGATGTGAACAAAATGTTCCTTGTAGGGAGACATCAGAGCACAGCAGCAGGTCTAGGTTTGGAGTTGAGTAGTGACCTAGAAATAGTGTCAGAAACATCATGGGAGTAATGATCAAAGATGGGCAAACTCAGTGTTTGAGTTACGAAAGAGCCAGGGGGGGTTTAGCTCCCCAAAGAGAGACCTGAGATCCCCCAAGGGGCAAGAAAATCTAGAGTCTGGGGAGGTTTTAAAAAACTGAGATAACCAATAGCATTCATAATGCTGCAATGAATGATATAAGAAATATAAAAATTGATGTCAAAAAAATCTAATGTATTGCCATCTGTAATTTTAAGCTGAGTATCCACGGTCGTGTCTAGAAGAACCCACGAGTTGGGAAACTCTCACGAGATAGTTAAGGTCAGGCATTGACCTTGAATAGTTAAGGTTAGGCACTGACCTTGAATAGTTCAGGTTAGGCACTGACCTTGAATAGTTCAGGTTAGGCACTGACCTTGAATAAATAAAGCTAGGCATTGACATTGTATAGTTAAGGTTAGGCATTGACCTTGAATAGTTAAGGTTAGGAATTGACCTTGAATAGTTAAGGTTAGGCATTGACCTTGAATAGTTAAGGTTAGGCATTGACCTCGAATAGTTAAGGTTAGGCATTGACCTTGAATAGTTCAGGTTAGGATAGGTAGTGAGTCTCGCAAGAGTTTTTATACGTTTTTGCCAGATTTCACAATTTGCAGGTTACCCTCTAGACACGACCAGTATCCACTCTTTCTTTCAGCATGCAGTGAAGACTTTGCTTTACTTTCCCATTACACAACTTTGTGCAGCAAGTTTCTCCTTTGTGTCAGCCACAAAAACAAGATTTCAGAATAGAGTCAATGTGGGAAAAACCTTGCCATAGCGATTTTTACATGCAATGACAAATTAGTTATAAAACAAATTAGTTTAGAGGCTAGAAACAGGCCTAAATTTCTGATCAAGTGATGAAAAAAGGTGAAATAAATTGATAGTAGTAAAATGCTGCACTACATTTGTTCTTCCTGATGGCTCGAGGCAGCGTTTAATACTGGATAAGATCGACAAACACAGGTCAAACATTTTTAGCAGCTCTGACATAATGCCCCCACATTCTCCCTCAACATCAGGGTCTCTATTAATTTTTTAATCTGCTATGTTTTCTAGTTTCAAACAGTTTCAGACTGTCAGTTGGCCAGGAAGTTAGCGAGAACAGCTAATTTTCTTTAATACTTAAAACATGTAAAAGTCCTGCATTCAACAGCCCACTTAAAGGAGCAGTATGTAGGATTTAGTGGCATATGGTGGTGTGGTTGCAAATCGCAACCAACTGAATACCCCACCGCTCACTCCTCCCTTTCCAAACATGTCAGAGAACTATAGCCTTCAGGTAAGGCTCTCTCTAGAGCCAGTGTTTGGTTTGTCCATTCTGGGCTACTGTAGAAACACGGAGGTGCAACCTGGCTGACTCCGTAAAGAGGGCCTGCTCCCTAGGTAGATATAAACGGCTCATTCTAAAGTAATGAAAAACAAAACGATTCTTAGTTTCAAGTGATTATACACTAATGAAAACATAGTTAATGAATATTGTATTCTATTTCTGCTAATAGATCCCCTGAAATGCTACACACTGGCCCTTTAAGTGAGTAAGTATCACAAGTGAAAGAACAAGTTGTTAACACAGATGCATCAGTATGTACGCTGCATTCTGCTGTTGTAGCTGACCGAGGTGGAGCCAGTTTTAACTACTTTATATACCGTTAGGTAGTTTAGCCCAGTGGTTCCCAAAGGGTCACAAGATACATTTGAGAGGTCGTGACTTGAGAGATGATTAATGTGAGAGGGGGGAAAAAGTTATTTTATACAAATCTGTATTCATATTTTGGACTTGTCTCTAATCTTTGTTGTTGTTTTTTTTTGCAAATTTCTGGATATTTTATTTTTTGGCCTGGAGCAGTTTTCTAAATGAGACCATCTCAGACATTTAGAGGAGAAAGGTCTCTTTAGTGGAACTGCTAACAACTCAGACATCTGTCAAAGGACTCCTACTATACACTGATTTTTATGAGATGTCACAAGCTGAAAAACAACCAATGGTTTAATATTTAACAATGTATTGTATTTTATAAACCTATCTTTTGTTTTCTATGTAAAATCCTAATCTGTAGAGTAACCAGTAGCTACAGCTGTCAGATAAACGTAGTGGAGTAAAAAGTACAATATTTTAGAAAATGGAGATAAAGTAGAAGCAGAGTAGGGGTTTCTGGAACAACTTACCCTACTTCCAAGGTGCACGGAGAAGGGAAAAGTCGGAAGAGGTCAAAACTCTGACAACACTTTTAGTATAAGTAGTATAAAGAAGCGCGTTTTGGCTTGTGACCTTCATCAGGGTCTGCAAGTGTTGCTGGAGTTTTGACCTCTTCAGAAAATGGAAAAACTAGTCAGTAAGTAAAGTACAAGTACCTCAAAACTGTACTTAAGTACAGCACTTGAGTAAATGTACTTACCTAAGCAAAATGTTTTCTCCAGGCTCCATTCAAGACTCTTAAGGCTCTGACACATCAAGGTGAGCGTCTGTCAGCTTAGTTTTTTCGGTGTGTCCCGCGCCGTCTGCTCTAATCTGCCCATGTCGGAGGCTTCTCAGCCGATTCAGCGTGTTGAATCGGCTGCAGAGCTCGTCGTTGGGGGAAATCACTCTGATTGGCTGTTCAGCTTAAACGAATCAGTGCACGAGAAAAGAAACGGAAGTGAGGAAAGCAAGCAAACGAGTAAAGTCAAGAGGAACAACACAGAAGGCTCCCCTCATTTTTCCTCTTCATCTCATCTGATCATTCCCATAAACAAATATTAAAACAACATGGCCATCTGGAATGAAGCTAAGTGGTGAGTGAGAGTGGTGTGAAAATGGTCCGGCAGACGTCGCTTTGTTTCATGTACGTATCATAACAACGGCTTGTATATCCGCAGTCCTCGGTCTTCCTGTTTCCCTTTTTGAATGACAAATACAGACTACCGCCACCTCCTGGTGTGGAGAGTTATTTCCTCTCACGCAGGCGCAGAACGTACGTGCTTACTATCAGTCGGCTGTAATCTTTGTGGTGTGTTCAAATGCAATTTGTCGGCCAAGACAAACTCGACGTGAGGCGACGCAACAGTCGGCCTCCATCACCGCTAATTCTTTGATGTCAGCTTGGTGTGTTTAGGTCTTTATCTATTTCTCTGTTTGACCCCTTGGGTACATATCTAACCCGAGTGCCCCCTAATCAGTCTTAATCCACTTATGTTAGTCAGCAACAGATGCTTGGGTCACTGCTCCAGAAGGAATACCTTTATCCAGCTAGCCAGAGGTAAATTCCGTTTTTTGGTTCTGGTGTTGTTTGAAGGGAAACATACTTTCCTTTATGCCCCTCAGTTAGGCGACTGTGTGCTCTCCCACACCTTCGTTGGCTTACATCTCTTATCTGAGAGTTTTGCGTTGATTGCCCAGTTTCCTCAGGCTTGCAAACCACATGGCTGACTTTCAATTATGTTTGTGGTTGCTGCTGTTTTTCAGCAAATTTACCTTTCTGTTAGTTATTTACCACTCTGTGCTCTCTTGTGTAGCAACAAGCATGCAAAATGAAACCATGGTGACCTTTTTCTCTCAAAAACAAGCCTAGACAAAGAACACATTTTTTCTGCTCACTACGGTGGTGCTTCAGTTGCTCCTGAGACAGCCCTTGATGCCATCTTCAACATCATCATCATCGTCAGCCAAGAGGTCAATTCACTGCCCGCAGCTCGATCCTGCAATCAATTATGTGAGGAGAATAGAGAGAATAGAATAGAATGCCTTTATTGTCACTCTACAGAATATAACTTTTAATTAGCAATTAAAAGTGATAGTGTCTAACATTTCGGGGGATCTATTGGCAAAAAATTGAATATATATATATTAATAAGTATGTTTTCTATAGTGTATATATATATATATATATGTCTGCACAAACTGCAACTTGCACTGTACATTCACTTGATATTCTCAAAGCTAATTAACTCTGTATTCTGCTCCACTAGCTCACTTGTTCACTCATACCATCACACACATTTGCCGCCGGCAAATCTCACACACTGACTGCTATTCTCCAAATGACCTACGCTACTCTTACAACAACTGGCTCTAGATAGGGCAATTTGCGTTTTCACGTCAGCCACCGTAGTTCTCCTACAGGCATGGCACACACACTTGAGAGGTTGCAACCTTGCCTCTAGATGCCGCCAGATGTTACACACTGAACTTTTAAAAGACACAGGACTGGAAAAACACCACAAAAACTAAACAACTTCAGCAAACAAACATCCACAGCCAACAACACAGTTTCTGAAATAAGTAAAATAAATAAATACAATATAATTATTGCACTAGAAAAAAAATTATTATTGCATTGGAGTCAGGTAATTATTGCCCTAGAATAAATGTAATTATTGTATTAGTCAGGTAATTATTGCACTAGAGTAAATGTAATTATTGCACTAGAATAAATGTAATTATTGTATTAGTCATGTAATAATTGTACTAGAATAAATGTAATTATTGCATTAGAGTCAGGTAATTATTGCACTAAAATAAATGTAATTATTGCAGTAGAATAAATGTAATTATTGAGGTAGAATAAATGTAATTATTGCAGTAGAATAAATGTAATTATAGCACTATAATAAATGTAATTATTGCACTAGAATAGATGTAATTATTGTACTAAAATACATTTTATTATTGCACTAAAATAATGTAATTATTGCACTAGAATAATGTAATTATTGCACTAGAATAATGTAATTATTGCACTAGAATAATGTAATTATTGCACTAGAATAATGTAATTATTGCAATAAAATAAATGTAATTATTGCACTAGAATGGTGCATATACTATATAGCAGAAGTAGTAGCGGGGTATGACAACAAGAGCGATTCAAGGACTGTAGCAGCTATATAAGACCCAGGCCCACTACGACTGGGACCACATGGCTTCAGGGCTCTCGAGTGTTTTGCCTCAGGCCGCAGAGCTGTGTCACGACCCTCATTACTCCTTCTCTCATCTCATGTTTTCTGTAGGCGATTTCTGGCAGTTGGCTGGGGCTGACCCTGCTGTAGTCCTTTGCATTAATAATGAGGAATGCTTGGTGGCGTATGTTGATACTGACATGTCATGCCACCGGTTATATCCACCAGTTAGATGCTGTATACTCACAATGGTGGGAGGCAACCCAAACTTGGACCTTTTGGCCAACCTAGAAACCCGACTCATTACTGAGTCACGGCAGTATGCAGCCGTTTTCAGTGAGAAAGCTCTGATAAAATCACTGTACGTGAGTGGCTCCACATGTCATGGTGCGTTTAGCAGCTAAAGAGCCAGATATATTTCCCCCTCAGGAGTTGGTGAAGACCGAAAACAGAGCTAAAAAGGAGAGTGAATATTGGACTTACATTTGTCAGCTAGCCAGAAACATCTCCAAATGAACTCCAAATGAATGCTAATGTTGTTCTGTATCGAGAAATAGGCAAACATACAGGTTTCCAGCTTCTCTCAAAGCGGCCATGAAAACCAATTAACCATGACTTAAAAGTCTGAGATTAAAATGTTGACCTTTAATTATCTCGCTGTAATTAGTCAGATTAATGTGATTTGCAAGGATACAGTAGGTGCTAATGTGAAGCACGTTTTGAGAGTATCTACTGGACTTACCGAAGTTCAATTTGGCCTTTAATTACTGTGCTCCAAACTCACAGTGAAAATGTCCACGTTTAGTCAAAATTAGGCTGTTTATGTCTGAGATGTCAAAAAATGCTGACTGTTAATTACACCATCCTCATCCTTTACATCCCTCAATACAAGATAAAACATGTTTAGGACAGCAGTTTTTTTTTCTTTTTCCCCCCGGTTCGTACGTATTGTGCTCGCCTACATACTGCCATTTGTTTGGCTAACTCTCATCAGCACTCTACCTTTAGCTGAGGCATCACCATCCCTCCGCTTACACCCATCAATGCTCCATCGAGGGCCTGTCCAGCGGCTGTCAGCCGATTGTCATGCTGTTCGCTTCTTATAACCCAATCTGTCATGCATTGTTAATGTTTAAAGGATATTGTTGTGTATGCTGTTTGCAGCAGCTACATCGCAGGAAACGGAGTGATGTGATTCGACTACAGGATTATGGGTGCATCTGTTTCCTTGATATTAATATTTTTTGGGTGGGGGTGGGGGGGGGTTGTTCAGCGTACAGTACACATGCTTGATTTGATTTTAATTGTTAAAGAAATGAAAGGACGGCGCTGTAAGTCAAAATCACATTAAGCTTCTTAGCAGGATGTGCAGCGTGTTGGAGCGGTTGCTGATGAAATCCCAAACCTGATCCAGTGTCAGACTCAGACAGACAAAATAGTTTACTGATGCAAGTTTTACCCCGAGTTGATCTCTGACACCAATTATTATTATTTCACAGTTTTTCACTCACTCCATAGAACATGAATCAAAAATAAACATGTGAACGCTGCAAATGTACCTACAATGAAACATGAAACCTGCAACAAGTACGTCGAATTACACAAATTATAAATAAATTGAAGCATTTTCTGATCTGATCTGACACAATTTGTCAGCCCCCCTTCAAAACCACTAATCCGTTTGACCATCAGACAATGCTGAGATTGACTTGGTTTGGTTTAGGGAAAGATCATGGTTTGGATTGAAAAAAAGTACTTAGTTGAGGGGTTAGGGAAACGTTGCGGTTTGGGTTAAAACTACTACTTTGTTGGAAAACGGGAACAGATATGTTGTTGACCCATCAATCCACCTCGACGTCCTCCTTGTGTGGACTTCGTGGAAATCGTATTTTCATCGTCATTGCGATATGAGCATGTGCAATGAAGACATTGTAAAAGGCTGTCTGAAACGCGATGAATAAGAAAAATCATTATATTTAGGGATGGTTAATGAAACCCGTTTTTAAACGGGCCGCGGGGCTAAAGCTGCATCCTCTCCCTGCTGCTCTGTCGGAGCTCTCCACACAAGTCTGCGAACAGCTGATCAGAGAGGCCGCGTTGGAGACGAGGAAGTGAATCAGGTGAAGTCGAGTTGACGACTACGAACGTTACGCTTGTTGCTGTAAGTGAGTGCAATAAAACTCTGCATGCGAAAAGCCAAGATCCGTTATCATTACACGTGTTCAACAAGGATAAACATGATGAAACCGTTAAACATGTAGAAAAGCAACGTTTCAATCAATGAAAGGAGGAACGGAAGGCGTTAAGCGGTGATACGCTGTTATTGACAAAGGTGCAGACTACGGAGCCTCAGTGTTATTCATTTATTATCTTCATAAAGTTTAAGAGCAACGTAACTCTCGGCTACACAAGCAAAACAAAAGCTTGCAATAGACTGTGTAGTCTAACTGTTTAGGTTAGTTTGTCATGTATCTTACTGGTAAACTGATCAGCTGGCTGAGACAAAGCAGCCCCTCTTCCCTCTACCAGCCATAACGTTATCTGCAGTAGTGGCTCACATCAGCAGAGGGAGGAGGACAGACGACAGGAGGACAGAGGACAGGAAGACAGAGGACAGGAGGAAGGACTGATACTGACTGATGTCTGTGTTCTTCATTTTTTATAAGCTTCACTCAGTATTTTTTCATGTCAGGAATATGATTTATTTTATTAACATGTTAGATTGTTTCCAGTGAGATATTAAGGAGTTCATATGGTGACTTTGCTGTTGTAAACATTACTGTTGCTGCTCTAGAAACAGCATTTAGCCTAGTTATATATAAAATATATGTATAGCTAGTATGCACAACAATATTTGTTTATTTATCGCGAGTCATATCGTCATCACAATATTGAACAATGTTATCGCACATTACAGATCGTGCAGGTCTACTTTGTCGCTTTATAACAACGTCACCTGACTTCCTCATTTCCTCACATCATATTTATAACGGCCGCTAGAGGTCTTTGTCATATATACATAACATAGACCGTATATAAAGATGGACGACATGACAACCCCGCCCGGTCCATGTCAGCGGATGGGACATGGGCAAATCTAAAAAGTCAAAGTACACGTCAAATACATTTTTCCCAAAGATGGTCTCTGTCATTTAAGGTAATACTTATCACGCTGTGTATGTTCAGGGGTGTCATGATTTCAAGTCTAAATCGGATATTGATCGAAATTAGCTTCCGATTTTGACCATCGAAATCAAAAGCGGGATCGGCTACTTTTTTATTTTCTCTCCACCTATTTGCGTGCGTCCGAAGGAAAAAAAACTGAAAAACACCTGAAAGACAACACAGCAGATTTTACCGGTGGCCTGCAGCTGCACTTTGAGACAACGTGGCCACTGACGAAGTCGGAGATGACAGAGAAACAACAGAACTTGAAAAGCCTCCTGCTTCCCTGAAGTCCCTGTGAGTTATGTAAACAACAAACACATTGTTGACAGAAAAACTACAGTTTGTAGGCTGCAGAAGATTTAGAGACCGCAGCAACCAAAGAAAACAGCGCACATCGAACTATTTGGTGATCTCCACTTAAAATCGATTATGTTTCTACATCGCTTTGCACGGTAAAGCAGGGTTTATGCTCGTGTAAGGCATGTAGGTGCTGACAGGGACTTGTTGCATTCAGGTGTGCCTCGTAAACTCTGAGAAACTCTAGCTGCCTCTCTTTTTAAAGAATGACAGTTGTCAGGGCATAAAACCACTGATCTATTGATCTTTACGAATCAAGACTCCATAGTCTAACTATGGCATGTTTAAATCGAAAATCAAATCGAAACCTTGGATATGGAGAATCGCAACACCCCTAATGTTCAAGTTCAAGATACGTTTTGTTTTAATTCGTTATTTAATGCTATGAAAAGGGGGGTGAGACGTCATGATTGACAGCCGGAGGCTCAGGAATTGTACGAGAGAGGAGATGTAACTTTAACTTTCCATAACCGTCAGGAGTCTGTAGACATGTGTCAATTTGATCATAAATGCAGTTCTAGAGATACTCTGGTTAGTAGCTGTGTCTTTCTAGCCAAACAGCTACCGTGGTGCTAACGTAGCAGCTAGGTGGTGAAGGAACTGGCCTTCTACCTCCAAGAGGTCAAGGCCCAGTTACGTGTTGGTTAATCTTGTGTGACAAAGAGAATTTCCAAACAGATGAGTTAAAGCATAATGATTCAATTTATTCCGAACAATCAATGTTGCATAAGTAAAATAAAAGAGTTTACAGATATCTAGATCCAATCAACGTGTCCCTGACAACATACAGTGCATGGGTCAGTTCGCGAAGTCTGAACCCCGAGCTATCCCTGATCCAGCCTATTCATGGTTTACACAATATTAATATTCATGAGCTTATGGCACGTGATGTTTCTGCTGCATGTCTTCTTCTTTGTTATCTCCTTCTGGCTCCTTCCTCTCTTTGACCTTGCAAAAGAAGAACAGCACCTGCCTCCTCCCTTTCCTCACAATCACTCTATTCATAACAAATCCAACAGTCAGGTTATTGTAAGCACTTTTGTACATAATAAATCCAACAGTGGCTCACGCTAGAAAGCTGCGGCCGATACCGTGGCTCCAGCCCCCCGATCACTACTGCGCAGACTCTGGCTCCAAATAACGTCAAAATCTCGCCACTCCCATAGGCTATGTGGGATATTTTGGCTTCATTTTTGTACAGTGGGAGGATCTATGATACATAGCCTACGTTGTTCTGGTACACTTGCTGAAAAAGACTGATGCTGTCGTTCTTTGGGAAAAAAGTCTTGAAACCTCATCCTGATTACTTGCACCATAAAATATGAATCGAGGACAAGAGAACATATTGCACTATCCAGTTTTAAAACATTTCTGCAGGAATAGTTTGGAGATCATACATAATGCATTAGCTACAGTAACTGAGAAAAGAAACCCCCTCAGCTGACAGATCTGCGCTGCTCACGTTATCCAGAACACGCTTTCTAGGATCTCAATTTTGAACGCTTGCCAACTGCACCATTTCCTACATGTGTGCAGTGCGCTCCGAATGCAATTAAATTCTATCTATTTTTTCAGTGTTGCGCGTCCAATTGATTTCAAGGTGCTCCCGCAGTCGGAGCCTCTGGTCAGAGAGAGGCATCCTCTGCGGACCACAGCCTGTTGAGGAACTGATGCTAATCTAGATAGAGGGAAGACTTGGGGGTTGCACTTTCTTCCCCCACCCCTTCCTTCTCTCCCTCCCTCTCTCTCTCGCTCTCTCTCTCTGTTGAAGATTGTACTGATTGTGCTGCAATATGTCGCATGACCACGATCAGGACTGCAGACTGAGGCTTATTAAATCAGTGGTGCATGCCTCTTGAAGCAGTGTGTACATGTGTTCATCACAGCAGCTTACCGCAAGCTCTCTTGACACAGAACAAAGCAAAGGCTTGCATGTGTTGCTCATCAAAAAAAAAAGACTCCCTTTTGATCCCGCGTGACGCATTTGCCTAATGTCATTCTATGTAGGAATAAAACAACTCCATGAATGTGTTATCTGGACATCTATTCAAAGAAAAAGCTTTGATATTCATGAGGACGCCCTCATGTATATTCATGCTCCTAAACTTATGCATGTTTCCTTTCTTTTGCTGCATTGCCTGTGTGTTTTTTTTTAGGAAACAAACAAACATTTCCTTGCTGGGTTTTCTCTTTTTTGCCATTCAGTCTCAACAATGCTTCTTCCTGCAACAGAAGTTCAAGTGGCTTGCGGCTGTTTTAGCACAACAAGATTGAAGTGAGGAGCTATTGAGCTTGTTTGACTGGGCTGAGTGAGGGATCTGCCCCTAGACATTTGCACTACAGTATCCTGCTGACTTGCTTGCTTGCTCACAATGCCATAGAAACTGGGTTCCTGAGTGCAGTGGAGGCTCATTCTGCTCAGGAGCAAGCGAGGGAGAGGATCGGGAAGAGAGAGCAAGAGGGGGGGAGGAAGACAAAAAAGAGACACAGAGAGGAAAAAAGAGAGAGGGAGAAGTGAGAGAGAGAGAGATCAAGAGAGGAAAAGTGAGGGATCCACTGTCACTGGTGAGTACATGGCTGTCACAGCAGATTGAATCAGTGGCTCAAATCTGATGCTTTGAGCGTCTTTTTTCCTTCTTTGCTCGCTTTTGACGATTGATTTCCTCGGCTTGATTCGCCTGCTGTGCCGAGGTGCTGGGAGGCAGGTTGCAGGTTGTCAGTTTGTTGGGGGATGTGAGGAGACGCGCGGTGCTTCCCTCTCAGATGCAGAGCAGCAGTGGCTTTTTTATCAGTGATTACTACTGTTGTAACCTCTAAACTGGTAATCCTCTGACTAATATTTACTTTTGAATAATACATGCTGGGTTGAAACTCTTTTTTTTGGCATGCCTTCTTGACTGTATCATACTCCTCTCTATCATTTATGAAGCACCGTTTTAATATTTGATAAGAGTGGATGTCTGCAGCTGCACTTTCCGCCTCTATCTTACACACCTCTGCATATTATACCGCCGGATGAAAATAGGCGAGATATTGACTTGACTTTTCCACAGCTTTTTTTTAATCAATTATTGAATGCTTTCTGTTCAAAACTACACCTTGCATGACAGAGGTGAAAAGACTTACTCAGCTGCAACATGTTATGTCAGGTCACTGCTTTGTGCATGTTTTTCTATTTGTGTCTCTGTCTGCTTCTGTTTGCACATTCTTGTCACTTTTTTTTTTTTTTTTTTTTTCCTCTCCTTGCTCTCGCTGGGTTTGATCAACGTGCATCATGACACTTTGATGAAGCGCCAGAGCCGTGGGGCTAATAGAGGCGGAGAGATACAGCAGGGCACCCTGCGCCTCATGTCAGCCGTAGTGCGAGGAAATTGTGTTATTCTGATCATCGTGTGCCACGTTGTCACTTAGGATTTAAAGTGCTTCAGATGTGTTAATGAGCGAAGATTCCTGCCTTGAATTCATCATTGTTGGGAAAACGTACGCGACAAAAAATGTACAACCTGTTATGTGGAGTTAATCCTGTTGGTGCTTATGTTCATCTCTGCGGTTGACTAGGATCCCCTGCTTCCCCTCCACCTGTTCCTACAGTGCTGTTGTATTTTTTTCCTCCCCCTCCAGCAGCAGCAGTAGCTCTGGGAGAAGGCTGGATTGAACAAATCCAGCCAGCCTTATCAGTTTTCTGCTGGCTCCTGCCATGACTGGACCCCGGTGGCCCTTCCTGGCAATCTGTGTATATACTGTGTGTGTGTGTGTGTGTGTGTGTGTGTGTGTGTGTGTGTGTGTGTGTGTGGTGGCTCTGCTCTGGATGTGTTACAAAGCACATGTGACCGAGTACGCATGCATGTGAGTGTGGCACTGACATGATTGTATGTGATCAGGATAGCCGCGGGGGGTCGTTTTGCTTTTTCTTTGTGAGTGAGATTCTGGCATTTGTCTTCTTCCCTCTCTCGTGTGACATGTTTTACGACTCCTTGTTAAAATGTCACTCACTGAGGCTGGACTGTAAAGCGTCCCTGTGCGGGAGCTTACTGTGTGAACAATAGTGCACAGCGGTGTGATAAACCCATAAAGCACACAGCTGGGAATACACGGATGCAGGGTGGGTCGAGATAATGCTGGGGATCTCCGACGGCCCCCTCCAGGCACAATTTGTTTGCAATACAATATCAAATTGGGCTGAATTTTGACAGCGCTGTGGCCCTGGATCGATAGCCCGGTC
This sequence comes from Sebastes fasciatus, assembly GCF_043250625.1. Classification (NCBI taxonomy): domain Eukaryota; kingdom Metazoa; phylum Chordata; class Actinopteri; order Perciformes; family Sebastidae; genus Sebastes; species Sebastes fasciatus. Next base: position 10,562,678 of record NC_133802.1, on the reverse strand, counting down.
GTGCATGAGAGGAAACAATATTGCTCTTGTAAACAAGAGGATATGCTATGCTGACAATGATTGCACTTGTTTAGAGGAAGCACAGGATGCTAATGTTTGATAGAGCACCTGAGAGGAGAATCCTGTTGATGAGGTGGCCAAATGTTGCATCTCTGGATTGTTAGAGAGAGGAAAAGCTCTGCAGGGCATAGCTGAAACTGAAATGCAAATGGCTGTTTAGCAAGTAGGGTTCGGATATCCTATTCCATTTTGGTAAAATACCCCAATTAATTAAGCTCCGTGGCTCATAAATCCTTTATCAAATCTTTAATTCACAATCTCTCTTAGTAGGCTAACCAGGAAGTTAGCATCGCCCTGGGTTCCCTCGACAAAAAGACAATGGGATTTTGGGTTTTGGATTATTGCAGAAAACAAGTTCTGTGGCAAACACACGTTTATGATACTTACATGTTTTTTTCAGCAAGATAATCTTCACAAATTAACACCACTTGTGATTTTTGAAACGTGAATGCAATCGCCAGAAGTAAAAAGCTAACGTTAGGCTATAAACCAACTACACCACGGTCGCATGAGCTCAATTATACACAACGAGGCCAGTTGTTAGCAACCGCCTTTTTTAAGACACATTATGGCTTCAGAATTCACGAGTGGGGTAACTATTGATGTATTTCATGTTGTAGAACAAAACTTAAAAATCTCTTGAGCTTATTTTAACCACAGGCCTTTTGTTCAAGCATCTAACTAAAAACTAGGGCTGTCAATCAAAATATTTAATCGCGATTAATCGCATAATTGTCCATGATTAATCACGCAAATGAATGACACATTTTTTATCAGTTCAAAATGTACCTTAAAGGGAGATTTGTCACGTATTTAATACTCTTGTCAACATGGGAGTTGGCAAATATGCTGCTTTATGCAAATGTTTGTATATATTTATTATTGGAAATCAATTAACAACACAAAACAATGACAAATATTGTCCAGAAACCCTCACAGGTACTGCCTTTAGCATAAAAAATATGCTCAAATCATAACATGGCAAACCGAAGCCCAACAGGCAACAACAGCTGTCAGTGTGTCAGTGTCCTGACTTGACTATGACTTGCCCCAAACTGCATATGATTATCATAAAGTGGGCATGTCTGTAAAGGGGAGACTCGTGGGTACCCATAGAACCCATTTTCATTCACATATCTTGAGGTCAAAGGTCAATTGACCCCTTTGGAAATGGCCATGCAAGTTTGGAGCGTTAATTCCTCCTTCGCAACAAGCTATGACATGGTTGGTACCCATGTATTGCATACATTGCATGTATTAATCTTCACTCTAGCTTTAAAACTGAGCCCGCTACAACCTAAAAATTGCATTAATGCGTTAAGAAATTAGTGGCTTTAAAACAAATTTGTGTTAATGTGTTATCGCGTTACTTTGACAGCCCTAAACAAAATACATTAAAATGTCATGACATTCAAGGCAGTCGTGAGTGGCAGCAAGCTTAAAAGCCTTTATTACATTAAGCTTCAGGCATGGCTTCTTACTGTAAGTCACGTTGCAGCTATAGACCAAAGCTCTCATCACAACCTGGTGTTGTTGTTGAACACTGTGATCTCCTCCCTAAAACACCACCAGCTGATATAATACCAAAACACCCCAAAGGCACTCTTTCACTCTGTTTTTGTCCGGTATACAGAAGAGTATAAATTTAGGTTTCTTAAACACAAAAAGTCGATATGGACAGTTTCAGCGTTGGAGGTTGCATCCCATGCATGTTTTACAGGAGAGAAAAAGTACTGTAATGGATTTCTGTTTGGGAGCTGAACCAAACGAATAAATCAGAAAAAATGAGGACTAAAATGAATCAATGATTAATTCATTGCTTCTCTGTAAATGTAATGTAGAACTCTTGCTTCAGTTTTAAACAATAATATACTTGACACCACTGCTATACACAATGTAGAGAGCGTCTGAGCTGCATCTGCACGATCAATAGTCATTTATCAGGATCTGTTGGATCAAGTCAACGTTGTTACAGAGTGGAGACATGAGTGGATTCAGCTGCTACAGTAAAGCCCTGCAGGCTGTTGAGCAGCGCTGAGGTTCCTTTAAGCCCGATAACGCTCCCCTCATGATAAAACACCGCCTGCTTGCCATTTTTCATGTTATCAGCTGAGCTGTAATGCATCATGAGGCGACCGGCTTCTGAGCACGTGGGTCCCAAATGTCAAGCCTCGGTTGATTCAACGGAGTCAGAGTGATGGATGCATCATTTCCTCGTGCTGACTTGTTGTTTTGATGCCATCATTCGGGGCCCAGAGGCCAAAGGTCAGGTCAAAGCAAGGTCTAAACCCCATGAAGAAATCTGATGCGGCAGCATTTTTTTTACTGTATGAGGGGTTTAAAGGGCAGCATTTGATGCATCGTTGGAAATTAATCATGGGATAGACGGGTGAAATTAAATATGAAGACAAATATCACAGAGAATTAGGGGTTACATAGTCGAATCTGATTGGTCAGTTCTTGCCTGTCATCAAATCATGTTTTGTTTTTTTGTCATTGATCCCCATCCGTTTAAGCTTTTGTATCTATAGAAAAATAGTAGAGATACATGTGATTATTGCTTAGCTGTTGTTTCAGAGTAATGGACAGCGCTGGTTGTTGTGAGTGTGTAGGTGTATAGTTGCGGTGCTGTCCGTAGTACTGAAACGTTGCAGAGATTGATGGAGACATGGTTTCAGCCTGCTTTCTTTTCGTGGTTGTAAATAAAATAGGGCTGTTAATCGATTGAAATATTTAATATTTAATATTAAACGCATTATTATTGCGTTAACTTTGACAGTCCTACTAAAAACCCATTCAAAAAACCCATTGACTTCCAGACGAGGGAAGCGGAAGTGCTAAAAAGCTAACTCATTTCCAGGTTTTAGGACTCATTCCTTTAGCGCTCGATTTATTGATTGTACATCACGTTAATGTACGAACTTGTGGCAGATAACTTGAGAAGGACGAGTGCTCCTCCTCAGCTTACCGCCGGTGTTACACCGTATTCTGTAACTAATTAGATTTTGTGACCTGTAGCAGTGCAATAACAATTTTGCCTTCAGGTAATGTTATCTGCACTGTGCATGCAGAAGAACCCGTGATTTATATCGGGGATATTTGCTGAATGAGAAAGTAGAATTAACATTACTACCACTGTGGGTTTTTTCCTCACTTCTGCAGCTGTAGCACTCCCTCCCCTCCTCCCCCCAGTGAGGAGCAAAGGCCATTTTCCATTGCAGCAAAAAGAAAACTGAATCAGGACAGGGTTAATGAATGTCACAGAGCAGTGACAAAACAAGTGGTGATAGCCCTACTACACCCTTATAGGCAAAATAAAATGGTAAAAAAGAAAATGCCTGTGACAGTTTCCTGTAGCTCAAGATTATGCCATCAAATCGCTTGTTAAGTCCGACCAACACTCCAGAACCTTAAAGGTGCTAAATGTGAGATTGGGAGCATTTCAATTGCCTCCGCACGGCTCTCAACATGGTGACAGCTGAGCTGGCAGCTCGTAGCTAACGGTGCTAACAATGCTAACAGTGAAAACAATGGCAAAACTGCTGACAGAGCTAACAGTGTTGACTTGAGAGGTGCTACACTCAGCGCTCGAAATTAAAGAACTCCCGCAGTCCCGGGGACAATAAAAATAGCTTGGACACAAAGATGGAATAATCGTCATGGGAGTGGGCAAATATGCTGCTTTATGCAAATGTTTGTATATATTTATTATTGGAAAACAATTAACAACACAAAACAATGACAAATATTGTCCAGAAACCCTCACAGGTACTGCATTTAGCATAGAAAATATGCTCAAATCATAACATTTCAAACTCAAGATCAACAGGCAACAACAGCTGTCAGTGTGTCAGAGTGCTGACTTGAGGATGACATGGCATGTCTGTAAAGGGGAGACTCGTAGGTACCCATAGAACACATTTTCATTCACATATCTTGAGATCACAAGTCAAGGGTTCCCTTTGAAAATGTCCCTGCCAGTTTTTCCTTGCAAAAATGTAGGTAAGTTTGGAGCGTTATTTAACCTTCTAGCGACAAGCAAGTATGACATGGTTGGTACCACTAATATTGCGATACAAAAATGTGACGATATGTATGACGAAAAACTGAATCGCGATATCAGGGCATAATAGGTACTACGTACATACGGGCTCCGGGGCTAAAGCTGCAGCCTCTTCCTGCTGCTCTGCAAGGCCTATGGAAGGAGGCTGAGTATGCGTCATATCTTCGGGGTACAACACATGCACAGTAAAGCTCGGCGGCTAACAGCGAACTGCAAACACGTGTAAGTTATTTCGTTGAGTTGTGAATGACTTTAGTTCCCTCTAGTAAGCCGTGTTTCAGTGTATCAGTGTCCAGGGAGTTTATTGTGAAGGGTGGAACGGAAGATGTGAAGCGGTGATGCGCTGCAGACTACGGAGCCTCCGTGTTATTAATTTATTATCTTCATAAAGTATAGGAGCAGCGTAACCCTCGGCTACACAAGACTGAAACTAAAGCCGGCAGTAGGCTGTGTAGTCTAACTGTTTAGGTTAGTTTGTCATGTATCTTACTTGTAAACTGATCAGCTGGCTGGGAAAAAACCCTTTCTGGCATATGTGTGTGTGTTATGTGTAAAAATGAGGGCTGTCAAAATTAACGCGATAATAACACGTTAACGCAAATATGTTTTATCGCCACTCATTTTTTTTAACGCATTAATGCTATTTGGGATTTTAACCTATTGAAAATCATGCTATTCGATTTTCGGAGGTTGTCGCAGGCTCAGTTTTAAAACTAGAGTGATGATACTGGCATCATAATAAACTATATACTAATAAATATACTATACTAGCTTGTCGTGAAGGAGGTTAAATAACGCTCCAAACGTACGCTAAATTTTGGTGATGAAAAACTGGCATGGCCATTTCAAAGGAGTCCCTTGACCTCTGACCTCAAGATATGCTAATGAAAATGTGTTCTATGGGTACCCACGAGTCTCCCCCTTACAGACATGCCCACTTTGTGATAATCACATGCAGTTTGGGGCAACTCATAGTCAAGTCAGCACACTGACACACTCACAGCTGTTGTTGCCTGTTGGGCTGCAGTTTGCCATGTTACGATTTGAGCATATTTTGTATGCTAAATGCAGTACCTGTGAGGGTTTCTGGACAATATTTGTTGTTGTTTTGTGTTGTTAATTGATTTCCAATAATAAATATATACATACATTTGCATAAAGCAAGCATATTTCCCCCCTTGCATGTTGATCAGAGTATTAAATACTTGACAAATCTCCCTTCAAGGTTAATTTTGAATGGATAAAAAAAAGTGCAATAAATGTGCCATAAATCTGCGATGTGCAATTAATTTGCTATTAACTATGGACAATCATGTGATTAATTGCAATTAAATATATAAATTGATTCACAGCCCTAGTAAAAATATAACAACAGAGTGAAAAAAAATGTATTTCCCCTCAGGGAAGAATAAAGTATGTCTTCTTCTAAATATGAAACTACAGCTGATTAAAATAGCTTAACATAAAGACTGGAAACAGTCTGGTTCTTTTCAAATTATGCATCTTTATAATATTACTTCTTCTACCAACAACAACAACAATAAAAAAATATTAGTATTATGTAATGTATATATTTATTGCCTCAATCTGTCTTCTAAACTAACTGTATTAAATATCCATTGCCCTCGCAGCCTCTGGTAAACAATCACACATTTTAATAGGCTCTTAAGAATGTGACAAAACATATTACCATTTCAATTATGTGTCTCTCACATATTTCCCCTAAACCTAATCAGAGACATTAAGAAACTCTAGCGTCTTCCCACTCCCTCCACATCACTCACACCCTCTCTGTGCACATGACAGTGTGGCTGCTAGTCATATTTATCCGTCATGATTAACAACGCAATATTTCAGGGCAATGGAGCATTTTGAGTGGAGCAAAAGCTTTCATCGAGCAATACCGTGCGCTTATAACTTCTGTCTGTAATGGATGTAGCACATCCATTTAAAATCCCTGGTGATGAAAATTACTGAGACTGAAAATGAGCTTAAGCTATTTTTACAAGGGGCCAGATTGCAGCCTGTTAGTTTTATTGTGATGCCTCTGGAAATTAAAACATCCATATAGTGGCATGCAGGAAGCATGGGCCCAATCGATTGAAGGTTCCCCACCCTTGTTAAGTCGTACATTATCAGCCTTTATTACTCGACAGCATCATGTAGTCCACCTGCTCCGCTGCTCTCATGAGCTCTTGTATGATAGAGATTCTAACTCCAGCTGGTTTATGATATTCTTTTTTCCTCCACATCTCATATAAAACAAATCATATGACTTCAGATTAGATATTATATTTATAGCTCTCTGTACGGTAAAAATTCATTAGCTACAGAGTGATGGGTCGACTCTGGGACAAGGCTGTGGTGGATGATGGATCAGGCAGGATGCAGACACACCGCTTGTCAGGCGGCTGGGGGGAAAGGCATGTTACTTAACTGACTCGGCCTGCGGAGGGGAGCGGGAGCAATGATGAGGTGTCTCGAGGTCAGGGGCTCATAACACCTGAACTATGGATCTCTGTCTGTCACTGCTCTGTACGAAACCTAATGTAATGCCTCGAGGGAGGATGAAGCTCAACAGGTGTGTCTGTCTCAGGCTATAGGAAGTAAGTCCACATTGGACAATAGGGGTGTAAAAAAAAACAAAAAAACGATTCACCTATGTATCACAATTTTTTTTTAATGATTTTGAAATTGATTTATTAATGCCAAAATCAATATATTTGCTTCATTCGAGTCTATGTGGAGGTAGAAGGAACGTACCGCTTTTATTGTTGTAGTCGGAGTAACGTGACATCATATCCATTTCGTATCCATCAACCAAAACAAACCGCAGCCGGCAGCAGCGAGTTGAGACGAGAAAGTATAAAACAGTGGAGGGTCCACGTGGATACGACCTGCGCCCTCACATGTTAAATCCAAAGTGGTAAACATTACACATCCAGTAAAGGATGTAAATACTTTGGGTTTCACACATTGGCAGGAAAAGCAGAGCTAGACATCATGGCTAAAGCTGAATGCTAACTCTGACAGGAAACGTTATCGTATTGCGGTAACGTATGGTCAAGCCGTCGTCACTCTCAACTCCGTGTTCAAATGGGCCGACGCTACAACTGTAGAGCACCCATATACTGACATTTATGTTAAATGCATTCAAACGGCCCCGATGGAGCTGACCATGGATGTATAAATAGAATGGAGCTGACGGGAGAGCTAGAGACGGACTTGGCGAAGTTAGAGGAAGTATACACCTGTGACTATGTCCGGTTTCAAAATAAGATGTTAACAAAGGGAACTGTGTATACAAAATACATATATGGAAATAAGATTGATTGGATTATATTCACCAGAAGTATAAAACATTACATGTCCCTTATAAATTAAAAAGAAATACCACTAATTTGTGAGAGAAATTGGGTAGTTATGAAACTTTTGCGCACTAGGTGCAAAATATTGCACATGGCTCTCTCCGTAAATGTCCTGTAAATGTCTGCATGAAGCCGTGAGGAACAAACACCTACAGTATGTCTGAGTGTCAAAAAGCCATTACTTTAGAAGCCAATGCTAAGTGCTCATCAATGTCAAAGTTTTAATTATTCAATGGCAGCCTGTACTTTAAAACACTTTTCTTCTTATATAGATACTTATGCTTAATATAACGGGTCTTGTACTGTATTTTAAAAGATAAGGCTGGCAATATTCTATATTTGTCAAAAAAAAACATAAAATGACCAAAACCAGCATGTCTCGATACTTTCTGACTTCTGGTTCCTACTGAGGATGTAATCTTTAAAAACAAGTCACATTTAAAGGGACTGTTTGTAAGAATCAGAAATGCTTGTTAACAGCGACACCTGTGGCCGTTAAGTCAACGAAAGTCAGCGTCGGGCTCGCGCTTGCTCGCTCTAAATAGGCGTGAACGAGCATCGCTCAAAACAGTGAGGCGACACACGTCAGCTAAAAGCACAATATCACTCTATATTTCACCTGCTTGGCAGTAATGTTAGCTGATCAGACGAAGGTCTCTCCATGAATCACTGCCGATCGTAGTGTTGGCTTTTCCTGCTTCAGCCTACCGACCACGGTCGGAGGGAACAGGGGAGACACCAGCAACCGGTCGGAGACGATAACGTTTCTCGCTGCGGAGCCCCGTCATTTCACAAGACACGGAAAACGTCTGTTGGTCTGGAGGAGCTGCAGCAGTTATTTCTGCAAAAACGTTCACTAGATATTCTCAGAGCTACAAAGTCTTCTGCAGTGTGTAGTGTGCACGCATGAACGTGAGGTGGAGCGAGCTGAGTGAAGGCAAGCAGGCAGAGGAGCAGAGTACAGCAGAGACTCCGGCCCTGGAGACCAAAGCTACGGTCTCCCCCGCGTCTTCCAACCGCGGCCAACACTGTTTAACAAGACGGGCTTCACTAGATATAACTTTGCGGTTTTGGTGCTTCCATGTAGTTTGTGTTGGAGTCTTGTCTGAACAGCGTAGCCACACGGGAGCGCGCACGGGACACCGACCTGGATTGATTTATACGTGTAAGAAGTTACTAACAGTCCCTTTAAAATAAGTACGTAAACTAACAATGTAACACAAGTACACAAAACACAACACACAAACGTCATTAACGTAACTTACAAAACAAAACACCAGTCTCGAACACCGGTCTCCTGGTTCAAAGTCCTGTGTTTGTTGAAATAATAATAGTTTTTGGTCAACAATGAGCTCTATGGCACAGAGGAATGAGATATATCAGGCTTTAGCTACACAGACAACACTTGTTAATAGAACAAACTCATTGCTGGTTTTGGTCTTTTCATGTTATTCGCTGACAGCAAGAAAGATTTAGAATATCACCAGACTGATCCTGGACAGAAGTTTTCTTCCTGCTGTTGAGGAGACAGTTTATAAATATGCGAGTTTCGTTTTATTTTTTTACTCCCTGGGAGATTTCCCACCAGTGGCATAGCTGATGCTTTTTTATTTGGGTAAACAAGACAAATCTACAGCATCTCATGGGCAAAAGAACTGAGACATGATGTGGTGTTTTTGCACAAAAATCTGTCTCGGCACAGCTTGACACACTAATTTATATTCCATATGATTTGCAGCTATACTACCAAATAGAGTCTAACTTAACGTCTTTCTGAATTAATCATGATTCTAAATATAATTACCTGTTTTATTCCTTTATTTACATACATTACTGATGCAAAAGAATACTTAACAGAATATAGAAAACTTTGTTGTAGTTTGAATGTTAAGTTTTAGTGTGTAGTTTGCTGCTTTTGACATGTTTGTTTATAGATGAAATAACATCTGTTTGGTGTCCAATGATACAAAGAATCTTTCAAGGATTTTCATTGATAATATATCTTATTTAAGTGTGTTAATTTGACAATATAACACACCATTTACCTTTAAAATCTTTTCAAATTCCATATATATTTTACAATAAATCACATTTTTTCATCTATTAGGAGGTGCTGCAAATAATTGATTTTTATGAGCTGTTAAATGTCATTAGTTAGTAAGTTTTTAAAACATATAAGACAAAACTTTGAGATAGATGGTTTAATTTAGCGCCATAATGTAGTAAATCAATGTTCAATTTGAGGTTTGCCTCGGTGCTAATGAATAATGGATTGATTTTGCAGTATACCTCTCATAAGTAAGGTTAGCCGCAGAACCTCTACCGCTCTAAATCTTTCTATTTTTTATTTTTTTTAAAGTTATTTTTTTGAGGGCATTTTCCATTTTTATTGACAGGACAGTGGATAGAGTCTTGAAAGGGGGGAGAAAGAGAGTGGATGCGGAAAGGGCCACAGGCCGGATTCGAACCCGGGCCACCGCGGTCAGGACCAAGCCTTAATACATGGACACCCGCTCTACCAACTGAGCTAACCCAGGCGCAATCTTTCTATTTTTTAATGTTTATTTTCTCTTGAGCAGGCCTCCGAAGCTCTGCAATCTATTTCAACATTTGCTCTGTGCAAACAGCCCCCATGAGTAAAGGCAACCTGGCAGGCTGAAAGCTGTGCGACAGAGATAGGGGCTCCTGGTCAACAAGCAGGTTAATTGTGTGATAGGACCAGATGCTAATGCTGGACTGAACTCAACAATCGCAGCTCTGGGGGAGGCTCCCCTGCGCAACAGTGTTTGAACCCTTGAGAGAATTAGACGACGTGCAGGGGATGAGAGACTGCACTTTGATTAACGTCATACTTGTGGAGGAGATAACAGCTTTCTGAGAGTCTCTCCTGCGTGGATTATTGAGTGTGAGCGCTGGCACAATGTATGAACTCTCAGAAGTCCATTAGCAAACTCAAGTTATTACGTAGTCAGGCAGTGAGAACACAAGGCAAAGAGTGTGTGCCTTTTGAGTGACAAAAAATTGATTTAAAACAAGTCGAGTTCTAAAAAACGTCATTACAGATCAGCCGGAAAGATGATCGTCACTTTTATTTCGGTTAGTTGAAAATCCTTTTCTTAAGTAAAAGTAAAAATACCGGAGGAAAAATTACTTAAAGTATCAAAATTAAAAGTACTCATTATGCAGAATGGCTTCTTTTGATATATTATTACAGAATATTATATTATTCTGTTTTTATCACTGTCAATGTAGAGATGATTTTTGATATTTTGTATACTACTGGTTATAGGGGTGGGGGAAAAAATCGATTCACCTATGTATCGCGATTTTTTCTTTTACGATTTTGAAATACATTTTTTGATGCCGGAATCGATATATTTGCTTCATTTGAGTCTATGCGGAGGTAGAAGGAAGTTACCGCTTTTAATTTTTGTAGTCTGAGTAACGTGACGTTATATTTGTTCCATATCCGTCGACCAAAACAAACCGCAGCGCGCCGTAAAGAGAAAGCAGCGGATATGCCTGCCAATGACTGATATATTTGACTTCAGGACATCTCTGACTACATACATGCTGAAAATCAATCATTTTTACGTATCAATTTAGAGATTTTCCAAAGTAAAAGTGTATGATTTAACTATTTCCCATGGTCTAGTGTGAAAAAAGTTAACATAAATCGCAATAAATCGTAATATCGAATCACAATACTTAAAAATCGCAATACATATCGAATTGGCACCAAAGTATGGTGATAGTATCGAATCAGGAGATGGGTGTATCGTCCCAGCCCTAATTTATAGAGGGTATATAGTATCGATTTTCTCTTCTCTCTCTACTAAAATGTAAAACCACTCCTTTAAAAAGGACAAACACTGACATATTCCTCAACAAACAACACCCTACATAACAAAATTGGACTTAACGGAGGCTTTGAACCTCATCACATTTTGGAGCGGTTACTATATCTATGTCTATATCATCTATATATTTAAAAGGGGGTGAGTAAAGATCTATATGGTTATTTTTTTGCATTTCAGTGGAAAAATCTGTCCTTCTGGTTGCCTCCATCCTCCAGCTGTCACTGAGTTTGAACATTTCCACCTTGACAGTTTTTTGGACAAGACATCTCTGTCGCATATTTTGGCAAAACGGAGACAGGAAAAAACGCCACCCTGCTCTGACAGACAGCTCTATACTCGAACATATTGACAGTATATCTTGGCTTCGCAGGTTGGAGCTGTCAACCAGGCTGAATGACTGAGCTGAGAAACAAGGGCAAGAGAAGGTGCATCCTCCAAATCTTTTGTCTGTACTGTTGCATTTAACGTAGTACCCAATACGCACTTTTTTCGCTTAAGGCTGCTGAGTTTGCGGGAAACAGTTATCTATTGTGTCTTTAAAGGGATTGCCGCTTTTATCTTTATTGCCACCACAGTTGGGTACTCTGGGTGGAAGTTTACTCTGTAATGAAATACAACTCTTAGCTATCTCAACACCCACCCCTGCTACTTTCAGTGTTTACTCACTATTTAAAATCATTAAAACTTGTTTACAGTTCCTATTTCTACACACAGATGAACTTGTAACGAAAGCAATCGATTACGAGTAATGAGTTTCTAGATATTTTATGTAAGGATAATCACTAAAACATGCTTTTCTGAGCCTAATTTAGAGAATTCCTTCCATCTTTTTCCCACCTTGGTGTGGTGTGACAGTATAATGTTTTTCTCCACAGCCTCGAATTCCTCCTCACACCTCCGGCTGATCTGCTGCAGTCTAAACTCCTCTTCGCATGTGGTGGGGCTTTAGGATTTGGGGATCTGGTGGGATTATGGGATTTTCTGATTGCTCTGAAAAAGACACCACGGGATACAGAAATCCCAAAATGGCTGAGGTACCCACATCAAGATTAGAGCGCATTATATCCCCCCTTAGGGAAAGAAGACGCTACTGACAGCTTTGAAACAAGTGTGTTCGGAGAAACATTTACAATTTAAGGAGATTGTAGTAAACTATAAAGCCTACTTTGTGCTGGAAGCAACTGTGCAAAGTCGATGCACTTTTCCAATTTCAGGAAATGTCATTGCCCGTTGTCTAAAGTGCACTTTTCCTGAACCAGTTTTAATTTTCTCTGGAAGTTGTAACCATTAATAACAAGTCAACTGCACATGATCCTCTTACACTTAAATGTTTGGGCTGAAATTACTTTTACACACGCTGCAATGTATGCATTACCACTGTTGCACAATGTGTTGCAAGAATAGAAGTATATCTGTGGGGGCTGGAGGGTGCAAACAATAATTTTTTGGGTAGACAGATATTAATTTGTCCAAAAATGTATATGTCAGAAGGAGTTAAAATCACAGAAACTTTCTTCCTTGTCATAAATTGTTGCTCGCCCACATTTGCATGTTTTTTGCAGCTCCGTTCTTTTCCCTGTGGAAATATCAGATATCATTTGTGACAGGCAGAGAGCGTGAGTAATCGTGGGCTACAGGGCACAGACAGCACCAGACGTCACCACCATCCTTAGACACTAGCTTTAAGGTAAATAAAGCCAACAGTGCACGCCACAGTAGTCGTTTTATTGCTATTGATCACTGAGAGGTAGTTAGGGACCGTATGGAACTTATTGGGGTTCCACTCTTGAAAAAGCAAGGCCCTCCCAAGAGTTACTCATATTTTCTTTGGATCGAAAAAAAAATCTGTAACATCATGTCAAAAAAATACAACAATATTGAATTGATTCAAGTCATTTCATCATTATAACTAAAAGCACAAACACTAAACGATTGTTTTTTTCAAATCTTAACAGATTTTGAAAATGTGAGAGACTCCACACATAACGACATGTTATGTTAAAATTAACAGTTTTGTTCCTGTAGTGTCTGCAGAGCAACGATTTGGACAAAACAGCACAAACACACTGACAGATTAATTCATGAACAACAAGAGTCCCGACTAAAAAAACAGAAATCTCGCAAAATCTCTCGCGATCAAACGTGACTTTAGTGAAAACAAACATGGCGGACAACGGGCAGGAAGAATTAGCCATGTTAGTTTTTGCACTACTTTGTACCAAAGAAAGTATATTGCTAAGAAGTGAGAGTCAATTATACGTTCCATTGCCAAGCCAGCACCGAGCAGCAGACCTACGCCTCCGCCATTTTGGACTGTAATCGTGATGACCACCATAATGATGCCAGTTAAATGTCAATTTAAATGAATTACAGCCAATATATCCATTATTACAGCCGCATACAGCTAGCAGGCACCTGGCAGATATGTCATATGAGCGTGCAGGGCGGGGCAGTCCTGTGGGTCCGATGCACGTTTATTATGTCAAGGAAAATTACTCTGGATTTGGCTATTGGTGAATTTTACAACTTTTAGGACATAACAATTTAAATGAGGGCTATTTAAGTGTTCGTACAAGGAAGTGGAATTACCTTTAAAAAAAATTATCCGCTGATTTACAGACATGTCTTTATAAATTCAAGGCTATGGACTCAATGCGTTTACAGTCCAAAATGGCCGCAGTGCTACCGCAGTGGCGGCAGTGCTTCTATACTTTGCATTAGCTCATGCATTAGGCGCGGCCGCCATGGCGGCGGTGGTTATCATTCTGCTTCAGTCAGCTTGGTTCTCAATTGGCTATCGTTCTTTCCCACGTGACTGTGTCATTGGCTGTCCTCAAGGTTCCACACACACACAACAGGATATCCGATGGTAAATACTGAACGATTTGAAATCGGTGCAGCCAGGATAGACTTCCGAGCCAATCAGGGAATGTAAAAAACACTTTTAATATAACTCACACCACAGGAATATGTGGAGAGGTAATCTTTAGAACCATCAAAAAAATCAGGGCTTTGTTGACGATCTTCGGGAGGGGGGAGATCGGGCCCAAAATCGGCTTGATTCTCGTGTTAATTAATTTCTAACGTCCTCTTACTGCTTTTTAATTTGTCTTATTCTATTTCTCTTAACTTTCTATTTCATTTTATCCCTCTATTATTGTTTTATTGTATTGTACTACATCCTTTTATGCACCTTTTATTTCTTTAATTATTATACTTGTATTGAGGCCGATCCTAACCCATCTGACTCGACTGGAAAGCACTTTGGGTCAAGTTGTTGTTGTTGTTGTTATTTGATCCTTGATTTTTTTTTTTACAAATCTTGAAAAAGAAAAATTACATAACCCTCCCCTCTAATAATTTCCACAAAGTCCCTTATATGAAAACCACTGCCTTCACCTTAGTGTATCAAAGCCTATATAATGTGTGCTTGCGTAAAGTAACATACTCAACACAAACATTTTGGTGTCTCTATGACCCGTGTGTACCATCTTCATTAGAACGGCCTTTACCTACCGTAGACGAGTCCATTCATAGCAGCAAACGGAGCGAGTGCATATTCTCTCTAATGACCGGGTTACTATGGAAACCAGGTTAGATTTGAAAGAGCATGACGAAAAGAAAGAGAAAGAGAAAAGTCCTCAGGCTTCACTTTGCTCTTCGACTCGACGTCAAAACAACCCTCAATTCAATTTGTGCACCGTGAGAAACACCTGATGATGTCTCGCCAAGCCCCATTGTGGTGAGACTAGCAGCATGACTGAATCACACGGAGATCGTACTGAAACATGCAGCAGTGGCAGCGGGGAGAGTACAGCCACCGGTTGCTTGCTACAGAGCTCGATGCTGTTCAGCTTGCGGGGGAAAGGGTAAGCATGCCACAACGTTTTTAGAGCGCCGGAGCTGTCACTGCATCCAAGAAAGTCACCGAGCTCAGAGGTCAGCACCTGAACGTTTTTATTTTTAAAAAATTGAAAAGCCGTCTTTCAAACTGCCCTTGCCCTTTGCACCCCGCCCTAAAACCCACCTGGAGGAGCTTTACGGTGAGATTGAGTCAGCCTCTGAAGTATTGATCGTGAAAGGTGTTTTCAACATGAAAGGAACCGAAAATACCCTTTTGATTGACTGCAGGATAGTGATAGTCCACAGTCCTTGATGGCGTGGGTGTGATCATTAATAGTGTGCTAAACCCTGAGGTCAGTCTAGTCTCACGCTGTCAGGTCCAGAGGGAGTAATATGTTCACACAGCTCCGCTCCATTACCCATCTGTCTGGAGAGGAAGAACAATGGCTCCTCAGTCACTCTCTGTTTCTCCTACAATCATCTCTCTTTCCGTCTCACTCATCTCTGCATCATTAGCTGTCTCGCCTCCTCAACACTAGAAGGTAAGAGAAGGACTGAGGAATTAACACTTCTATTTTTGCAGTCATTATGGTAGAAATGACTTACTGTACCGTAGGCATCGCAGCGCTGGAGTTCTCTCATTAACCTTATCACACCAAACTAGACCGAGGACAGCTGCTGTGATTATCATAGTGTTTTTCTATATTATGGCATCTGTCATACAGAGTGCAAAAGTTAAAAAAAAAAGTAATTTTGCAGCTGTGATGTGACACATCGTGTCTGCTCATGCTTCATTTCATTTCTAAGTGGTACTTTGGTGCCGAGGTTTTAAGCCTGCAAAGTTCACTTCACATAAAGATATTGCTCGAGGTGAAAGAGGTATGGTGCGTGCCGATGTTCTAAAAATGACAGGAAATTGATGGCTGTAGTTTGGCAAACTGAGCATCAGTTGCCGCTAGGGCTGTCGCAATAACAAGCAAGCAAACGCCACAACCCTTTGCAATGGGAGTGCCGCATTTTTACACTTTGCTACAAACGGTAGCAGCATAACGAGGTGCTGAGCGTCTACTTTACTCTGAATGATGCATGTTTGGTGTTTTTCTGGTCGCCGAGAGTTGAAAAATGGTCAACTTTGGGTAAAACTCTACAACGACCAACCATCACTTCCTACATGTAGCTACAGTGCTGAACAACAACAACCTGCGGCCCAAGCGTTTTCCCCATAGACCCATTGTAAAAGAGAGTCTGTGAAAGTGTTGACAGGACACCTCGAACTGCAAACAAGGTCAATTATGACTCTTTCTATTATTTAATTTTTGATCCATGGAGGTTTTATACTTGTAAAACTTTCCTCGAGCTGAGAAAAATCTGTGACGCCATCACAATGTAAAGTCAATGGGCCGAGTGGGACCTTGCGTGTGGGGCCAGCGGGAGAAGTACTACTGTGCATATTCAGTGGGCCGCACACCCTGGAAGCTAAAAAACATTTTTGCTATTGCACCAGGCAAGCAATTCTCATTGGAATGAATAGGCACCATGTTGAGGTCCGGTATCCAGTTCTTATGATACATCCATGAGAATAGCTCTCTGAATTCATAGCAACTATATACTTCCTGCTTCCATCCCCCAAAGCATTATGGCTCCAAAAGTTATAGCGTAATCATCTACCAAATAGAAGTAAAACAAAGGCTTGTCTTGATTTTTGTCTGGGGGGACCCCCGGTTCAAACTTAAAACTTAAAAAAAAAAACCTGCTTTAATGGATGCTTCACTCTGAAGGGTGCTGCTGCAGAGGAAAAAGTAAAACAAGCCAAAGTCACATACTCACATACACATTTCTGAACGGTCAACGCATTTTGTGGCGAAAGATTGTCACCACGGGCGTTCGTATTTCAGTACCACGGCGCAGGATCTGCTTCAATTTGCCGTGACGCCGGATGAAGACTCCGCGAGCGACAGTCCAGTCAAGGCGAAGCTTTGTGGGGAGCTGTGTGAAATTTCAGATGACATGGAGAGGCCAGGGCTGTGGACAGCTGAGAAATCCTCCTCAGGCATAAATCCTCCAGACTTGAAATCCTGTCCACCGCTTGGCTAAGCTATAAATTCTTCTCAGTGGAAAACTCCATTTAGTTTGAATTTATAACATATAAACTCTTAATTTGTGGGGAATTAAATGATAGAAAAGATGGGAAATGTTAGTCAGAGTTATTCTGAATTATAAAACCGTTTGAAAGACCAGATGTAGAATTATACTGCTTCACTATATTTCATTGGGAAATATTGTACTTTGTACCATTACATTTATTTAACAACTATAGTTACTATACAGATTACGATTTGATGTGATGACTTTATAGAATATGATGCATTGTGACAGATTATACTACCCTACCCAACAGTATATAAAATATATATAATAACTCATCCTTGAACTGCTACAAAATATATTAATATAAGATAAAGAGTCATTATAATAGGACACTGGCAGGCAGCCATTCTGCTGTATAATGAGTACTTTTGAAATGAAGTACTCATATCCTTTACTCAAGTAAAAATACTTACGTAAAAACTACAACAACAATGTTAAAATGCATTTAAAATCCTACTCAAGTAAAAGTATTATTAGCAAAAGTATCAAAAGTTAAAGTACTTGTTCAGCAGGAGAACGTCCCTTGTAAATTATATATTATTATATATGACATCATTCAGTTGTTGCTACTGATGCATCAGTTCATAAGTAGTATTTTACTGTTTTATCTGGTTGAGGTGAAGCTAGTTTTAACTACTTTGTATACAGTTAGGTAGTTCAGTCCAGTGGTTCCCAACCTAGGGTTCGGGCCCCTCCAAAGGGTCACAAGATAAATAAGACAGGTCGTGAGATGTTTGAGGATGCAGGAAAGGAGAAAAAAATAAAAGTTCTGCTAGACATTTGAATTTGTTTTGGGATATTCTCAAATTTTTGCTTTTTTTTGTGAAATATTGGATAATTTGACCTCTTTGGGCCTCAAACACTTATTAAAATGAAACCATCAGAGTTTGGAGGGGAAATATCTCGTTGGTGAGCAACTCATATTGAAGATACTGGCATCATATGAAACTAGAAAACATAAGGAATCCATTGGTATCAACCATGTCATACTAGCTTGTCACGAAGGAGGTTAAATAAAACTTATGCTAAATTTTGTTGAGGAAAAACTGTCATGGCCATTTTCAAAGGGGCCCCTTGACCTCTGACCTCCAGATATATGAATGACAATGGGTTCTCTGGGTACCCACGAGTCTCCCCTTTACAGACATGCCCACTTTATGATAATCACATGCAGTTTGGGTCATATTTTATCATGATTTGAGCATATTTTTTAATGCTAAATGCAGTACCTGTGAGGGTTCCTGGACAATATTTGTCATGTTTTTTTTGTTGTTAATTGATATCCTATAATAAATGTATAAATACATTTGCCTAAAGTAGGCATATTTGCCCACTCCCATGTTGATTACGAAATATTTTGAACACATAAAAAATGTGTGATTAATTTGCAATTTATCGCAATTAACTATGGGCTATCAAGCGATTAATCACGATTAAATATTTTAATCGATTGACAGCCCTATTGTATTACATTTGTTTTACTAACATTTGTAATCTTATCTTTAAAGTAACTGGTAGCCATATCTGTCTGTTCAATGTAGTGGAGTGAAGTACAACATTTCCCGCAAAAATGTAGTGGAGTTGTATAAAGTAACATGTAAAATTGATATACTCAAGTAAAGTTCCTCAAAATTGTACATAAATACAGTACTTGAGTAAAGTTACTACATTCTATCACTGCTGATATTTTGAATAT
Source organism: Sebastes fasciatus (assembly GCF_043250625.1). NCBI lineage: Eukaryota > Metazoa > Chordata > Actinopteri > Perciformes > Sebastidae > Sebastes > Sebastes fasciatus. The sequence continues at coordinate 10,543,640 of NC_133802.1, read as the reverse complement.
GCTGAAAATACTAAAATACTTATATTTGTGTAAGATTTTGAAGGCAGGACTTTTACTTGTAATGGAGTATTATTCAACTGCTACTTTTACTTAAGTAAAGCATCTGAATACTTGCTTTTTGATTTTCCACATAAATAATAAATCTAATTTATTCTCTACAAACCTAACCCCACCTGCAGGTTTCAGCACTTGTCGTCACTCCTATTTTCCTGAAATGAGGAAAGGTTGAGTTGGGTAAATATTAGAAAAGAGCTAATTCAATGTGCCTTGAAGCAGCTTCCTGTTATCTCTGGAATGTAATGTACAGACGGGAGTTCAGGGATCCTCTGAGAGGCCGCAGAGACGCTCCTCAGTGTGAGTTATTGTAGATAAATCCGAGCAATCAGGTTGCGTGGAAAAGAAACACTCCGGCGAAATTACGAGAATAGAATTCGAACCCCGGCCGGAAAGCGTGGAAAACATTCCAAGTATCAGGCGGAGCAATATAATGACTTTAAATCGAGACAGGAGCAACTCTGGCAAGAGTCCCAGAATGTGAAAAAGCCAGAGATTCAGTACTGTATGTTTTCTGTGTTTGTTCTTTTTTCCCTTCGGTCCCTGTGAATCCTTGCAGAGTGCTTGTCAGCATTCTTGGTACGTCTCCCGGTCTTTGTATATGCTGCTTGTTCCCTAGGAAGCATATCCAAAATGCTGGAACATAAATGAGTTTGACTGTGCCCAGCTGCTTTTATCGGTTTCATGGTAAAAAATCCATGAGGAAAAGTTTTTTTTTTTTTTTAAATCAAATAGATTATATTGTTTTTATCATTTGTCAGACTATAATTACTTTTACATCTTATGTCATATGTCATCTTTGTATGTGCATGAGTGCATACTACATTTGATTTCTGTTTACATTAATGTGATTTCCTTATCCCTTGGCTGAACTGAAGACTAATGGAGGTTACTTTAATATTTATGAAGCACATCTCCCAGTATACTCGGCTCCTTGTGCTTAGTCTTATATAAAAACCACTGATATAGCACCAGAAGAATCATGTCCTAATAGTCCGTCTCTCTCATTTCTCTCCTCTCTCGCCCTTGTAATCACCATCTGTTTGTCCATATTGTGTGATCCTCTGTTCGGGTTCCCGCGGCTCGCCACCAGACGCTTCTTTTGGCCTCCTCCTCGGTGTGTTTGTGGTCTGCGGCCTGGCTCTGCTGGGCCTTCTTACATTTGTCTCCTGGAAGCTGTGCCGTGCGCCTTGGCGAGCTAAGGCCCACTTCCCCGGTCCATCCCTCGCCCCGGCCTGTGACCCAGAGGACTGCCCGCTCCAGCCGCCTCTCCTTCTGCCCAGCCCCCAGCAGCCAGCGGTCACCATGGCGACAGAGAAGGTGAAGGACCCCCTGGGTTCGATGGGTTTCCTGGAGGCGGCGGTAAAGATAAGCCATACATCTCCTGACATCCCCGCCGAGGTGCAGCTCTCCATGAGGGAGCACTTCTTGCGTCGCACACAACGCATGCAGAGGCAGGCCACTGAGCCGGCTTCCTCCACTCGGTTAGTCATATACGCACATGTGTATGTATGATTGTGCGATGTGCTTATTCATGTGTAAATATGCTGAGGGATACAGGCATGCATGCATGCATGCATGCACACATACGACGCAAAGTCATGTGGTATAAAGGTCCATTAATCCAACATGAAATAAAGGGAAAAAATTTAAATCTGAAAGCGCTTCACTGCTATTCATAGAATATTTTAAGCGAGTAGGCACCAAATACATCTAATATCTCACTAATGAGGGTAGAAATTTTCTATCTCAGCAGTTTGGTATCTACAAAAGTTAATTATAATAAATACTGTAGATCGTGTTGCCTCAGAGGCATCTCTTTGTAAGCCATGATGGTAAGGCTAATTATATGTGATAGTTTCTTCATGAGAATTAATGGAATAGAGGAGAGGGGGGAAAAAATCATTTTGCTGTAGTAATACTAACAGAACTGCACGTTTTCACCATGTTAATAAGTGGACATCGTTCTGCTTATTATGCAGCTAGACTTTAAAAAGCACATCTATTTGTCATTGGACTAAAGCAGCAAAACTTTCCATTTAGGTTCAGGGTCAGGTTACTTTATTTGTACCCATAGGGAGATTTGGTTTGCAGTATAAAGACAAGTTATCCATTGTCAGGGTCTGAAATTCACTTTTTTTTTGTCTGCCACTCAGAAATTTTATCTACCACTTTTGAAATCTATGTGCTAAATGAAGGAATAACATTTTGGATCTGATGTCACTCACTGTTCGATATATTTTACACAAAATACATTATATGCATGTAATTCACAGTGTTGGAATTGCATTGTAGTTTCTGGGGAGCCCTATTTTTCTACTGTACTGTACTTTGTTATTGTCATCTAGAGTGGTTATTTGCATAAAAATACAATTCAAATGATTAGGAAATAAATGATTGTATTTTTATTTAAATATTTACTTTGATTAAAAAAATCTTGGCATCAGTAGTTTTAATGATGTATTATAAGCTAAACAGGTAATATTTCCAAATTGCTTTGAAAACATCTACAAAAAAAATATTTATTCAAGTTTCTCGCCAAAAACTTAATTTTATGAGATTACATTTGAGCGCATCATGATAAAGTTAGAATTTACCTTCGCCCAATAGACATTTTATTTTACTGAAAAGAGCTTTAACACACCAAAATGTAACTCCATGGCACCATTGTTAACGTTAGTAGATTCGTTATTTATCCGAGCAGGACTGTGCGGCCCACCTGCTTCTTACAGGTAACGTTACTAACTCTCCTCCTGCTGATTTCAACACAGATGTGTTGTTCACAGTGTAGAATTATCAGGGGAAATATAGGGTATGTCCCTCAGATTTAGTAGCTCCATGTTTTTAAGTGCTTTTCTCCTCTCCGCCATGGCTCCGGTCCAAAACAAACTGAAACATGATACAGCTTACCTATGGCGTTACGTCATTGTGCATGCCTATCTATCGGAAAGAATCAATACAGAGTAATCGATAGTCACGGAGGCATGAGATGCCAAGGAATCTGACAACTAGGAATCGGTTCTTTATTCCCATCCCTAGTGTTTTCCCTGCCTGCCAAAGTGGCGGATGGCCTGACGATTTTACCCACCAGTGCCAACAGTTAACCCACATTTGGTGGGTGGCGGGTGCTAATTTCAGACCCTGATTGTGATACACATATTTTACAAACACAAACAATAGACAAAAATGATAAACATACTCAAGGCTCAACTGATCACTAAAACCACTGAAATTCAATGAATAAATATGAATAAATAAAAAAGCAAGCAATGCTTCTATAGCATCCGTACAGTGTTGCTATGACTATTTAGGGTCCTGTCACAGCAAACCATCAGTCACCCCCAGGTGGTTAAGTTTTATCTTGACTTATTTATATTTCACCTACACCTTTTATTGTGTTTTCCCCATTCCTCACACAAAAGACCAGACAATCCCAGTGCGAAGCACATAAAAGCAAAACTAAACAGTGTCAGATGCAAATCAGGCAGATTCTTTCGTCGGTATTCCAAGCATATAACAACACTGACAGTGGCATGAGAATAGTAAGCAAGCTTTCTAGGATAACTGTTTTCATGCATTAAAAAAAGCCAATATAAAAACAGGCCACAGGCCACTAGTTATTTCCTTTCAAATAGGAAATAACTCAGCTAGCCGTTGGCTGTTGTCTTTGATCAACTGCAACCTTAACAGAAGATGTCAGGTGGCACTTTCTGTCACCTTTTGTCAGCGCTAGTTCTTTGACGTCAGCTTGGTGTGTCTGGGCCCTTGCTTTCAAAACCTTCCTCCCTTGAATTCAAAACCTCCCTGTTTTGAGTTTCCCTGCTCATCTTTCTCACTACAGCTCTTCAACACAACCCATTCCCTGTCAGTCACGTCTCTTTCTTTCTTCCTGCTCCTTTTTGGTCTCTGCAGGCACAACTCATTCAAGAGACACCTGCCCAGGCAGATGCAGGCAGGCAGTCTAGACCTGGGAAACGACTACCAGGTGGACAACGACGAAAAGCCGACCAGCATCGGCCGCATCCAGCCAGAGCTCTACCAACAAAAGGCCCTGGAATCAGAGGATTCGTCCAAGAACGGCAGCAGCAAAAACTGTGGCAGGATTAACATCTCTCTCAAGTACGACTATGAAAATGAGGCCCTCATGGTCAACATCCTCAAGGCATCAGACCTACCTGCCAAGGACTTGTGTGGCACATCTGACCCTTACGTGAAGGTCTACCTGTTGCCAGACCGCAAGAAGTTCCAAACTCGCGTCCACCGGAAGACGCTCAACCCCACATTCAACGAGAGCTTCCAGTTTCCTGTGCCTTACGATGAGCTGCCAGTCAGGAAGCTCCATATGAGTGTCTTTGACTTTGACCGGTTTTCAAGGCACGATATGATCGGGGAGGTGGTGCTGGAAAACTTGTTTGAGATGTCAGACCTCTCCAGGGAGACGGACATATGGAGGGACATCCAATATGCCACCACTGTAAGAATCTATTGGCTTTTTCTGTTTCTTCTAGATCCAGTTATCAAATGACTGATTGCATAGAGACGCTTATATATTTCTCTCAAAGACTGGAGAGTTCAAGTATACATTACAATTTGTGTGAGTTACATTTTCAACCAGGGTCATAGCTACTAATGAGCAGATTTATGGCATGTCAGAAGTTTTCGTGGGCTGCATGTCTTAGGGGCCGTTCACACGCCACGTTTTTTGTACGCTAAAATCCATTGTTATCAATGTAGACGCGCTCAAACACGAGAGCGATGCCGTCGCAACGGACAAGAGTTCCCAACGCCTATATTTCAGGGCGTGCCAGCTGCGCCCCAAGGTAAAAATAGTTCAACTTTTGGAACGCTGCACCGCACAACATTTGACGAGGAACAACCAATCACAGCCAGCAGATATCTTTTCTTTCTTCCTTGATCATCAGTCTACAGTAAATACATGGAGCAGAAGTTAATCATTTTAGTGCAGGGCTACCCAGAGCTTTACCATCTGTCCCACGGACTATTTTACTTGCTTCACCCTTTCCCTCCAAGAACGTCACAACATCTAGTTGAAAGGTCAGTCAAATGAACACAGACAAATCAAGCAGTAAGGGCACAAAAAACGTGTCATGAATGGCCCCTAAAACTACAGTGAGGGATTGACAGTGCTGGAAATCCATTTATCTTTGTTTTGATGGAGTTTAGTTTAGTCAGCAAGGCTAACTGCTAAATTACCACAGCTTCATCATCATCATCATCATCATCATCATCATCGCAGCACGTAGGATTTGGTTGCTTAGTAACGGCAGGTGCGACAGGTGCGCACGGCTGGCCCCATACAGTTTGAACAGTTCCAGCGGTCTGATTTCCCACATGGCTGCTGTCACAAGTTTAATAAAAATGCACTGCCCATCTTTAGCAACGTGGGGGAAGCTTACATTATACAATTAAATCCTATGGTATTTCATAAGCTGATTCCAGTACTTTTAGACTATATCTTTGTGGCAGTGCAACGACCAGTGCAAGCAGTGATCTGACAGTTTGGTATTTTTCTTACTTTGAAATTCAATTTGCACCTCTGCATGGTATTTTGGTGCTTGGCGCGCACGTTGTACAGGTGGTAGGTTTATTTAAATACGGCAGCATAATGCAGGTTTTTGGTTAATGTTGGGTTTTAGACATTGTGCTGAGAATAGACATCTCAGAAGCAGGTCTGTTTCTGGTGCAAAGTCATTCTATTGTGTTACAATAATGACTGGCAATTGGCTCTTTGTTAGTGTCTAGGCTACGGTCACTTTCTAACATAAAATGTGTATGAAAGAAGAGTAGTAATGACTAAAGGAAAGACATTGAAAGGCTGGCTGGTGGTGGGTTGATTGGGGCTTACCTTGAGTTGGCATCAGCGGCTAGCTCATGAACAGGCCAGTTTTCTTGTTTGTCCACACAGAAAATCTGGAGGTAGTCGGCTTGACAGTTCTCAGCAAAAGACAAGCAGGCAAACAGGTGCAGGGTCTCAGTCACAGTAGCTCAACAAAGCTACCAGCTAGCCAAAAGAACAAATGAAAGTGACGTTAGTTTAATGCCATTTGTTGAGGTGTTGTTGTCATGTTTCAGAGCAATGAGACCACAGATGTGACTAGCTGAGAGTGTATTTATTAATCACCACACCCCCGATCTACATTCAACTTCAACTTGGCTTTTTGCACATACTGTACATTAATCAAAATAGCAAGTGAGCTTGGAGATGTTAGCATATTGGATGTTGCGCTTGTGCTATTAAAACAGTTTTCAAAATTTGAAATGTTCACTACTTTTAGGTAGGGCTGTCAAGTTAACGCGATAACGCAAATTTGTTTTAACGCCACAAATTTCTTTAACGTATTAAAGGAACTTGCGATTTATTTTGAGGTCGCAGCGGGTTTTAAAGAGAGAGGCATCATATGAAACTAGTAAACCTAAGGAATCCATCTGTACCAACCATGTAATACTAACTTGTCAGGGAGGAGGTTAAATAACGCTCCCCACTTCTTACTGTCATGGCCATTTTCAAAGGAGTCCCTTGACCTCTGACCTCAATATATGTGAATGAAAATGGGTTCTATGGGTACCCACGAGTCTCCCCTTTACAAACATGCCCACTTTACGATATGATAATGACATGAAGTTTAGGGAATGTTGATAAGAGTATAAAGTACTTGACAAATCTCCCTTTAAGGTAAATTTTTTACATATAAAAATGTGTGATTAATTTGCGATTAATCGCGATTAACTACGGACAATCATGAGATTAATCACGATTAAAAATGTTAATCGATTTATTTATTCAAAAATATAAAATCCAAACAACAAAAAAAAGGTTTAGAGACTTTCTTTGTCTGGCCAACACTTTCTGAGGGGGGTAAAGGGTACATTGAGGGAATTAAAATCCCCGCTCCAGCCCTGTAATGTGCATTAAACAGCAAATGCATTATGAAGAATAGGTTTTTATTCTACAAAACATAATTGTCACTTATTAAAATACATAAAGGGACTGGCTGTAATCATGAGGTGTTAACATCTCAAACACAAAAAAAATATGTCTGACTCACAGCTCACTCAATGCAATTATTTTTCTGTTGGCTTTGTTACTTGTTGATTATGTCCAGAGGCCATTTTCAGGCACAAAGTGTTCTCTCTGGCACCGTGTTAGGCACCTTCGAGCCATCATCACTTTATCACCTCCACAGAGCCCTTTTATCTGAGAGCTTCCCCTCCTCCAGTTGTTGAACTTGAGCTTCTTCAAGGGTTGCTCAATAATCTCAACATTATTGCTCAGGAGGCAGAAAAGCAGGCGGCCCTCTGCTTGGCAAACAAACTTTATTGAACTACCAAATGATTTTATGACAAAATCCCTTGCTCACATTAAATTCAAGATTGGCAACATAAAGAATGCAGATGGTGGAGTTCAGTAGAAACTAAAAAAGCAAACACGAAGTGGAGTGTAATTGAAGTCTCGGGTAAGATAAATACGGTGCTTTATAAACACCGTTAACTGTTAATGAGTGGAAGAGACACCCGTATTTAGCAAAGGGGAGGAAGGGTCGAAGAAAAGAGCGAGCAGCTTTCCTTAGTTCATAGATCAAGGAGACATAATCATCAATAACACCGACTTAGCATTACTAAGATAAAGAGTCTGGAGGAGAGCAGTATACTTATTGACTTCAGATTTCTCATGTGTGTTCGATCGGAACCAACTGTTTTGGGAAAGGTTTTTACACGCTAATCAGTGACATGAATGGAGGGCATTATTTATCATGTAGAAGTGCCAGAAAACCAAGACATGACCATTCTTTCTAATAAGGCGTCCATAGTGTACAATAAATTAAGTGTGAATACAGTCAGTGACTAAAAAGTCTACAGCTATGATAGCAGCTAAATGCTAATGTCAACTTGCTGATGTTTAGCAGGATGATATTTACCATCTTAGCTCAGTGTGTAAGAATACTAACATTTGCTACTTACCACTTAACTCAATGTACAGTTTTAGTCAAAATTAAATTCTGACCTGATGAAAAGTCAGGAGATCACCAAAGTCAATACAATTCATCCTGAGGGGGACGTTAATGTCTGTACCAACTTTCATGGCAATCCATCCAATAGTTGTCGAGATATTTCACTCAAAACTACAAATGATGACCGTCCTAGTTTAGCAAGAGAAAATATCGTTACACTGGAGTATCGCAATATTGTGTTTTTGTAATACTGTATTGGTTCCAAAACACTATAGATTTTTAATTAATAGTTTACATGCAAAGACTCGTGGAAGATATTGGTCCAATTGTGTTTAGACCCAGACTGCTAGATAGCAGTGTTGTTAGGTGCGTAACTGCCTGTCGAGACCGCCAGCATGAGAAGCGCCTCATGCACACTTGCAGCATTTCTGCTGCTACTGGGCTGCTGCTGCTGCCAGCCCTTTCTTTGCCTTTCATAATGGCCATTTCATTTCTTTATAAATGTAATTTATATTTATTTTAGACGGAAAAAGGTTAAAGCTGAAGGAGGCGAGATTGGAGCAAATATGATTAAAAAAAGTTATTTTTATAAAACGGTCGCTATATCGTGACAGTAGAACATGAAACAGGTAACCTGAAAAAAATAATGTGCCTCTGTGTCCTCCGGTGCTCCTAACGGCATCTGCATGATTTCACAGACCGGAGGAAAACAAGCAGTGATAGCTGATCTGAGCTGAATCTGTCTGCTGTCCATCTGCTGTCTATGAGAGCCGGCTGTCAATCACTCGCGAACTCCGACCAAACGGTTAAACTAGGCAGCGCTGATCAAATATGAATCAATATTATGTTACGTTAATGCCTATTTCTCGCCTCAAATGTTTTCAGAATCATCTTGTAGTGCACGGTTTAGCTTTAAACTGGGAAAGTTTGTGACGCCGCAGCCATTGTGAAATCTGGTGAAGGAACACCAAGTTCTGGTCACATGACTGGAGCACAGCCAATAGGAATGCTCTCTCAATAAGATGACCTGTGATTGGTCAAAGTCTCCCGTCACGGACTTGATTTTTTAAAGCCTGAAAACAGAGCTACGAGGATGTGCAGAAGTCTAGTTTTTTCTCAGAACACTTAAATTACAATATGCTGAAAGGTTATTATGGAATTTTTGCCCAATGATGCCAAAAATATACTGCCTACTGACACTTTAAGAACCGTGTGGTAATTTGTAAATAATAGTAATAATCCACAATTAAAACTCCGTACTTTATTCATTCATTGAGCCCTGCAAGTCACTGCATGTTCTACATCACTGTCCTGCAAATACTTCAGAATAAAAGCCTTGTCTTAACAAATGACTGTCCGCAGAAAATACACTTCAGGGCTTTTATTTTTAAATGAAAGCAGGAAGTGTTGATTTAAAAATAAATCTTTACTTTTTTTCATGTCCATGACATTTTCTACAGATACAGACATTGAAACTGTAGTAGCTGCTGATGTTAATATACAGTCAATATATCACCTTCATTGTCTGTGACATATTCTATACAGTGAATGTCCAGACATCAAAACTGTAGTAATGTTGCTGGTATGATGTCAATATACTGTCAAATGATCACTTGTTGTTGTTGCTGTGAACTGCGTGCGGCTCGCGGTAAAAATAGGCGAGACCTTGAATCTCTAGAAGAGACGCAGCTGACACGCAGCCGAGCTGCGCCTGAGCCGCACTGCTCACGCGGGCAGTGTGCCTGCTGTAACCTGTTAATATGGCCGCCGAAATAAAAAACAACAGGTTCCACAGCAAACGCGCGCTCCTGACGTTCCCTGTGTGGACGGGCCATAAGGATGCACTGCTGACGTTTTTTCACTCAGTTTTTATGTATATGGTACATCGTGTTCTTTATACTATGACAGCTTTCCTAAAATTAGATTTAAAAAAATCTTAATATGTTGTATGGTTGTCAATTGATTAAAATAGCTAATCGTAATTGATCGCACATTTTTTATCTGTTCAAAATGGACCTTAAAGCCATGAATGTCTGTATGAAGTTTAGTGCCAATCCATCTGGAAGATAGTGAGATATTTCACTAGATATGTGAGGCGCCAGAGGAAAAGTGAGTCAATATGCTTCATCCTCCGGGGACCATCAATGTCTGTCCAAAATGTCATTATGTTATATATAATTATAGGTACAGATACTTCAGTCTGGATCAAAGTAATGGACTGATCTGACAATTGATTGACAGACGGATATCCCTGCGTAGAGCTCTGCCGCTAGCGTGGCTAAAATATGATTAATGCAGCACAGATGATACGTACTGGCACCAAAACAGCCTGTGTTTCTACAAGGACAATCAAAGTGTCACTTCATGCTTTTACAACACTTGACATTTCTGCTGTGCCCTCACATTATGGCTGAACCTTCACACCCTTCAAACGAAATCCCTCACTTCCACCGCGGAGAAAGCCAAATCGCAGCTGTATGTGTGAAGAGACGTTAAGACTCCAGCGCTCAGACAGACGTGTTGGAATTTGCCAACCAGTGGGGTTCTCGCCAAGCTCATTCTTAGTGATTAGGGGTCTGTGCGACCTTAATACTGTTTATAGGATGGGGCTCAGAGCTCACATGAGGCAGATAACGGGATTCTCATTAGCTCAGTAGAGACTGTCTAAGCTAATATTTTAGTAGGCAGGTTGAGCTCAAAGGTAATTTAGAGTATAGCAAACATTCTTACATGAAGGATCTTGGTGATAGAAAAAATTGTTTTTAAGAGAATTATAAGACTCATTCAGTCGTTGATTATGTGGGTAATTTGGGTTACATTATGTTGAAGCACTGAGCTGTAAATTTGATTTCCTCTCTGTTTGTGTTTTAATTTTATGTCTCGAGTGATGACGATCATCTGGAGACATAATCAGAATTTAAGCTTTTTGATAATGTAATGAAAACTGCGATGAGAATAATGAAATTCGCTTGTTTGGCATAAGAGTTGATAGTGTGGTCGGCCATAATTTCAGAATTAAATTGTTTCAAGGAGATACTGGCAGCTAAATAACCTCAAGGACTTGAAGTGGAGCCCAGTTGTTCAGCTTCATTTTAAGCTTCACTTATAGCTGGAGTAGGCAGAGTGGAGCAAATATGATTTAAAAAAGTTATTTTTATAAAACGGTCACTATATCCTGACAGTAAATGAGATAGGTAATCTGAGATTTCACAGACCGGAGGAAAACAACCAATCAGAGCCGAGCTACAGCCTCGCCGTCTCTGAGCAGCTGTCGATCACTCGCGAACTCTGATCAAACGGTCAAACTAGGCAGCGCTGATCAAATATGAATCAATATTCTGAAAGAAAGTTTCCTCCGGCTGGTGGGCAGTGCTTGGTATTTCCTCAAACAATCTCAACATGGCGGCCGGGTCACAAACTTTGTCATTTTACAGCTAAACAGTACACTACAAGATGTTTCTGAAAACATTTGAGACGAGAAATGGCATTACAGTAACAGAATATTGATTCATATATGATCAACGCTGCCTAGTTTGACCGTTTGATGGGAGTTTGTGAGTGATTGACAGCTGCCTCCGTTGTATGAACAGCCAATAGGAACGCTCTCTCTCTCTGAAATGACCTGTGATTGGTCAAAGTCTCCCATCACGGGCTACATTTTCTAAAGCCTGAAAACAGAGCCATGAGGAGGTGCAGAAATCTAATTTTCTCTCAGAACACTTGAATTACAATATGCTGAAAGGTTATTGTGGAATTCTTGCCCAATGATGCCAAAGACATACTGCCTACTGCTACTTTAAACAGCTCTATACTGTTGGTGGTGAAACCTGTGGCACTTTATTTTGTTGTCCACAGGTGCATCAGGGTATAGAGTAAAAATCTCAGAACAGATTTTCTGTTTCAATTAGGATTATTTCTGAATCATATTTCTTCTTGCAACTTAGTCATCAAGAAAGATGATCCACCTCATGTCTATGCATTAACTATGGAGCTAAAGCCAGGAGGTGCTTAGCTTAGCATAAAGACTGGAAGCAGGGGGAAGAAGCTCCTTCAAAAGTTAAAGTGCAACTGAAATTAAATTGCATTTGTTTGTCTACTACAGCAAACATATCTGCTCTGTAAATCACATGTCCAAATCCGACACCAAAGGGGTAAAATTAATTTCTATATCTTTTGGATTCGTGATGGCACCCCTAGCTTTTTGCACTAGATGGAAACTTTATTTCGATACAGCCAGTAAAGTCTTGAATAAAGCAGTAACATCAGTGTGTTCTATAATAGGCTGAACAGATGGTCACACTGAGCCAGACAGCAGCCTGCTACACAGCACAAGCGGTACAGACTCTGAACAACAACCCACATTAGCTTCCCTGCTAAAAGTCTCCTTCTTATCTAACATGAACACAATTCTTGTCCTGCACGTCAGCTTGCTGAATGAGCGACCAAGCAAACATTCACAGTGGAAAAGTGTACTGCTATTAACGTTCAGGCTAGACAGCTAATTAGCTGCTCAACTGTAGCACGATAAATAGCAAGTAAAGGCACCTGCACATGTCACTTTGACCCTTTTAAATGCTGGTGTGGCCCTTTAAATACCATTAACAACATGTTGCCTGTTGCTCTGTCGATCAAACCCCGACACTGACAAGTCCCTCCAGTCGGCTGAGAGGAAAAGGAACTTTTCTGATATTCTGTTAAGGACTTATTTTTTTCCTTTTATTAATAAAAAATATGAATACATAAATAAAAAACACGTTGAAATTACGCTTGACTACAAAAATCATGTAATAAATGTGAATTCAGCACCTCTACAGCTCACTATCTATCCAAACCTGTCTCCTACAAAATGACATTCCCATACAACTAAACTACATTCTCAATTATGTTTCAAGGGAAACATATTTTCTCCCAGATTACGGTCACAGTTTTAAACACGTTGTTATTGAAACAAAATAAAACCAAAAAGTGACAAATTGACTTGGTTATGTTTAGGCAACAAAACAACTTGGTGAGGTTTAGTAAAACATCATGGTTTGGCTTAAAATAAGTATGTTTGTTACATTATTTAAGGTACAGACGTAAATTAAAATAAGTCAACGTTGACTTTTGGTTTCACACTGGACACAAACAGCAGTCTACTGGACAGTGTATTGGCAGAAATCTGGCGGTACCATACGTATCATGATACAGGGGTTACGATTTCAATATATTGTGAATTTGCGATATATTGCAATTTTTTTATCTAATTTTAGGAAAACTGTCATAGAATAAAGAACACACCGCCATATGCATAAAATCTGGGTAAAAAAAAGTTAACTTTTTCATGTAATCAGAACAGTGGGATCTGCATTTGCATTTATCACATTCCCTGTAAAATCCAACATCATAGCACCACTTTGAGAGGGCACATACACTGAGAGGGTGCATCTTTTTGCCAATGAAATAAAGTATTGACTGAGTTTATCTTTGCATGCAAACTTTTAATTAAAAATCAATACAGTGTTTTCGAGAATCGATACAGTATCACAAAACATAATATCGCGATATTAGATTTTTTCAATATTTTCTAACACCCCTACGGTCTGCTGGATGAAAATCCTGTGTTTGTTTGAACCACCCTGACCTCCTACGCCTACACAGACTTTAGTGGACTATGATTAGAAATGTATTTTTGATGCGTTTCCCTCGAAAAGTAATTGACGGTTTGTTCAATCTGTACACAAACAGAAATGTAAAAATTACAGTTTGCTTATAAGCCGTGTTGCAGCGTCCACTTTAATTCAACCTCCTCTGTCGAAGTATGAACAGCTGTTATGAACAATGGTACAAGTACTGTATGTCTTATTTCACTTTATAATTAACGACAGCAAGCTTATTAGCTCCCCTCTTCAATAAAACCCTTAATAACCCTTAATAAACTAAGCTCATCATCTCTATAGTTAACACACAGACATGAGATTGGCGTCAATCTTCTCATCATAATCTCTGCAAGAAAGGATCATTTTACTCAACATGTCAATCTATTTAGACCTTATGATTGTTATTGTCCTGTGTTACAAAATGACAGCAAAACAACTCATTCTCTAAGCTGCAATGTGCTTTACAACAAATTTCCATTCGTCTTTCAAAACAACCCACAGTACACAACTCAAATCTCTCCTGTGCCTGATCTAAAAACAAAGCCGCAGTCACCAAACAACAAACTCATAATGCAGTTCTTTTTCAGCCAAAATGCAAATAGGGAAGTTGTATTATTTTGCATCACATTACTTCATACACCTTTGTGTGTAGTCTGTGCTCTAATTAGCTAGTTTGCTCGTCTCAACTGTGAGAATCTGATTTTATTACTTGTGGCAACAAGAGGCCAGCATAAAATGTACCATGTTTTTGCAATTTTATAATAGAGGTTAAGAATGATAACAGATAACCCAGTAGTACATTAAATATAGTAATTTGTTTGTTAGTATTCACTGACTGAGTGCTCTAGCAATTACACAGAGGAGGCCCTACATGTATTGTCAGTGGTGGAAATAACTTAGTGCATTGCCCAAGCACTGTACTTAAAGGAACAGTGTGAAACATTTCAGGGGATCTATTAGCAGAAATGTAATATAATATACATAACTATGTTTTCATTAGCGTATAATCACCTGAAACTAAGAATCGTTGTGTTTTCGTTAGCTTAGAATGAGTCCTTTATATCTATATAGGGAGCAGGTCCTCTTCACAGAGTCCACCATGTTATTCTACCATGTTTCTACAGTAGCCCAGAAGGGACAAACCAAACACTGGCTTTAGAGAGAGCCTTTCATGTTTTTACGTTACCTGAAGGCCATCATAGTTCTCCGACACACTTGTGAAACTATGGTAACGTGAGCCGCAGAATGTACAATTGTGAGGTACTTGTACTTTACTTGAGTATTTCCATTTCATTCTACTTTATACTTCACCTACAATTCAGATAGAAATATTGTACTTTTTATTCCACCACATTTATTTTAAAGCTTTAGTTACTTTACAGATGTAGATTATTAACACAAAATACAAATCAACTAATAAATTATAATATATTATTATAGGTTATGCTACCCAGCTGTATATAAAGTAGTTATTATGCACAATGAATACTTTTACTTTGGTACGTTAAGTATATTTCGATGCCAATACTTTTGTACTTTTACTTAAGTAAAAGTTTGAATACAGGGATTTCGGTATTAACATAGTATATTTACACAGTAGCATTGACACTTTCACTTAAAGGTACAGTGTGTAGGATTCGGCGGTATCTAGTGATGCGGTTGCAGATTGCAACCAACTGAGTAACCCTCCACCCTACCATGGTTTTACACTCTGCGGCTCACGTAACCACAGTTTCACACGCGTGTCTGAGAACTACGGTGGCCTTCAGGTAACATAAAAATGCAAAAGTCTCTCTCTAGAGCCGGTGTTTGGTTTGTCTGTTCTGGGCTACTGTAGAAACATGGCGGAGCAACATGGCGGACTCCGTGAAGAGGACCTGCTCCCTATGTAGATATGAAGGGCTCATTCTAAGCTAACGAAAACACAACAATTCTTAGTTTTAGGTGATTATACACTCATGAAAACATAGTTATGAATATTGTATTCATTTCTGCTAATAGATCCTCCAAAGTGTTACACTATGTGTTTGAATTTGCCATCCAGATGCTTGATTTGCAACATCTGGTAAATGGATTATTTTTGAACATATTTGATGTGTTTAAAGGAGCAGTGTGTAACAATTGGAGGGATTTATTTCGATTTTAGATGTTTTTTTTAGTGTATAAGCACCTGATAATAACAGTTGTTGTGTTGTCGTTACCTTAGAATGAGCCGTTTATATATACATAAAGAGCAGGTCCTCTTCACAGAGTCCGCCATGTTGCACCGCCATGTTTCTGCAGTAGCCCAGAACAGACAAACAAAACTCTGTTAACTTTTCCTGCTTGGGCCAGAGTCAATAACTTAATTCGCTCCCGTCACCGCCACTCTCTCTCTGTTGCTTCACCACTCATTTCCCATGTACACACACACACTCACACTGGCTCTTCTCCAAAAGTCTCTAGATAAGGCCATTCGCGTTTACGCGTAGGCCATCGTAGCTCTCCAACACGCTTGGCACACGGGAGAAGCTTCAGTCGGTTGCAATCTCTTCTCCTCACCGCTAGGTACCTCCAGATCCTACACACTGGACCTTTAAGTAAAATATCTGAGTACTTCTTCCACCACTCGTCATCACGGTCTGCTTCACTGACTGTGTGCTCTAGAGGTTACAAAGAGCAGCCTGTAAACAAAATATAGTATTGATTGGTCTAGTACAGACCTTGAGGATGAAAGCCTTGTTGTACATCACTCTGGATCAAATCATCTGCGATGAATGTAAATGTATGTGAAAGTGAAGGAGATTTTTTTGCTTGCTCTGTGTTTTTTACAGGAAAGCGTTGACCTTGGGGAGATCATGTTCTCACTATGCTACCTGCCCACCGCAGGCAGACTCACACTAACTGTCATCAAGTGCAGGAACCTCAAGGCCATGGACATCACTGGCTACTCAGGTGTGTTTGTGTGTGTGTATTTAACTGTATGAGGTTGTGCATTTTGTGTGATTCACTTACAGCTGCAGTGGCTCAAAATGAATGATCCTCCTTTGAATATCCAATTTACAAGCACGTCAGATAATGTGAACAAACAGTGGAGAGCCGTTTCTACAGCTGCGTTCTGTTTATTTCAGCAGTTATTAATATTCAACACTTGCAATATTAACACATTGTCAGCAAATAGTTGCAGGCGGTCTGTTTTCCATTCCACTTTTCCTGCAATACTGATATCACTTGTGAAATGTGACATTTATTGTGCATTAAATGCCAGGGTTCAGGTGTAATTCCGAGAGAATGTGGCTTTTTTTCTCCCCCTCATGTTTAATGACATTTCACGATTTTAATGTGAGTCCCAATTTTAGTTTTTAGAGGTTTAGCTGCCTGCCATTACTTCAATCTGTGAGTCATAAACCAGTAGCTATCAAATTGTGCCTTCGAGCACATTAGGCTGCAAAGCAAGCACTCTTGTTTGTTGTTTATAGATTTAGGGCAGCTTACATCTGACTAAAACGTGGCATAATGGATCACACGAGGCGATATGCTACTGACGGATGAAGATTGAAATCAGCATTCATCAGGAAGCTCTCTCAGTCATGCTGTTTAAGCTATCTATGTCCTCTCATCCTCTGTGTTTACACAAGCCGTTGACTCATCTACTTTTATGCCCATTACCGATGCCAGGTCCTCCAGGGTTGCTTTCATGCTTAAGTAGAATAAAACACACACACTGGGTGATGAAATAGGACACTGATGGCTCAATCTTCACGAATATCTTTCAAGATGTTTTGGCAGCCGAGGCAAACATTTGTAAAACCTCGTTTTTTTGCTTTGGCATTTTCCTAGAAAAGATAGATAACTTTGTTGAAACATTATCAGCAGTTCCTGTTTAGATAAAGTCACTCATTTTCTGTTCTTCCTCTTTCGCCATTAGATCCCTACGTCAAAGTGTCGCTCATATGTGACGGGAGACGTTTGAAAAAGAAGAAGACGAGCATAAAGAAGAACACTCTGAATCCCACCTACAACGAGGCCATCATCTTTGACATCCCGCCAGACAGTATGGACCACGTCAGCCTGCACATCTCCGTCATGGACTACGACTTGTACGTACAAACATGAAAAAAAATCTAATTTGAAACCAACACATCAGGACAATAAATAAGATATTCAAAAATAAAAGTCCCCCTCCACTCAAAAATCCATTTTGCTTATGTTTACTTCACTCGAACAGTTTACCTTCCCTGTGCGGAATGATATTTCTGCTGGGTGGTGTGCTTTCAATTTCATCTGTTGGAAATGAAAAGTTTTTCTGTGCTTCCCTCAAACCTCAATTTAAGATGTGTATGAAAGACCATGATTTTGGTGCATGACCATTATTTTGGAACCATGGTCCAATATGCAATAAGCTTACACAAGTGTGAAACTGGAAATATCCAGCGCACACAAACACACTGAGAATGGTCTTTTCAGTGACGTAGGAGACACCTTATGTCTAGTAGTTAGGGCTGTCATTCAAATATGCTTGATTTATGCAAATGTATATATTTATTAATGGAAATCAATTAATAACACAAAACAATGATAAATATTGTCCAGAAACCCTCACAGGTACTGCATTTAGCATACAAAATATGTTCAAATCATAACATGGCAAACTGCAGCCCAACAGGCAACAACAGCTGTCAGTGTGTCAGTGTGCTGACTTGACTATGACTTGACATAAACTGCATGTGATTATCATAAAGTGGGCATGTCTGTAAAGGGGAGACTCGTGGGTACCCATAGAACCCATTTTCAGTCACATATTTTGAGGTCAAAGGTCAAGGGACCCTTTTGAAAATGAACATGAGTTTTTCCACACCAAAATTTGGCACAAGTTTGGAGCGTTATTTAGCCTCCATTGCAACAAGCTAGCAATGACCAATGGATTCCTTAGGTTTTATAGTTTCATATGATGCCAGTATCTTCACTCTAGCTTTAAAACTGAGCCTGCTACAACCTCCGCAAGATCGATTGCGTTAATGCATTAAAGAAATTAGTGGCGTTAAAACAAATTTGCATTAACACGTAATTATCCCGTTAACTTTGACAGCCCTACTAGTAGTTAAACTTTTAGCATAAACAATATTTGCATTTTCTTAGAATCAGGATTTTTCAACGAGGGAGAAGGAATAGTTGTAATTTCTTTTGTGGGAAACCCATATCAGATTATTATTAAAGGTGCTAAATACGTTATTGGGAGCATTTCTATTGCCTCTAAGTGGCTCTCAACATGGCAACAGACAGCCAGCGGCTCACAGCTCATGGTACTAATAGTGAAAACAATGGCAGAGTGCTGGCAGAGCTAACAGTGTTAACCTGAGGGGGAACTGGAGGGTGGGTGCTACGCTTCAACGACGACGCTGTCGGTCAGGATGGCGATATAAGTTGTAATAAGTTGTTGTCAACAAAGCACGGAGAAGTTCTGATTACAACACACACAGAGAGAGAGAGACTTCATTCTCTACTCAGGTAGACATTACTCCATTAGCACCTTTAATTATTATTGAAAGCCGATTGTTAGTATTATGTGTCCGGAGGGGATCTTAAAATGAAAAAAAAACTTAGAGTCAGATGAATTGTAGTTCTTTAGAGAAAAAGTAGTGCATTACAGTACCTTATAGTATGTGAAGCTATAACAGGAAAAGGGAAAAAGTGCAGACAGCTGACAGAATATGAACATGTGTTAAAGGTCAGGCTGCTTTTTTTCATTGTGTAGTATAAAAGGAGCAGACACTATTTAGAAACCTAGCCTCTCGTGTTTTTTTTACCGTTTGCTCTCATGCTAGGATTAAATCAGGTTGTGCCAATAATAGGGGATTAATAGGGCTTTCATTTACACTTCAGACATTGTTAATGGAGCAAAAATCTCCTTCCTGAGATGAGTCAATTCTAGTGTCACAGAGACAATCAGCTGCAGATTTCACTGTATCAATCGGCAGGACACCCAGGTTCAGATCTGTGTCTCCTATTATTACAAAATGCCCTTCTTGCAATTAGAAAAAAAACCAACTTGATGTATGATACGTCTTGTCAGGTTAAGTCAGATGTATTCATACAGTACGTGTGTGTGTGTCCCCACAGGGTAGGTCATAATGAGATCATTGGTGTGATGAGGGTTGGCTGCCATGCAGAGGGACTTGGCAGAGACCACTGGAACGAAATGCTGGCTTATCCACGCAAGCCCATTGCACACTGGCACCCCCTGCTGGAGTCCAAGAAGTCTGAGAAGGAGGTAGGTTTGGGACTGGGGTCATTTTTGAAGGACTATTCTGTACTTGGTCATCAGTTAGGGTGAGGAATAAGGGGCTTAGATGGGAATTTTCGGCTCCAACAGTTTAAATCAAACTGTGATAAAAGTTGGAGGAGCAGACATGCTGCATATGAGGTGAAAGGTACAGGTGCATACTGGTGGTAGATATTGTAGCTTGACCCTTAATTAGCAACACTGTCAACACCTGCAGCAGCAATGGCTGACAAACACGTAGCAATTAAAGTACTTGCTTTTTCTCCCTCATAACTCAGTCAATTCTGAACCTGCACACATGATACACATATTTTTAAAGTTAACGTGACTTACTCTTTCTGAAGATAGCACTTATCTCCGAGGTCCATCGCGAGAAAACGTCCATAAATCCGTGTATAGAGTCCATTGCAAAAAGAAGAAGAAGCTGTTGAACTTGTCTGAAAATCCTCCCTTTTTTTCATTTTTTTTTTAATTAAAAGTAATATAATTGTCTTTACATGTACATTCATGAGTAAAATGCAAAGAAGAATTGCTAATATCTAATTCGGCATAGAAAGTAAAAAGCCGAATGGTTCCCCTTGTCCACAATGTAAAAAAAACGTGGCTCAAATTGTACGGTTGTAAATTAGCCCACAGCAGCATAATCACTTCCTGTTTACATCCCCGAAGCATTATGGTAATTCCATATATTATTATTATTATCCACCAGATAGAAGTTCAAAAAATTATAGGTGTGACAAAATACATTAATTTCGTGTTGCTTTTGATATTATAATATATATATATATAAATTATAAAAGAAAATATAAAAATATAAGAACAATGTTGATGGGACATTCTGAGACTTAGTAATGTAAAAAATATTGAAAGCAACACGAAAGGAATGTGTTTTGTCATAGGAGGGAATAATATATATAGGAGGAATAATAATAAAGGGAATAAGGGGTTTGGCCTTATTTCTGTTGTTTTTTGTTATTTTGATATTATAAAGACCCAAGACAGAGATGTTGATAACATTGTGTCTGTGTTATTGACGAGATGTAATGCGAGTATCTTGTCTATATATTAATCATTCAGTCTATGTTCCTTGTATATGAGTGCTTTGAGTCTTTATTGTGTTATTTTCCTGTACCCTCATCATACTAAATCGGAAAATTTAACATACAAATGTTCTTATATTCCTGGAACACTGACACCTTTATACAGATATTTGCCCTGTGTTGAAAGTGACCTGGGAGTGCCAGTGTTAGTGCACTAAAAAGCAGCATATGTGTTATGAATCATTTCCTTGTGTCTGTGTGTCCTGCAGTGGAAGGCGAGGACAGCCAGCTTTGACAGCCAAGGCTCCTGCCCCTCACCCAGGCCCCCTGCTAGTCCCTGAGCAGAGCCACCTGTGACCTAGCAGCCCAGAAGGGGGTTTCCTCCCTCCTGCTGATCCACTTCCTGTCTGTCTGATTGAGGAGAAACACAACCCCACTGTCACTCCCTCTCTCTCTCACCCTCTCTCTCTCTGTCCCTCCCTTCCTCAAGTCTAGTCCCAGAGCACTACCAAGAACTGATCTAGGATGACAAGTCAAGTCAGTTAGTTGTGTGAAGCGCAGTCTTTTCGGGTTTTAGGGTTTGAAATGTGGGTGTTGTGATGACCCAGAGCTGCCGTCGTTTTCCTCAGAAGAGACTGGCTGGACATCCAGTCTGCAGACATTTAATATCGAGCTGTCCGAGCTGAGGTGAACGAATGTTGGTGTCCTCACATGGAGACTTTCCAGACGCTGAAGATTCAGCTGTGTGCTGCAGAGACGCTTTGATAGAAAAACTTGGATATCGGATATTGCTCCATGTGAGTAGCGGAAGTTTCACAGCGGAGGACGCGTCCGGGGGTAGAAATAGAGACTTAAAACTGGATCTGAAACAATTTCAAAACTCTCCAGCTCTCTCTCAAAAACAATACTGAACTGTAGCATTTTGGAACTATTAGATGTAAAACCGCTCCATTCGTCGTTATTGTTTGTGAATAGCAAAACTGAAATGAATCTCAAAGCTCCAGTTGAGTTCACTGTACTTCCATCAATAACATAAGCAATTATCTGATCCGCAGCTTATTGAGGAGAGGTTGGATCAGGCAGAAACTTAAATATTCTCAACTTGGCAATTTGCATCTTTAGTGTGTTTTCACAAGCAGCCAAGACAAGACGTTTGATGTGAAGAAGAAGGTATAACAGGATTATTGGTATTCATTGGCTGCAGTGCTGTTACTGATTTCAATTCTAAAACAATCTTTTTTCAATTTCCGATACCAAAAGTAGAAGGTTTAAATTACCTGACAAAGGCACAAATAGCTTATTGAACAGAATAACTAAAAACCAAACTAAAAGGAAAAACAATGTTGACAGAAACAAGCTTTTTGGAGCTCTGGAGGTTTCTGGAAACAGGAAACTTGCGAGCACACTTTACACACCCTTACCTCCTTCTCTGTTTGATGTTTGCTTTAGAGTGATCTCACCCTTTTCTTCCAAATGAAAACTCACACGACGTGTTTTCCTTCAGACAAACACTGTTCAAAAGCACTACTTTGTCTCCTCTTGTTCTTTTTTTCTGACCAGGTTTTGGTGGATGTGTATAGTTTCATGTACAGCCGTCTGCCGGTTACTGTATGTATGTTTTGTTTTGCTAAACCAGAAAAATCTATAAATAAGGTAAAGATAAAAAAAAAAAATACTGACATTTTGAATATATGTAGCTTTGTTGGTGGTGATGATTGAGAAAAACCTAAACTCTGAAAAAGATGAACATATTCGTCTTTTGAACTTAGAAACATACAACTTTCTTGATGTTTATCCTGTCATTAACCATGCTGTTGTACAGGGAGAACGTGAATTTGAGCTTGCCATCCAGATGTTTAATCTGCAACATGTGGTAAATGGATTATTTCTGAAGATGTTTGATGTGATTAAAGGAACAGTGTGTAACATTTGGGGGGATCTATTGGCAAAAATGGAATATTATACTAATAAGTATGTTTTCTTTAGAGTATAATCAACGGAAAATGTGAATGGTTGTGATTTTGTTAAGGCCCAGACACACCAAGCCGTCATCAAAGAACTAGTGGTGATGAAGGCCGACTTGGCCGATAAGTTGCACTTGGACAGACCGCAAAAAGCAGATGGCGGTAGTCTGTATTTGTCATTCAAAAAGGGAAACCGGAAGGCTGAGGACGGCAGATATACAAACTGTTGTTATGATACGTACATGAAACAAAGCAGCGTTTTCTGACCATTTTCACACCACTCTTACTCACCACTTCATTCAAGATGTGTGCGCACTCTTTACTCGTTGGCTTGCTTTCCTCACTTCCGTTTCTCTTCTCATGCACTGATTCGTTTAAGCTGAACAGCCAAACAGAGTGATTTCTCTCACCGACGGGCTCCGCTGCCTATTCAATATGCTGAATCGTCCGAAAGACCTCCAACACGGGCAGACTAGAGCCGACAGTGCGTGACACACCACAAAAACTAGGCCAACGGACACTCATCGACCATCAGCTTGGTGTGTCTGGGCCTTTAAAATGAGCCGTTTATGTCTACACACTTAGCAGGTCCTCTTCACGGAGCTGACCGCCATGTTCTACAGTAGCCCGGAACGGACAAACCAAACACTGACTCTAGATAGGGCCATTCACATTTTCTCATTGGCCACCATAGTTCTCCTACACGCTACACATTCAGTTGGTTACAATCTGCAACCTCACCGCTAGATGGCGCCATATCCTACACACTGCACCCTAAACTAAAAAAAGACTGCAACACCGCTGTTGTATCAGAATTCCTTGCATATTATTTGCTCTCTTTACAATAACTTAAAGTTTCAGTCAGATGAAAAATGCACAATATTTCAGTTAAGGCCTGGATTACTTTTTTTTTTTTTTATTACACGGCTTTGTTGAATACTCGATTCTGATTGGTCAACCATGTCGTTCTACGGTCTGTTATTTCTTTATACCAGACCGTTGCTATGTATAACAGGCCGTTGCTATGGGCGCAGTTCCGATGTCGGACTTAAGCGGGATAATGTACAGCAAGCAGGTCATCGTTGTGAAATAAACCTCTTTCAGGGCGACGCCCTGTCGAGATTTATTTCACAACAACCAGTTCGCTGTACTTTATCCCTTACTTAACTGATGCTATAATTGTTCAGATGAAAAATAGTAATGCATCAATAGCTTTTATTCAAATATTATAGAATGGAGCTTCCATATATCTCTGTGATGAGAATAAAACATAACAATTTGGTTTCTATTAACATGATTTTCCTCCAGTTACCATCCAGTAGTAGTTTTGTTTTGCTGTAATTGGCAAGCACAGATATCATCAGTATGGCCCGGGAAATGTTGAGTCAGTGTGATACCAGGCAGGAAAACTGCCAAGAAACATTCACAGATTATATTAGGTGCGGCTTGTCGATGGTGTCTTTTCGATACGAGGACTATTTACTGAATAGCATCCGTATTATCTCAAACAGCAACTTAAATCGGATATGTGACAACGTTCTTGGCCGTGGCTTCGACTAGACTAGACTTCTGGTGCCTCATTCAGCAACGGAGGACAAGTGATACTACAGCTCATACTACTGCACAATGAACATGCTGTATATCACAGAGTTTGTGAAATCGGGGGCCAGACATCATGACATGAGCAGATGCATCCAGCAGACCCAGTGCAGATCTGTTTTAGCCATTTCCTTCATGGGTACCCAGAGCGAGCCGTTTAGTACCTCGGTGTGTGTGTGTTTGTGTGTGTGTTTGTGAGACTACAGCGCGGGGGCAGCTGATGGGCGGACAGGTCAGCGTCTACAGAGCAGTGGCATTTCTCTAATTGGCACTTGTTATAGCGAGACGAGTCGGTGCGTTATTGTTCGTGCTTGAAGTAATCCATCACAGCATCTACACCCCTCTGCAGACGTGACAGTTTGAAATTTGCTCTCATTCACACAGTTGTTTTGATGGTGAAAATCCTCCCTAATGGCATTATTCGTGGATTTCTAATATCTTATTTTAGTGTTGAAACAAGTGGTTGAATAATAACGTCCTTTTCTTCTTCTTTTTTTTTTTTTTTACATGTGCTTTACAAAGGTCATATATTTCTCTGACAGTGTGGTGTGTTTTCATGGTAGAAGAAACCTGTTAAATCAATTGCCTCAGTTTATGGACTGTTTCGAGACCTTCTAGCTTTGCCTAATATTGTAACGTTTCTTGATATATGATCTTGTATCCCTTCCAACTGTTTATGATAGCACTGAATTTCCAATTTTTTATTAAACATTTTGTATTTGTAATAATAGAAATGTTTGAGAAAATGTTCTGGTGATTGACATCAACAGTTGTTAGTTGAGGCAAAAAGTCTATTATGAGTTCCTAGATCATTATCAAGACTCTCAATATATGAGTGACCCAGTGTGTAATGAAGTTAACTGAGATGGCAGACATTATTTCAGCCACTAATTGTTTCATTCTTTTGTTTCAACAAGTCTGAAAATCAGAAAAAGAGTTTGTTGGGTTTTTTTCTTCTTCCATGGGGTGTGATGTGTTATCAGTTCTGTGATATGATTTTCTTCTCTTTGATTAAAAGACTTATGCAAAAATGGGCTCCACCGCACTGTGAGTTTTGTACGTGGCAATGAAAAAAGGAATATAATGACAACACACAGCCAGTGGCTTAACAAGCAGGAACGGGCCTAAAGGAAGAAGAGTCAAATGGTCAAATTAAATGAGGGGAGGACACAAAACACCACAAAGCAGTAAGACTTCACAGCCTCTAATAAGCTGCGTGCCATTTTCATGTTTGTTTTGGTACATTAATAAACAAAAGACAATAATCTAATTAATAAATAATAGTTCAATGGCTATTTCATTTGCTTAACCCTTTACCATTCCACCCTCTTTTTTAGAGGGGTAGGGGATGTTCAGGGGTGGATAAAAAAAGTCCACAGTAGATGTCACATAGAAGTGGTGTACATCATCTGAAAGCTGAGAACCTGAAGATTAATTTGAGATGCAGCTCAGCACTGTGTGTCAAGTTGTTGTAGTCATCAATAAGAAATAAACATTAATTAATAAATAAGTTAACAATTAAAATAAATTGTGTATAAGGCCGTAGAACATGATGATGGCCATTCCCATGCTCTATTATGTTTCATAAATTGTTGCAGCAATTTTGGGATTGATACCATTTGTAACAAAGATTTGGTGCAAAATTTTGAATTATACATTTTATTAGTAAAACGATCAATAATCCCTCCAAAATACCACATTAAGACACCAAAACCTCGAGGAACACCACAGAAAAAGCCATGCTGTGATTTCATATCAAAAACGTTTGACATTTGGAGATATCTGCAAGAATTGCAATTTTCGGCGATTGAATGGCGAGCACTTCTGTTCTGGAAACTGTTCAGAAACCCCCTTATTGTCAATCTACCTAGGAAAAGCCATTGGCTCATTGGATCCACAAGAGACCCAGCTTTACAGTGATACCCAATTTATGTAATTCCAAGACTGTTTAGGGACCCCAGTATGCAGCAATATTCAAATATACCATTTTAGAATACGCAAGATAACACATTTATACTTCATTAAAAAAACGGCATGGTTTTTGCCCCAAACTGCATGTGATTATCATATATATCTGTAAAGGGGATACTCTTGGGTACCTATAGAATCCATTTTCATTCACATATCTTGAGGTCAGAGGTCAAGGGACCCCTTTGAAAATCGCCATGCCAGTTTTTCCAGACAAAATTTTGTATAACTTAGCGATCTTCCCGACAAGCTAGCATGACATGGTTCATACCTTTATGGATTCCTCAGGCTTTGTAGTTTGACATGACGCCAGTATCTTCACTTTTGCTTGAAAATTCAGCCTGCAACAACCTCTGAAGGACAGAATAGTGGCCGGGCCCGCCGGCGGGCCGTCAGAGCTTTAAAATGTGTGATGTTATGAGTGATCTTTATTAAATCTACCGTGAATGAAGAGTCTGCACGCTACTGAAAGACTTTTGGCGTAGCATGCGTAAATTTACGGCGCCTATTCTTTATCGTTGCCTTTGAAAACATGACACCGCCTCCCTGCTGTCAGACCAGGAGTTTCCTCTTCATGGTCAGTCTGTAGATGATTTGGTAACCATCGTCCCAGCCGTAGAGCTGTTTCTCCTCAGGGTTGTATTTCAGACTGGCGTGGGCTCCATACCTCCGGGGAAAGTAGATCAGGGGGGCCTCCTCGCTGACCACCATGTCGTTGACGTCAAACAGGCACTGGATTCGGGAGCGGCTGGCCAGGCGGGTGTTGTAGACGACATAGACGGTCCCACAGACTACGAAAGCCGCCTCTGCGTTCTCCCGTGGGCACCGGGTGTCCCAGATTTGTTCTATATCGAGCGTGGCGGGATCCATCTTCGCAAGGTTTATGTTTGGCTCACTGTCACTGCTGGCGTACAGGAGCCAGAGACCTTCATCGTCTGCTGCGAGGTCTGCAACGGTTTCTGGGTTGAGGTTGTAAACGGTAGCGTGGCTCTCCACTGGGAACATGGCGGCATCTGTCACCGAGCCACTCAGCAGGTCATATTTGACCACCTGCACGTCCGTATCTGTGTCCTGCTGTATGTAGTACAAATAGCCGTTATAGACGGCGCTGCCAGGACCGCTGCACTCAGAGGGAAGCTTGATCTGTCGGCTGCCGGTGACGCCAGGAGAGCGAGAAAAGTCGCGTACAGAATTGAACTGGTAGATGTTGTCCCCTGATGTCCCGTTAAAGACGTAGACCTTGGACGACCTGGGGTCTCTGGTCCACATGCCCTTGGGACTGCCAACTCTCTTCAGGATCTTCACTGATCTGATGCCAGAGATGATGTCCACACAATCTGCAACGAGATAAAACAGAGAGAGAGAATGTTTTTGTGCTTAAAGAAAGTAACAGTTTGCTGTACTGTCGAGCTTTCCTTTGTCACATGATATCGTCAATGTTACTTATCATAAAAACACAGGACTCTTCCAGCTTATGTAACGATCCCTTAGGTTTATGTTATGGCCACCAGACCTGCATTTCTGAGAAGACGTTTTGTCTGTCATTTTGGCATGGACGGCTCAAAATACTACAATACCCATGAGCATTGTTTGCCATTGGGATGGAGAAGAAACCAGTGAGAGGCAGGAATCAGAGTGGTAGCAAAGAACTTATATTGCTTAGAAGTGAAAGTCAATTGTTTGTTCCATTGCAACATCAGTGTGCAGCTACAGAGCTACTCCTCTGCCATTTTGGACTGAAAGCGACTACCGAACGCCTGTAAAACGTCTGCCTACAGTACAAAGTGCCGTAAAAAGTAAAATAAAATTATTTCTATTCTATTGTCATAATTTTTATTTCTCTACCGAAATGGCCTGTGTTGAACAATAAAAATATTATAAATATGCATACTTTTATAACTATTTACTTTTTTATTATTATTTATTAATATATTTTAATAAATAATTATATTATATAATAGAATAATAGATTATTTATTTATCAAACTACTTCCCAGAGGAGCATAAAGTGAGCGATGGACATGAGTGGAAGTTAGAAAAATCCAGCACACAGATTTTGAGAGCGATATCAAACTTTTTTATGTCAAGGATCCAAAATAGATGTCCAATAGACCACAGACCATGGAAGTATAAGAGGTTGTGTCCTGTGCTTTTGCCCTGTGTGTTAGTAAATAGCCTACAACTACATTCAATTCTGTTTATGTCATGCTACTAGCACTACTAGCTACTGGCCGATAGCCGGTTGTTTGGGACGTTTATACATCCAACACGATACAGGCTTACAGCATACAGCCCATGGGTGTATTATAAGATCATAAAGTGATGAATTACAGCCAATATATCCCTTATTACAGCTGCATACACCTAGCAGGAAGCTGGCAGAACCAGATATGTCATGTGAACGTGCAGGGCAGTGCAATCTTGTGGGTCTGATACACGTTTATTATGCCAAGGAAAATAACTGTGGATTTGGCTATTAGCAAATTTAAGAACTTTTAGGTCATAACGATTTAAATGAGGGCTATTTAAGTGTTCATACTGGAAAGTTGATTTACCTAAAAGAAAAAGTCACCAACTGCAGCTTTAAGAGGAAACAACAAGGGAAAACCATGTGTTGCAACCAGGTGCTGCACCTCAGATTAATTACCTGTCTATTGTTGGAAAAATTGGACAATTATTATAAAAAAAATTCCACAGGTGTGAAGGTAATCTAATTTTCATAATTTAATTTAGATTTCCATCTTCCAGCTGGCACTATTAGTTCCATTAGCACGTTTCCGTACGGTGCCATTCCTCGGCTGAAATGTGCATTTGCATCCTAACATTTAGAAAACATCAAGCAGCCTGCAGCAGTCAATATCTGGCTCTCCAAATGAAGGCAAATTCAAACCAGTCAGGGGGAAATTGGACACACAGACTCGTAATGAGAGGAAGTGCAGCACACAGAGAGCATGAAGATGTCAAAAGGAAGAGTAATACAATGCTTTCACTAAAGCGCACAAACAAAAGGATGTCCTCCCGATGTGTCCTGGAGCGAAATTAACATCACGCTCACAAATCTGAAATGGGTCGCCACAATGCGGCAAAGTTCGTTTTGGGTCACTTGACAGACATTTACAATGGTTCACTGTGCGGGGCGAACATGAGCTCTGAGAGTAACGGCGCTGACCTCAGGGCAGCTTCCTGTCCCTCCTCTCTGCAGAGACACAGCCCCAGATTGCACAGGAGATTTTACACACATAAACTAACAGAGAAGCCTTTGCTCTGCATTGTACCATCATCCACAGCATGACTGGCATTATGATTCTGAGCAGGGCGGTTCTGATATTACTACATAATTCTTGAATTTATTTAGTTATTGATTGTCTTATTAATAAGTCAGCGTGAATAATAAAGAAATCAATATTGTTTTCATTTGGTTTTGCGAGAAGAGTAAATGGTACCAAAGGAATTGAGCTTTTAGAACCAATTATAAATATAGATCTTTTGAGTAGGCAGATTGCAGCAAATGTGATTTTATTTTTTTATTAAAATCGTGTGCCTCTGTTTACTCCAGTGTCCTCCGGTGCTCCTAACAGCCAGTTTCAGAGACTTCGTTTCCTACATTCTGGTGACTTAGAAAGAATGAAAATAACAAAATAATAAGTAAGTATAGTAGTAAGTAGTAGTAAGTGTTAAACTTTTAATTTTACCATTAATTCTCAGGAAAGAAAACTTTGGCATGTGAATTGCTGGTATAAACTAATATTCATCAGTTTTCATAAATTTTTTGCCATTGCTGGAGTATTTCTTTCTCTTAGTACTCTCCATTTCCCTCTCCTTCTCTCACTCACTGAAGGCCCTTTCAGACACAACGCGACAACTGCACCACTGCGCTCTGAAACCCGTTATTTCGAATGGCTTGTCGCTGCGTCGAGCAAAGCCTAACTTTGAGCGCTGCACGCTGCGATGTACGCTGAACCCAGTGGCAAGCGCAGACTGTTCTCCTTCGCCGGGAAAAAACATTTGGTTTAGCTCTATTGCCGCCCGGGTGGAAACAGTAGTGCTTATACAAGCTGTACAGTGCCAGGTCGAGATAATGAAAAAGGAAAAAAAGTGTGAAAATTTGCCATAAATCTGGAGAAATGTGGGAGAATTGTGAACCCGGGAGGAAACCAGGAGAGGGCAATGAAAAACGAGAGTCTCCTGTGAAAATCGGGAGGGTTGGCATCTGCAACATTTCACAGAAAACAACCAATCAGAGCCGAGCTGAAGCCTGCCGTCTCTGAGCAATGAACAGCCAACAGGAACACTATCTAGATTTTTTAAGCCTGAAAACAGAGCCATGAGGAGGAGCAGAAGTCTAGTTTTCTCTCAGAACACTTGAATTACAATATGCTAAAAGGTTATTTTGGAATTTTTGCCCAAATGATGCCAAAAACATTCTGCCTACAGCCCCTTTAATGTGCACATTCAGTGCTGACGACATAAAGTCTGAAGTGTTCCATGGAATTACAAATGTGCGTTTCACAACTTTCCACATCACGCTTTAAAAAAGAGTTATAAGTCCCCGTATTATGAAGAGTAAATGACTCAGTGCAGCAGTTATATCTCAGCATTGTTTGTGGCTGCACGCCTTGGGACCTGAAGATTATAAAGACAAATGCTGTGCTCAAACAGTGTAAGC
Source organism: Sebastes fasciatus (assembly GCF_043250625.1). Taxonomy (NCBI): domain Eukaryota; kingdom Metazoa; phylum Chordata; class Actinopteri; order Perciformes; family Sebastidae; genus Sebastes; species Sebastes fasciatus. The sequence goes on along the minus strand of NC_133802.1, from coordinate 10,512,478 downwards.
AGGGGAGTAGCTGTGCTGAAATAAATGAGTTGCATCAAGCTACATTTCTCCTGGAAAACATGACTGCCCACTGACTCAAAGCACTCCGTTAAATGACTTGTAACAGCGCTGTGTTTGTTTCCCATTTTCCAGAGCCATGGCTTTGCCAAGACAGCAACTCTGCAAAGGGGGTGGTAGCCTATTTGCCTGGTGTGATGTTTGATGCTATAAACTACTGTAGAGCATACAACCTATATATATATATATCCCATGGGTTCTGACTGTGCCAGAGCTCCTTCATGAATGAAAATTAAAGATCAAAAGCAGCCATCCCGCAGAGGACGTTTGTCTGAAGTGTGTATGTACTTCCCTGCAGCTCACCAGAGACTCTGGAGTGCAGCTCCTCCCAGTCTTCTTCCTCCTCTTCCTCTCCTCTGCTCTCCTCCAGCCCCCAGGCTCCCTGCTCCACCACCTTGTCCGCCTTATTCGCACACGCCCGAGGGGAAGTCTGGGTCTCCACGTAGTCCATCTCTCGCTCCACCCGGTCCACTCGGACCGCAGCTCCTTCAAGGTCTTTGGACATCATGCTGAACTCATTTCTCAGCCCATCCATGGCCTCAGCAGTCAGCTTTTTGAAATCCAGCAGCTCCGTGTGGTAGCGATGGGATTGTCCGTGCCACAACAGCATGCGGTCCTAACCAGACGTGAGCACAGCAAAACAAGTGTTAGAATTAACTGAGTTTTTTTGCTGGTTTTTACTAAAGCCACTACCTGACCGCTGATTACTAATGTCAGTATGCCAACATAGTCACATTAACAACGCTAACATGCTGATGTTTCGGCAACACATTCTCACTCCCAACTCGTAAAATACCGGCGCTTGGGGTTGGTTAAGCAGGTATAATGTTTATGTTCACCATTTTAGTTTAGTGTGCTAGGCTTTGCATGCTGAGGCTGATGGGAATGTCATTAGTTTTTCAGGTATTTGGTCATACACAAAAGTATTGGACACATTAAAACGTTAACCCAATAATGGCGCTACATGAAAAGTCAAGGATCACCAAAAGGTATGCCAAGTCATTTGGAGGGGAACATGAATGGGTGTACCAAATTTCAGAAAAATACATCCAGTAGTTAACCCGCTACTGTACAGCAATATCATTGGTAGTATGCTGATATTAGCATTTAGCTCATATTACAGCCTCACAGAGCCAATGGCATGGCCATAGACTTTTAAGGGCCTTTCCCATCTCCAAGTATGTACATCCTCAACGGGCATTTAACAAAATGAGACATCCTTTTCATTTGACGTAAGGCACTGCTATATCAGCTGTCCATTGTCATGCCGCTTTTATACGTCACATGCCGAAAAGACAAAGGATACACCGATGTATCCTCACTTATAGCTCCTCCAGCAAGCCTCCTCGCTCCGAGATCAGAGACGGGGCCCCGTTCATTCCCATGAAAATTTTACTTCAGAGTATAAAATCATCCGCATCCATGGGTCCCGTAGAGCAAGCGCACTAGCGTTTCCTTTAAGCCAAGTTCACACTACAAGACTTTCAATGTCGGCAGATCGCTGTAGTGTTCACACTACACAACTTGCTGTCTGTCTTGTAATCGGGAGTCTTGAAGTTGTTCGTGATTTTCACACTACATGATTGACTGGAGACAGGAGGTAACACGCTACAAGATCTTTCACCGGGAGGAATCCTCGATGAGGTCTCCAAACTACGTTTTGTCACGAAAACACACGCGAGAAATACACGGTAAATGACGTGATACCATATGTGAGACACATTGCTGATGTTGTTGTTGGCGCGTGTTTACAAAATAGCCTGTTTCCACCAGTTTCTACACTCTTTTTTTTACTATTTACTCCTCTAGGTTCAACAACAACTTTGCTCCGTGTTGCAAATGCAACACATACAGTAAGTACCTATTGTTACAGGCGACCCCTCCTCCCCCAGGTTTCCCCTCAACCTCTGTCTTACGCTCTCATTGGCTGTAGCTCGTGGCCGGAGTCCCTGACAGTTCCAGATATTTAGCATGCTAGATACAGTATGTGAACTGTGTCTGCAAGGCGTCTATGAGCAGTTCACACATGACGAGCGGAGCGCCAATGTGCGAGCGGCAAGCCAACGCCGATTTGCCTCTAATCGGCGGCTTTTGTTGGAGAGCTCCAAAAACTGTCAGGGAGCGGAAAATCCGGGTTAAAGTCGTGTAGTGTGAAATGGGCATTAACCCTGGCTCCCAGCCCTCGGTCCAGTCTCAGTCTAGGGCTCGTTCACAAGAACGGAGAAAGAGAAATAACTCCGGATTTGGCTATTAGTGCATTTTACAAATTTTAGGACCTAATGATTTAAATAAGAGCTATTCAAGAGTTCATACTGGGAAGTCGATTTACTTAAAAAAGAAATGATCTACTGATTTACAGATGTCTCTTTCCCAATGTAAGGCAATGTGAAAACGTCTTTTTGGTATGGCATCACGTAATGGACCCATAAGTTGTAATTCCACAGTTTGGCCACTATGTCAAATTTGCTTCAGAGCCTGGCACTCTTCCTGGGGGCTTGCTCGAGAAGCATTTTAGAAATCGGGACATCCTTCAAGATAGAGCATTGAGATTGATTTCCGGTTCACAAGACGGAGGATCGAGGAGCAATAAGGCAGAAAATAAAGAAATGAGAAAAGCCCTTAGTCTTGTTGCCTACTAAAGCATTATCACCATCACCGAACAGCACACAGTTCTTCAGCGTAGTGATTGACACAGTCATAGTGACAGCTAAATTATTCAGAGCAAGATGTAATAACTGACGGCCTTCTCCACAGTCTCTTTCGCCACAGATTCATTTTCTCTCTTTGCTTGCTGTGGGCCTGTGGTCAAATGGAAATGAAAGTTCAATGAAAACATGCTTGATGAATTGCCGTGTTGATATCAATGCAGAAGTCGAACCAGCATATTGGAATTGAGACTGGAGGGAAACCACAGGGGGTTGAAGAGAGCCGGATTTAGCTGTAAATAGACGATTCATTTCATGCGGATAACAGCTTTAAGATTGTCTTTCTGTGCATTGCAGCCGTACGGAGGATGAAAAGGAAATATCCGACTCTGAAAATATACTCCAAAAGAATACATTAAAAAAATTATTTAAATGAGAGTTCACTGAAATTACTCACCGAGGCAACCAGACATGTAATACTCTTGCATTTCATATCATAAGCCAACAAAAGCCTTCCCTTACACAAACTTTGCTGTCTCATAACCTCCCTATCAAAACACAATACTGAACTCTCAGCAATTTGATTCCTACCCTCCGGCACTTTGTTGCAACACAGCGTCATTCTACCTTTGCAGAACACATCTTTCTATTAGGATGTTGGGATGTTTCACACCATGGCAGCAAAGGTTGAGCTTGTACTCATTACTGAAGTGTCATTGTCTTAAAACGCTGAAGAAAAGGTAATGTTGTCGGACAGAACCTGCATGTTGCATTCATCGACTGATGTTCCCTCAGGGGCCCCTGCAAAGTTGATGAGCTGGGCAGAGATTGCATTAATTAGACTGCATTAGTTGAGACATTCAATTCACATAAAAAGAGGTAGTCTGGAAGTATAAAATATCCACTTGTATTTCTAAATGTTTAACGACTGTTACTTCAGACATCTGACTTCAAGCTGTGGTAGGCTGATTGGAGCAAATATGATTAAAAAAAGTTATTTTTTTAAAACGTTTGCTATATCCTGGCAGCAGTGCATGAGATAGGTAATAAAATAAAATCATGTGCCTCTGTGTCCTCCGGTGCTCCTAATGGTATCTGCAAGATTTCACAGACTGGAGGAAAACAACCAATCAGATCAAAGCTGAAGCATTTCCGTCTCTGAGCTGCTGTCAATCACTCGCAAACTCCGATCAGCGCTGCCTAGTTTGACTGTTTGATCGGAATTTGCGAGTGATTGACAGCTGCCTACGTTGAATGAACAGCCAATAGGAACGCTCTCTCTCTGAAATGACCTGTGATTGGTCAAAGTCTCCCGGCCCAGGTTAGATTTTTTAAAGCCTGAAAACAGAGCCATGAGGAGGTGCAGAAGTCTAGTTTTTGCTCAGAACACTTGAATTACAATATGCTGAAAGGTTATTATGAAATTTTTGCCCAATGATGCCAAAAATATTCTGCCTCCTGTTGCTTTAACGAGTTACATTAACGCACTTTTTTTTTTTTATCTCTGCATATTGCATATACTCTTTATACTGTACATTTTTGCACACAGGTCAATAATTTGCAGAATATATTTGACATTTTTTCTACTTTTTATTGTATTTATTTTTTAAATTTTATATGTATGATTCTTGACTTTTTCTTTTTTTTTTTTCTTTTTTTTTCTTACTGTGTTTATTCTTATGACACCAAAGCAAATTCCTTGTATGTGTAAACCTACTTGGTAATAATACCTGATTTAGGGCAATCTATGCTGTCCCTTAACTCGTGGAAAACTACAGTACATTGATCAATCATCAGTCATTTAAAGGGATATTGCTTCTTACCTCAATAGCCAACAACCTGTTCTCCAGATAATCCATCAGCCCCTGGTAGTAATACTGGGCTCCAGTGAAAGCCCAGGCGGTGGAAACAAGGAGGACAAACACCGGCTTCATTGTGAGCCGATCAATGGGGACAGCTGAGTTTCTTTGTCTGTCAAGATTTCAGATGCTTCTTCAGGTTTTCCTCTCCCAGAACTGTCCTCAGAGCCTCACACGACCTATAAATACGTTGTATACAGTAGAACTACCTCTGCAAAGAGGTGAGAAGGATAGAGAGCGAGCAAGAGGCCGCTCTGAGAGTTTCCAATTCTTTGACCGCTCTCACTTTGCTGGAATGTTTTCACAAACTCTCAGGGAGGAGCCTTGTGCCTCTTACCCCTCTCTGTCCCCAGAAAGTGAATGTGCTGCTCGCTCCACTCAACTCTGTGCAAGCGTGCATGTTGGTGTTTGTTGCACACGTTGTACACACTGTCTCAGGCACGTAAGCAGGGATAATACAGACAGAACTAAGCAGCTCTGTGGACTATTACTTCTTACACAGTTTAAATGAATTTAATAACTGCAGTGATACAGTCCAGAAAACTGCAATTTATGTTGCCTGTCACGGCCGGTAAGTACAGGCAACAGAGGGAGGAGGACTCAAACGCAGACAGGAACAGTTGTGGGATTTATTGAAGGTATGATAGGGAACGAAGCTTACTGGCAAGTCCAAACAGAGTACTAATCAGTCCACAGGATGCCAAGGGGCAGGGGAAATGTTCTGGCAGACGGGCAGGTCCATCCAGATCCAGATACTTGTGGCAGGGTTCAGGTAGCGAGGTTCAGAGGTCAGATAGCAAAGGATGAGCAGCCTTGCAACTTCAACGAAGTTGGGTGGGAAATGGGCCGGTTATATATACCGCAGGCCTGATGAGGGAAAAAGGATACAGGTGAGCAGATGGGCGGGGAAGACGGGAAAAGTCTGAGGGTATCTAGTAGACATGTTATGGCAATGATAGGGTCTGGGGTAGTGGGAATGTGGCTGGAGGGAGGGAAAGAGAATTAAAGTAGGATATTCGATTTAAAAAAAAAAATTGGGGAAATGACACTGTTTAAAGGAGCGATATGCAGCACATACAGCTAGTGTTTAAAATGGGTACTGCAGTTCATATTCAAAATATTAGAGTCGTGGCCCGTCCGCTCCTTCAATAGCAGTTAGCATGTGTTCAGCATCACGGCGTTAACCACTGGCCAGCAGCAGTAGTCGGAATCACTTCACCGGACGTGTGTTTCAAATACTGGCTGCTTTGATAACCCAGCTGCACACGGACCACAGAGAGATGTGCTGAGGCTTTTCAGGTCGGGTAGAGTCTGACCATAAGGTTATCTCTGTAGATCCAGTTCGTTTGCTTGCTTCCATGGCTGCAGAGGGCTGTGGTTGTGTGCCAATTTGTTTCAAATGTGGCAACATCGTGTCGAAATGGGCAGTGGACGGGATCACTCCGGCCAATTGGTAAGGAAATTTCAAAGAAGAACATACTGGCTGTAGCATTGTTGTCAGAGAAGCCAGTATTTCAACTTAGCATGTTTTCTTAGGGTTTTCTTTCTTAACAAGCCAACATTTAGTCCGCTTTAATCGAACTCTAGTGCGGTTTAACCCCTGGTGGGTGGTTGTGAATGCAGTAATCATACTCAAAACAACTGGACCGAGACCGCTTGCTAGAGGTGGTCTCGGACTGTTTCCAAGCGAACTAAAACGCAGGCTGCCTGTGTGGGCATTTGTTGAGATGGACACAGGTAAACAACAGATTAACACGAGTGATAGAGGACTGACCTGGACTTCTGCAGAAGTCCGATGTTTGCTTGACATCTGGGCCGAAGAGAACCCACAGAATATGCTAAATAAAGTCTACAAAAGAATACATACAGAATAAAGTGTTACTACCCTGAGGTCATATAGTGACATTGTGTTTGTATTATGTGCTTCATACCCATCTCGCCCTCTCTGGTGAACCTGCCGTGGTGGCTCTTTCTGTGGTGTTGGCTGCAGGTGAATCTGCTCTGATTGAAAGTCTCTAATTTTCTTCCAGAGCTTCCAGTCCTTCAAACTGTACGTTAGGAAGGAAAAAGACAAAATAACGCAGTCAATAGAGTTCAAACAACACACAAAAACAGATGAATAGATCATTATCATCATAATAGAACAAAACCACACAAGGTAATAAAAGGCGATTAAATAAAAGAAATATAAAAAAGAATAAAAAAGAAAGTATACCCTGGAGAAAAAAGTCCAAAAATGCATTTCTATAAAAATAAAAGTGTTTTTCGGTGAAAGAAAACTGTACCAAACTCCACTTATTAAAAAGTTAAGGGAAAAGCATTTGCAGTGGCGAATTTGCTCCATTAAACAAGAGTTGGACATTTATGGCTTCACCGGTACCCGCGGTTGAGCTGCCTTAGTGGTTCCAACATACAGCTCCCCTCGCACATTGACAGCTGGAATTAGTCAATAACACTTCATTGCTGCTTGGAGGGAGATTGCTTTGCTCTGATGTGGGCGACAGCGTATACTGTAGATTATCCTCACGGCAGGGGCAGCAGTGCATGAGGGTTTGATTACACAGGCGATCACACTGACTGACAACACCTGACCTTTAGACCGTTAGAAACGTTTGAATAACTCCATACAGCCCACAGACGTGGACAGATTATAAAACAACGGGCCCCTGGACACAGATGTAAAAGGTTCCCCATCAGACAGCCACACTGTAATGCTGTGCCGTCTAAAATAAATCCGTTAGCCAGTTCCCAGTGCTATTTAACCACATAACTACATCAACGAGCGCTTGAGCAAAACTTCAATGCAACTTGGTGACAATGTAGCTGGCCACGCTTGGCCGTTTAACCACAAAACGACATTTGTTTAGATGGAACGGAACTGGGCGAAACAAAACCATATGATTGCTTGACGCTTCAGCGCGTCACACTAGTTACGCAGCGACAAATGTCGGGCATCAGTTTGTAGCTTCGTGGCACCGGCTTCCATTGACAATGACTTGTAGCCTGTTGCTGTGTGGCTCATAGTGTGAACACAGCATAAGATGCATAAAAAAAACTACAAATGATGCAGTTGTATTTAAAATCTCTTCTTAGTCATTTTGTGTCTCTTTGTAATCGTTTTGCGTCTCTGTGGTCGTTAAGTGTTGTTTTGCATCTCTTTGAGGTCATTTTACATCTCTTTCTATTTGTTTTGTGTCTCTGTGTTAATTTTGCGTCTCTGTGGTAATGTTGTTGAATACTGAAAGAGACACAAAATGACTACAAATGATGCAGCTGCATTTAGTGTCTCTTTTTAGTCATTTTGCGTCTCTTTTTTGTTGTTTTACGCCTCTTTGTGGTAATTTCGCATCTTTATTTGTTTTATGTCACCTTGTGGTAGTTTTGTGTCTTTTTGTCATTGTTTTGCGGGTATTTGTGGTCGTTTTGTGTCACTTTGTTATTTTTACTTATCTGTGGTGATTATACTGAATACTGAAAGAGACACCAAACCACTCGAAATGATGCAGCCATAAGTAGCGTCTCTTTTTAGTCCTTTTGCATCTCTCTTTGGTTGTCTTGCGCCTCTTTGTGGTCGTTTTGTGTCTCCTTTTAGTTGTTTTGCCTCCCTTTGTCATTTTGCGTGTATTTGTGGTTGTTTTGCGTCGCTTTGTGTTCATTTTGCGTCTCTTTCTATTTGTTTTGTGGCTCTTTGTGGTCATTTTGTGTGTCTTTGAGGTGATTTGGTGTCTCTTTCTATTTGTTTTCCAGCTCTTTGTAGTCGTTTTGCATTTCTTATTAGTCGTTTTCCATCTCTTCGTGAATGTACAGTCACGTCACACAGAGGCTTTGGTCCGGGAGCCCCTGGCCCTTTACCTGGTCGGTCTGTTCACTACCTTCTGACTAGGTAGGTAGGTGAGGAGTGTTGGGTTGCCGCCCGTCTGGCCCCACCCCTGTTTAACCCCTGTCACAACAGATCAAACTATAAACCGTGAACGCTGTTTACACTTCAGGAAACAAACCACAACGTCAGGGAAGTTCAGGTTGAATGCTCGCCACTTGTTGCTGTATCATCATGATTAAGGGCCGCTGCCAGATGCTCCAGCAGCCTAATGACTGACTTCTAATCATGCTCTTCTTTGATTGTCTGCTGCCCACTATCATCTCATCAAGTTCTGAACTGAACCACAACCCCCTGTCTATTTTTATGACAGCAGACCAGACTGAGGGTCGTCATGGTAACAAAGTGCCGTACAGCTGCTTTTAGAAAATTGAAATGGGCAACCTGGAGTTTGATCTAATCTGGAACACATTGCCTGTCTGGAGCTGGCAGGCGAGAGCATTGACAGGCCAATGGCTGTAAAACCCTGTGTGTTTACGTGTGTGTGTCTGTGTGTGTGTGTTTTTATGCCCCAGAGGTTTTTTTTTCAATCACAGTTCTTGATTGATGTGAGTAATTACAGTTTTATCCCTTTTTTTTCCTCCATTTTGCTAAATCGATTTGAAGCATGCGTCTCATACGGCCTGCCACTCATTGTGGATTTTTTAATCTATTATTAATTACCGGCTTAATTGCACCATTGAGTAGTGTGATGTGATCAAAGGGTAAAGCATCATTCAGGATTCATTATGTTCTACTAAACATCGGCATATTGCAGCCTCATAACCTTTTAGCTCGAGGCTGGTGCGCAATGAAAGGGTGTAACTGTAGCTCAGACATTCGTTTCAGGGTGGGACTCATTGATTCAATTTATTCAGGGGACAGAAGACAGACATGTCCTGTGGCAAGCTGCACTAACGCACTAGTGTGCATGGTTCCTTTGCAAAAATATCCACAAGATGGCAGCATCTCTCTTTATGTGAAAAAGTCAGTAGTGAACAGCAGTGGAAGAAGTACTCAGATATGTAAATACAATAATGTAAAACTACTCTATTACAAGTTTTGCATTTAAAATCCTTCTTAAGTAAAAGTATAAAAGTATCATCAACAAAATGTACTTAAAGTATCAAAAGTAAAAGTACTGGTTCTACTGAAAAATGGCACATTTTACACTATTATATTTCACATACTATATTGTTAATACAGATTAAACAATGTTTGAAGTAGAGCTAGTTTTAATAGATGAATAACTTTGATGCAGTTATGTATTAGTGTAGTGGTTCTCAACCTAAGGGTCGGACCCCTCCAAAGGGTCATGAGATAAATCTGAGGGATCGTGAGATGATTAATAAGGAAGAAACGAAGAAACAACAAAGTTCTGTTTCAAAACTCTCCAAATTTTTGGGACTGTTGGGTCTTTAATTTATGCTTTTTTTGTGAAATACTGAATAATTTCACCCTTCTGGACCTCAAACAGTTATTTAAATGAAACCATCAGAGACGTTTAGAGGGGAAATGACTCTTTGACAGAACTGCTAACAAGAGGCCCCTAATAGACACCAATGTTGGGAACCATTGGTTTAATCTTTAACAGTGTATCACATTTTGTAAGCTTTTCATATGCAATATTGATCTGAAAAGTAGCTATAGTAATATAGTTGTGAAATAGTGAAGTAAGAAGAACAATATTTTCCTCTAAATTGTGGTGGATTAGATGTATAAAGTAGCAGGAAACGGAAATAGGAACCACAACTACCTCAAAAATTGTACTAAAGTACTACTTGAGTAAATGTTCTTACTTTCCACCACTGGCGGTGAATGTGTTCAGCTTCATTGTGGCTTGGATCCGAAATGTGTCCCCAGAGGTGAAGTGTTATCAGTTGTGTTTTGTTGGAATTGGCTTTACTTCCTCATTTTTTGAAGTCCCACTGCTTTGTGTGTAAAAAATAATAACAAGAATCGTAAAAACAATAATCAATCGCAAAACCCATGAAGCCTCAGTTGTAGAGGTGCCAGATACAAAAAAATCAAGGAGTACCTGCACACTGGTTTACACCACCCTTTAATTTTATTAGTGATGTTTTGACTAACTACACATCTTTCTCAGGCGAATACCCACGGGAAGGAAATGAGGCATATATATACAAATATATATAAATTAAAGAAAACTTAAAAATACAACAAAAAAATAGATCGTTTCATTTAGTTAATAAGATGGGTGCCACAGGTTAGCCAGACACTAGGGGGCAACAAGAGTCACTGAAAGACAAATACACTGTGTCAAAGATTAAGAGTCAATAAAAGACAAATATAGTGTCATTCAGTGTGTATTCAAAACTACCACAAACGGTTGGTATGAATAGACGATAAGAGGAATATTACAAATATATACAGAGAGGTTGAACTCCCTGGTAGACCAGGTTATGATCAAACTGTTATAAAACTCCAATAACGGAAATCCAAATAGACTTATTTGAGATTTAGGAGGAGTAATGCTCATAATATAGAAAAAAAGTAATGAAGTATCAAGCTGTTAAAACATATTTTTGAGCTCTTAAATAGCGCATAAGAACATTAGGGGTAAAATATGTACCTCAATAAAAAATAACTGAATGTCCTTAAAAAAGTTTTCTTTTAAATAAAACATTGTCAGAGATGGATTATCATGTATGAAAAACTGAAAATATTTCAGACTATCACAGAATATTACATACCGTTACATTTATTTTAACACCCTTAATTAGTATTTATAAGCCCATAAATATCTTATAAATGGTTTATAACACACTATAATATAGATTTGTGCAGTTATAAGGACATTTTTAAGTTTGACAACAATTATAATTTATCTTATGAAGACATATTTTAAATTATTACAACTGTGTTTCACTAGATCCTCATTCATTATCTGTTTTATACACTTATTGGCACTCAGAGAAGGAGTTATAGTGATTGACAAATACATTAATAAACACTTTAAAATGTCCGTATATCTGCCTACAGCTACATTGTGTTATAAATCATTTATCAAATGTTTATGCTTATAAATGCTAAATAGTGGGATTAAAGTAAAGTGTTGCCCTAAATTTGAAAACAGTATACATGCATTTTTTTGTGTGTTTCTTTGTGTGTGTGTGTGTGTGTGTGTGTGTGTGTGTGTGCGTGCATGACAGAGTGCAGAGGATCTCATGTAATCTCACGCGTTTGCCTTCACACCAGGCGTCAGGAGCCACCCATAAAAAACCTCCTTTCCTCTGCAACTGAACAAAAAGCCAAACACCAGTTAAAGGCAATATTCTTTATGACCCTTTCGTATTGATTGAGAGAAAACTTAGCAGCCCGGTGCCAGGTCGTATAAAAGCGCAGACCAAATGGGTGAAGCAACGTAAATCCTTTAGTCCCTTGTAAATAGCTTTAATACACCCGAGGCGCCAAATCACTTGACCTGCGTTAGCCCTGCCGTTTGGGGGCTTTCTGGCTGACTGAGCAGTGTGGAGCCAGCCCTTCTCCTCCCATTCTCTGGCTGTCAGTCCAGGTAATAGTCAAGGCCTTATTAGTGACACACTTGCTCTGCCTGGCTTCATGGCATCTCCTTTATTTAATCAACTGCTAAGAGCCACATTTTAGATAACTCTTTTCTTTGAGTGTTCAGTGAAAAATGTTCCAACTTTAATTCTATTCAAGCGCCGGATCTCTGTGTTTGTGTTGTTGGCCACATAATCTTGGAAAGTTAACAGCTTAGTGTGACTACAAACCAACTTTTGGGAACATCCTCGGAGCATCAGTGAGTCATGCTCCTGCCAGGAATTGTGAAATGGTTTGAGGTGTGAGGTGTATCCAAGCCAGATTTCATCGAGGTATGCATTATGTACACACATCAAGTGCGCACAGTACACCACTGTGTCTTGTTTTAATTCATTGCATACAAAGGCTTCTTGAGAGAAATATTTTTTTCAACATGATATCTAAAGTTGGCCACGCGCTATAATGAAAACTGTCTCTCAACTCGAATGTTCATTTCTCACTGGCCTGACAGCCGACATGCGCTTGCTTGGGTTGCTGAGCAAAGAGTGCCCGAGGGGCTGTGGACAGCTGCTCAGAGGGGTAAAAACTCTTGACAAAAGCAGCATTTATCCATGGTGGGTGCTGCAATGAGAGCTTGACCGCTGGAAATAAAGACACAGTATGTGAGAGAATATCCAAGGAAATGCCGTCACAGCCAGTTGTCCCTGGACAGGAGCACACAGCTGTTAGCCATACTGCTCCCAGGTCTAGACGCTGCTCTCTGCAGCATGATGTTACGCACACGAGCCTTTCTGAGCATCCACAAACAGTATTATATCAAGTAGTTCAAAGGATCAGTGCACATTTTTTCCAAATCTGTCTTAAAACAGTACTCACATGCCCATATGAAGCCATTTTTAATTGCTGTATATTTTTCCTGCTGATACTGGCCATTAAAAGGTCACTTCCCAGTGGGCTACCTCCGGGACTGAAAAGTGAAGCTAATGCGGAAGTGCCTTAAACTTGCATTCTCTCTAACAGCCAGCAGGGGGCGACTCCTCTGGTTGCAAAAAGAAGTCTGATTGGATAGAAGTCTATGAGAAAATTACCCTACTTCTCACTTGATTTATTACCTCAGTGAACATTGTAAACATGAGTTTCAAGTCTTCTTCAATACAGCATGATGTTCATTTAGTAAATTATGGTCCCATTTAGAGTCAAATAAACGATAAAGCAGGGGATGCTTTAGGGCGTGGCTACATTGTGATTGACAGGTTGCAAAAAATAAAGTACAAAAAATGCATTTCTTTAAATTCTTCATATCAAAATCCAATCATCCTTTAAGCTGGAACCAACCAATTTCAACCAATAATATCATGACATCCATCCATCAATCAATCTGCAACATTTGGCAACAACATAACATGAGTAACATAAGTACGGAAAACACGTCACAAACGTAACTTACAAAACAACAAAACACTGGTCTCAAACACCCGCCTCCTGTTTAAAAGTTGTGTGTTTGTTGGACCCACCCACCCGCCATAAGCAGTCTTTCTCACTTTTTGTTCACGTCTCATCTCTGAGCGTAGCATATTTATGCGGATGCATTTACATTACAGTCGCTACAGACAACATGGCATATAAATGACACGCCATGAAGTAAGAAAGGCTTATTGTTCTTATTGCACGCTAAATGCCCTGCGCACTAAATGCCGCATGATTGTGACTTTCATATGCCTTATACTGTATTGCCTTAAAATAAACAGTATTTTTGCACAGAGTGTAGACTGTGGATAGCCAGTATGAACAGGAGGAAAGATTACGGCAAGCAAAAAGTGCTTCAATGTACATATGGGCATATGACCATTAGTTTAAGACAGACTTGAAAATTGTGAACCTACAGTATCCTTTAACACGTACAGGAGATACAAGTGAGAAACTGCTAAATGTCTATTTTGGTTCAGGTGTAATAGAGTTTCACAGCTGTCAGGAGTACTTGGAGTTTTATTCTATACAACACAATCATGTGCCATGTTAAAATCTGATTACACTGGCAACACGCTCCGCCAACCACTCCTCAAGCGCTACATGCGTCCCGAGCTTGTCTACATGACATGTTTCGGCATTGTTCTTGTTGCCGTTTCTGCCTCTGGAGCTGAGTGATGAGACATAGCAGGAGGCAGGCTCGTGCATACCATTATCTCACAAAGCACTCATTACAGGAGTATCTCCCATATCCTCTATACCAGCAAAACATGTCACCTCACGCTCTCCGCCTCATTCTGAACACCGCAGCACTCAAACCAAACACCTCTTTGGCACGGGGCTCCACTCAAACCATGACTCACTTGAGTGAAATGCCTCAAACATTACGGTTGCCAAATTATGAAGTGAACAGAAATGTATGCATGGGGCTCGGCGGCCTTTTCCTGTAAGCATGGGGGCGGGGGGTGGACTCGACGCGGCCACTTGCAACCCACCTGTGAGCCCCTTTTTCATCAAAACAAACCGTCATGTTTTGCCACCATACATCATCAGTGCATGTATTTTATTTACTGTCAACACCAGCGCAATAAAAATGAGGTAATCGTCTGCAGACGAGAACATTAAATTACAGTTATAATTGCTCGAGTTCATTATGTAGGCTCTGCGCAACATGCTTCAACACTGATTAGTGCATAAACACCTGATCCCGGTAGTTATCGCTGTGAAAATCACCACATTATCTGCCTTTACATTTTGTTGAATGATCTGAGTGCATGTAAATGGGGCATACCTCTTTTATAAGGTAATTATATGTTTAGAGACTCCATGTCTGGATTAGTGAAAGTATGAATGCATCCTACCCTGAGAATTATCCATAGTTGCTCTGTAATTACCGTGGAACGATTATAAATATATATATAAAAAAAAAAACTCCAATACATCAACAATGACATCCATTGCATCATGTTAAGGTTAAAACCTGCGATCGCCCTGATAAGCAGCGATAATTAGCTACAGTACGGTGCTGCAAGATGGAAACAATTAAGCAGTTCCTGGACCTCGATTTAAATTAAATCAAATGTTGTAGGAAGCCCATTAGGTATTTGTTTATCAGGCGGTCATCTTGAGGTATGTCCTGAGAGTACCTTATCCGAAAACCAGTGTCACAATCAGAGCATCGCAGCAGACTGGAGCGGGGCTCAGGAGAGATGGGCTTGTCAGCAGCTGTTTCAGTCCGTCGCACGGTGTGGAAAAGCTCTGTCATGGCCTACCTAATGGTAATTGTTTGGAGCGGTGAGAGCCCACCGTCTTGTCTGCATGCTGGTATCTGAGGGGTTGGGAGTGGAGAAACAGGGGGGCTGTTATAGAGGAGATATTTCTTATTTTCCCCCAGATTTCCTCAGCTTAGAAAACAAAGTTTATACGGTGTTACAAGACGTAGGGATGCATATTTGAAACGTGGGCAAGTAAGGGACTGTATGAACATTATCCAGCGCTGTCTCACAGCAAAGCATGTAATAGACCCGCCTGTCCACCGGAAAAAAGCGTGTCAGCGTCACGTTTTGTGTCGCCAAGACGTGAATATTACACGCCTGCATGATGGTGTGATGTTGTGTAGTGATGGAAGTCTAACTTCAGAGCTAGTTACATAGTATATAAAGTGAGAAAGACTACCTACGGTGGGCAGGTGGGGAGGTGGATGGGTCCAACAAACACAGGACTTTCAAACATGAGACCGGTGTTTTGTTTTCCAAGTTATGTCACTGATGTTTGCCACATAATTTGTAGTGACAGTTGTCACGTGTTTTCTGTACTTACGGTAACTTGTTTCCGTATGTTTGCCTAAACCTAAGTGAGTGGCTTTGTCGCCCCATGCTGGTACTGCACGTTCATACACACCTTTAATATTCACGGACAGGCGGGTGTATCACACGCTTTGGCATGATATCGGGCTGCATTATCAGGGGGGTTACATACATCAGAGGTGGAATAAATACTCAGGACTTTTACTTAAGTAAACGTAGCAATACTACAGTGTAAAAACATTGAAATATAATATTCATAACTATGTATAATATATATTATGACAAGCTTGGAAATGGAGGGGTGAGCTGAGGGGATTTCAATTGGTTGCAATCTGTAACCTCACTGCAAGATACCTCTAAAACCTATACAATGGACCTTTAAGTAAAAGTACAAATGTACTGTATCTATAATAATCTATCACAATGTATTAGTTGATTTGTATTTTATACTAATAATCTAAATCTGCAAAGTAACTAAAGCTATCAAATAAATACAGTGGAGTAAAAAGTACAATACTGGTTTCCGAAATTAGTTGTCTCGTTACATTCCACCACTGATAGATAGATAGATAGATAGATAGATAGATAGATAGATAGATAGATAGATAGATAGATAGATAGATAGATAGATAGATAGATAGATAGATAGATAGATAGATAGATAAATAGATAAATAGATAGCTAGATACGGACGGATGGACAACTCGAAACACAATGCAATGGCTGTCGTCGACACGGAGGCATAAAGAGATTTACTGCACTGTGTCAGAAGTTACAGAAATGTACATTTGTCATTAAGACATTATTGTTTAAACTGGTGTACACCCTCTTTGTTACATTCTTTGTTCTTAGCCTCTTTTAGATATTAATAATGAAATGAGTTGAATCAATTCATTACCGCTGCATTATTTTGACATGCAGGGGAGGGTGTTGCTGTTTTGGGGGAAGAAGACAAGGAGAGGGTCCAAAGAAAACATTAATAACAACTCTGTGGACTCTCAGCCCCCCTCCACACCCTAACAATGTTCACACAGTCCCTAAGATAGAAGGAAAGGTGAGGAAAAGTGGGAGACGAGGAGAAAGAAAAGGGAGAGAAAAGTGTCGGGAAGAGAGAGAGAGATGGCGTCTCAGACAGACTGTCTGGCTGCACCGGGATCTCCAGCACTCAGCGTCATATGATTCTGGGGTCAGAGGTTATCCCCACTGATGAATATCGGGCCGAGCCTCGTCTCCCTCACAAAAGAAAGGGAGTTGTTTTCACTCCCTGGGTCTGGAAAGTTTATTTCAGGAATCCATCCTGCCAGCACAAGACTGTAAACCTGTCTCAAGGCCGAAGAGTTACGTCCACAAATATTACTTCTTTAACGGTTTTACTGCCCTGCCAAAACATCGAGAGATGCTCTTTCTCATTCAAATGCATCTAATCACACGGCAGTGGGAGAAAGAAGGTACATACTGCGAGTGTGTATATTTACTACTGAAACATACATCCCTGGGATTTTGACAGGATTTGGAAGATTATAGTTTGCAGTCTGTGGACTGTGTGAAAGTACACTGCTGTTTTGTGTTTATCCTTTCATACTGAACGCCTCTTCCCACATGCCATCTCATTTTATCCCTGCGTCTTAAGGTGGTAATACACCAGCTTTTTATGCAACCGTCTCAGCAAAAGTCAAAAAAAGTGAAAGACCGAGTACGTATTTGATTATTTCCTAGGTTATTTCTGTACTTACGGTTATTCTGTGTATCTTAATCTTTTCCCCAAATGTGTAAACTCTATAATGAATAATCACGGGGCATTTCAAATAACACTGTCAGCGGGATTTCTACTAAAAGCTTCTGGGAGATTATAGCTGCCCAGGAGTGACAAGTGTGATATATGAGATCACACATGTGAACAAATGGATGGCAGACGCCTGGGCATTTATGAGCCTACTGGATCAGTCGCCGCCAGGATATACACAATCGTTTGACAGTCTTGATTTGCGTAATGAAAAACCACACCGGCTCTCCCTGCAGAGTGAGAAAGGGCTGGTCTGACACCGACTGAGGTGTTTCAGAGAGTCGAGCTGCAGGGGGAGGAGTGGGTAGAGAGGTTTCGAAGCTTCTTCCCTCAAGCCTGCAAGCAAGGGCAGAGACACCATCAATACCCGAGAGTGGATTCACCAGAACTGTGGGCGAATAGATGCGGTGGATGATAGCGAGGCAGGGTGTGGCTAGGTTTGAGGTTTACAGTTCATTAACACGCTAACAATATTTGATGAGATAGAGAGAAAAGAGAGAGAGAGAGAGAGAGAAAAAGGGTTATCAAGGGATGACATGAAACAAAATCTTGTTTCTTGTTAACATGCTGCTTCCCATCAACACAGAAATTAGATCAGAGACAGCCATTACAAATTTTTGCTGCTTTCACACGTTTTTGAGTTATGATTCCCTCTATTTATGAAGTTTGTTCCTCTGCAAGTTTACATTTAACTTTCATTTCACTTATCTAACTATAAAGCGAGGAATCTCTGTCTGTCTGTCTCTCCGTATGTCCTCCGTATATCTCTAGAACCGCTCATCCGATCTACTTCACACTTGGCGGGTGTATTGCTGGGGACCCAAAGGAGTGCAGTGTCGAATGTAGTACAATTTGGCCAAATGGTGGCACTTTTATCAACAAATTTTATGTTTCGGCCTGTAACTTTTGAACCGTAAGTCTCAAAATCAAAATACCCCCCCCAAACAAAAATTTCATATCAGCCCACTTTGTGTCTAGATTGTTTTTGAGCAATCGTCCCAGAATTTGTTGAAGAACATCTCTGGACTAGTTACTTTTTTGGATTTTTGATGTTCTGTTCAGTTTTTTTTATAGCTCGCCCTCAAAGTTAGCTAAAATGCTGTGGGCAAAGCTTACATTACAAAATATTCTATATCAACTGAACGCTTTATTCTATTGCAACCACATTTGGCGGAGATGTGCAGAGATGATGTCTGAGTGATAATGACAAATTTGGTACCATTTGGCCAATAAGTAGTGCTGTAGCATCATCATCTAACTACGAAGCTAGGACTTTCTGTATGTGTGTGTGTGTGTGTGTGTGTGTGTGTGTGTGTGTGTGTGTGTGTGTGTGTGTGTCCTTCGCATATCTCATGAAATATTAATTCGATCAACTTCACACTTGGTGGGTGTATTGCTGGGGACCCAAGGACGTGCAGTGTCGAATTTGGTGCAATTTGGACAAGTAACACGTTTAATATTAATAAACATTGAATAAACAAGCAAGCAGCGCTTTGTGCAGCAGCGGGAGCGGTGCTTCAGGGCTCTGCGGATTGAGTCGAGCATGTCGTCTGCAGCGGGCCCATTTTATTCACATAAAATGAGTGTCAGACTCGTTCAAGAGCTTTTACACCCAGAGGTGGAATGTAACAAAGTACAAATTTGATGTACTTGTACTTTATTTGAGTATTTTCTTTCCATGCCACTTTCTACTTCTATTTCACTTCGTTTCAGAGGGAATTTTTTTAACTTGATTACAATAATTTGACAGCTTTACTTAAAATTAAGATTTTTGTGTATACAAAACATATGAAGAACTTGTGAAATGTGAAGTGAATACTGAATTTTATTAACATGAGATTTTGATGTATAAATAATGGTCTCATACCCTCACTGATGAGCACTACACTCAGCAGACTGATAGACGATTGTTTATATATTAAATAATAGCAGCCAATAAGTCCTTGGGGGACACCTTTCCCTATATTACCTAAATTCAAGCCATTTAATAGAAGATACTGATTTCTGTTATTGGAATTTTAAATGAATGAAACCAAAGCAAAGTGGATCAAGACAGTCCACTAACAAAGTGTATCATTAAGAGCATTACGTCGACTAGATCAAGTGCTATAGTTACATCAAGAAATATAGCATCGGCCAATTTCCCATTTTCAGAAGATGAAAATATGTCATACGAGCTGGAGTTGTGGAGTAATTGGTCTAAACATAAGTTTTTCCTCAAGTAGTAGTGACGCCACTCGTGTGTCGTCTGCTTCATCACTCTGGGGCCCCTCAGCCTTATCTCTGCAAGACCTTATCTTATCCACACCATCAACCTCAGACTAGCCGCACCCTCAGACATGAGCTACCGGCCCACAACATGACCAGGTCTGCTGTTTTATTCCCAGGAGCCCCCCACGCCTGAGTCGCCTCACCGGCACCGCCCCGCTCTATCTCCTGCTATCACTCTGGGAAAAGATAATGAGGGATATTTGCCCTTATTAGTGTCAATAGTGTTATTTAAGGCCTAATCATCTGTCATACAGAGATGCGTGTATTACACTGGATATCTGACATGTTTTTCATAACAACTGCTGTTGCATAAAGGACCCTAAGAACATACTGCTGTAACTGGAGGCTTGAGGAATTGTAAGTTTAAACAGATGGACTTTAGTTAGAGGTTAAATCTGGTACATGAGGCAGCAAAGAAAGGCTACATGTGGTTAAAGGGACAGGTGCATACAGGTGATCTGAAAACAACTGGTAGTAGTAACTGTAGTTTGGCCCACTTACAATGTCAGCAGTTGCAGCAGCAGCAAAGGTTGACAAACAGCTCATTGGGGATACTAAAGGGATAGTTTGGGTGTTTTGAAGTGGGGTTGTATGAGGTACTTATCCATAGTAGGTGTATTACTTACAATAGATGATGGTCGGTGCGCCCCCAGCTTGGAGAAACAGACATGAGTACCCTCACCGGAGCAAAGCAATAAAGTGCTGTGGACGGCAGAAAAACACATTTTAGCCACCTAAAAGAAAGGCTCACTTAAATAAAACAATAACTGTTTAAGTGTATGCTATATTAAGAATGGTTTCACGCTTTATCTTGCCATCATACAGCCCTTTCCTTCTCCTTTCAGATGGGGAACTGAACGCAGACAGTCAGCTACTGTAAGTAATACACGTACTATGGAAGTACCTCATAAAACCCAACTTCAAAATACTCAAATCCCTTTAAGGTACTTAAAATCTGACCCCGTCGGACTCATAACGCATTCAAATCTGAACAGACATATACATGATTCACATATTCATAAAGGTAGTTTGACTTACTTTTTCCTGAGGATATCATTATCTCCAATGTCCATCTAGAAATCATAGAAAAAAGGCACTCAACTTGACTGAATATCACCACGTTTTTAAGTTTTCTTCAGTATCAAAGTAATCCAGTGGTAGTTGTCTGTATATCTATGGGTAAATTGCAAACAGGAACTGCTAATAGCTAATTCGGCATACTTTTAATGGTGCCAATTTGCCAAAATGTAAACAAATATAAGCTAAAGTTGTAGCCCACCATGTAACGTCTAGGCCTTTTTTTCACAGCAGCCATTTTGACTTGTCATAGTAGGGAGAGCACAGGTGTTACTAATAACACTAACGATGGCTCTGTTCTATTCAAGTGTCCCAGTGAGAGTGACAGTGAGCCAGAATGCACAATACCAGGTAAATACTAAATGAAATTCAGCCGTCATTAATTTCATTATTTACACCTGTGCTTTTTCTACTATGACAAGCTAAAATGTATTCCATGAAAAAGGCCTATTGGGACAGTGCTTCCTGTTTACATCCCCCAAAGCCTTATGGGAACCGTAGTTCCAAAACCCAAACAGATGTAAAGTGATGTGACAGGATGTGACAGGATGTGACAGGAGGTGTCCGGAGGCGCAGGTGTCTCAATATTGATTAAATTTGTCTCAAAATTGTTTTTCAATTGTGGTCATAGTGTCAAACATTGAAAACCTGTGGTTTATTCCGTACTAAAATCCAAGTGTAAAAACAACAAGTTGCACAGCAGCCCGTTTGCACGAAAAGGCGTAGGCTATAAATGCCACGATAATGCACAATGCGTTTAGCGTGCAATGAGTATGCCTTTCTTGATTTCCGAATGTCTTTTGTATGCCATGTATCGTGTACAAATAACAATGTAAACACATCTGTGTAAAAATGCTACAGTAAGAGTTAGTGACATAGTATAAAATGCGAGAAATACCACAGACTTTTAACCGAGAGACCTGTGTTCGAGACCGTTGTTGACTGTTGGGTTTTTTGTAAGATACGTCAGTGACATTTTTTCACGTGTTTTTTATTGACGTTTGTGATGCGTTTTCCGGTGATGTTTCCACACGTGTTTTCTTAGTTTTGCTTACTTATTTTAAGCCCAACCATGATGTTTTCCCTTAACCTAACTAAGTGGTTTTCTTGCCTGAACATAAGTTAGTGGTTTCCTTGCCTAAACCTAGCTGTGGATGTTTGCGTGGCGTACAAATGACCCGCAAAAACACTAAAATGCGTACTCATGACACGCGGAATGTCCGTGCAATGTTGTGGTATTTATACGCCTTCCTGTGAGACGGGGTTGTGCACTTTCCAGTGTTTATGCTAAGCTAAGATAGCTGTCGCCAGGCTGTAGCCTCATATTGAAGGCACAGGCATGAGGGTGATATCAATCTTCGCATCTGACTGTCGGGAAAAATATCTAATAAACACATTTTCCAAAATGTCAAACTATTCCTTTAACACACATAAACACAAGCAGTGTAGAGAGAGGCTTGAGATAAGTCAGACAAAGCAGGTTCCAAATGAGCACAATAGGTCTTGGGTCTGCGTGTGCAATTGTCCCTAATTATGACAATAATTCAAGGGAGCTCCACATTCCAGTGCCTCTTATGGTTTTGCTGCTATGTATCTTGGAGCCTGTGGAGCCATTAACACGATACCAATCTCACCAATGGCTCCAGTTTGGGCCTCCCGTGGGCTCCTGAATGCAACCTGTCCAGCTCGAGGGGATCCAAACATCCACCTAACCCTCCCTCCCCTCTACACTCAGACACTTTTCTCCCCGAGGAGGTGGGCATCAGGACAAACAATCAAAACCAATGACAGATCCACGTCAGACAGAGCGTAATTATGGGAACAGCGTTCTGAGAGATACTGTGTCATTAAAACCCACCGTCTCCACTCCAACTACACCAGACTCTTTCCTGCTGCCTGTCCATGCTGTGAGGTGTGTGTGTGCGTGGATGTCAAGCTGGACCAGTGTTTCTAATGTGTCCCTTGTCCTCATATAACTTTTTGTGTAATTGCACCAGAGGTTGCTGAGTGAACCTGTAAAGGTGCAGAGATGTAGACATGACAGAGACATGAGAGAGACAAAAATCTTTTTAGGGGCCATGCTTGACTGAGGGAAGCCTCAATTGCACTTGACAGCCGCAATTTGAGAACTAAATTGCTGAAAATACTTACATAGCTGCTGTCTGATTTTGAAACCGCCCAGACACCATTAATACAAGATTATTCAGATGAAGATATGACATATTCGGTTTGCGTCGGCTACAGAAAAGTGATCGTGGCCAGCTTGCTCCGATAGCACCATATTGCAGCCCGTGAGCAGCTGCAGCGTTATCCCTCAATAGTGGACCAAATTCTGAAATTGTTGTTAATCAGTTAGACACAAAACCATGAAAAAATAGGGTCCAGGTTGAAAAATACCCAAATTACCCTTGTAGCCTTCAAATTTCCAACAGTTTTTTCAAAGGCTGTGTTCATGATAAGGTACACTGAGGTGCATTTTGCACACTGCCTATACGCAGATAAAGCCTCTCAATAGGATGAAGCAAAGGGTTATAAGTAGGCCTAGCCTACAGTAAGTCAATGAAGGTAAGAAAGGGATAACAGCAACACTTCCTAATAAAGGGATAAGCTGTAACTTGTGACTTTGTTAATGTTTAATAAATCATTCTGCGTCAGTTATAAGCCATTAAGAAAACTACTTTTTGATTGCCAGGTTGTGGAAAATCTTCCTCCTCACTGTGGTCATAAATGTAGAAGTACATCATTAACACAGGGTCACATGTCTACCACTTTCTAATAAGTCATCATGTCTGCCAGTTTTAAATATAAAATCATTGATAAATGTTTGTTACAGTTATCCATCAAGTTTGCAGTTAGTGTAAATGTTGACCACTTGGGGGCAGCAGAAACAAGCTGTGAACACCACCACTGACATATTTTCATCTTTTAAGTTGTTATGGCACACTTAATAACTAACAGTTGCCTATTAACACATCCAGCAGTTACAAAACACCATTATATTTAGAGTCATGTTTCTGGACATCTGATGAATGTGCGTCCAATATTCACTCTCCTTTTAGCTCTGCGTTTGGTCTCTACCGACTCCTGCAGGAAATATCTGGCTCTCTAGCTGTTAAAGTCTCCGCTATGTTCACCAGCTAGTCACTTACTGTGTTTCTCTGCCTTCTATTGCTGAACAGATAGTGTGCAGTTGGTTTTTAGAGTTTTTTTTTGTTGTTGCTAAAAACAGCTGCAAAACAGCTAGGCCTATTTGAGAGTGATGAAAGTGAACCAAAACAGTGAAGTTGCCATCCAGAAAACCAAAACAATTACCCCAAAAAACGCTATAAAGCTCAGTAGAGCTGTAGGTGATAGGTCCGTCACTACGAGTGACTCCTTTCACATACTTATGTGATCCATTATCCAACATAAAAATATTGATTGGAGGAGGATTTTGCACAACCTGGAAACCCAAAAGCTGTTCTTATTAATGGCTCATAACTAGGGCTGTCAAAGTTAACGCAATAACGCATTAACGCAAAACTGTTTTAACGCCACTAATTTCTTTAACGCATTAACGCAATCGATCTTTCGGAGGATGTAGCAGGCTCAGTTTTAATGCTGTCATACTAGCTTGTCGCAAAGAAGGATAAATGAGGAAAGTGAGGAAAGACTGTGATGGCCATTTTCAAAGGGGTCCCTTGACCTTTGACCTCAAGATATGTGAATGAAAATGGGTTCTATGGGTACCCACCAGTCTCCCCTTTACAGACATGCCCACTTTATGATAATCACATGCAGTTTGGGGAAAGTCATAGTCAAGTCAGCACACTGACACACTGACAGCTGTTGTTGCCTGTTGGGCTTCAGTTTGCCATATTATGATTTGAGCATATGTTTTTATGCTAAATGCAGTACCTGTGAGGGTTTCTGAACAATATTTGTCATTGATTTGTGTTGTTATTATTGATTTATAATAATAAATATATAAATACTTTTGCATAAAGCAAGCATATTTGCCCACTCCCATGTTGATAAGAGTATTAATTACTTGACAAATCTACATTTTGTACAGATAAGAAATGTGCAATTAATTTGCAATTAATCGCAATTAATCATGGACAATCATGGGATTGATCATGATCAAATATTTTAATCGATTGACTGCCCTACTCATAACAGATCTATAAAACATTAGTATTTATTTAACATTAAGGCCATTAATAACAGTTGATAAACCCTGTATGAAAGGTGCCTTATTAGAAAGTGGTACCCAAATACATTAATCTTAGTGTGAAAAACTGCAAGTAATGAGCTCCACTACATCGCATTTATCTTTCATCTTCCTGTCCACTTGGGACGGTATCACAGCAACAGGTTTGTTTAGGGCCGCCTCCGTATCAGCAGGACTTGGACAGCTCGGCTCTGTCTGGAGTAACTTAGGCTGCTGTGAAAAAATCCATGGCATGCTAAAAACATAATATACAGGAGCCTGGCATCCCTAAGAGAGAGTCTCACTGTCTGTTCCTCTCTGCAGGTAGCCATGTTTGGAAGTGCTGACAAACAGAGAAGAAAGACAGAATGCTTGGGGTCCGGGCCGGTGGCTGGCTTCTCGCCAAAATGTCACATCCTCCTCATATTTGGGCTCCAACTATGGTCACCTTTCATAACCATGCTGGATTGTGTGTGTTTGGAGACTTTGGAGAGCACTTTTAATAATAAAGAGAAGTTATTTGGATTGGCTGCCCTGCTTTATATGACTTTTGAGTTTGTAAACAAAGCATAAGGTATTAAAAATGTCACATTTAGTCTCCCTTTGTCTTAGGGACGCCTGTGAACAGGGGGATTTGCTTAAAGCCGTCACCCAATGAGTCACTAAGGTAGAGGAATCTCATAATTAAGGCCTCATTAAAGCTACACAGCACAACTATGTTGGTTTACTGGGCAGACAGAAACCTCACAGATCCACAATGGGGCCATTCATAATACCTCACTTCTCCGAAGGAAAAGAGAAAAGGCAGTTGCTCTTAGCATTTCGGCAGATGTAATTGCAATCACTCAGCTTGTCTGATGCTGATAATGGGGCGATGGGAAATTCCTGTCAGAGTCGTGGCGCAGGGTGGTTTCGCAACCACTTTGGCAGGCTCCGTGTTCCACTGCAGGGCAGCGAATGCGTTACGGCATGCTCACATAGCTGTCATTAAACACATTTTGGAAAGAAAAAAACATAAGACAATCAAAACTCACAAGTGTGTGCCATTCTCCTGCTTCTTGAGCAATGAAAAGGCAAATATTATGTAAACGTGTATCGTCTGTCATCCCCGCACTGTTAAACATGTTGAAAGACTGCAGCTTATGAAAAAAAAAGGGAAAGTGAATATGCTTTAGAAATCCCACTCACCCAATATACACTATAAATTCTGGCTGAGCTATTTTCAACGTCTTTATTTTCATTTGTCACTTTCAAAACATTTCTCTTGACTGGTAGTTTATGTGAAAACTAAGCTGTGGGGAAATAAGAACATAATATTAACTGGTACCTAGAAATGTTTGGCAGTTCATTTGAAAATAAAAAAAAAGCAATGTTTGTTTTCCAAATTTTGGCTTTTCAGCAAGCAGCCCATTCCCGTCTGAAATGTGTGCTACAGTAGGTGGCTGAAATAGCACGTGGGTGCGATGTTCTTGTGGTTGGTTCTTGGGTACAGTATGTGACACTTGGCATCTCAGCAATGCTTCCATGAGAAGCGTCTATTATAAAAGCATTCATGCAATGATGCTAACAAGCTCATTTTACTGGCTGGACAAGCATTTGTGCAATAAAGTCCTTCTTAGTAGTGCTTTGTGAGACCACCCAAGAAACAATATAGTGATATTAAAGAATTTCTAATCATCTCCAAAGAGTAGCAATAAAGTCCCATTTACTGGACTGCAGTACGTTGTGATGGACAACAGCTATTCAGTTTTAATTAAACTGGAAACTTGAGAAATATATAATACATGGAAAACAGCCTGGACAAAAGGTAATATAGATTTAGTTCCCTGAACACATGATCCTGACATACAGAGGGTCTCATTTCAAACACCAAAATGTTTTGGTAATATTTTATAGGTAGTCATGAATTCACTTGGCAGTCTGCCAGTGTTTGCAAAGGTATTTGAGGTATTCTGGGTATTTTGCAATTCAAATGATGGCACAGAGAAATGTTAAGTGTTGTTGAACTCCAGGGGACATTTTCATAAATAAATCTGAGATACTAGAGAGAAAAAAAGAAATTCTGATCTAAGCTATTCAATACAGTTTAGATATTACCTCCCCTGAGCAAAAGATAACAAAGTGTTTAAAGAGGATCTATTATGCTTTTATTTTTAGGTTCATACATAATTGGGGTTTCTACTAGAACATGTTTACATGCTTTAATGTTCAAAAAAACGCTTTACTTTTCTCATACCGGTTGTTGTGCTGCAGCACCTCTTTTATAAACGCTCTGTTTGAGCTCCTTTTGCACTTTTACAATCCTTATGTACAGAGATACCAAATAGAAACATTTTTTAAAAGTTTAATTTCAAATTACAGCATAGTATGGGTAATAAAAAAATAGCAAAAAGATATAATTTTATTCTTGCAATAATCTGTGGTTTCACGAGAGTCCACGAGAGTGTCAATCAACAAGTGATTCTTACATTTCCTCAAACATAAATACCATATCAAATTTCATTGCTTTCCAATGTTACTGGTGTATTAGTTATTATAAATTACAAACATCTATATGTCAAGAAAATAATAAAATATGGTAAAAAATACACAGATGATAAATGATAACACAAAATAGACTGTAAAAAATAATCTTAAAGTTAACAAAACGTTCTCTTGCAGCTCTCTTAGTCAAAAGGTCAATTTGTCTGACACATTTAAACAAGACTGACGGCGTATTCACATTATCGCAGAAAAACAGCTTTTGCACGCCCCATCTCCATTATTGTGGCGTGTTGTGACGGCTCTGTGAGGATGCCTGTGGTGTGCGGAAAGTTCAGATTTGTTGAACTTTGACCTGAGCTACACAGGCATCTGTGAGCGCAGCCAATCGCAGTTGACCAATGCTTGAACTGAAAGATGGAAAACCAATTACTTGTGTCTTTGAATTTCCAGAAGTATAAAATAATAAAGTTTACATCAAATTGAGACCAGACAAAACAGATATTTGCTTGGCGAAAAATCAACATACACATGCAGCAACGAGATTTTTATTACAAAGACACTGAGCCTCTAAAATGTAGCGATGTACTGCTAGCGACACTGGCATCGTAGTTAAGGTGGTGCCATTTGGTACAGCACCACTAGGACACGCGGAATGGTAAAAACAGCACCGACCAACGCGGAACGCAAGACCGTTGTTTTTCCATTATAATGTGAATATGCCATGCTAGTCTACAGCCATGCTAGCGGCTCTATAAGACTGTACTGAGGCACAACGGTTCTTAAATGCTAACAGCAGCATGCTAACATGCTCACAATGGCAATGCTAACATTCTGATGTTTAGCAGGTTTAATGTTCACCATCTTAGTATAGCGTATTAGCATGCTAGCATTAGTTACAATTATTCAACATGAATGCGTGTACCAAATTCCATGCCAATCCAACCTATAGTTGTGATATTTCACTCAATACCATGGACCGAATGTCCGAGATTGCCAAGCCACTAGCATGGCTAAAAATGCAGTAATAGAGTGGTGCAGGGATGACGTATTTTTGTAGGCCATCCAGGAAGTTAGCATCGCACTGGTTCCCTCAACAAAAAGACAATGGGATTTTTCCCTTGGGTTTTGGATTATTGCAGAAAATAAGCTCTAAACAAACGTTTACGATACGTGTATTGTTCAGCAAGATAATCTTCACAAATGAACACCACTTTTCAGATTTTTGAAGCTTGAATGCAATCGGCAGAAGAAAAAGCTAACTTTATCGCTATGCTATAAACAAACTACACCACAGTCGCATGAGCGTGAGTTTAAACAATGAGGCTGTAAAGGTGGACGTGTCATTTAGCCACTTGTTAGCAACCGCCTTTTTTAAGACACATAAAAGCTTCAAAATTCACGAGTGGGATATTTACTAATTTTATATCGAACAAAACATCAAAATCTTGTGTTAACCACAGACCTTATTACAGGCATCCAACTAAAAACCCATTGACGTCCAGACAAGGGAACCGAAAATGCAACATTTTTAACTCATTTCCAGGTTTTGGGACTAATTCCTGTAGCACTCCATAGTTATGTTACAAAACATGTAATTACATATAAAGGATAAGATCATGTGAGGCCTTATTCTGTCTATTGAGCATGTTTCCATTGTCCAGTGTACTCACAGTCTATGTACCATATAACATATATAAATGTGAGATTTAATCCATGATAAAATATAGCTATAGTTCATGAGTGTGTACATAATAGATCATGTAGACAAAAAAAACATTAACATGTCAATATACATTAAATGCACAAATGTACTTTCTCGTGTTCCCTAGCGCTTCCAACATCTATCCAGAGAACATTAAAAAACTGATATTTTTGGTTTACCGCAAAGGTCTTCAACAACCACGAAAAATATACTGTAACAGACGTATTCACTGCTTTATTGTATTGGTGAAGCAACAGGCATCCAAGTTCCTCAGGGAAGTGGCAGTGATGCACTGTGAAAAACAAACTCAGTCCTTGAGTTCCTCACACTGTCCTTTCACCATCTGACAAGCAGTCAAGTCCATGTCAGCCTCACTTCCTTCCTTCAAACCTCCCCTGTGGTTTGGTACTGTGTGATGGTGCTCATAAGCAGTCCGTTAAAAAAGAAAACTCAGAAAGAAAACGGCAGCAGTGGATAGCTTCGATGAAGCCCTGTTCATGTTGTGAGGCTATACGCCAAGCAGCATGCCCATAAAATCTGAACCGTTCTGTATTGTGATGGAAGCGCCTGCTGCGTTATCCACAAATATGGAGGTGTACTGCCCAACCTGAAGAGGAAAACACACAACTTTGATGCAGGAAATATTTCGCACAAATACAGATATTTAATGTTTGTGTGTTTCTTAGTGTGCTACTCACCTGTAGCTCCAGCAGCCCCTGCACGCTGACAGTGAATATCTTGCTGTTACTTTCTAATCCAACAATCATCTCCAGGGAGCTGCAATCATATTTAAAAAGAAAAGATAGAAGAGAGAAAATTTGAATAAATATTGTTTTCAACAATTTGTGTCAAATTTGCATTCTTTAAGACCTTGTTAAAGTGCAAAATGCCTTATTTTAAAGGGGTCGTTCGATATTTTGAGAAATGTTTGCTTTCTTACTGAGTTAGATGAGAAGAATATTGATACCACTCTCATGTATATATACGGATGCTAACACCAGCAGCTGGCCAAATTAGCTTAGCACAAAGACAGGAAAAAGGGGGAAACGGCTAGCCTGGCTCAGTCTAAATCTGCGTACCAGCACCTTAACCTCACTAATTATCACTTTATATCTCGTTTGTTTAATTCGTACGAAAAACAAAGTGTAAAAACAACACTTTTACCACATACAACCCTGTGGGATTTTGTTACATTTGGACAGAGCCACGCTATCTGCTTCCTCCTGTTTCCAGTCTTTACTATTCTACACGACAATCAAGACGATTTTGGGCCCGATTCCCACCTCCCGACAATTGTCAACAAAGCCCCGATTTTTTGATGGTTCTAAAGATTATCTTTCCAGATACTCCTGTGGTGTGAGGTTTCTTAAGAGCGTTTCTTACATCCCCCATTCGGCCCTCAAATCGTAAATATTAAACATGTTCAATATTTACGATCGGATATCCTATTGCGTGTGGTGAACCCCGAGGACAGCCGATGATGCAGTTACG
Source organism: Sebastes fasciatus (assembly GCF_043250625.1). Taxonomy (NCBI): domain Eukaryota; kingdom Metazoa; phylum Chordata; class Actinopteri; order Perciformes; family Sebastidae; genus Sebastes; species Sebastes fasciatus. The sequence continues at coordinate 10,481,763 of NC_133802.1, read as the reverse complement.
TTGGAAAGAACAATAGCTAATTGAGAACCAAGCTGTCTGAAACGAAAGGACAACCACTGGCGTCATGGCGGCTGCGGCTAATGCAAAACGCGAGGGATGAAGTAGTAGTAAGATGGACCTCAGAAATGGAGGACCAACTTGTTGGTTTGTGGCAACACCACAAGTGTTTATTTAACGTGTCTCCATGACTTCATCCCTCGATCCTTTGTCAATTTTCAGTACAAAGTAGTGCAAAAATATTGTACCCTTTATTTTGCTTTAATTTCATTCACGGAAATAAAAACAAGTGATTGCCTGATAACACCAGCTATATGTTACTTCCTTTACCCCTACACCACCTCTGGGTTGTAACACTAACATCGCTAATTCTTCCTGTCCATCGTCTGCCATGTTTGTTCACACTAAAGTCACGTTTGATCGCGAGAGATTTTGCGAGATTTTCTTCTTTTTTTTTAGTTGGGACTCTTGTTGTTGATGAATGAATCGGTTTGGGTGTGATGTGCTGTTTTGGCCAAATCGTTGCTCACCACCCACAATAGGAACAAAACTATTAAATTGAACATAACATGTCGTTGTGTGGGGTCTCTCACATTTTCACCATCTGTTAAGATTTGAAAAATCTTTTAGTGTGGGCCAGCCTTAAGCTAAATAGATACAATTGGTAGCTTCACAGGAAGCATACAATCATGACAGTGGTATCAATCTTCTCATCTAACACTCAGCTAGAAAGAGAATAACCTCATTTCCCAAAATGTCAAACTTTTTCTTTAACAACTCAGTGCCCTCAGAGTCTATAGATGGTTGTAACATCGCTGCAGGCTTTAACCACACAGTGAGAGCACTGGCTCCTGTTAAGTGGAAAATGCTACATTTTTATGGCAAATCAATCATGTTTGTCTTCACTCCAACTGCCATCACAATGAGCCTCATTTCACATTCTCTGCATTTTCATGTGTGGGAGGGCGAGACTGGCTGGGGCTTTGGCTCGAAAAAAAAGCTAAAGCCAAGGACTCTTTTGGGTTAGGTAACCCATCATAATAATATTATTTATACGTTCCCCTCATTGTACCAAGCTAGAGGGGAGGCTGCGGAGCTCTGCACAGTCCGGGGGAGACTTTAGGGAGCAATTCATTTCTGCACTTTTCACTGACTTTATGTAAATAGAAATTTTGAAATGTTGGAAAGAACTCAGAACCTTCCACAACTGGATTTGTAATTTTTTCGCCATGTAGAAACGCTGCATCAAACACTTCATTATCTGTCTCCCACGTCCCAAACAAGGGCATTTCACTGCTGTGCTGCTGCATATAACAGGCTGCCTGAAGTGTCAAAGGTGAGTCTATAAAGATTAGTTAGGCGACAGGGACGAGAGCTCCAAGTGAGAGGACATTTCCTTTAAGAGACCTGCTCTGCTTTTATACAGGAAATGCCAAACTGGTTCCACACAAACTGTAACAGACAACACCTTTAACAGCTCATAAATTCTGGTGACAGTTAAGGCAGCATTAAACACCAATAAAATACCACTGTTACACAGGGAAAGTAAACAATTTGTCCAAACAAGAACGTCAAGAATGCGAAGTGTGGCTGTTGCGGTCAGATTAGTTACTTCCCGAGATCAATTTTATGAACTTTTAGTGGTGGTATGACTGACCAGCATGTGTTTTAGCCATAACAAATGAAAACCACATGGATACAATCTGTTGAGGTAACAAAGAGTGTTAAGTAGAAATGATGGCGTTTACACAAGCACTAGTATTGTTGTTATGATCAGGTTCTTGGTTATGTTTCAGAAACCTGGCCTTTTCCCGGATTTGAGAGCCTGGATATGCTACCTGGAGTTCTCCAATAGAAATCAGGAGTCAAAACCAGTATAAGACTCAAAACTGGGATACTAGGGCGCAGAATACAGAATACAGAATACAGAATACAGAATACCTACGTGTATCGGTGGCAGAGCGATTCAATGCAGATCAGCACCCGAACATTATCCCTGGCCTTGAGTTGACTCTTACTCCTCTTCACCTCATTGTGGTCTGTAAGGAGGAAAAATGTTCACAATCACATGAAGATACTGACTCACGCATCGCTCACAAATATTCATTCCTCGCTCACTAAAGCCCCTCCCCTGAACAGGGATTGTCCAATAAGAGTTTAGATGGTGGTGCATTTTTTTAGCCTTTCCAAAACCAAAAACACCAGAGCAAAAGAGTAAGGAATGGATTTAACTGTGTTTATATGCTCTGACATAAGCTTAGTTTGCATATCCAGCTAACTAGCTTGCTTCCTGCAGTAATAACCTTATCTGCTAATACTGCATTAGTAACCTGAGTTAGTGTTACGTTTACCAAGCACATCGGTTAGTCCTCATCCTTAAAGCCTTTTCTCTTGTAACATTAAAAATTAAAATACGAACAAGTGTGTATTAAGCTAAGCAACCAGAGTTATATTAGAACAAACTAGTCTGATCTTTCACTTTTTCCATATCATACGTACAATACTAGGCTTTACTAGCTCTACACTGTAATACAAGAACAGTGCCGTTTCTTTATTTCCATATCGTCTAAATGAATGATCAATGGGTGAAGGTATTGCCTGGGACATGCAGCTTCAGTGACTGTGATTTACCAATGTGGACATTAGCAGAGAACTGGTAGATCCCAGTGATGGGAGCTGTGAATCTCCCGGTTGACTGGTCCATTCCTGACCCTCTGAGGAAGGCCCCTTTAGCCGGTGGCTGAAAGCACAGAAACATTGAATTAATATGTTTACATTTTAGATCGATAATGCATCGGCTTATCTCCTGGTATTGCTGCTTGCAGCATTGTCATTGATGTGCCCATTTGGAGCGCATGGCCATTTGGAACACATGGCCATTCGGAGCGCGTGGCCATTCAGAGTGCATTGCCGTTCGGAGCGGGACGATGGCTTGGCCCCCAGAAGTGCTGTTTGCAGCATTATTAATAACCACTCATTGCTTGTTGACTCCAGGGAAGTGAAGAAGAACTTGGTTGTAACGTTTTACTATCCCGCGTCCAGCAGCAAAAGTAAACTGTAGTCAATGCGCTGCGGTGTCTCGCATGTCCAAATTGCACCAAATTCAACACTGCACTCCCTTGGGTCCCCAGCAATACCCCCAACAAGTGTGAAGTAGATCAGATGAACAATTCTCGAGATATGCAAAGGACACACAGACAGAGATTCCAATGTTGATTGAAATTCAAATGATCTACAATCCTGAGAACATTTACACATTTACATACACAATTTAATTGTAATCCTCTGCCTCCTTGTGTCCTCCTTCATTGTCTTTCTCTTTACTTCTGACTCTGCAAAAACACGTAAAATATCCTTTCCAAAGCCATAGCTAACACGCCTATTCTTACATAGTGCTGTGTTAGCATGTTAAATAGTTCGGCAAAGCTTAATCCTCCCTCCTCCAGCCTCGTCAGCCCATCCCAACATGGCATAGTTCTTCCACTACAGCATGCTGTTTCAAACAGTGTTTATTTCTGTCCTCTCCACACTTTATTCCAAGTCAGAGACAGAGTGCCTTTTGTACGCCGCCCAGAGAGTGATGTGTAGAATTGAAAAAGTAGATATTTTTGACCAAAGAGCCAGTCTGAGTCTCGGAGTGGCAGTGCATGCTTTGCCAGTGCCAGTTACCAGTGAGGGGATGATCCTCTTGTAATTCCCCCATATGCAAACTAAGCGATGATTACCAAACACTCGCTCTTTCAAACACAGTTAAGACAGGGGAGCAAATGGGTCAGAAACAAAGTGTGTAACCATGCAGAGGAGGATTAGCCAAAACGATTCTTTTTCAGCCATGCAAAGTTGAGCGCGGCTGAACAAGTTCATAAACATTTACTTGGTTTCAAACAAACATACTGTCTGAAAGTTCTGGAGCTCCACCAGAGTCTTCTTGTCGACCACCACAGGTCCTTTGAGCTTGCAGTGGAAAGCCTCCTCTATTCGCCGGTAGGATGTCATCCCCTCCAGGGTGAGGAGAGCTGTAGGTAACTGGCTGGGGCTGGTCTGTCTGTCCAGTGCTGCTGCTCTCCTCTCCGTAGCCTCTGACAGAAACACATCCAGAATGAGTTAACATCGATTTTTAAACTCTTTAGATTCTTTCATGATAATGTGATGAAATATAATATTGTGAACATAAAATTGTGCATATCCAAATGTTTCCTGTAGCTGTAGGTTATCTCTGCAAAATTAAGGAATGACGAATTGAAATGTGTCTGGGCTTGAAAATCAACACGGTTCTACCTTTAATCATGTCTTTGAACTCCTGGAGAAGAACGTCCTGGGTCACTTCAGCTCCAGGAGAGCCAGGAGGTCCCTGTGGGCCAGGAGGACCTGGGGGACCAGGTGGGCCCGGCTAGTGGCGGAAAGATGTACAAAACAGTGTCATGCATCAAACATGATCTGAAAATCATTATGTAGGTTTGTCTTATTCATCAATTACTGTAGTACATAGGAAAATGTATCAATCCTTATCTACAAGTACAATGTTTGAAAAACTGCAAGACACACAGTCTAGTATCTACTGGGTTTACCAGGGGTCGTTTGCGTTTGCGACACTTTCCAGGAAAGTTGCCAACCGGTCTTTTGACAAAGTCCATCCATGATCCCAGCGGATCCACTCTCTGGTTGTCCGTAATCTGCAGCAGAAACAAAAACACAAAGAAGTAATTAATTAATAGGCCATTATGAGTATTAAAAGGCGGGTCCATTATGCTTTTTTCTTTTTTTTTTTCTTTTTATATCATTTACTTTCCCAGTGGTGTTGCTTGTGAATTCAAAGCTGCACATTCAAATGTAGGGTAAAGTATGTATGTTTTAGCACCAAAATGCTATTTTTCCAAGCCCTTCTAAAAACTTTTCCCCACGTTACATGACATAAGTTTCTGCATAATGCTGCTGCTAAATGTACAGTATATATACAGCCTTATAGTCAGTGTATTAAAGTTACATACGGTAACTTAGATGGCGGTCGGCACGCTCCTAGTTTGGAAAAGCAGACAGGAGTAACGGCACAGAAGCTAAGCAATGTACTGCTGGGTGGACGCCATGTTAGTTCGGAACCGAAAGTCGCACAATAACACAAACAAACTAATCGATCGATGCAGCGGTAGAACAGCAACTCACGTGTTCTGCGTGGTAAAATTATAGTTTTTGCTTCTTTTTTTAGGTGGCTAAAATACTTTTTGTTTTGCTGCTCCCGTCCACAGCAGTAATTTTAGCTTTCAGAACACGGTAGTATAAACACCCCACTTCAAAAAATTCAAACCAACCCTTTCAGGTATTTCCAAACGTAGCACAGCTAACTTTGACTCAGTTTGTGCTAGCATTCACATTATTCAATTAGCTTTGCTTAGCTTACTTTGGTAACCTACGTCACTGTTTTTTGCAACGGTTGAGTGGGCGTTTGCATTTAAACAAAACGGAACAGAACGCAGATGGACCCACCCTTTAACCAAGGAAATCAAGGAAAATGACAGTATCATCAATAATGATGTGGTGAAGTGATGGCATTCATTTCTATAGTACATTTCATACAAAGTGTGTTGTAAATTGCATTAAAAAAAATAAAACAGGGTAAAAGAACAACGTATATACATTGTTCAATATAGGAAAGGAAGATTTTAATAACAAGGAACATTTTTCACAGACGCAGACTTTGCTCTGTAGCCACCACACTGTTCTCGTTCAATAATTACAGCCTTTAAAAAGTGCTATTTACCAGATTAATTATATGTTTTATTTCTAAATAATGTTGCCCAAATGAGGCATGATGCAAAGGAGGGTACCTACAGAACTAAATCCAATGAGTCATTATTTCTTCCTTGAAAACCATCATTGGAAAATCTTGCCCTAAGATACAATTAAATGGTGCCAGACACCAAGGAAGGTCACACAGGGAAACCTCTTTCTTTCTGTCTCTCCTGCCCAGTCTACCGCAATTCCTAAAAAGAGGCTTTTTTTTTTTTTTTTTTAAATGTACCATCTAAGTTTAGCTGCCATTCTTCTCTTTAAACTTCACCTTATGCTTATTTTTTCATTCCAGATAATTCACTCAGGTGCCACGTCAGTTCTTATTTGCCCAATGTGCTTGGATGAATGTAAACAAACCTTGATTTCTTTTGCAGCACATGAAAATTTCCATGAGCGCTCTGGTGAAAAATGAGTCTGCCCCATGTATGTGTGATGTAGATTCTGTGGATTGCAGACCTCAATTACTGTAGTTTATAACAACATGTCAAAATGGCCAACACTTTCTCCGTCACCATAAGACATACTAGTACTTTCTTTTATTAATACTGCTCGTTTGAGTAATGTAATGATGGAAAATTTAATAAACCAGATAACAAATGTATATACAGTATGTATACCAGGGCGAGTCATGATTTAAGATTGTTAGTCTGTTTCCTACTGAAAGATTTTCTTATCTGAAATAACTCATTTATAATGAATTACTGTGTAGGAGACTGGGATCTGTTAGGGAGATAAGAAACACAGTCCAAGAAGACCTCTGGAAGCAGCATTTTTATAATCCACAATGCTACAACTGGTGTGTTTTCATTTTGCTAAAATGTGAAGCTGAAAGAATTCCAGCTTGAATCTTACCCTAACCCTTCCCCAAATGTCAAGTGCCTTCAGTCGAGATAGAAGAGGAGATAAAGACAAGCCATGGAGGTGAGCTGCCTGAAATGGAATTTGTTTAGGCTTGGCAGCGGGACACGGATCACTTATCTACAAAACCAACATGACCCCTTCTTCACTGTTAAAGACTTGCCTCTAGTTCCACCACAACAAAGTTACTCCTTGTTTGTCTTTTCAATATACTGGAATATTTTTTTATATATTTGGGATTAGCAGCAGCCTCTCTCTCTCCCTCTCCCTCTCTCTCTGACTTTTTCTCTCTGACAGCAGACAAAATAAACAACTTAATAGGCGCTGCGCCGGCTGCGTGTTGGATCGCTCTGTGTTTTTGTTGTGATTTTGAGGTTTGGAAACAGATAAAAGCAAGACTGATTTGGTCAAGACAAGAATACTCTCACACTACTCAATAGTGTTTCCATAAGACTGGGAGCCTGTTGGATAAACTGCTTTTTCCTTTGACATGTCAAATTTTCATAGTCATTAACATACCAGTGCTGTAAGAGTTATAGGATTAGTTTGATATTTTGAGAAATACTCCAACTTGCAATACTGTAACTGTTTTGGCTACTTGGGAGCAGCAGAAACACGTTGGTATGGGGAAGCTGTTTGCAAACAGTTGCATTCATTTGAAGTTATGTTTTCTTGCCACCGGATGAATGTAAGTCCAATATTCCTTCTCTTTTGGCTCCAATTTGGTCTCCACCAACTCCTAATGAAAATATCTGTTTACTTAGCTGCTAAATGGTGTTAAAAGCTGCTTTAGATGAGAAGATCGATACCACTGTCATATCTGTCAGTTCGATATGAAGCTATTAGCTAGCAGCTAGTTAGCTTAGCTTAGCATAAAGACTGGAAGGAAGGGGGATAATAAAATCTGCCTACCAGCACTACTAAAGCTCCCTGAATTGTTTATTTCTTAATCTGTACAAAAACTGAAACTGTTAGCAAATGGTTGCTTATTTACACATCCAGCAGTTACAGATAAACATTATTATTCATTTGAAGTTGTGTTTCTGGCCACCTGATGAACGTAAGTCCAATATTCACTCTCTCTTGGCTCCGATTTGGTCTCCACCAACTCCAGATGAAAATGTGTGTCTCTTTAGATGCTAAATTATGTTAAAAGCTGCTTTAGATGAGAATACCACTCTCATATCTGTCTGTTCAATATGAACAGCTAGTTCGCCTAGCTTAGCATAAAGACTGGAAACCGGGGGGGGGGGGGGACGGCTAGCCTGGCTCTGTTATAGGTAACAAAATCTGCCTACCAGCACCTCTAAAGTTCACTGAACTGTGTTTATTTCTTAAATCTGTACAAAAACTGAAGTGTAAAAAGAACACGTTGTGGTTTTACGAGGGTTATGTTTGGGACTATTTCTTGGCTGGGAGCAGTGACTTCCCAGAGTTCATGTCAACATCCAAGTCATAATTACAAGTGCCTGAAAATCAAGCCAACACGGATGCCTCACATCAGCCAAAGAGCGTTGTTCAATGTAAACTCAAATATAATAGTTATATTGTCAATGTGCTTTATTTCTATTGCTCACACAACCAGCTCTGTAATCATACAAGTGTTGAGTTGTCAGATGACATGAAAGCTGGCAATAACCTCCAGTAAAATCAAAACACTGTTTTTACACTTTGGTTTTTGTACCGATCAAACAAACAAGATATAACATGTTAATTAGTGAGACTTAGATGTGCATTTACATTTTCTTACCTTTGGACAGAGCCTGGTTACCTGCTTCCTCGTTTCTAGACTTTGTGTTAAGCTAACCAGCAGCTAGCTGTAGCTTTGTATTTACCGCACAAACATGACCTTTTTCAAAATGTCAAATTATTCCTTTAACATACCAATCCTGTAAGCCACAAACAAATATTAACACGTTGACGACTGGGGGCTGGGGTGGTTCTGGGGGTGTACTGGTATTCCCTGCCTGTGGCAGTTTGAGTATATTTCCACTGGAATTGATTGTAAAACTGTGAATCATCACCTCAGACAGCTCAGTATGATATAAAAAGACACCCACCCAATTATGAGAGTCAGTGGGTGCTAATTCTAAGAAAAGTCAAAGCTCCACATTTGTTCTTGTGTTTATATCAGTGTCATAGATCATCGTCTTGCTTTTCCAGGGATATGAAACAGTGCAGGTTGGCCCACACATGTGACTTGTAATTATACATCTTAGCCATTCCCTACATAATAATAAAAAAAGACGCATATCATTGCCAGGAAATCAGCCATACTCTGAGCTTGTTATCCTCTTTAACACACGCCATTGTAATTAAACCATTAAAACCTTGCCCCTGAGGATTTTCTGTGCTCAAGGAAGAAAGGCTATGACCAAGGTAATTATTACCTTCATTTCTGAGCTAAAAAATAACAGCAAATCACTGTATAAATAATCTAATCATCAGCTTAAGGAATGCTCAACTCTTTCCATTAAACAGATTGTGTTTTTATTTTAAGCATGTGCACTGTCAGAGCGTAACATACACTACATAGGGACAGCTGGGATGGCTCACACAACTTGCCAAAAGAAAATCTGATTCATTGTAAGCAGGTGAGTCTCTGTCTGGACTGAGAACATCAAAGACTCCACACATGCAGCAGACATGAAAACCATATTGCTTGATGACACTGAAAGATCTGTCAGAAGCGTTCAATCTCTCACTCGCTGCTATTGACTGTGGCGTAAAGTAAACTACGGATTCCCTCGCATAGCTCTGTATCAGCACGTACAACTGGTGAACAAAGTGGGGAGGGTGCAGATCCAAGCTATCAGTCTGAGAGCTGATGAAGAACACCAGGGCTCTGGCTTTGATCACCGCTGAAGTGCGAGTGCCTCAAAGTGGCCTCGTCTGTCAGCAGGTGTGAGCGCACGCCTTTTCCAGCACGGACCGAGAGAATGTGTCAGGTATTCTGTCTAAAGGTGAGAAACTTTAAATCTTCTAGACAGTGTTTATCCTCGTTGATGGGCCTCTAAATCATGACACATTACCGAGGCTAAGAATGGGACGCATTGTGTCCAGGGTTTGGAAGAAGTTTTCACATCCTAGTAAGTACAAGTACCAACACAACAATGTAGAGATATTCCATTACAAGTAAAAGCCCAGAAATTCAATGTTTTACATGAGTAAGAGTACAGAAGTATTATCAGCAAAATGTACTTAAGTTAAAGCAAAAAACTTGTCTATAAATGTTGATTATACAATGCAATGGCTATAGAATAATGAAACCATCGGCGTTTAGATTCTATATTATATATAGATTCTGGTTCGCTATGCAATAGAGTGCTGCAGGAATGAATCCTAAAACCCGGGAATGAGTTAGCATTTTTGCACTTCTGGTTCCCTCGTCTGGAAGTTAATAGTTTTTTTGAATGGGTTTTTAATTAGATGCTTGAAATAAGGTCTGTGGTTAACATAAGCTTAAAAGATTTTAACATTTTCTTCGACAATAAAAAATACATCAATAAATGCCCCACACGTGACTTTTGATTCTTTTACGTGTCCTAAACAAGGCGGTTCTAAATGAGACTACAAAACGGCATCACGCCGATTCGTCCGCCTTTACAGCCTCGTTGTTTGTACTCACGCTCATGCGGCTGTGGTTTAGTTTGTTTATAGCCTAACGTTAGCTTTTTACTTCTGGCGTTTCACACTTCAAAAATCATGAAAGTGGTGTTCATTTGTGAAGATTATCTTGCTGAACAAAACATGCAAGTATCATAACTTTGTTTACCACAGAGCTTATTTTCTGCAATAATCCAAAGGAAAAAAATTCTATTGGCTTTTTGTTGAGGGAACCGGAGCTATGCTAACTTCCGGGATGGCCTACAAGAATATGTCATCCATGCAGCACTCTAATCTGTCTGCCACCGTGTACGATCTCTAGGGAAAATAAAGGCTCGATTTATGGCACAAAGGAAGTTCATCAATCATTGTGCAACCAAAACAGGAAGGGCGTTTTTTTTTTTCTCGCTAGCTAATGGTAGCTATCCCCAGTTACCAAGAGTATCAATCTAAGTTCTTTGCAGTTACTATCCCCAGGAGCAGAAATGGTGGATGGTGGAACAACCAAAGCAGCTGTGGAAAGCAAAAGGCAGTGTGTCCTGTGTTGTTGGTAGTTGCTAGGCTCCGAGAAAAAACGGAAAGCGATCCGGTCGTCTTTGCGACATCAGAGCCAAAAATAATACCACTTGGAAACACAAGGGGTGGCATTTTACTGTTCTAGCTGGGTGAGAGGGAATTAGATTTAAAGGAATAATTTGACATTTTGTGAAATACACATTCGCTTCTGGCAGAGAGATATATGAGAACGAAAGACAGCTGTTTCCCCGTTTCCAGTCTTTATGCTAAGCTAACAGACTGCTAGTTGGAGCCTTATATTGAACGGACAGATATTAGAATGGTATCTATGTTCTTGTTGAAAAATCCCAGCCACAAATCAAATAAGTGTATTTCCCAAAATGTCAAACTATTCCTTTAACTTCTGTGTTAAGTAGTTTAGTCCAGAGGCTCCCAACCTGGGGGTCAGGTCCCGTCAAAGGGTCACAAGATAAATCTGAGGGGTCATGAGATGATTAATGGGGCAGAGGGAAAGAAAAAACAAAGTTCTGCACCACAAATTTGCATGCATTTTTGTACTTCTTATATTTGCTTTGTTGTGAAATATTGCATCATTTTACCTCTTTGGGGTTTGAACACTTATTTAAATCTGAGTAGTTTAGAGGAACTGCTCAGAGACATCTGAAACAGAACAAGGGACCTCAAGAAGACGTTACTTTATATAGGGTCATGAGCCAAAAAAGTTGGGAACCACTGGTTTAATCTGTAAATATGCATTGTATTTTATAGGCTTATTATATGCATTTTATGTAAAATAAAAAGTAACTAATGCTAAAAATAACTGTACCTGTCAGATAAACATAGTTCAGTAAGAAGTACTATATTTAACTCTGACATGTAGAGCGTTTGAAGTATAAAATAGCATAAAATGAAAATAATCAAATACAAATACTAAAAATTGTACTTAAGTACAGTATTTGAGTAAATATACTGAGTTACTCTCCACTACTTTATTGTCTACCCATGGCATACAAAAGTGAGTTTGTTTTATTAGCCTACAGCAGTGAGTTTGGAGTTTTTTGGATCAATTAGTGAATCAGTTGTAATCATTGTTGATCAGTCACTGAGGCCTCGTGAGATTTTATTACCCTGAAAAGAAAACTTTAGGTTTGCATGGATGATTCTTTTTACGTGCTCAGCTCTAAGTGTGTTTGTCATGTAGTTTGGGGAAAATTAGGTTGAATTTATTTGAAGCAATAAAACGGAAAATATTTCCCTGGGGCAGCATGCCACCAAAAACACAAACACAACTGTTAAAACATGTCTCTGGAGCTGCAACCAGATACTGAAACTCTACTCCATCCAGGCGGCTCCTGAATTCTTCCATGTGTAGAGTTGAACTTATCTTATTTTCTTTTAAGCGTTATCGGTTTCTCTACCTGTTTGCACACACTAGACGACATGAAACTTTTTGCTGCTGATAAAAAATGTGGCACAGGCTGATTTGAGGTTAGACAGGATGATGGAGAGCCTTCTTTAATCCCTTGTTTTTACATCCCCGTACTGCTCCCTGTGCAGTCATCCATGCATGGGTGGACGGGCCCGACGCTGGGCCGATCCCACCCCGCGAGGCAGGGATCCCCAGGCTGTGTGGGACGAGGGGATCCTGTTAACCTGCGTGCATCCCAGTCGTCATGCATCCACCCCTGAGTTCCCCACCGCTGCACTTCACAGAAACAGATTGCCTTGAGGATTTATCGCCGAAGAGCTAAATACAGGCATGCAATGTTGACTCTGTTCTCGTCTCACTATGTTATTACTCAATTGGCGAGCACCGTGTCCATAACACAATTACTCTATCACACCATGAGCATGCTGTTATTAGTTCAACAAATGCTGTAGGAGCACTATTTGGAAGTGTAAATGAAATATAGCTATTATATAATAATATAGTTATACTGCCTGATTTTAACATCACTGTTGTCCCAACAAAGGTGTGTATACATTTATTATGCGTGAGAGAAAGTGAATAAATTTGTGTTTACGCTCAAGAGATCACCCAAGACAATCTTGGCTTCGTCTCGATATAAAAAAGCAATATAAGCTGAAAGAGACTTTGAACGCTGTGTGACATCTGTTTTGTGTACGAATTATAGCTTTGAAATTGGAGTGGGTGCTCATTTTCCCTGTGGTAGGTAAAATGAGCTGATGAAAAGCACCAGTGATCCAGATCCATCTCAGGTACACAGGTTTGCCCCGTGGCTCGACTGTGTGGGCAGAACGTTTCAGGTAAGAAGTCATTAGATCCTCCTCCTTTTATATGATTCCTTTGTGCCTGTGCATTATGTTACGTAAGTACAGAGTGTAAATGGTGCATTTTTTCTTTTATTACTTTTATTACGCAACCAATTTGCCCTCTGTCGTGTTGCGTTACAATTTATAAGTGGTTGGAGAAATATGATAGGTGGTGACCAGGGTACAGGGTATTAACTGAAACTGCAACACCGTTGTACACGTGTATTTTAAAAACAACATATGATAGATGCCAAAAGACATTTATTTTATAGTTAAACTTTTTGGGAAATACACTAATTGGCTCTCTTGCCAAGAGTTGGATGACATGGATATCTCCCGGGTTTTGTTATTTTCAGACAGACCCAGGCTAGCTGTTTCCACCCGTTTCCAGTCTTTATGCTAAGCTAAGCTAACCATTTTCTGACTGTAGCTTCATATTTACTGTGCAGATAAGAAAGTTGTATTGTTTGTTCTCTGCAAGAAAGCGAGTAAACTATTCGTTTAAAAGCAAATATATATTATATATTATATAATAAATATATTGTTTTTTGGTATTTATTGCTAACTTTATTGCAGGTCGTGGTGGGTAGTTGGATCAAAAAACACAAGACTTCAGCAGAGGAGACCGGTGTTGTTACCCCATGTGAAACCAGACTTCAACGTTGAGTTATTTGACACATAACTTACGTACTTAAGTTACACCCCCTCTGAAGTTATTTTAACCTAAACCGCAATCCTTTCCTAAACCTAAGTAGTTTTGTTGCCTAAACCTAACAAAGTTGTTTCGGACTTTCGTAGGAAAACACACGAAAAATGAGGAATAAGTCTAAATCTTTTTGTAAGATATCATACAAACCGTTGTATGATGATACATTGAATATTTAACATTGTCATCACTCTCTAATGCAGTATTATTGTGATTTTCTTCGTACAACTGCACATCCATCCTCCATGTTAATAACAAAATAAAATGTAGACTAGTCAGCACTATAGTTGTTTTTCTTGAAGCCAAAGCTGACTAAGTGATACTGTTAAGTGTAGCAATAATTCTGAAATCATGGTTTTAGAAACATGACCAGCGCATGATAAGTATCAGGCAAGATTAGAAGGATTTCTATAAATCTGGCATCAATCTGAAGCTATTATAAATGAAACTAAATCCAAATAAAACAGTCTCTCTATGTCTGCGTGGTGAAAACATAACACTGTGCGGTTTATTTTTACTTGCAGATTTCAGATGTAATGACAAAAGAGTTTATTATCTGTTTATTTTTTAACTCAATTTCAGATGACCTTTAATGTCAAATGACCTTTTTAGTCTTCCAACATGTTGAAAGCAGAGTTCACCATCATGCAACACAGACTATAGGTATTTCACATTATCAGTAGTGTATGAGAGGTGTGTGCTCTCACAGTGGCGCTGTTTCCTGTGGGACTCGGTCTTGTCTCTTACGTGCACGGTTGATCCAAAAGGTCCCACACACCGCTGCATTAATCATCACTGGGGATGAGAGAGAGGAAACAAAAACCCTCGCCTCGGGCTAAACCCAGCCATTACTCAACACGCCAGGCGTGATGTTTGACTTGACTCCCTCAATTACAGCCATCACGGATCCCTCACTGCTCTCAACAATGACAGATTCCTCTCATCTTTAGAGAGGAGAGCAATAAGGCTTACACACATGCACCTTTGACATATTGCTCTAAAATTGTACAACGTGATGGTTCACAGAGATGTTTGAAATGAACTTCACTTATCTCATTTAAAAAAAAAAACTCACAGCACAACTCCACACCTCACTATTGTGATCACTTTCAAATGGAAAATCTCCCGAGGAATGCAGAGTACGAGTGCCCGCTGCCAGCAGCCCACACACGGGAATGGTCAGATAGAAAGCGAATGCCATCATAAGAAAGTCTTTCCACTGTTTCCACAGGGCACAAGGGGAAAAACATGTAAATGTGGAGCGTAAATGTTTGGCTTGTTTGAGAACACAAATTTCTTGCCAAGAAGGCTCCAATGGACGCGTTGTTTTCTCTGGGACCTAACAGATGTGTAATAGGATAAACTTACAAACTACCCAAGGAAAGCAAGTTTACCACTTTTCACGGTGTGTGGCATGCTTCTTTTTTTCTTTTCTTGAACAGAAACCCGGATAGGGTGGCACCAACAAATGCAACCTTGAATACAACCACTTCCACAGATGTCAAGCTCAAAGCTCAGGTTCTCATCAGAGGTGACAATGTTTGGCAAAGACACTATCTGGCATAACACTGCATCTTAAGAGTGATTATGTCATTACCCTCTGATTGTGGGAGATGAGATGAAAAGAATGTTAGAAGAGGGAGGCACAGGGGGCTAATCCTCACCGAGGTGTTCTCTTTCAGGACCCTTTCTATGGGGCTTTGTGAGGGGCTTACACGGCATGCTGCCCCAGATTTCGGGGCCGCACCGCCCCTATCGGATGTCCCAGACACAGCGGAGTCAGGCTAGGCCTGTGAATGACAGAATCAATGGGCTGGGAACAACATCGCCAAAAGGTCTTTAAATATCTGCCCACCTAACTTTCCCAGGAGTTACATCATGGCAGCGGGCCTATAAGGGACCTCGGGGGGAAACAGTGTTTGTGAAGACACTCGGCTCCCCGTGGGACGAGACAGAGGAGTGAAACCCCAGTGGGGTGCAATCTTCAGCAGGCTCGAGGGTTGACACAAGGTCATCCTTCATAGCCTCTGCTTTTACAGGGCAAACCAAGTCAAATAAACACCACCGGGCCACAACCACCTACAATGTGTTCTTAAAAGATACAAAGGAGACCTCACTGCTTGGTTTCAAGGAGGGGGAAAAAAGGCGGCGAAGGTTACGGTTAGGATTCCAGAGACTGGCAGGCTGGTAGGAGATGAAGGCTGGTATATAGGGCAGTGAGAGTTATATGAGAATGCCAACATAATGGGTGGGCTGAAAGCAAAACAAATAGCCTGTTGGAAAACCCTCCCAAATATGCAACACCAGCAATAAACCAATAAATAACAGAGTCAAGGGCCAACGGTTGCTCCTGAAAATTGAATTGTACCACTGTTATGCAGTTTTTTTGGTTTCTAATGAAAACATTGGTCTTCAGTTACAGATGATGAAGTTTTTTCACTTCTCGTCATAGAAACAATTCTCTCTAGAAAATAGCTACTATAAATGTTTTATTTTTCCTCTCCAGTTATTCTGTTTATAACTTAATTTCCTGCTGCAGAGACGACGTTATGCGTATTTTATCTCACCTTATTGTATCTTATCTCATCTCCTTCATCCTGATACATGAAACTTTCCTAAATCCACATTTGTTCACTTAGGCTGGAAAATTGGTGGCAGACACCCGCAGCGCGTGCTAATTGATGCATTGATCAGCCTTTAGATGTCCACATTCCTGGCATACCTCCGGAAGACATCCATTTAGTGTTTCACACATTTTGGTCCGTCTCACCGTCTGAAGCTTGACCTAGAAGGGCACACCTGTCCTTGTCCTGGCTTCTACCTTTGCCACAATTTATTTGCCCTGCATATTTCCTGTGCTGACAAGAAATCTGCACATATCTTACATATCTGCACGTTGACTTCAAACTTCATTTTGCACTACTGTTGTTCTATATGCAATATCATCCTAAGGAAATAGCTCATGGATGTAATAAAATGTTAAAAATAAATAAAAAATGAATGTCATTTCATTTTGACATTTAGAGAGTTTTACCTTGATGCTTCCACCGACCTCTTCGCTGTTGGAAATAGTAGCATTGAAGGTCTCTGTGTGTTGTGGGGTGGCCTCCTTCGGCCTCTTCCTCTCCTTCTTGGCATCCACCCCATCCAGAAGGACACACTGAGTCCAAAACACTGCAGCCACCACGACCAGAGGCCCAGCCCCACACCGCATCTTCACACAATTTCTCAATCAGCACCAGAATCCCTGCAGAAACAGCCTGGATCTTCTGTGGAGGACTGTGTGATTAGACAGAAAAACTTGAGGATGCCCACAAGGCTCACAAACACAAAGTCCCAACGGGGGGGTGGAGGGGAAGGAGACCGGAGGAATGCAGCTTCAGGGACTCCCTGTCCAAGACACTGTCAGACTGACTGCTGCCGCCGTTGCTCTCCTCTTGATGAGCTCTCAGCCAGAGCAACGTCGCAGGGGCACTGTTAACTCTAGCCAGAAAGCTAGGGAGGCTTACTCAACTATGAAATGTGTCAAGCAGAATGGTCCACGGGAATGACAGATCGGCGCAGATCTGACAGCAAATAAACCCATTAGTGAGATTTTTCACGCTTTCTGCTCTGTTGGTGGGTGAGGTGTAGAGGGGGTGGGTGAGGGGGGGGGGATACAGGGGGGCAAAAGAAGAGGCAGAGAGGAGGGGCGTCCAAAGCTGAGGGTGGGCTGTGGGGGCTAGAGATGGATAGCAATATTCTCTTTTCCCCCCCCACAACTCTCTCCTGCTGTTTCTCACACTGAGCCGTGGATCCAGTCTCCAGCAAAGTTGTGTGGTTGCTGGAAAAGCTGCAAGATCCACAAAAGTTGGGCTTTCATCAGAAGATGCAGTTCAGTGTTCAGATCAATCTGTCTGTGCACCCCGTGGGGGATGCAGAGAGAACAAAGCCCAAGAGGAGATGGATGAGGTCCAGTTTTGATCTTTTGCTCAGCCTTCTTCTTTTCTCCTCTCCGCTATCACAAAACTTTACAGGTAGCTCTTCTGCCTCTGTCTGACACAACACAGGTGCTTCCCTGCTAACTCTCCCAACAAGTCCAAGACCACGTGCAAGTGTCACGTCAGAGAGCAGTGATTTGTTGTTGTGCGGTAGGTCCTCTTTTTGCCGTTGCACTCCCTGTCCCTCTGGTCTCAGTTGCTCCTTTGCTCTGACTGAGCTCACAGGAGGGCTCACAGTGAAGTTTTATCATCACCCTTTCTCCCCCCTCTCTCTCCCTGTCTCTCTCTCTCCCTGTTTCTCTCTGTTTCTCTCCCTCTCCACTATTGGCAACCTTACTAGCTTATTCAGCTCTGTTTTATCTCATAGATGAAATGTTCAAGCTGAAGAGGTTCTTTGGCAGACAAGTCATGTGTGTGTGTGATGTGTATAAAAGTGGTGTCTGTCTGAGAGTGTCTGTCATTTTGGCTCAATATTAGCCTACTCTACCAAAGCCCTGTGTTTACATCCAAGCGAGAAATAGAAATGTACTTTTTTTGTGACCTCAAGGCATTATCTTGTGTAATCTGCTGCTTGAAAACCTGCCAATGAACCCCTGACTGTGCCATTTACAACAGCGCGTACATGTTTGTTTTATTCTGTTCTGATGTTCAGGAGGTTTCTGAGTGCTGGAAAAGATTTGAATTAAGTACTTATATTTCAAGTGCTGTAAATTGCAGGTTTCAGTAAATAACATGTGCTTGATGTGAACAAATTATTGGTCTGGGTATTCCTACAATCAGCTCATTTGTCTAAAAGGAATTCAGCCCTCTCATACTCCTATTAGAATAAATAACATGTTAGCTACCAGATATTTTTTTTTAACTTCACAACTTGCATGTTTAGACTGCTTTTTCCTCTACTTGATATTATTACATTTGAACACAGTGCCACCCAGAGGCAGCAGCATGCAGTACAAACAACTCACCAGTACCTTTCCAGTATGGCTCCATCCTAGTTCCTGTATACGTTGGCACGTCTGTCTGAAGACGTAGCAGGTAGCAGCAGCCAACAGCGTCAAGCTCACCACCAGGAAACACAACAAACCGGATACTTGGCAAGTTTGCCTGACAAAATAAGAGAGAAATTCAGAATGCATTTATTAGAATAACAATAAACTGCCTTGCCTTGGCTGTGTATTCCCTGATTTGTATAATATATCCAAGCCCTGAGAATTCAGCATAATGTCTTTTCATGTAATGTATAGACCTACATACCATGCTGTTTTTTTCTGTTTTTCCAACCCTTGGGGTCTGTGACCTGCTCCTGTTTGTCTTTGCTTTCATGTAATTTCTGTTTTTGTGTTGTAGTTTGATTTTGAAAATTCAATATTGTGGAAAAAAAAAGAATAACAATAAAGAAGTTTAATATTTTTTTTCCGAACAATAAAACGATTGCATGTTTGCTTTTATAGCATGTGTGTGTGTGTGTTGTGTGCTGTTTTGCATCTCAGTTTGTCCCTACACTGTAAACAATTGCTGTTAATTTAAATCAGGATTTCAACAGTATTAACCTGTTATTGCTAAAAACAGTGCTTTACTGTTAATACAAAAGAAAACCTGTTAAATTACGCTCATAGGTCGTTTTTTAACTGAACTATAATGCATTCTTAAAAAACAGCACTTTACTGCTGATCAACTGTCTAAAGTATCATCAGTAACAGTTTCATGTAGTATTTCTTGAATTCTGGGACCTGATCTGCACATGTGAGGCTTGTACATTGTACATGATTGTAAAATCAGTGAAATAGCTTTATTGTTCTTCACTCACATGTTGTTATGGTTTGCATTCTGTGCTTGCAGCCAGCTAGAGACAGACATTTGGGGAAAAGTGTCAAGTCTATTATAGCCTTTTTCCTAACAAAGTGCCTTTAATTGTATTTAGTGTGACTATTCCTGTCTGTAACCTGCTAACTCTATTCATCTAGGCAAAAAATAATGTTTATTAAAACGTATGTAAAAAATACAACCTAAATAGTGCATTAAAACAAATCAGTAAGATAATGTAAAAGAAAGGTGAAAAAAACCAGCTATATAATGCATCTTTAAACAGAAATTAACTGTAAAATACTGTGAAATTAATAAAAAAACAACCAGTTCAAACAGTATTTTTCATTAACAGTACAAAGCTGTACATTTCAGTGACAGTATAATAATGTTAATTTTACAGTAACATAAAGATAACCCTGCTGCCAGCTCTGTTATTTTACTGGGAAATTCTTAACAGTGTAGTTAGTGTTAATACCATTTATTACTTTAGCTACTAACATATTCATTAATTTCAGCAAACTGTTTTGCTACTTTACTATTTTAGCTAACTAGCTTACATACATCTAGCTAGCTAACTAATTTCTTTTCAGTTATTTTACCTTTTTATCCATTACTTTTAGTTATCGATTTCAATCATTTATCCGTCACTTTTAGTTATTTTAAACATTTATCCATTACTTTTAGCCAGCTATTTGAACTGTATATCCATTACTTTGAGCTATTTTAAACATGTAACGTTATCCGTTAACATTTACCTGCATTTCAACCATATCTGTTACTGTCTATTTTAACAATTTAACCATTACATTCAGCTATTGGTTTCAATCGAATTTATTCATTCAAATAATAATTTCTAAGTTTTCAAATTAGTTGAGCTACTCCAAAATATGTCCACATACCTCCTGGCCAGGGAATGAAATTGAAGTGAAAATGTCAGGTCACCTGCCACCATGGCAGACAGGTTTTCCTTATATTAACAAATATTATTTTTACAATGCAATTCTAAAGCCTTAATTAAATATATGGTAACACTTCATTTTACAGGTCCACAAATGTCATGGTAATTAGATGATAATTAGCAAGTAACCTATTTTAAATTTCTTTGGAATTACTGCCAAATTACCCCAATATTTACCTTAACATTTATTGAAAACTACTTTACTATAAACATCATTCAATAATTATATGCCGCTATTTCCAAATAGCTGGTACTTTATTTAAGACATTTCCAGGAAAAGAATACAAAGTTAATTGATCTGCTTTATTTCCATGTCTGTAGATAATAATAATTAGCAAAAATATCTTTAATATTTCTTTAAAAACTCCCTGAATCATAACATCAGCTACCAGGTTACATTTGTGTGGACAATAAGTCACACAATGGGGAGATTTGTGTCTGATCAAAAGTGTCTTCTATTAGTTTTTGGTTTTGGAGGTAAATATTTGATAAATGGGGTAATTTGGCAGTAATTCCAAAGAAATTTCCAACAGGTAACTTTCTAATTATCATCTGATTATCATGAAATTTGCAGACCTGTAAAATGAAGTGTTACCAAATATATTCATGGATTAAGGTTACATGATTTATATTCTATAACTCTACAGTCTGGTACCACTGACTCATTGTTTACAATATTAAAGTGTTCTACCTAGATTTAGAAAAATGAGAGGCTAATAGAAATGTTCAGTGACCTGCCACAGTGGCAGCTGAGGAAAACGGTTAATTTCAGACCCACTGTAGAAGAAAGCTACCATTGGCTAGAGAGCAGAACCGCTCCACAACACGGTTTTACTTTGAAAGTGCTGCCCGGAAACTACACGTGTGTGAATGTGATTAATTTAACATTAAATTATCACAGCGACGTTAGCAACTAGCCAGGAAGCAGTTCAACTGACAGCTTGAGTGAATCACTAACTGGTTCATCAGAAAGGACTTTTACAACCTGACTCGTGTCTCTTCAGTGTTTAGTTTTACACTGATCCGTCCCACCTTTAGGAGTCGGGTGTGTGGAGCCACGTGTACAGGAACTGGAGCCTGACAGCTTCGCCTGACTGGAAACTACTGCAGGTCTGTGTGACTAGGAAGTCCAGCTAATATTAGCCAGCTGCTTACTAACACTGCAGCTAGCCATCATCTCTCAATACCCACAGTCGTTTGAACTCCCACACATTGTTGTTAAGAGTCATCGTGTTGACAGGTTGGTCGCATCGTCTCTATTTATACTAGTAACCATAACCTTTAATGTGTTATTAGCCTGCTGGTGTTAGCCACTTAGCTTAGCTAACACTCAACTGCGGTGTAAATAATTAAAATGACGTGACGAGCCTAAATTAGACGAGCTAAACGCTGACTCATGAGCACGTAATAATGATATTAAAGTGTGAACATCAACGTGAAGTAACGACGTCAGTGTTTTGACAGCTATCTAGCTAAAGGGTCGATGTAACTTGTGTTGCGTTCACGGTACACATCAACATCACGGTGAGTTGACGTCTAAAGGTTTAATTTGATGTTTTTTAGTTGCCTTTTAAGGTTAAGGTAATTTATTTTGCGTTTGCCTGCTTATATTTAAGTATTCTTGGATGCTTAAGCCATTTGTTTATTGTAGCTGGTCTGATTTTAAACAAAAAATCGTCCACAGATGTCTATACAGTAATGCGGTTGATGTGAACTGGATTTTCCAGTGTGAGTGATTTAATCGCAGAAAATCCGATGTGACGTGAAGATAAAATAATAAGATGAGATAAGAGATAAGATCAGATATTCCTTTATTAGTCCTGCAGTGGGGAAATGTGCAGTGTACAGCAGCAAAGGGGATAGTGCAAAAAACAAGATGCATCAGCTAACACAGTAAAAAAAAAAAGCTAAACAAAGTGTAACCAAATATGAACCATTTGAATAGAAGGAAGTATAAAAATAGGAGCAGTATATACAGTATTGACAATAAACAGACTATTAACAAAATTGCACAAGTGGAAAATGATATTGCACATTGAGAATGAATTAATGAATGAATGAATGAATGAAATTCCACCTGAAAATATCAGGTTATTGTCAGTTTTTGGTGTTTAAGTGTAAGTGGTCTACTGGGAGCAGTGCTGGTTGTGGTCTACTGGGAGCAGTGCTGGTTGTGGAGTCTGACAGCTGCAGGAAGGAAGGACCTGCGATAGTGCTCCTTCACACACTTTGGGTGGAGCAGCCTGTCGCGGCATTAAAGTTGAGGCAGTGTGCTTGATGACGTACATCAGCCTTATTTTGTTTTAGCCAACTTGGCTTGATATCTTTATTTTTCAGAGTTAGTTCACATAATAACCAAGAACTTTTGCTTTTACCCCTTCTATAGGCAATCATGGCTGTTTGGAGAAAACTGTGGTGCAGAAACCTCCTGGCAGTGTCTCTGCTCTTCTACATCCTGCTCCACACCATGGATGTTCACGCACGGCCAGCCAACATGTCAGCCGCAAAAGAGAAGTCTCCAGCCAGCAAGGACGACAACGAGATCCTCCCCCAAGACCACCTGAATGGAGTGAAGATGGAGATGGATGGCCACCTCAATAAGGACTTCCACCAGGAGGTTTTCCTGGGTAAAGAGATCGAGGAGTTTGAGGAGGACTCGGAGCCAAGGAGGAACAGAAAGAAGCTGATTGATATTTTCACCAAGTAAGACATGCTGCTCGTCAGCCTTTGAATCTCAGTTAGGAGTTGCAGCATTCCTGATCTGGGGCGTAGCAGCTGATCAGTGATCAGGTTCTTCAGAAATCACCGGCTTGAAGTCTAGAGACTAGCAAAGAAGGGCGTAGCCCTTAGGAAAATGATGTCACATGCTGTTACAATTATACTTATCATTGTTATGACAAGTTGAAGGTGTCTCTCAACAACATGGTATTGCAAAACACACAGAATGAGAAATAATTGAGTATTGTGAAACCCCATTTTCCTTAAAATCCAGATATGGAAAAAAACCTCTCACTCAAAGGACCAATATGTAATATATTTACTGTAATAAATTATAAAATGACCATGATATGTCATCAGAAATTAAGGAAACATGCTGAATTGAAATACTGGCTTCTCCGACAACAATGCCACAGACAGTATGTTCTCCTTTGAAATTTCTATATTGGTCCAGAACATCTATGTTTGTTTTGGCCGGTGCGATCCGTCCACTGCCCATTTCGATACCCCGTTGCCACATATGAAACAAATTTGCACACTAACAGCCTTCTGCAGCCATGGAAGTAACTGGATCAACAGAGATAATGGTAACATTAGATTCTACCTGACCTGAAAAGCCTCGGCTTACACATCTCTTTGTGGTCCGTGTGCAGCTGAGTTACAAGGCAGCGAGTATTTGAGACACACAGCTAGTGAAGTGATACTGTCTACTGCTGGTCAGAGGCTAACGTGGTTGTGTGTAGAAGGTTAAAGGCCCGGACACACCAAGCCCACCTAGAAGAACTAGCGGCAATGAAGGCCGACTGTTGCGTCGCTTCACGTCATCTTTGTCTTTGCCGACAAGTTGCACTTGAACACACCACAAAGACTACAAGCCAACGCCCAGTTAACACGAACATTCTGCGCCTACATAAGGAAATAACTCTCCATACCAGCAGGCAGCGGTAGTCTGTATTCGTCATTCAAAAAGGGAAACTGGAAGACCGAGGACGGCGGATATACAAGCCGTTGTTATGATACGTACATGAAATAAAGGGGTGTTTGACGACCATTTTCACACCACTCTCACTCACCACTTAGCTTCATTCCAGATGGCCATGTCGTTGTGAGAATATCCGTTTATGGGAATGATCAGATGAGATGAGGATGAAAAATGCTTGCTTTCCTCACTTCTGTTTCTCTTCTTGTGCACGGATTCGCCTAAGCTGAACAGCCAATCAGAGCGATTTCTCTCACCGACGGGCTCTGCTGCCGATTCAACATGCTGAATTGTCCGAAAAGCCACCGTCACAGGCAGACTAGAGCCGAAAAAACTAGGATGACAGACGCTCACGACAGCCCCAAACTGGCCGACGGCCGACCATCGGCTTGGTGTGTCGGGGCCTTTACCCTCAAACTGCTAACTTGTGCTAACTGCCATCAGTCACACTGGAGGAGCGGACGGGTCTCGGCTCCAAAGTTTTGAATTTAGACTTCTGTTACCCATTTTAAACACTAGCTGTCAGTACTACATATTGTTCCTTTATGAACAAACATGAGACAATACATTAGATTACCTGTATTGAAGAAAAAAAAATGCACTGAAGCTGAAAGACAAGCGGTGCAAATGTTTCTCTGCATAGTATACATTTACAAGGCAAGGTGCCACTGTTATACCAGAGAATGACGACGGAGGAAAAAGGCCACCCCCTCCTTCTTCTTTTATTTAACCTTAGATAGTAAAGAAATGTCAATGTTAAAAGGTATTAGTGCTTGGCCAGTTTAAACAAAAGCACCAGACTGGACACAAGCCAGACAGATGATGTGGGTCATTACAGCCGATAGTATACACTTGGTAGTTTAATGACTCTGTGACTAATGACTCGTGTTAATGTTCAATAAGCTAAATGAGTAACTAATTTCTTTTTTTTTTAATTCCATCCTCACAGAGTTGATATCAACAAGGACAAGAGTGTTAGCGCCAAGGAGATGCAGCGCTGGATTATGGAGAAGACGGACGAGCACTTTAAGGAGGCCATGGAGGAGAACAAGAACAGTTTCCGTGCTGTTGACCCAGACTTGGACGGTGAGAGAGAGCGTGCAGAAAATCACATCCATTTATAATTCAAAGCACACCGACTGTCAGGCTGCAGTGCGTCATAAACTAATGGAAATTTTCTGTTTAGTCAAAACCCAAATTCTCAATTCATGCTTTGTCCATGTAGGTCACGTGACATGGGATGAGTACAAAGTCAAATTCCTGGGCAGCAAAGGTTTCAATGAAAAGGAAATTGCTGAGAAAATGAAGAAAAATGAAGATCTGAAACTGGATGAGGAAAGTAAGTATAGAACTATATGGAATATGTCGTGATCTTTTCAAGAATATCCCAGAATGTGTGCTGCAGATATCCTGGTAAAAATATAACTGAGTTGAATCTTCTCGTCGTTGCAGCTCAGGAGGTTCTGGAGAGCCTGAAGGACCGCTGGTTTCAGGCTGACAACCCCCCAGCTGACCAGCTGCTGAATGAGCAGGAGTTCCTGTCTTTCCTCCATCCTGAGCACAGCAGAGGCATGCTCCAATACATGGTCAAGGAGATTGTGCGCGATTTAGGTACATTTTACTTACCTAGTCCCTGAATCATGAGCATCATTGTCTTAAACCCGTGTTAACAATTTTTTTTAGCCACTTGTAGGCAGCAGAAACAAACTGTTAACACAACACTGACATGTCGTCACCTTTTAAGTTGACATTAACTTATTTACACATCCAGCAGATACATAGCAACATTAGATTTCAGCTCTAGTATGCATCTTAGGGTGCTTTCACACCTAATCTGTTTGGTTTGGTTAAAACAAACTCGGGTCCATTTTCCCGGTTAGTACGGTTCATTTGGACTGGTGTGAAAGCTGTCCATCGAACCCTGGTGTGAGCCAAACAACTGAACCGAGACTGCCTGAAAAGTTGGGCCTCCGTCCGTTTCCAAGCGGACTCTGGTGCAGTTCGTTTGTGGTGTGAAAGCAAACAAACAGGATTTTATGCTAGCATTTAGCATAATTTCAAAAGCTAAACTACTAATAAATCCATCTGCTGATCGTGAAATCTGTTCAGGAAGCATCTTATTGATCTGTATAAGGCCATGTATATAACCTATTTATGCAAATCAACACGTATGCGCTTCAGTTTTCCCTGATGAATAGGTCAAAAGCTGTTAAAACTGCTGTACTTGTAAACAACTCTGCACTCTCGTTGTCAGTTCATTAACAGCGATCCCTAATGCGCGTGTCCGTGTGCTCTCTGACATTCTCACTATGCGGTCGCAGCGGTCATCTGGGAGCGCGCAAAGGGGCTTTTGTACATTCCATTATTCAGCATAGCATGCTTTCGATTTGGAGTCTTAATATCAAGCTAAAGACCATAAATACACACATCAGAAGCATTAAAGTGCTGCATAAACTTCTGTCGGTGATGATGTAGGGTGATAATCGCCAGAACTGTCCAAACAACGAATTACCGGTCAGTCTGTATAACTTGATGTTTACTCCTCTGGTTCGTTTTTAAAAAGGCAGTGTGAACAAGACCAGAAGTAAAATGCAACAATGTCTAATTTTATCCCTTGGTCTGGACCAAATGAACCCAAGGGTGCGTTAACAAGCCAACATTTAGTTTGCTTTAATTGAACTCGGGTACGGTTCAACCCCTGGTGCAGTTTGTGTGGGCGGTTGTGAACACAGTAATCGTACTCTGGTGGGGACCAAAACAACCGGTCCGGGACCGCTTCCAAGCGAACAAAAACACAGGCTGCCTGTGCAGGCATTTGTTGAGATGGACATGTTTGCTTGGCATCCGAAGAGAACTCTATATGCTAAATAATGTCCACAAAATAGTGAAGTTTCTAAAGTCATTGGAGATAAACTGGAAGAAGAGATTCGTGCAGACAGTAGATCAGTGCTGAGTCAAAGTGCAAACATTTCGACAGCAATATATGAAAGTCCGTGATTCCTTGCATAGAAGTGGCAGCTCTTGGGATGAGAACAATACATTTGCTGCTGTGTACACGCCCCTCAGCAGATTTCTTTTTTTTTAATTTGGTCCGCTTTGATTTGTGCACTGTGAAACCGAACCAGACCAAACAGAAAACTAACCAAAAGTTTAAATTTCACTCTGATTTGGACTAGCCAGACGGACTAGGGTATGTGAAAGCGCCCTTAGACAAAAGCCCATTATTGGTACATTTCCATTAAAACATGGGGACAAGCAGTACTAGGTCTGTTACTATCGGCAAATATGTCCACTTATGTAATAAATATAATAGTGGATCTGTATATTTCATGTTTTACCTTACATTAATGCCCATGTGTATTTGAGTATGCTCTGTGTATTTTAACAGATACAAGGTAAAAATCCAATGTTGATTGTTGCTTTGCTTTTAGACCAGGACGGCGATAAGAAGCTGACACTGTCAGAGTTCATCTCTCTACCGGTGGGCACCGTGGAGAACCAGCAGGCTCAGGACGTCGATGATGACTGGGTTCGAGAGAGGAAGAAGGAATTCCAGGACGTCATTGATGCAAACCGTGATGGCATTGTAACCATGGAGGAACTGGAGGTAAGTAATGAAAAAGCAGACGTCTTGTTTGATTGATCCCTTTTTTATTCCTCCGCGCCGGTGACAGCCGTGGCCCCAGGCATCGTGTTTTCGGGTTGTCCGTCTTTCTATTCTCGTGAGCGCGATCTCAGGATGTCAAATTGAATATGCACATATGCTAATTATGACAACTTGACACAAATATCTAATAGGATAAAATGATAAAGTGATTTTGGACAGACATGGATGTAAACTGCAACTTGACTGGTTGGCGGAGGCATACAACCGTGAGGCAGTAATTCTAGTTTAATATTTATTTTTTGATACTTTACATTTGTTGTCTGAAGTTTGAGTCAGTATCTACTGAAGTATTTTAAGTTCGTCAACAAGAAAAAAACTAATTTATTTGTAAATGTGCAATCATCCATTTCATAGATGCAAACAAAGGTTTCTTTTTACAAATGAGACTTCAAACTTCAAACCGGGGCGGCTGTGGCGGGTCGCCCACCAATCGGAAGGTCGGCGGTTCGACAGTCACATGTCGAAGTGTCCTTGTCCCAAATTGCTCCCGAAGGCTGAGCCATCGGTGTGTGAATGAGAATTTAGATTAGATCCTGATGGGCAGGTTGGCTCCTTTTTATAGCAGTCTCTGCCATCATTGTATGAATGTGTGTGTGTGAATGGGTGAATACTGACATGTAGTGTAAAGCTCTTTGAGTGGTCGGAACACTAGAAAAGTGCTATATAAATGCGAGTCCATTTACCAAACTTGACTGACATTTTTCTCCCCCCTTTCTTCTGCTGTCTTCTTGTGCGGCGTACAGGAGTACATGGACCCGATGAACGAGCACAACGCTTTGAACGAGGCCAGGCAGATGATTGCCGTCGCGGACGAAAACCAGAATCACAACCTGGAGCTGGACGAGATTCTCAAGTATAGCGAATACTTCACGGGCAGCAAGCTCATGGATTACGCCAGAAATGTTCACGAGGAGTTCTGAAGACACACTTTCCCCCTCTCAGTCCACTCGGCAAAGCAGGAGCGACATCCTACATCTGCTTCAGGGACAAGCCAGATGAGGGGGGAGGAGGGGTTGTGAGGGGGTGGGGGGGGGGGGGTGCAAATTAATGATAGGATGTTCTAGTGTGCAATTCTGTGTTTAAAAGCCTCAACGGCCTCTTTCACTGCTGACTCCAATTAATACATCCTTCCTTCAGCCCTGGACTGTCTGCCAGCCATCAGAGTTAACATGGTCTGCCTTCTGTGTTCCATCGGACTTTTAAATGTTGGGCAAATGTGTTTGTGTGATATTGTGAAATGTGTGTATATGAGGAATTTTAACCCCGACTATAGATATTTTCGTTCCAGGCGCAGTGGCGCAGGGAGACAAGGCGATATTACCATTTGTTCTGCAGGATCTGTCGTTTTTAGCTGGCGTGTCTGTACACAGTGTAAATATGCCTCCGTCAGAGAGAAAAGCTGAAAAAATAACTATAATGCTGCTACAAGGAAAAACCCTTATAGAGATATCATTATAAAGAGTTTATTGATGACGCGCTCCAGACTTCCTCCAAATTAAAAAGCGATTTTTTTCATTAGTTGTGTACAGTTCCAGTAGTTTCCATTATAGATGGCATCCGTCCTACTTATCGACAGGGTAAAAAAAAAAAAAGTATAACTTTTAAAAGCTGCCTCAATAACGTACAGTGATCCTTCTTCGCACCGACTTTCATTAACAATTTATTGCCAGAGTAATATATGAGAACAATGTGCCTTTTTCCTGCCTGACATTTTGACTTATTGAAGGAAAAGTACACGTGTAAACATAATTAGTTTCACCTGTGTATGTGTTTCAGGTCAAAATGTCTCCTGTATGTAAAGGTGTATTGTTTTGTTCTTGACTAAAAGCAATCTAATCCTTGCTCTTGTTAAGGATGGATGGATAAAGAGGAATTTATTTATTTGACCGGTGTAATTTGGATCAGCAGAACATCACAGGTTTGTTCTTGTTGCTCAATTGCTGTAGGAGCCTGGTCTTGGTGTCCTTCTTCACAAAAGGATGGATAGCTCACTCTCCGTCATATTTACCAGTTAGCTAAATTTTGAATGATTTTGGTTAATCCATACAATTTCACAGGTACCTTGTTCTCAAATGCATGGGCAAACATTACATTCCTCAATTTGATGGAGTGTTTGGATCTTGCTACACGCTTCCCTGTCCTCGGTCCCGTTTGGATTGTAAGATAAGTATTTAGGATAACAGAATCTGACACAGCTTTATAAAATGTACTGCAAATATACTGGTAAACAATAAATATTTCTTATCAATTAAACAGCGCTTGTTTTTTTTTAGTGTTTTAGTTCTTTTTAGGGCTGCAAATTACGATTCATTGCATTACAGATTAATCGTTAAGTCATCAAAATGTCAGGAATTTGTGAAAAATGTCCACTGGAGATTTGTTTTGTCCATACAAACGGTCCAAAACCCAAGATGTTTAGTTAACTATCATAATAGTGAAAGAAGTACTCAAGTAAAAGTGGAAATACTCTAGTTACAAGTAAAAGTCCTGCATTCAAGATCTTACTAAAGTAAAAGTACATCATTATTGTCATCAAAATATACTTGAATTACCAAATGTAAAAGTACTCATGCAGAATGGCCCATTTCAGAATACATATACTATTGGATTATAATTAATATTGCATTAATATGTAAATCACCTTGATGTTGCAGCTGGTAAAGGTGGAGCTAATTTCAACTGGTTCATATAGCCTGCTGCCGAGCAGTTTAATATATAATATTACATCATTTATTAGTTTTGTATTATTTGTATTATTTTTCATGAATATTGGACATTGCATGAAGGAGTTAAATATCACTTCCTGGGTCCACTGTGTGGCCTAGAGAACATGCACTGATTATACATTATGTTTCTGTATATCAAGTGTAGGTCACAGGTCAGAAATCAAATGTGTAGGTCACAGTGGATAGCTCACTCTCTGATAGAAATCAAATGTGTGTCACATAGGGCTTGCTTCCTCTTACCAGTCGGTGGCGCTATATGACTGTGTGTGTGTAGTGCACAGCATTATGTGGAGCTGAAAAGAACTGCTGCCATTTCTTGTAAATACTTAAGGAGGGAGCTTTGGGCCACTTTGCTCAGCAGTATGATCTGCCATTTCCTCTAAATCATGAGAGAACAGTTTGAGCGCAGTTTGAGGTATACAGTTAACACACGACTGTCTAGAAATTAAACAGACGTGGATATAGGAAGTCCCAGCGTTAACACATGATACAAAAGGGGCATTCCATCAGAAATAGTATTTTTGAGAGAGTATTTATTAGAACATGGTTTAATTAACCAGAATGACCAACCATTCAGGAGACAGGGGCCCTCAGAGTTGACCCATATTGGACGACCACCCCACCTAAAGACACAGACATCTTCTTAAAAAATAAACATATCAGTATGGTTCTCTGACCGCAAAGCTAAAAAACAAGGTTATCTGCAATTTCAATACTTTTGGTCCAAAATAAATATACAAGGTTTTAAAGTACTCTGTGTGCTGACACACTCTTGCGAACACAATAACTCAAAATATATGATAGCACCTCCATATTAAAACTTCCCCTTCCTACTACAGAGTACATGAACGCATTAGATTCTGGACGTTACTGAATAA
Source organism: Sebastes fasciatus (assembly GCF_043250625.1). Lineage (NCBI taxonomy): Eukaryota > Metazoa > Chordata > Actinopteri > Perciformes > Sebastidae > Sebastes > Sebastes fasciatus. The sequence goes on along the minus strand of NC_133802.1, from coordinate 10,450,307 downwards.
ATTTGCATTTTTAATGAGATACATTTATTGTTTTTATAAACTACTCCCAACCCTCAGGCAGGGTGATCCATTACGCAGGCGATCCATTAAGGAATCCATTGGTTCCACATAAAGCTTTAGTTTCACTTTCGTAGGGTGTGTTTTGGTGCATAGGGCCATTTAAAAAAAAGGAGCTGCAGCCGACACTCTGAACTCTGCATCTTCACTTCAGCTGCAGGATCTACTCTGTACTCTCTAACCCAATCATGGCCAGCAACTCAGGTAAGTCATGATCCTCTATCCAGTATCCAGTCTGATTATTTCACAGTGATATTCCAGGGATCACGGCTGAATCTAATTTTATGTAACCTATAGACTAATACTACTACTGCAAAGACAAATCATCAAGCTTTTGTTCCAAGATCATCTGACTACAAATTCTAGAGTACGTTTATGCATTTAAGATTTTTTTCAGTTAAAAAGCTTGATTTCATGGATCACTAGGAAAATGTTAAAGATTTGACGCGTTTTTGAGATGAATGTCATTTTTGTTCTAAAGAATTTGAATCCTCTTCTGGAGGGAGGTTTGGGAGATGTGCTTTTACAATAAGATGTGCTATCAGCTTAATTTTTGTCTGATGTATTTGGCTGAGAAACAACATAATTAAACTGTTATGTTTATTTTTACAATCTAAGAAATCTTCAAACATATCAAATGCAGTCTGGACCAGTGCTGTTCCACTTTCAGCTGACAGCGGGGTAACCATACTGTATTAATTTGTCTCAAACTGAGAGTCTGCAAAAGAAATCGGTCGTGTCTAGAAGGTAACCCCCATGTTGCGAAACTGAATGAGATGGTTACGGTTAGGCATTGACATCGAATGGTTAGGGTTAGGATCATAGACTGTCTGTGCATTCCAATACCCATACTACCATAGTATATTGTATGCCAGAAAAATATTTATTATGTCCCAATACATACAGAAGTATGACAAATGCAGTATGCCAAAAATATCAGGATGTTCTACTACATTTAGTCGCATTTTGCAGTATGCAAGCCAGCATGCTTTTCTGGCTGTTCTGACCCACAATCACAACAGATATATGAGCAAGAGGGTCAAAGTTCAAGGTGCAATGTTAGTAGTATGTCCCAATTACATGTATACAGCATCATACTTTTTTAAAGGCAGCTGCAGTATGTACTGTAAAAAAAAAAATGTGATTGGAAACGTAACCTGTATATAAAGATGGACGAAATGATGGCTCCCCAAAAGTGGAGCCAAAGCATCTTGATCACCCCCTGGTGGCTGGCTGCAGTATGGGTCATAAATCCTGCCCTTCCATGTTAGTGGATGGGATATAGGCCAAATAAAAAGTCAAAGTACACGTCTAATACATTTATCCCAAAGAAGGTTTCTGTCATTTTAGGTAGTTCTTATCACGCTGATGTGTGTTCAAGTGTTCATTTTTCTAATAAATTTGGTTTTAATGAGTTATTTAATGCAAAAAAAGGGGGTGAGACGTCATGATCGAACGGGTGTGATTGATAGCTGCTCTGAGTGAAGTAATCGCGGAGCCAGAGGCTCTGAATTGTACGAGAGAGGAGATGTAACTTTAACTTTCCATAACTGTCACAAGTCTGTGTAATAGAACATGAGTCAATTTGATCATAAATGTAGTTATAGAGATATTATGGTTCGTTGTTGTGTCTTTCTAGCCAAACAGCTACCATGGTGCTAAAGTTGTAGGTAGGTGGCTCACGCTAACAATCTGTGACCGTGATTGGCTCGTGATTGGCTCAGGTGTGTGTGTGGGCGGGACCTTGATACTGTGGCTCCAGCCCCCCGATCAATGCTGCACAGACTCTTGCTCCAAATGACGCCACATCTCAAGATGGCTGCCTCCGTATCCGGGATATTTTGGCTTCACTGTTGTACAGCGGGAGGATGTGGATACACGTCGTCCATCTATATATACAGTCTGTGGTTAGGATAGGTCATTTCGTGAGTGTTTTCGCACGTTTTTTTGTCGCTTGCGGGTTACCTTCTAGACACAACCAAAGAAATGTGAACTTTCTACGCCATTTTGGCTCCCCTCAACGCAACCGAGTAGATGTTTCTTCTCTCCTGTTTTTGTATAAATTGCATCATCATGACTCTTATTCATTGTCACTCATTCTTACACAGGGTGTAGCGAAACAAATGAAGAGGAACTCAGGATAGTGATGGTGGGGAAGACTGGAATTGGGAAGAGCGCCACTGGGAACATGATTCTGGGACGAAAGTGCTTCCCATCAAAGTTCGGTTCAAAGTCTCTGACTGTAGACTGTTCTAAGGGCAGAGCTAAGGTGGTTGGGCAACAGGTTGCCGTCATTGACACCCCGGGCCTGTTTGACACCAGGTTTGGCATGGATAAAACAGCTAAAGATATCTGCCAGTGCATCTCCTACGCTGCTCCTGGACCCCACGTGTTCCTGGTGGTCATCAAGCTGGGCAGATACACCGAAGAGGAAAAGCAGACGGTGCAAAGGGTTCAAGAAATCTTTGGCCAGTCGGCAGACACGTACAGCATGGTCCTCTTTACTCACGGTGACCTTATCGAAGACACCACCATCGAGGACTTCCTGGATGAAAGCGCAGAGCTTCAAGAACTCGTGGCCAGATGCGACGGCCAGTACCATGTCTTCAATAACAAGCTGAGGGATCGCTCTCAGGTCACCGAGCTGCTCCAGAAGATCAGAGATATAGTCCAGAGGAACGGAGGGAGCCACTACACCAACGACATGTTCCAAGAGGCCGAGAGGGCAATCGAAGAGGAGAAGCAACGCATCCTGAAAGACAAAGAGCAAATACGAAAAGAAAGAGAGGAGCTGGAGAGGAAGCTTTGGGAACAATATCAAAAAGAGATGAATCGAATGAATCGGCAATTCCAGGACGAGAGAGATATGGAGTGGAGACGGAGAGCGGAGGAGAGGGAGGAAAAGTATGAGGAAAGAAAGAGGTATTACAAAGAGAGAGAAGCAGAGCGAAAGGAGAACGAAAGGGTGATGAACAGGTTGAATGAAATAACCGAACGGCATGAAAAAGATAGGTTGCAGCTCAGGGAGGTAAATCCATTATATTCAGTTGGTAAAATCATAGTGGGAGGTATTGAACTAGTTGGAAGGGCATTTTCAAACATGTTCTAGTGAGTGGTCACAATTCCATGTGGTTCAACCACAGAGGAACCCTCCAGAAGCTCCCACACACGGGAACATATGAAAAAAAAATTTGGAAATAATTTCAGAATTTTAATCACTTAATTTCTTTTCATTATCTGAGTGCTGATTTTATTTGTAGACGTAGAGCTATATATACTGCAGGTTAGTAACTCATAGTCTCAAATTGCCATGATCTTACATCTTTACATGATTATTTGGTGTGTAAAAATATACATTTCACAGTATAAATGTTTGCATATCATTAACATTTTTACCATCATACCATAATAACGCAAGCTAAATTTTCACATCAAATGACTTCTATTGTAACCACTGCACTTTGTTTCCTGCAGACTAATGTATAATTAGAAAAAATCATTCTCACAGTCCTCTGATGGCTTTTATCTATTATTATTATTTTTTTAAATCATTCTCCTCACATCATTACATTATTTGATTTTGTTTTCCTGTTTGTCAACAAAGCAGTAATTTAATGTTATATGTTTGATGATTTATGCCATTCAAAACAAATGTGTGTTCCTGTGCTAAACTGATCTCCAAAAAAAATAAAAATAAAGATGTGATATTCAGACTAAACCTTTGTCAAAGTAATAATTAAAAGGACCAATATGTAATAGTAATAAATCATAAAATGACCATGATATGTCACCAGAGATTAAGGATACACGCTAAATTGAAATACTGGCTTCTCCGACAACAACGCTACAGACAGCATGTTCTCCTTTGAAATTTCCATTCCGGTCCGGAACATCTGTTTTTGTTTTGGCCGATGTGATCCCATCCACTGCACATTTCAACACCTCGTTGCCACATATGAAACAAATTGGCACACAAACAGCCTCCTGCATCCACGGAAGCAAGCGAACAAATTGGATCAACAGAGATAACGATAGCGTTAGATTCTATTCGACCCGAAAAGCCTCGGCACATCTCTCTGTGGTCCGTGTGCAGCTGGGTTATCAAGGCAGCCAGTATTTGAGACACACAGCCGGTGAAGTGATTCTGACTACTGTTGGCCAGAGGTTAACGTGGTTGTGTCTATTGTTGGATTTATTATGTACAAGAATGCTTACAATAACCTGACTGTTGGATTTGTTATGAATAGAGTGATTGTGAGGAAAAGGGAGGTGGCAGGTGCTGTTTTCTTTTGCAAGGTCAAGGAGAGGACGGAGCCAGAAGGAGATAACGAAGAAGAAGACATGCAGCAGAAACATCACGTGCCATAACTCATGAATATTAATATTGTGTAAACCATAAAACGCTGGATCAGGGATAGCTCGGGGTTCAGACTTCACGAACTGACCCATGCACTGTATGTTGTCAGGGACACGTAGACTGGATCCAGATATCTGTAAACTCTTATTTTTACTTATGCAACATTGATTGTTCGGAATAAATTGTATTATTATGCTTTAACCCGTCTGTTTGGAAAATCTCTTTGTCATACAAGATTAACCAACACGTAACTGGGCCTTGACCTCTTGGAGGTAGAAGGCCAGTTCCTTCACTATAGAAGGTAACCCTCAAATTGCGAAAAAGTGCACTAACTGCTATCAGTTACACCGGAGGGCCACGGCTCCAATGTTTTGAGTTTGGACTGCTTTACCTATTTTAAACGCTAGCTGTCAGTGCTACATATTGCTCCTTTAACTGTCCAATCAAGAGTTCAAATTGTCACAGGTAGATTAGCAAATGATCACAAAAAAACAAAATATGAAATATAGACTTTAAAAGTGCAACTTTTTAATCACAAACTGGAATGAGTATAAGAATGGAATTTTTTTTTTGTTCCAAGCAGGGACGTGCACACACATTTTATGGAGCTGGGGCCCAGAATAAAACCCCGCCCCCTTTTGTTCCTTCTCTTCATCCTGAGTTTGACACACTATTTTATATGTAACATTATTTCTTTTTTTCTTGGTTTTGGATTATGAAGTTACTGAAGTCGGCTATTAAACTAAATTGGATAAACTGTCGTTTTTGGTTTATTTTAACATTGTGATAGCATGATTAAGATAACTATTATTGCAGATATCTGTTGTTAACCTAGTGTTTTGCTTATTATAAGTCTGCCAATTAAAATAATCTGATGTGTCGGTTCAGCGTTGCCAGATGGGAAATGTTAAACTATCGTACCAGAGGCTTAAAATTACTTTAGCTTAAAAACCGATAAAAATTTGGTCACAGAAAAAAAAATTCAAAAATAAACCATTAACTCAGTTTCATCATCAAATAAACCAAATAATACTCAAAACTAATTCAAATCGAATCAAACCGTTAATCAAACAACGTCTCTCGCTCACAAAATGTCCATTAAATCAGCACAGATCAAATTCAGAGTTGAAATGTCCCTTAATCAAATTAATTGAATAAGGATTCCAGATAACAATGATAGAGGGGATTCGGCTAAAGGAGAATATGATGCACATTAACATGGAGGCAGAAGAACATGAGAAGCCTGGAGACATACAGGGAAGGAGACTTACTGTATCTTGTAACTTGTGTGGGCCCAACAAAGACGAAGAAGTCCACAGCTACATCTGTGCAGGTCACAGAGATAACAGAACAAGCTTCAATCAAAGCCTGCTCTGGGCTTCAGCACACAGTTGCCCAGGGAAGTCTGGGAAATCCAACAACATCTGCCACTCTGTTTACTTTTACTGTATATATATAATCACTGTTTTTCCTTTTTGCAAACTTTTAGTGTCTCACTCTGTTCTCCTGCATGCATCTTTCCATTGTTAGTTTTTTCCCCTTCTCCCGGCTCACAGGTGGGTCTCGTTATTCTCCTCACTTTCCACACCTGTCTTTTCCTGTCGAGGTTGAAAAGGGCAATTCTGTACTTTTTCTTTACCCTCTTTCAGCTACACACTCATATATCCATACTAATGTCTGACTGTAGCAGCAGCCCTTTGTCATCTGTGCTTTCAAGTACTGGCCGTTTAAACAAAACTGTACAACACTCGATTCTCTAAATCGGAGCTGCAATCAGAAGTCGATCGATTAAAGAATTTATTGATTTTAACTATTTTGATATCAGATTAATTTCCAAGTAAAAATGCCCATCATTCTCTGGTTGCAGCTTCTCAAAATGTGAGGATTTTCTGTTTTATATCATTAAATACTGAATGTATTTGGGTTTTGGACTGATGGTCGGTCAAAACAATATATTTGTAGACGTCACCTTGAAAAAAATATGGACATTTTTGACAGTTTTCTTCAGTTTTAATTATCAATGAGTCCCAGATTCTGTTTTGAGCAGATTTTTATTGCGTATATACGGGTTAAGGTTCATTGTGTGTTCTATGTAATGTAACACTTCACAACACAGCAGGAGTGTAAGAACAACCACCATTTCACCAAACCAATGATTTGTTTAGAAGCCGTTACAACATCAATTCATATTTTTTATAAATCATCTTTTGTCAGATTTGATTATTCACAATTCAAACGCATTGCTGTGAATTTTACAATTGCAATCTAAATGGCTTTGACATGATAGTGTGATACCCAATCAGATGTGCACGCTTTTTACTTCAGACACCACTTCACAAGACAAGAGCTTTTACATGTTCCCCAATATCATTAATGTGTTTGTCGTACAAATTAAACGTAACATCAATAATCCGCCTGCGAACGCCGCTGGAAATCAGTGCAGCTGCAGTTTTTACGAACCTCTCCTGAATGCTACTCCATGTCAGACACATGCGACCTTAAGAATACCTTTAAAACTGTAAAAAACACATCGATCCCTCTAAATACCACCTTACTCTACACTGAAATGTACTGCATCATTCAACATACTAAACATATAATTAGAATCAAGTCAATGGCCAGCACTAAAACAGAATTAACATGGAAAACAATACAGTGACACATCATTATACAGTACATACCGGTAGCTTACTTTATCCTTTTTTTTTTATAATAGATACATACACATAGTACATTCATAAATGAAACATACAACATCTAACTTATCATGATGTGCTGACATATTAAGGTTTAAAATAACAAAAGAAACTGATGTAAATAAGTAAGGCGATTGTGTGTACGTAAATGCAACTTTTAAACAATTATTTCAAGTTTCTGGCTATGAAGATAATAATAATAATAATTATAATAATAATAATAATAATAATAGAGAGCAGCATAATAGTTGGTCAAGTTCCACTTTCTTCTCAATACTCAGTCCTCAAATAAAATGAAAAAAGGCTTTACATGTTAAAAATCAACTTAACATTACAGTCTGTATAGTAGAATTTTCAGCTTTATGTTTGGTCCCTTAAATTTAGGGACTGTGTATGAACAGGGCTACAATTCCTACTCGTTTCATCTGATGTGGATGTAAACACCCTTCAATTAAAGCTGAAATTCAGCACTTTAAACCTCATACTTATTGTTTCATTTCAAAATCGAATGTACTGAATTACAGAGCCAACACAACAAGAAATGTGTCACTGTTCATATCATAGACTGTATATAAAGAAGGACAACATGACAGCTCCCCAAAAGATCTCGATCGCCCCCTGGTGGCTGGCTGCAGTATAGGTCATATGGTGCCTTCAAATGGGGTCGTGTTTACCGTGTTCACGAGAAGAGTCCATATGAGCCTTGTGGTATTCATGACATCGTAAGTGGAAAGTTTCTTAAAGCTCTGAGTTCATGAGTTGTGACGTGTTTGTTGATGTTGTCAGAAATGGCAGAGGCCATGGAAGTTCATTTTTTGGTGCATAATAAGTGAATATATCGCAATTTTAGTCGTATATTGTAAATCTTCGTAATTTTATAATAGGTTTGAGGAAAATGTTGATATTCCCAACGGCCTCATCTTTTCCTTCTGTCATTACTTTGCATTTCCTGCATTATGTTACTCGCTTGCTAGCTTGCTAAATTGTTAGCTTCTGTGGCTTCTAGATACCGATACCGCGGCTCCACTGCTCGAACACTACTGCGCAGACTCTGGCTCCAAATGATGTCAGAATCTCAAGATGGCAGCTCCTGTATTCGAGATATTTTGGCTTCACTTCTGTACAGTGGGAGGAAGAGGAGAAGCGTCGTCCATCTTTATATACATATGGTTAAACATGGTCTATGGTTCAGATACATACAGACCGCACTGTTTGTCGCTGTTAACCTGCTGTATGCGACACAAAAAAACTCGGAATAGATGTTTTTAAAAACTGACCATGATTAAAATATAAATACATTCTATGATTATTTTGGAGAAAATAATCATAGAAAGTTGTAAAAATAAGGACTGGACAGTAAAGGAAAATTAAAAGTAATCACAGCCGCCCGTGGTGAGCTTGTGCTCGTCTCTAGTCTCGGTCTCCATTTGGTCTTCATGCAGCGCTTCAGTCTTTACAGGTAGGGATACTGGTTGAGTTTTCGCTGGTAAGTAGCACCTGCGTGGTGGAAAGGCTGCACTCCCAGCTGCTGCTGCTGCTGCTGTTGGTGGTGGTGGTTGACGTACTGTCCCGGAGCAGACCCTCCCAGGACCAGGCTGCCGCTTTTCTGGAGCAACGCCAGGGAAGAGTAAGCCCCGCTCGCCCTGCCGTGGCGGGATGAGCCACCTTGCATCTGGTCCACAGCTTGGGACACTGAGGCCAGGGCGGCGGACGCCGGGTAGGCGTACAGGTTCGGGGTCGAGCTGAAGAGGGTGTTTTCGTGAAGCCGGTAGGATGAGTGGGACGAGGCGGGAGGGGGGTACGTGGGCTGCCGCCTCAGGGAGCTAGTGCTTCCTGTTTGGTCGTGGGATGATGACATCACAGACTGCTGTACCTGAAACAACAGAGAGAGGGGTCATGAATACCAACACTTCAAGGGCCCACTTGTGTGTCGTATTCTTCTGGTGACTGCCACAAGACCGCCAGCATGTGGAAGGTTATCAGAGCTCAGTGGGACACAAGTTCAAGTTCTTTTATACACAACAATTAGAGTGAGGCAGTCTAATTTAAAGGAACAGTGTGTAACATTACACTGTAGTTCTCAGACACGCTTGTGAAACTACGGTAACATGAGCTGCAGAGTGCAAAACCGTGGTACCGCCAGCCACCGCCTGACTTCCATTGCTTCTAAAGTGGCGTTATTATGGTAAGAATGGCCTCTGAGTGAGGTGAACGGCGTTGCCACGGTTTTGCACTCGGTGGCTCACGTTACCTCAGTGAGCATGGGGGGGTACTCAGTTGGTTGCAATCTGCAACCACACCACTAGACGCCACCAAATCCTACATGCTGTACCTTTAAGTGCACTGTGTGTTGGTATTTTCCCCAACATGGGACACACTACAAAAACAACACTGCAAGTGTGGGTATCGGGACAGACGTACACTTTAGTGCGTTTAGCACTTCAGTGTGTCCCATGTCAACACGCAGTACACCTGAGCCGCACTTGAGGTACACTTATCCTCAGAACTTTTTAGAGCAGTGTTCAGACCCAAGCGTATCCCACAATTCAGTTGTTGGCCGTGGTTGTGAATAATCTGTTATACTCCTTGCTGAGAAGACCCTGACCTTGTCCTTTCCGTTTGTAGCACCGGTTTCACTCCCTAGCTCACCTTATCTGTGTGAAGGCTGAGAACTATCCTCCTTTCTGCAGTGCCTCTTTCTTATCTAACCTTACGTCATCTACCTACTCGAGCTTCATGGAAATAGTTTGTCATAAATACTCTTGTATGTTTCATTATACATTTTGATTGAACCCTGCTTTGAGTGATCCAGTTCTCCGAGCGCTCGTCACTGCTTCCAGAATCCACTCACAAGGATCAAGCCTAGAATGATATAGGGCCAAAATACATTTCTGATGTTCTGCTACATTATGAACCATCCAGACCGCTCAGGTCGTCTGGGACAGGTCTGCTTTTTGTCCCCAGAGTCAAAACATAACATGGAGAAGCAGCGTTCAGTTTTTATGCTCCATATATCTGGAACAAGCTCCCAGAAAACTGCAGGTCTGCTGCAACTCTCTTTTTATTAAATCATATAATTATTCATTTCTTACACTGCACTGCAACTTTCATTCTCGTATTTTATACCTGTCTTGTTCTATTTTAGCTTGTCTATATTTTCTATTCTGTTGGCTCTTTAATGACTGGTTTTAATTGTATTTATAATGTTTTCTTTTGCATTTTGTCTCGATGCTTTTGATGTTTTAATGCAAAGCACTTTGAATTCCCTTGCTGCTGAGATGAGCTACATAGATAAACTTGCCTTGCCTATAGGCTTGCTTTAAGACAGACTTGAATACGTTTAAGTTTGTGTTGGATTCAGCATGAATATTATTATTCATGTCCAAATTAAGGATATCACAGGTTCTTGCTACGATTTTTGGGGCCAAAAAATGTCACAATAAACGGTAATATCACGATATTAATCAAACCTACCTGAACTGTTAGTGCTTTAGTGATTTTGTGATGCATGCTCTCTTTCTCAATTTAACATTACGACTCACATAAACTAGCGGCGCTCCAGGAGATCGACTAGCTTCTATAAGCATAGCAAGTAATGGCCAGAGTAGCTACAGCTAGATAAATGTTGGTCATTGGGACAGAAGCAGACTCTTTATGGGTTCACCTTGTTGGGCAGACATCAGCTACATTCAAAAGCTGTTACCTGACTCAGGTTGAGAGGCTGAGATCTGCTGGATGCGGCCCGTTGATGGCGATCGGTGTTGGAATCTCCCGCCCGACTGGACTGCTGAGTGGACCCTTTCTTGGATTTTCCAGAGCCACATGTAGCTTGATCTACGAGTGCAAAACCAGACAGAATACTATGAGCATTAAGAAGTAGAAGTGAAGTCAAATGGATCAGTTTAACCTGTCAATCTAAGAGCTGAGCTGATTATTAGTGCAACTAAAATGGATCCACATCCAGTTATTTTAAATAAAATGAATATATGAAGACCAGAGGATCTCTGCCCTGGAGGACCTGGAGCTGCCGGAGCTTTGTGGGTTGTGCTCTCCCCCGGCTGGCTCTTCACAGAGGGCAAAACGATGGCCAGAGACTTGGCGGGCTGCGAGGTGGTCTTGGGGCTCAGGGGGCTGCTGGTGGAGGAGTCGGAGTCATGGGAGTCGTGCACCGTCACACAGCTGATCACGTTGGTCCTCTGGCTTGTTCCAGAGCTGCAGGAGAGAATAAAGGCCGTTACACACGTGGGGCATTTTTTCCTGCAATTAATTTGTACGTCAGTATATTTTTTTGAACTGTTGTTTTAGTCATGAGTACTTTCACACAGAGCGTGAATATTATGCAGAAAAAATGCTTTTTTTTCGGAATGAGGTCGATTTTCTGAGCTTTCGTGTCGCTAATAAAGGGCATCAACCAATCACGTTGTGCGGAACGGGTTGAGTTGCGTCTATATTTATGAAACAACAACATGGAGGCTCTGTCGTCCGAACCAAGATGGCAAACTTTATTACCGCTTTCAACCTTGACATTAAAAGCCCGAAACATACAATATTTCGCACTTTCGTGTCGTTTATTCGTCATGCCCCCCGGTGTGTAAAGGCCTTAAGAGAGGAGTAAAACCCTTCAGCAAAAATAAAAACCTCTCTCTGTGAAGATTCAAATTCCACAGACAGGAAATGAGCTCACCAGGCAGCAGGGAACTTCCTGTCGTCCTCGTCTTCCGAGTCGCTGTGGATGGTGATGATGCTGACAGCGGGACTGGGCGTGTCCGAGATGACGATGGGCTGAGACTGGTCACCAGCAAAAGCAGAAGTGTTGTGGACCACGGTGGTTGCCGACGACACGGGCCTGGAGGGGAAGAAGATGCTCCATCACTGTCTTATTGCAAATACAAAACCTATTTAAAGATTTTAAGCAGCAGAGATAGCCTGCCACCTATTTATGTTGCTTTTCATTTCCTTAACAGCTTGTTCTTGCTTCAAATAACATTAATTTTCATAAATTTTTATATTAAATATTAAATAATTGTACGTTCTTATAGCCTTATAAAATAAAGTACACACTACTAGAGCACATAAAAGGATCACACTACATTACATTCGTTTGGCAGACGCTTTTGTCCAAAGGAACTTTACTTTTGCAAACACAATCAATTTGGGGGTTCAGTGTCTTGTAGAGCTGAAACAATTAGTCGATGAATCAGTTAGTTTATTAACGGAAAATGAAATCGCCAACTAGTTTGATAATCAATTTATCGTCCACGTTTGTTTTCAAGCAAAAACCATAAACCATTGTCTTATGTGATAGAAAACAATAATCGTTGGGTTTTGGTCTTCTGGTTGGACGAAACAAGCAGTTTGATGGCACCAGCTTTGTTCTTTAAGCCCAAGGTGTTAATCTCTATTTTTATTATTGTCAAAAAATCCCCTTAAGAAGACCAAAACCAACAATGTGTTAGTCCGTCTCTCAGTACTTTCCAACTTCCCTACGCTGTATGTGGCTCTCAGCCCCCAAGCACATTGGTTCCTCCTGAAGACTTTAAAGCAGGTCATGAATATAAACTTTCATTTTTATAAAAGGCTGCAAACATTTCCTAAAACAGCTGGGCACTGTGGATTTCAACTACTTATTTCAGTGGTCGATTAATCCACATTTGGTGCTCTAGTGAGCATTTGTGGCAGCAGGATGGTGTATTTCATGGGAAACTGTCATTTTTCATAATTTTCTGACAGTAGATTAAAGGTTTAATGAAAATTGCTGCTGCCCTACTGTCTGAACAAGTGGACAGGAGAAGCCAGGGATTGAAGTAGCAACACTACAGCGCAGGTAATGTGACTGTGTGACAGTGTGACAGGATACCTTGCTCTGCTCTCTGCATGTCGAGCCTTTGACCTCTTGCCCTGTTGGGATCTTGAGTGAGCGGCCCCTGAGTTGTGGCTTTGGGAGGCAGCGTGACGGCCAACACCAGAGTCCTGCTGGCTGACGCCATCGTATTGGTTTCCATGACGACCCCTGTGAAAAGGAAGGACACAGTTAACTTGCTCTTATATTTACTAAACTTTCCATTATGGTTTTAATATTAGACTGACTTGAAGCTTTTAAAATGCAGCGTGAGGACACTAAACTCACCTCCAGCTAGAAGCTTGTTGACTGTCAGGGATCGGGGCTCCCATGGGTGAGTCAGGCACCACCGCCTGCCCGGGGTTGTGGATGGCCATGCCTGGCATCTGCTGCCATGTGGAAGGGATGAGGATCTGCTGTGTTCCTGCTGGCCAGCCCTGCTGTACGCACACATACATAAACACACGTTCAAATATTGCACTTTTCAAAAACCTTAAACTTCAGCGGTGACACATTAAGAAGAGGACAAAGTGCAGTGTGTCGACCGTAGTAGAATAGAAGTCAGAGTTATTTTCTTAGAGAATCACACTGAAATAAAAGGCATGATGAGCACATGCAGGTTATAGACCACCAAGACATCCAGCAGACCCTGACACACTGACAGCTGAACAAAGCTCGAGAGTGATGGCGCACGGCCACCATCTCCATCCGGACTTATTCCTGTGCAGAGAGCTGCAAATACCTAACCAAGCTTTAAGAAAGAGAAAAAAAACACAACATTTAATTCAGGTTCTGATTCCAAGCAGTCCAGCGCTGTGAAAAACAGAGGAAATTACTTTTTTTTTTTAAACAAAACTAAATAGTGACGGAAGCTTCTAAAGCTTTAAAAACACAGCCGTTTCCCGGCTGACTTTACTGTCTTTCAGAGGCTGTAGTGGGCTCAGTTTTAAAGCTAGAGTGAAGATACTGGTGTCATATGAAACTAGACGACGCAATGAATCCATTGTTACCAACCATGTCATGTTAGATTGTCGGGATAGAGGTTAAATAACGCTTCAAACTTACACTAAATTTTGTCTAGGAAAAACTGGCGTAGCCATTTTCAAAGAGGTCCCTTGACCTCTGACCTCAAGATATGTGAATCAAAACGAGTTCTATGGGTACCCACGAGTCTCCCCTTTACAGACATGCCCACTTCATGATAAGCCCATGCAATTTGGGTCAAAAACCATGCAGTTTTTTGAATACAGTATAAATGTGTTATTTCTGCATACTGGGGTCCCTAAACAGTCTTGAGCCCAATTGTATTCATGTGTGATGATGTTAGTCCCCAGTGTCCATTTCATTGTAGAGAGGCCTCACAGCAAGAGGGTAGTAGGTTCGAATCTGGCTTGGGGCCCTAGTGTGTGGAGTTTGCATGTTAGTGTGTTAGTGTGTTAGTGTGTTAGCGTGGGTTAGCATTGGTTTTCTCCGGGTCCTCCGGCTTCCTCCCACAGTCCAAAGACATGCAGGTTAGGTTCATTGTTTACTCAGTGACAAAAGTGGGTCTATTGTGGGTCTCAGAGGGTTAATAATGATGAATGAGATATCACAGATGAAGATGGTTTACAGGTACATGTGATGAATTGGTAATAGGGGCGCTACAAATAGCCACAGCCGTGCGTAATGACAGCTGCTCTGGTGCTGTTGGAGAACCCCGCTGTTGCCCACAATCGGTTCAACTGCATTTCTTCTTTGCCGTTCTTCTCATGGACACGTCTAAAGAGTGGTGGAGGCTCACGTATCGATATGAAAACAGATGTTTAAGGGTGTTTCTACATTCATTATGGTAAACTGTGAGAGTGGAAAAACTCCACAATGATTGAGATTTATAAAAAAAAGAACCATGCGTATCTGCAGCTTTATAGATCCGCCAAAAAAGAATATGCGTATGCACTTTTCTGTTCCAAGTTTTAGTCGGGAATCTAGTTTTAAGCATCTGGCCACCGAAGCTGCAAGCAAAAGCACAAACCAGACTGGTGAGTTACACATGCGTCCCACGTTCTGCTGCACACCGCTTACACACATGTGCTAGGAGGAGGAGGAGGAGGAGGAAGAAGGAAGAAGAGAGAAAGAAGAGATTTCAACCAGTTGTGATGATGGTGTTTTACCAGCATTGAGGCACTCTGATCCAGTAAGCCACCGAGGCTCGTACCCCTGCAGCCAACTGGCAGCCGGACCGAGCCTAAAGGCGACATTCCCGCCACGGAGGCGTACAGGCTGCTTACCAGCAGGGGGTCGAGGGAGGCCTGGGAGGAGGTGTGAGGGGAGGTGATAAGACTGAGAGGACACATAATAGAAACGGCTCCAAAGTCTAGTGAATCCTAAAGAAGAAGAGGGAGTCTTTGCTTTGGATCAGTTACACAATACTGATATTCTGAATCATTGTGAGTGGAGAATAAACAAACATACATGACCAATCAACACACACAAAAACCAAAGCACAGATGCACGGGGTCATCGGGGTTAGGTCCCAATAGATGGCTCCATTTTGGATCTGGCTCCTGGTTGATTCACTAAGCTCTGAGGATAACTAATCTCTTATTGAACCTTTTGTCTCTCTCTATCTATCTATCTTTACCCGACACTGACCGTCAATTTCACTGGTTTAATGGGACTGTTTGTAACTTTTTAAGCGTATAAATCTACCGGGTCGGTATCCCATGCGCGCTCACATTTGCGTGCTCGCGTGTGGCTACGCTGTTCAGACTCCCTGTGGACACCGACCATCAGACTCAAACACAAACTACACAGAAGCACCAAAACCTCAAAGTTATATCTAGTGAAGCCCGTCTTGCAGAACATTGTTGGCCGCGGTCGTAGTACGAGAGGGAGACCGTATCTTTGGTCTCCTGGGCCGGAGTCTCTGCTGTACTCTGCTCCACTGCCTGCCTGCCTTCACTCACACGCCGCGCTCGTTCTCGCTCCACACGTGAACGCGCACACACTACACACTGCAGAAGAGTTAGTTTAGCTCTGAGAATATCTAGTGAAAGTGGACGTTTGTGCAGAAATAACTGCTGCAGCTCCTCCAGACCAACAGAGGTTTCCCATGTCTTGTGAAGTGACGGGGCTCCGCAGCGAGAAACGTTATCGTCTGCTTCAGCCGGAAAAGCCAACACTAAGATCAGCATTGAATCATGGAGAGACCTTCATCTGGTCAGCTAACATTACTGCCAAGCAGGTGAACTATAGAGTGATATTGTGGTATTAGCTGACGTGTGTCACATCACTGTTTTGAGCGATGCTCGTTCATGTCTATTTAGAGTGAGCAAGCGCGAACCCGACGCTGACTTTCGTTGACTTAACGGCCACAGGTGTCGCTGTTAATAAGCAATTCTGAAAGTTACAAATAGTCCCTTTAAATGACAAATGTCACCAGTGGTAAATTATATCATATGGATATATTCATGGCAAAATAAAACTTGGCTGTTGTGTTTCTCTGCCTTCTCTGTTTGACAGTTTCAAGTCTGCACTCAAATATTTTACTTGAGCCAAGTTCACACTACGAGACTTTCAAAGTTGTCAGATCGTTGTTCTGTTCACACTACACAACTTGCTGTCTTGTAATCGGGAGTCTTTAAGTCAGGGTTTTCACACTACATGACTGTCCGGCGAATGGAGGTCACACACTACAAGATCTTTCACCAGGAGGAATCCCCGATGAGGTAACGAAAACAAGCGAGAAGTGACACGGGCGTAGTCATGCTTGTTGATGTTGTCGTCGGCACACATGCTTACTATTTCCCCGATGTAGATAAGCCACTGTGTTAAGCTTATTCAAACATCCAACACCCTAGGTGCAACAACAACTTTGATCCGTGTTTCAAATGCAACACATACAGTAAGTTCCTATTGTTACTGGCGACCCCTCCAGTTATTTAGCATGCTAGATATCTGGAATGTGTCTGCGAGGCATCGGCGTCTTTGAACCATTCAAACGTGGCGCTCGAGCGCCGATGTGCGAGCGCCGAGCCAACGCGGATTTGCCTCTGATCTGGGGCTTTTGTCAAGGAGCTCCAAAACCTGTCAGCGGGTGGAAAATAAGGGCTAAAGAAGTTGTGTAGTGTGAACTAGGTATTAGGGAAAAGTACCATAACAAGTAAAGTAGGGCTCAGACTACAGGAGTTTTAAAATCCTAACCGATTTTGAAATCGGGTTGCATCACACACACAAAGAGCATCTTCACAGATGTCCTTCTCTCTAATCTCAAACATGCACAAACTACAAGATTTGGAAATAATGGCGCATCACACACTACAGGATATTATTAAGATTATCGCAACACAAGCAATATCTGTGGTGACGTAATCAT
Source organism: Sebastes fasciatus (assembly GCF_043250625.1). Classification (NCBI taxonomy): domain Eukaryota; kingdom Metazoa; phylum Chordata; class Actinopteri; order Perciformes; family Sebastidae; genus Sebastes; species Sebastes fasciatus. The sequence continues at coordinate 10,433,004 of NC_133802.1, read as the reverse complement.
CCAGATTTAAACTCCATAATATCAAACATGTTTGAAATTATCGGGGTGGCACTGATGAGTCTGCCAACAGTTCGGGGTTTAAGACTGGAAGAAGAAATAAAGTTCTACTACTAAAATCATTTATATTTCATATTTTCTCTAATCTTTGATGTTTTTTCGGATATATTGAACAATTTGACCTCTTGAAACCTCGAAACATTATTAAAATGAAACCATTATATAAGTGTAAAGGAGAAATGTCTCCTTAGTGGAACTGCAAACTACTAATAGACATCTGAAATGTGACACTGCTTTTTTGTTAGTTGCCACAAGCCAAAAAGGTGATTTAATCTTATAGAACTCCTTTTATAGGCCTATGTTTTTTTATTTTAACTCCTAATCTGTAAAGTAACTAGTAGCTACAGCTGTCAGGTAAATGCAGTGGATTAAAAAGTGCAATATTTCCTTCTGCATTGTAGGGGAGTAGAAGTATAAAGCAACATAAAATGGAAATACACAAGTAAAGTACCTCAAAAGTGTACTTGGGTTAATGTACTTAGTTACATTCCACCACTGCTGGTGCTGAACCTTTCGATCGATGTGTTGATTCAATACTGGAATCAGATTCAAAGTCCAACCCTAGTGGTCATGCAGTGAGTCCTACCTGTGCCAGCATGCTGGGCTGGAGGTGAAGAGACTGGGACGACTGGTTCTGAGGAACTAGGGGTACGGAGTTGTCCATCCTCACTGGATAACCAGAGGGCTTGTTGGACGTCTGAAGACCTGGAAGGAAAAGGTGGAGGAAGGTGATATTATGTATAAAAAAGATAACAAAAGCAATTTAGGGATTATGGAGTTTCTTTCCATTTTTTGCTGGTTGGTCAAAAGATTTCTTTTCTTTGAAGGAACATGACACTAACATCTGGCTTTCTCACCCTGGATGGTGGGAGGGCAAACTATGAGCGTTTGCTGGAAGGGCTCGGTCTGGGCGCAGAGCTGGGTGGGTCTGGTCTGCAGAGGCACGCCCTGCTGGGTCAGGCCAGGGATGTTTATGGTGGCCTGCTGGTAGAGGCCGGGCTGGTAGTTCAGCAACGGGACGTTGCTGCTGAGGGACAGGGACTGGCCTCCCGTCGAGGCCATCTGGAAGACACAACAGGCAGACAACATTGTGATCGACGCCTTAAAAGATGAGTCGAGTTCTGCAAGAAAGTCCTGGGGCTTTAATGCAAATCTCACCTGTTCTACATCCACCTGCACGTGCATGTATAGGCTCACTTACATGAATGCCATATATGGTTTGGTGGCGTTAGACCAGGGGTGCACACACTTTTTCAGCATGCGAGCTACTTATAAAATGACCAAGTCAAAATGATCTACCTACTATAAAAATGCAAAACATATATTTATTTATAAATATATTGAGTATTCTTTATATGTACAATATATGTTGGTGTACCTTGCATAACTGCATGAACCCATATTGTACAATATAACTGTACATTTTTTGTCATTACCTTACTCTGATGACTTGCACTGAATGGAATCAGCCAGGGATGCATAGTCCGGACAGTAGCTGCTGATAGCCAGCCTCAAGCACACTTCCAAATGATCATCAGTCAAGGTGGAACGGCATTTGGACTTAATAATCTTCATGTGGGAAAAGGCTGACTCGCATAAATAAGTGGAGCCGAATAATGCAGTCAAGGAGGTAGCACATTTCCTCATGTTGGGGTACTTTTCCTCTGTGAGTAAGTTCCAGAACTGTCCATGAGCCCTGGACTTAAGCTGAATGTCAGCTTGTAGTGTCAAAATCTCATCCTCCACTCCAGATGAGTTCAGGTGAAACAGTGTTGCAATTTGTTGGCTGACGTCTATTTTTAAAAAAAAAAAAAAAAAAAAATTTTTTTAATTATTATTATTTTTTATTTTTTTATTTTTTTTAATGCCATGCGATCTACCCACACTACCTTTGCGATCGACCGGTAGATCGCGATCGACGTATTGGGCACCCCTGCGTTAGAGGATGTGAGCGAAACTCCAGATTAATTTACCTAAATAAAGATTATACTTTACAATTAACTTTAGTCTTTGTTGTTACTTGATAACTGCTAATAAATAAAACAGTTTCTATTGGGGCAAGTAAAAATTGACTTCGGGCCAGTAGATGTCTGACCCACTTGCCCGACCAGGCAAACTAGAATTACCGCCTCGTGGTTGTATGCCTCTACCAACAAGTGAAGTTGCAGTTTACATCCATGTCTGTCCAAAATGTCATCACTTCATCACTTTAAAAAGCTACTGATATAACCTGCAACGAATGAAAATGAGATCAACAAGACTCAATGAGGCAGATCAGAGACGATGTTCTCACCTGATTGTGCTGGTTTAGTTGGCTACTGAAGGTGACGGTGAGGTTGGTGGCTGTACTTGGGGTATTGTTGCTCGCAAACATATTTTTTCCATTCTCAAAGGCGCTGCATCTGCGTTTGCATATATCCATATTTTGGAAACAGGACTTCACGCTGTAAAATAAAAATTGAAAAAGCTCAGAAACAAACAATAGAACCCTGAAAACTAACTGCGATGCTAAATCCACAGCTGCACTTACTGTGAGCTGTGAGGGAAGTGCAGCAGGTGAGTCATGGTAACAAAGGGGTGGTTCAGCGTCTTCATGGGCGTGATGCGTTTGTCTGCGTCTAACGTCAGCATCTTCTTCAGCAGGTCTATGAACTCCCGCCTGTCAGCCTTCTCTGCCAAGATGTCTGTCCCCTCCAGGTTTGTCATGTTCACCTGCAGGGCGACAGCAAGCCTCTGTTTGTCAAACCGCATCCTGGTACACCTAACGACATCGCATCCGAAGTCTGGTAATAGTGTGAACTGACACACCCAAAATGATTTGCCTATACATACACCCAGGGTGTCCCACTTAGTACCCCTTAAAATAACCAGTTCCAAAACCAGTTCTAGCAACAATATTTCTGTCAACTGCAGGAGCAGATCTGAAAGTAGACGGCTTCATCCTCACCCTCACCTGCATCATATCATCCAGACAGTTGAAGATGTATTTCCTTGCCTCCTTTGACTTGATGCCCATCTCTGCCTCGTGTTCTGCAGGTGTCTGCAGAAAAGTAACCACAGCGGAACCTCAGTATACTACGACCACATATCAGGGCCATAGTAGGTAAAAAAAATAATCAATTACGGAGCCGGAGCAGGGGGGTAATATTCAGAAAAAAAAACTGAAGTCGTAAATTTACAAAGAAAAAGAAATAAAATCTCGCAAATTTACGAGATAAAAGAACACTTTTTTTTGTTGGAGCAACCTCATCACCCCACAGACGCCACCGCTTGCCATGTGTTATGCAGTGGGTAACTCCGGGGCTGAAAAGTGAAGCCAATGCTGAAGTGCCTTAAACCGGCATTCTCTCTAACAGCCAGCAGGGGGCGACTCCTCTGGTTGCAAAAAGAAGTCTGACTGTATAGAAGTCTATGAGAAAATGACCCTACTTGTCTCTTGATTTATTACCTCAGTAAACATTGTAAACATGAGTTTAAGGTCTCAATCGCTGGTTTCAAGTCTTCTTCAATACAGCATGATGTTCATTTAGTAAATTATGGTCCCATTTAGAGTCAAATAAACGATAAAGCAGGGGATGCTTTAGGGCGGGGCTACCTTGTGATTGACAGGTCACTACCACAGCGTTGTCTGGTTTAACCCTTTCACAGTGTGTTTTCAGTTCATCAAAGTCAATTGTAAAATGTTTTGGTCACCTAAACATTTTTTATTCAGCATAATATATGTCAATAATATTGTGTCATATAATTGTGTCACTTCTGGTTGCAAAAAAACAAGATGGCGACGGCCAAAATGCCAAACTCGAGGCTTCAAAATAGCAGTCCACAAATGGTGACTACATCCACCTCTCATATACAGTCCATGTTATGACTGCAGTGGATGACCTAATGAAATTATACTTGCGGAGGAAATACATGTGATTTTAGCCCAGAATCACCTCATTATCACAGCATCCAGACATTTTTAAAAGACATCGCCGTGAATTGGGCCTATTCAGCAGAAAACAACATACTGATTTAATGGTAAATTTATGAGTTTTTTTCTAGTAAATTTACAACCTTCATCTTGGAAATTCTGAGTTTTTTCTTGGCCCTAATATGCTGTCGTAGTGTACAGTATGTACTGTACATACGCTTGATGACAGAATCTGATAAGAAGAAGTCTGATAAATCTCCATCTCTGCGGAGTCACATACTTTGAGTCTCCATAGGGGGTAGCTTGAGTCGGGTCCTCTGTTGAAGAAGCGGCTGGTCTTGGTTCCTGCACTCAGCAGGTACTCTGCAGGAAGGCCCTGGGTCTGGGAAATGTAACGAATCTGAAAATAAAAAAAGTCAGTTGCTAGGGTGAGTCAGTTTATTCAGTAATTATCACCTTAAGGCCTCTGAAGGAGGTGTTGTTGGTTTACACAAAAACTTGCCAAACTGATGTGCAAACACTAATTATTATTTTAGTTGAACTGTCACATGTGCTCAAACATGTTTTGAGATGTTGAATTATTAATAAGTGACAACAGTATTAAAATCAGTCTGACACCCTGACAAAGACACTATGAATGAATGAATGAACTGACTACTAGGGCTGCACCCAAGGTCTTTTTTTTTCTTTTCTTTTTTTTACATTCAAAGCTTCTTTTGAGGTTTTTGAATGAAGCTCTGAATGTCTATCACCCTAAAACAATCTATTTGAATAAAGTGATTCATCAGATTAAATAAGTAACTAATTAATAAGTCTTTTTTATTAAATCAACTTTCTTTAATGACAATAACTTGTCATTTTCACCGAAATAAAATACATGTAGCTGAGGACTGACGCCAAATTCACACCAGAGTAGCGTCAAAGTGTGACCAAACTAAAGTTGGTGAAAGTTTAAGTTTAGTGGCCAGAAAATACCCGCAGCCAATCAGTAAACAGATCCTGTGACACCTGTGACCTATGTTACAAAGAATTATTTCCTGCCTGAAACAAGTGAAACCTGCCTGCAGCAGAAAAATTTTATAATTGCCGCACTTCGCTGCTGCCTGGTGTGAATTCGGCGTGAGCCTCGGGGCGCTCGCTGTGTGTGTGTTTAAGAGAGAGAGAATAACAGAGAGAGAGAGAAAGAGAAGGTGGAAGGTCGACTATTGCACGCAATGTTTCTGTAAGTTATACGCCCTTTTCACAGCAGCCACTTTGACTAACATAGCAGGGTAAACACAGGTGTAATAGATCAAATTATTATGGTTCCGTTCTATTTAGTGTATCATAGCCATTCCAGTAAGCCAGCATACACCATACCAGGAGCCTGGCACACCTCAATGGAATAGGGCCACAATTAATGTTAGTAATTACACCTGTGTTTCAGAGGTCACGCTAACCAAATATTTTCCGTCATTGACTGAATTTTTACGGGAAAATCTGAAGGCTGTCTGACATTTGGACGTACTGGAGGAGGCCTTGGAGCGCCTCCTCCTCCAAAAAAGTTTGACAATTGTCGTCATAGTTCTGTAATAGCTCGGTTTCCTCTGCACACACACTGAAGCACCAAGCTGGTGTTTTAACATTCACACACTCTGGAGACAGTTTCAGAAAACAGACGTCTGTGGGGGAAAGAAAACCTCCATTTTAGTCTGGATGAAGGGCTGAGAACGGAGAGAGAAAGATGTGTTTGTTGTGTTTGGTGCTGATGTTGCTGCGCCGCTGGTGCAGAGAGAGTGCATGCTACGGGATTTCGTCCCGGTGAAGCGAGTGCTTGCAAGATGCGGAAATCCCACGTTTAGAGAGTGTGGTAATTCCAGTCTACGGTGTTACAGCAGAGCGTGCGTTCAGCCTTCAGAACAAAATTAAAACGGCCATAAGGTCGTCTGTCCGAGGAAAAGACTACGGTAAAAAATCATTCTTCTGCCTCTGTGTGTTGACATGAAAAGAGACCGCGCGGTCGGTGTCGTGTCTCTGTTCATCTTCTTGTCTCCATTCCCTTATAAATGCATAAGCTATAAGCTTGTTCTGTATAATAATTATTAAAAACACACACACACACACACAACAGTGAGTGCTGCCGCTGGTGTTTTAGAGTGTTGATTATTGATTATTAGTGTTGAGTATTGATTATATGAGAGTGCTGCGGCTGACCTGATCATACTCAGAGGCACCAGGATAGAGGGGCCATCCCAAGAACAGCTCAGCAATGACACATCCCAACGACCACATGTCGATCGCTTCACAGAAAGGAAGGCCCAGAATGATTTCCGGAGCTCTGCAAACACATCAAAAGTGAAGAAATTGACATGACCACAGCAGGTAATTCACATATTATTCAAAGCTCTTTAGGCTGATGTACTCACCTGTAGTATCGGGACTGCAGGTATGTGGAACAAACCGCTTTGGACACGTGGCTGGCGGAGCCGAAGTCAATGACTTTCACTCTGTACGGCTGCCTCAGAGGGTCCACTAACATAATGTTCTCAGGCTTCAGGTCGGCGTGGATCAGCCCGAGGCTCTTCAGCTTCATCAGCGCCGTGGCGACCTGCTGCAGAATGGGCCGGATGCACTTGAGCAGCAGCGGGCTGAACTTGCTGTGCTTCAGGAAGTCGTAAAGGTTCTGCTCCAGCATCTCGAACACAAGGCACGTGTGGTTCTTGTGCTGGAAACACTCGTATGAGCGGACGAAGTTGAACTCGTCGGCGTTCTCTGTGCTCAGCCTGCTAAGGATGCTTACCTACAGGGAGGAAGATAAAGATATTGTTCATGAATTGTGTTAATTAATAGATAAATAATGAAGAAAACACCAGCTAATAATGTTTTGTATCTTAACCCTTTTTACTAACTTTCTGTGATAATGCATAACCGACGATTAAGTAGTTCCAGCATGAAATAATCGCCTCATTTACACACTTAGTTTTTGTTTTCACTGCTTATATTCTATAATATCTATATACAGTGTTGGAGCATTGATCTGTGCTATTACTATGTGTGTGTGTGTGTGTGTGTGTGTGTGTGTGTGTGTGTGTGTGAAGGTCAACCAACAGAATGGGGGGATTTCTGTGGTTATGATACACTCTTGTTTTGTCAGTCTGACAGAGAAATGATTAGAACTTGTTTCTCAACTTGTCTCTCTGCGGAGGAGAGAAGTTTGTATCTCTAACCCACAAGGCCATGTGTGCGCAGGTAACAAAGGAAGGTTTAGAAATTAGAATGGTGTTGGTAGACATGGGAGGATTTACCAAGAAACAAAACTTGAGATACCGTTATGTGTTGATCTCCAAATATGGGGAGATAAAGGGAACAGGCTGGTGAAACAATAGTTTATGGAACGGAGACAAACAGGTTTGGGGGGGGGTATGATTTACAATGTTTACTGAGGTAATAAATGCATTGAGAAGTAGGCTCATTTTCTCATAGACTTCTATACAATCAGACTTCTTTTTTCAACCAGAGGAGCCCTGCTGGCTATTAGAATGAATGCAAGTTTAAGCCACTTCGGTTTTGGCCTCACTTTTCAGACCCGGAGGTTGCCGCCTAGTTCGGACAACTATTACTGGATTACTTTAATACTGAAGAAAAATTCCAAACCAGATAATTATCAGGCAAGGAGCGTTTTTTTTCTGTGATTTCTAAGCAGATTTATGGATGTTTATCAGCTGTTTTCTGTCTGTCCACCCTGGAGTTTTTATTCATTTCAACCCAACATACTCACTTCAATTTGACCTTGCCGAGCGTAGGAGGGATGGTTCTTCAAGATCTTAATTGCAACTATCTCGTTTGTGCCGCGCTTCCAGCATTTTGCCACCTGGCCGAAGGTGCCTCGTCCCAGGAACTCGAGCACCTCGTAGCTGTTGGACATCGAGCACAGGATCTCGTGCTGGACCAGCTGGTAGTCGCCCTCGCTGTGGGAGTTGCTGCTCTTCGTGGTAGAAGTGGAATGTGCTATGGACTGAGCCGTGGTGGTTCCCCCTCCGCCACCGGTGCGGTTCGAGACCACGGGGGCCGAGAGTTCCTCCAGGATCTGGACGCTGTCGCTGCTGTCCACCTCCTCGCTCTTCCGCTTCAAGCTGTACTGCTTGTGGTAGAGGTCGCACGGCTGGGAGGAGGACTCCGCATCCTTGACGCGGCGGCTGGAGGAGGAGGATGAGGAAGAGGAGGAGGGGGGTCCGCGAACGCTACCTGTGCTGTCCGCCGCCCGCACCACCGTCTGCTCCCGGGAGCCGGCCGTCGGCGGGTGCGTCTGGTTGGAGTTGTACACCGGGTTGAAGTTGGAGCCAGAAGTGGAGGGTGCAGCTCCCTGGGTGGGGCTCTGCTGGTAGTAACCATTATCTCCCAGCTGGTTGGACACATCCCAGGCAGTGTTCTCCACTTTGAGCCTCTTCGAACGAGAGTAGGCACTGGAGGACACGGAGGGAGAGGAGAACACCTGGAGCTGCGACGCCATGTCTGCGGATTAAAGATCAGCAGCAACCATCAATAGGACGTCTAAAAAAAACAGAGACAAGACATGGGTGGATTTAAGAATATGTTATTTACTGATGATGATGCAAACAAGACATGAAACAACAATTAGTCGAATAATTGAGTAGCCGATTGACAGGAAATTAATCAGTAACTATTTTGATAATGAATTTTAGGTAATTTCTTTAAGCAAAAATGCTTGTTAAAGTGGGGGGTAAGCATTTGAGGCGAGAAATAGGCATTACAGTAACAGAATATTGATTCATTTTTGATCAGCGCTGCCTAGTTTGACCGTTTGATTGGAGTTCGAGAGTGATTGACAGCTGCTGAGAGACAACAGGCTCCAGCTCGGCTCTGATTGGTTGTTTTCCTCCTGTTTGTGAAAACTTGCAGATGTAATTAGGACACCGGAGGAGGACACCGGATTTTTTTCAGATTACCTGTTTCATGCACTACTGTCAGGATATAATGACAGTTTTATAAAAATATATTTTTTAATCCATTTCCATTTCTACCCACTGAAGCTTTAAATGTAGGAATTTACTGATTTTCCTTGTCCTGTATTAAAGTAAATGTAATATTTTTAGATTTTGGACTGCTGCTCTGGAAAAACAAGTGATTAGATGAAGTTGTGGGAAATTATGATGGTTTTTACGATCTTCTATAGACCAAGCGATTAATCGATAAAAAAAAAATAATAATAAAAATTTTTAAAAAACTGCACATTATTTGTTACAATATTTTCTTTTCAATTAAAACATAGTGATCCTGGAATTGCAGATGTTTGTGCTTGGTCTCATTTTTGGTCAAGTTTGCATTTCTGCTACCACCACTTGAGAGTGACAGAAGCTGGATATTTCATTCCGACCATTTATCTAATACTTTCATCTATCCATTCTGACATTTGCTTGCTTACTAACTAGTGTTTATAAAATACATTTTGGTCAACAAAGGCCCAGAGAAATAAGATATCATGGAGCCAGAGAATGGATGGTGTTTTTTTTACTTGAAAAAAAAAAATGACCCAAAATATTGATGAATTAACAAAACAGATTTATTTCAATTAACTCATTAAGTAATTGATTATCAATCAATCAATCAACATGTATTTGTATAGCCCTTTACAATAACATCAGGAAATAACAGGGATAAAAACATAACATATCATAAAATCATAAAAAGGTACATAAAAAGCACAGGAAAAATGTCACAGCGCTAATTGATGAATCAATTAACTAATTAATGAATCAATTAACTAATTAAGTCTCAGCTGTATACTAATGACCCTTATCCCTTGAGCCAAAAAAAACAGCATAACACACCTGTGACAGTTTATTGACAGTGTGCTCCCACCATGTCTACCTGCTACTGTATGATGCCCCACCTTGATCACACATTAGGGGGTCAGAGTTTCTGCTTTTGGCCCCTTCAAGTGTCCCTGAACGCCACTGCAATCAAAGCTACTTGATGCCTGGTAGTTACCTAGCTTTACCTATTCACGAGAGACAATACCTGTATTTGATGACTGAACACACCGTCTCCGATCTGTCATTTAAGGCCTCATCACCACCTCCTCCTCGCCGGGCTGTGTGTTGTGCTGCAGCGGATCAGCTGGAGCTGTTAGCCGCCTGCTGGAGCTCTCTGACTGACCGCAGCAGACTGATGATGGAGGAGAGGAGCAGCTAACAGCCAGCTAGAAAGCTACACAGCAGCCGAGTCATACCTGACTCTGATCCGCAGTCACATCGCGAGTCAAGCGAGCGAAATGTGCATAATGTCACTGGAGATGTCAGATAGCATCATAGTGAGCGCTGTTGACTAGACAGAGCTCCATCATCTCCAGAGGGCTGTCTGTCTGTCTGCTCGACGCACTCTCTACCGAGGACGTCGTACGTAACGGCGTGACGTCATGGACGTCAGAGGCCGCAGTGATAGAGAATAAAGATCGTCTATTCTTCACTGTGTTTCACTCCGAGCACCTAATATCTATTTTAAGGAACGTGAATCAGTGTAACTGCAGCTGAATCAGTGGGGGGAAAAAACAATAGTGGAAAGTTACCAAGTATATTTAAAAAACAATAAAAAATAAAAATACAAATGTTTTTTATAAAAATAAAAACAATATTTGCATCAAAATTGTAGTTTATACAATAAGTATAGAGGGAATATTGTAGGTTTTTCATCAGGTTTTCATCCAGAAGATGTGTGGATTAGGCTCTACTTCACTACAACTCTGATTTATGGTACATTTCGTGCAATATTATTGACATAATCATTGAAAATATATCAAGTAGGCTACACACCGGTACTTGAGATTTAATATTGCACATACAAAGCTGTATGTCACTTCTCTCACACATATCTTATACTGTATATACTGTATGTACTGTTCTTAATATGCCTTGTACAAAGTATTTCCTTTTATTATTGTAATATAACTTATTATTTTTAATGGAGCTTCCCAGCAAAAAGCATTTCACATGATTGTACTTGTATAACCGGCGTGACAATAAACATCTTGAATCTTGAATCTATATGCAACTCACAAGAATGATCCTTACCTGTTTATATTTTCAGCATTGTGTATTTTGGACTTGCACCCTATGTATTTATTTATTTATTTATTTATTTATTTATTTATTTATTTATTTGCACTCGTACCCACTTTTCCCTCTGGATAAATAACATTATATCATATCTTTATGATATGGTTGTTAAATAAAATTATAAACGCCACAGGAAGTCTATAAAGTAGAATATAATAAGATGTGTGAGTATAATAAATCTGGATAACAATCATCTAGCTCTAAGACATAAGACCAACTAGTTTTATAATAAATATAAACATGTATTAAAATAATATATTTTTTATATATATATATATATATATTTAATGGGCATTGTTGAAGGAACATGAGACTAAAGATCTTTATTGTCAATGACCGCTTTGCTGGAATTAAATGACAAATAAAGAACCTTGAACCTTGTTATACTAATTCTCATGCAGGATGCAGTTTTTTTTTTAACTCACTGATCTCACATTTCAACACAAGAGAGCGCTGTTGTTTTAGCTACATGAAGATGTGATACAGATGTGTGGCAAACTTAAGAGATCTCTCACTGCATACTGTATGTGTAAACACAATGTTTATTTTTCATCCATCCTTTATCTGCATTCCTGTTCATTCAGATATATTAGCATTTTGTTTGCTTCTACAGCATGTATACAGTAACATAAGCACTGCATTTCATAGTGGTACTGCAAAGTACATTTAAACAAAACATTACAAAGACTATACCAGCATAGTCCAATGAGAAAAAAACAACACATTTCATAACAAAATAAACTGCTCATCAAGAGAAATAACATTGCGACTTCAAGATTGTTGATGATGATAACTAATGATGATATGACACTCTTTATCCATACAAGCTGAATTCAAGTTTAAGTATGAAATATAATGGGAGTAAATGCATGCATTACACACACAGAAGAAAAATCCTTCAATGAATCAAACATGTTGATCCGAATAATGAAACTGATGCAGCAAACAAATGACTTATACCAACAAAATCAAAGAAAATTAACAAAACAAGTGCTTGGCATTTTATCCAGAAAGTTTCATCTAACACTGTACAAAAGCAATGCTATATTTATTTATAAAAGCATTTAAGAGGAAAAGACCAGCAAATCCTCATTTCAAAATAAACGATTGATCTAAGAACAGCACAAGACTCTTGCAGATATAATGCAGCTATTGTAAAAATGTAATGATAATGAATAACAGCATAAAAAATTGCCACGATTTCTTCATTTTAATGCACTTTAAAGGTGATTATTTTGCTGTGGAATAAAACTGACTAAATGATAAAATAAGATCCTTTTTCTATCAGGTTTTCTTGTGATGTAACCCCAATTGTGACTATATATGGAAAGTGTCTGTTGCACTTTTAAAGTACATGATTTTGTTCCTCTCCAGACTCTTATTGGCAGACTACCTGAAGGAGTGTCGGAAGTGCACACTCCTTCGTTTCAGCTTCTCCGGGTTGTGGGATGCCATGTGGGAAAATTCTCGGAAGATGTCAAGGTATGTGGCATCTCCTGCTGGAGAAAACAAGGGAAAAACAGTGGTGAAAATGATGCCACTTGAACAGTCAAAACATCTAAAAGTAATGAATGCAAGCAGTGAGGGGAGACAGAAAGCAGAGAAGTTGTGTGTAAGGAAAAAGCCCCGTGCATGAATGAATGGAAGGGCAGAAACAGGCTGAGGCACCATGAAGCTTTCCTCTTTCAACTTTCCAAATTGTGAGCCTTTACTTTTCTCGTAGCCATGGTAACCTCTGAATCCACAGGCGTAACAAAAGCAGTTGAACTCTTTTGTGTCCCATGAGAGCTTCCAGGCTTGGCTAATTAAAAAAAAGGAGGAATGAACATTCCTGGCTTTCCCTGTTTGTGTGATGTGTGAGAAGGAGAAGGAGAGATCACTGAGTACAAGCCTCATAGTAGACAGATATGGCCTGTTGGTAACACTTTATAACACACTATAATGTAGTATATAAGAGTATTTTTATGTATTTATTAATGTATTTGTCAACAACTATCAGCCTCCTGTGAATCATGTGTTACAGGTGGAAAGTTACCAAGTACCAGTGGTGGAGGAAGTACTCAGATGTTGTACCACAGTGTACAAATACTCTGTTACAAGTAAAAAGTCCTGCATTCAATTTTTTACTTAAGTAAAAGTACGAAAGTATGAGCATCAAATTATACTTAAAGTACCAAGTATTCATATACAGAACGGCCCATTTCAGAATAATGTTTATTGTGGATTCTAATTATTGATGCAATTAACGTTGCAGCTGGTAAATGTGGAGCTCATTTTAACTACTTTGCCGGGTATCTTGTGAATTCCCCTCCTGAGGATCAATAAAGTTGTATCTTTAACTATAAGATTACATCATAATTTATTTGTTGGTTACATTTTATAATATTGATCAGAATCAAACTATAACTAGTAAATAAAATTCTCAAATAAATGTAGTGGATTAAAAAGTACAATATTTGCCTCTGAAATATAGTGGAGTAGAAGTATAACAGCATAAAATGGAAATACTCATGTAAAGTACTAGTACTTCAAAACTGTACTTGTAATAGTAATAGTACTTGAGTAAATTATTTAGTGACTTTCCACCACTGCCAAGTATATTTACTCAAGTACTGTACTAACCTACAGTTTTGAAGTATTTGTCTTTTACTTGAGTATTTCCATTTTATGCTATTTTATACTTCTACTTTACTTCAGTTCAGAAGGGAATTACGGTACTTTTTAATCCACCAAATTTATCTGAAAGCTGTAGTAACTAATTTAGTGTTACGAGTAACGATTACTTTCATTATCGATTAATCTGCCTAATTAATCTGCATTTTCTTGATTAATTGTCTTGTCTAGAAAATTTCAGAAAATAGTGAAAAATGATTCACAGGAGTTATAAGTGCTGACAAATACGTTAATAAACACTAAAAAAGTTCTTATATTGATTTACAACTATTTATAAACCATTTATTAAAATATATATACTGCTTATAAATGCTAAAACATATTCATTTGAAACTCAAATGTTAATCTCTCTCCATGCATATTCATACTCGTCATTCATATTCTAGTTTACGCTATAAATATGTTATAATGTCATGCTGTGAAAATCAGAGGTATTTGATCCATTATTAGTGCACAAGCAGTGCATGATGTTAGCAGTTTGTTAATGCTGTTAGATGTAGTGAAAGGCTGTCAAAGCAAAGAAGAAAGAAGTGAAGGGAGAGGTTAGTTTTTAGTCACATCTTCCATTTATTTTCATTTCAGAGGACACTGGGAGGAGTTATTGAACAAAAAAAGGGAGTTGAAACCAATCCTAGGTAGCAGTTAGTGTTAATATGCACAGGTACAGTATATTCAGAGACACATGTTCTCTTACAATATTCAAAGAAATGGTACAGTTAACAGTCAGAGACAGAAAAAATACAGAAAAGTTAAAAATGCATGTTAGAAGCAAGCAGTTAAAGTGTTAATAGATTTTAGTTTATATACACAACAGTCAACAGACACATCATACTGTACAACACATAATCCTTCAATGGCTTGATGCAAATCATTGTTTGGTCAGTGGTGACATCATCTGGTAAAATCTGCTTCCTGTTAACTTTTGTAAGCGACCACGCTAATACTGCACACAATAAGAAAAGGCTGGATTTTCAAAGTGCTTTGAATCTATCACTGAAAAGCAAGAAGGGAGAGTGAGCTGCTCTTTCTGTCGCCGCCACGTAAAAAAAACCAACATTTCACTGCTGAAGGGCTCCGACTTGTGTCCGACTCAAGTTAGGGACTATATGAAAATTATTAGGGAGGAAGGTGGGGTCAGAAAAGAGGGTTATGTATTTTTTTCTTTTTGCTGGTCTGACATTTCTTTAAAATTCAAAGGTTAAATTCAATAAAAAAAAATGGTGACATTTTGTGGCAAAATCTATTAATTTCAATGGAATCACTCGCAGGGGGAAGAGTGCATTCGCGCAAATATCTTCGCTATAGTTCAACTTTGGTGAACTTAAACTCGCGAATTGACGCCGTTGACCAATAGCAAGCTGTCTCACCCATGCTGACCAATGAGGGAACAGATGTCATAGCTTATTAGCTGTGTCACACCATTGACTTTTATTTAACCTCTGTTGGGAGTATAAATTGCTCCATTAAAAAGAGTGGTTGCAGACAGTTATGAGACAGGAATCTATGGTACAAATACATCTATTGAATAAACTGTGTGAACTTATTGTTCCATTAGCGACCGAGCTAACGAGATTGCTAAGTGACAGTTAGCAAGAGAGTTTTTTTTTTTTTTTAGTCTTCAATAAAACTCGTGCACGCCATTTTCACTAGCCAACAGTTGCCTTCACATTGTTCTACATTATAACAGAACAGCATTAAAGGTAACCTGTAGCCTAATATAATGCATTTTCAGCACAACCAACTTCATGGTCAGAAATGTGCGTCAGAAATGTGCTTTGTTGCGTTCTGTAACCACAGCCAACAGTGATGTCTCAAGGTCCTGGAGTACACTTGTACATAACTGCAGCAAGGTGAGAAGTTCAACCGCAAGAGGTCAGCAAAAACAAAGATTTTCAGGGGGTGTTAAGTTACTCTTTAGATTTAAAATCAGGGTTGAGTTGAGAAATTAGGGGGGAAGGGTTTTGCAATTTTTCTAAGCGAAGGAGAGGGTCCAAACTAAGTCTTAATAGCCCCGGGCAGGGTCTTGCTTAAAAAAAAGAAAGAAAAAAAAGACAAACATAAGGTTCAGCCGCCCCCCAAAAAATAATTTTCATACCGTCCCTTTGGATTCATGACCTACCATGAAAAAGAAAATGGTTAAAAAAAGCCACTTTCTGGCACTCTGAAAACTGTCTGTGGTCTTTGGTTTCAACTAAACCCCAACAGTCCATAGCATCTATCAAAGACAAGCAACATCTTTGGGAAAATATTTGTCTTGAGGCTAATTTTGCCTCAGATAACATGTGAAAACCGCAGTGGTCAGTCTCATACGAAACCGCTCAATACTTTAACCAACAGTGTCTGGCTCACTGACATTTACCAAGTGAGCTACCAAGAGTCAAACAAAAAGTACTCGTCAGACTTGACATCATTTTAGAGCATAAAATGGATCATTAAATACAGTTTTGGCCAGCGGCCAGGCTGCCCTGTTCATTGTCATCAAGCGTTTTGCACTAACCAGCCAATGGAAGACAGTAAGAGAAGTCTGTTTGCATCCATTTCTGTCATGAATGTTGTTCCATGCACTGTAGTAATGATTTGGCAGTATATAATATGGATATCAACATTATTCAACAATACTAAATGTCAAATATTCACATACACTGGGCACAGAAGTAAACAAAAGCAACAGGGCTGAGGAAGACCTGGGCAACAGCCACCCATGCACTATAAACAAAGAACAAATCTAATATAGGCCTAGTTGTGATACATTAGAATACCATAAACAAACATTTTAACATACAAATACTGTATATACAGCAATACATGTTTGTGATTTATTAAAAAATGTCCATCTTCCACTGCAGTTTGTACTGCAGAATTACTCCAAGAGATTATATATTATGAAACTGTGGAGTATTGGCTCTCTTTCTCATAATGAGAATAGAATACTGGCGCTGTGTGTGTAAGTGCTCAGCAAAATAAAATCTAACAAAATATATCCAGCTTAAAAAAATACCATCTGCATTGTTGTCAAACATAATACAAAAAATACAGATTATCTGTACTGAAATAATCATTGCACTATTGCTCTGGATGTTTCGTCATAAATAAAACCAAATGCATTCGAACCTATTCCGAAAAAATAAAAATGAAAAAGGAAGGACGGTACAACGACATAAGAGCAAAAACAAAATTAAAATCACCGTTGGTAAGAAAAAAGTGCATAATTTTGCTTTTAATTAAACATAAAAGCTTTCCTTGATCAATCTCTCAATCAATACAGAGAAATGATACTTCCTTCTGTGATCATTTACTCTCAGTCACAGTTATCGCAGCCGCACAGTTTCTCCTCATGACCGTCACAACCACCACCGTTTTATCACACGTGCACCGGCACAGATCCTCAGGTTATTAAAAAAGAACAGTCAGCTCAGATTTAATTGACCTTGAACAGGCCTGTTGAACCGGCTGTTCCACCCTGTACAAGATAGTTTGGCATTACTCCCCCGATTCATCTGCACTACGAATACTGTGTAGAGTTACCAAGACGGACGAGCTGCTGGTTCCGGAAGTCATTTTTCCCATTCTGTATTCATTGTCTTTACACAATATCCCCTATATCATTAATTATTAAGTTTATTCTCTCCTGTGTTTATGACTTAATAACAGGTGAAACAAGGTTTTTCCAGGATAATCTTTCTAATCGTTCCTTATTTTTTTCATCTGTGAAAACAGGAAAAAAGAAAATTGGCAGCTGTCATGTTTTTGCTAAGTGTTTGTTGTTGTAATACTAATTTCAGCCACAAGAGGCTGAAGTGCACCACGACTCCATGTTCTAAATAGGACTAAAAGCATTCATGTTTCCTCCCAGGTGAGTTTTAATTTCTCCATGCACTGTACAGGTACATATATATTGTGTGTTAGGAAGTTATGTAAATTAAAACACTCCTGGAAGAAAACGTGAAAGCTTTTCGTCCTTACTAGATTTTTTTTTTCAACTGCCAGAAAACATAGAAAAATGATCCTGACAAAACTTTTTTTCCCCACCTGTTTCACAGATGAAAAAAAATTATATTTAAGGAATTTAGAAAGATTATCCTGGCAAAACCTTGTTTTTCACCTCTTCTTAAGTCATAAACACAGGAGAGAAAACATAGATTTGATCACCAGAATTTTTTTTCTCACTTGCCTCTCAGGGCTTCCGTAGTTTATGCGTTGACCACCAGTTTTAATTATCTCTACTTCGTTTCTGATTAATCAAGTTTTTTCCTTCCTTTTGTTATAGCAGACGGCTCTAAATACTACAACACCAATGAGCTTCGGCTGCCATTGCCATGGAGAAGAATCCAGCTAGAGACACAAACCAGAGCTGAAATGAATTTAAAGCGCTTCGTCGTTGAAGTTGGAAACAAAAGACGGCGCCATAGCTGCTGAATACATCCAAATAGTGACCCAGAAATTAAAGGTGAGCTTGCAAATTGTAAATTGGATGTTTCTTGCTGAAATGCACCTTGGGAGTCGTAGTTGTTTATGTAAACCTGCTTGTATCTTCAACTTTTTAATCAAAGAACCAGATACTTCTTACTACTGATGATTTAACCAGGAGAGTTTGATGCCGATCCAAGCTGTAGAAGTGGTCACGTAACATTGTCTATGGGAAAAATGACTTTTACTTCCGGAACAAGGAATGCCCGAAACAGCTCTTTTCCACTTAGCACAACAATAACAACTCAGTCACATGATGAAATTAAACGTAGAATTGCTGGGACAAATGAGCTGTGGCAGGTCTTTGGTTCAGAGCACCCTGTACCCTTGAAAACCTCCAAATCAAAGGGCAAAGTTGTTCCTGAATACACTGCTGATGACTCTATAGATTGCTTGATAAAAGTGCTGCTGGATAATCTGTTAAAAAAAAATGTGGCTAACCTTCCCTGGCAGTGCTTTCTCCACTGTGCTGTGATTAGACTGATGAGCACCTGACTAAGCTCATCATCAGTCGGTCAAATCTGACATCATTAATAGGAAGTTAATACTGAGTTCTTGTGTGATCCTGAGTGAGGAGCTTACTGCTGTGGTTGTAAGTCAGCAGACTGTGCTGGGGAGATGAATGATTGTGATATATATCTGATGTAGAGAAGAAGATAATCTGGTGGAGGAGACGAGCTTGAAGCTCCCCGTCTCTCAGTCAGTCACATGTCTACTGGCACCCCCTGAACTGGTTTTACACTGTAGTTAAAACCTGACTGGACTGGATTCTAGCACTCTGCTATATGGATACAGATAAACTCCTGAATGCATCTCTTATACTGCTGCTCAGTGGGGCTGCTTATTGGGTATTGACCTGGCTGTCCAAAGGGTCCCTCCGACTCCCGCATCTCCTCATTCATCCTGGCCAGACGCAGCCTGAAGGGAAAGAAGGAAGGGGTGTTAAAAAATCATCAAAGCTGGAGAATTCATTAAAAACGTTATGGAAAGTATGTATATAAATGAACATACAGTGTGACTATATCTGCATTGGCTTGCTGTACAGCTATACTCAGAGGGTCCTGGCCATCTTCATCCCCATCGTTCTGTGTAGCTCCGCGTTTTAGGAATAAACACACCTGCCTGAAAATACCAGAGAAACAAAGATCAATCACAGCAAACTGACATCCAATCAGATCGTTATGTTCAAAGGTCTGTGCTACATACAGTACGTCTAGCTCACTGGCATTAAAGAGGCAGCTTCAGACAATGGGCCTCATGCAAGAACATTTTTGTATTCTTCTCCTAAATCTCTCGTACTTTTTTCTGTGAGGTTTGCTCGTACGAGTGCTCCACAAACTGGTCATAAATCACTCGTTCCAGCCTGATGAATGTCACCTGTTCATGAGGAGGTGCACGTTTATGAGTTGATCATTAGCATAATTGACGCGCCCTAAAATTGCCATATGAGGCTGCCTAATCTGCTCCGTTTGTGAGCAAGTTTCATTCACAGAAATGTTACCGAAGAGTAAAAAAACAAGAATTCTAAGTTTCTAGTCCTGCAGTCGGACATCAGCTGACAAAAAGATAACAAGTTTAGCACTGTCAGAAGTTATATTAAAGGACCCCGAAATATTAAGACAATATGAAAAATAAGCTACAGCTGACAATGATGTAATGTGACAGATGTAAAGAAAGAATGATTTGACATAAAGTTGGACAACACATTCTCACTCCCAACTCGACAAATGCCACCACTTGGTCAGTGAATGCCACAACCTCGTATGAAGTGCCTTTAACAAAGCACGTTTTATTGAAATGTGAGATGTGGTCACAAACGCTACAGCCTGCAGTAAACAGCTACTTCCTGCCTCGTGACTCACCCCGTGTGTCCCAGATATGTGGCATGATGCAGGGGGCCCCTCCCTCTGGCGTCCCTCTGGTTGACGTCAGCAGCGTTCTGGAGCAGGAACTCGCAGGCGATCAACGAACCCTAAAATAAAGTAATAACACCAGTTTACTTGACGCTGGCAAGTAAATATTGCTCTTGATTTTGGCAGAAATGGGTTTTTAAAATTTATATTCACTTTAACTTTTCAACTTTATTCAAACTTCTGGTTTGTGCCAACTACTCATCAACACAGTGTGTCAATGAGTGCCCCTGTTATGCATCTTATCCAGGTTTTAATCATATTCAATATTTAATCATATTGTCCAATATTGATTTTAATTGATTTTAATTTGGGATTATTTCTTTCATTAATTAGTAGCCCTCCATTTAAAAAAATAAAACTTGCCACAGACCGTTCCTGGGATTTATTTTGCCTACAATATTTTGTGTAATACCTGGATGTCAGTGTGGATCTGTTGTGGCAGATTTAGACTGACTCTTTTCAACTTCAGCATCAAACAAAATAACTGAAGTTTCAACCAACGGCAGCATTTCACATGCGTGTTTCACCTTCAAAATGTCCCTAAAACAGATGCAGAAACAACAATTTCCTGCTTGCTGCTCTTTCTCACTTTTAAAAGTATTATTGGGCGTCTGAAATGAATTACAAAAATGTCTTCCTCCTCTTTGGCATCCATCCAGATGAGGGGCGTAACCCTAAAAACGTCCCTTATTGGCCAACGGTCCAGAAAACACTAAATACATACATTTGTCATTCATGAACGAGTCGATCAGAGTGTAACTTGCTGTTTTGAGATAGAAAGGTCAAATACAAATATCTTGTTTCCCTGCATTATGTAAGATATAAGAAAAATGTTCCCTAAATGAACTTACTTAAATAAATAAATTTGATATTACGATGTTGTAGTGTTACACTAAGCTAAATCTCCTGCATGCTACAGATATCAATTCAGTTCAGAATCCTAAACCTCTTTTAATCACTTTGACTACAAAATTTGCACGAGGTATTTCATTTAAAGGAGTATCCCAATAGTTTAGTATTTTGATTCCATAAAGCTGGGGAAACAGATTAAAAAAGAAAAGTCAAAATCAAAGCCCATTTCCCATAATGCAACTCAATAGCATCTCACAGTACATAACACCCTCTCTGACTGGTAAATCCCCAAAAACTTTAAACTCTGCGCTCACTACCAGTTTGTAACACAGACTTTAAATTGAAAAATGTCTCTAAATCTCTAAGCTCAAGCTGAAATAACCCTGATGACATCACTATGACATCATCAGGGATATTGTCACAGACTTGACAAAGCTCCTGCAGACTTCCTCAAGAGGTTAAACGACTGTTTCCGCAGGTTGAGAAGTGCTTATAACTGACCTTCATGTCTTCAAGTCTTTTTATTGTGTTACTAAAACAATGACTGAGATGTGACTCATTTCTGGCAGCGCTCAGTCGACTAACTGACTCACCCCGATCACAGCCTGTATGAGGGGCGTCTTTCCTTCGTCCTCATCGTTGACCAGATTGACATCCGCCCCGTGGGCCAGGGCTTCAGCCATGACGGGCAGGTTGCGGGCTTTCGAGGCCTTGCAGAGCAGCGCTCCGGGATGAAGGTCCCTCATGTCCTCCGGGTCTGACGTCTCCGGCTCGGCCTCCAGCTCTGCTTCGCCGCTCGAGTCCTCCGACACCTCGCACTCTGAGGACAGGATAAAGGAGACTCATGTGACATCAATGTCCCACTGCACATAATACCCAAGAGACCATCTGTTTGCGCATTCCTGCACTGGACTCACCCTCTGTGACGCTGTCCACCACTGAGCCAAACACCAGGATGTCCGTGCTGCCATCTGTGCTGCCTCCCAACCCGCTGTCACTGCTGAGGCCTGCCGGACCGGGAGACGCCACAACATGGACACATTAGTTACCGCTGCCTCTTTCTGGCTGATCGGTATTGTTTAAAAAGGCACAGAACCATGCAAAACAGAGACTTGATTCAAGCATCTGATAGTCTACAGTTAAAGGCTTGAGTGTGTTGGAGTGGAACAGTAAATACATTGCCAGTTTTTTTTGGGAACAGAACGTCAAAACAGTGAGTCGCTTACTTCGAGGGCCGGATCCTGTGTCAAAGTAGGAGAAGAGAGAGTCCAGCTCATCGGGACAAAACAGGGAGTCTCGTCTGAACTTAGCAGCTGCTGTGAGACAAACACAGGTAACTGGTGAGAACACCAAAGAAAAGGTATTTTGTCTAATATAATACGCTAAGCCTCAGTTTGTGCCTCTCATATATCAACAGTGTTAAGCACTTTACCGCGGTTCTGAAGGTATGTGCACAAATAGTCATCGTCATAGTGTTGCTTTAGATTCAGTAAGTTACACTGTGGGTTGTGGGCTACAACTGAGCTCCATCTTTTAGCCTATATTTGTTTATGTTTTGGCAAATTGGCTTAAAAGTATGCCGAATTAGCTAATAGCAGCTCCTGTTTGTAATGTGCTCTTGCATGTACAGACAACTATCACTGGATCACGTTGATACTTAATAAAACTTAAAAACGTGATGATTCTCAGGCAAGTTCTGGAGGTATAAGTATCGTCCTTTTCCTTTGATTTCTAAGTGGGTTTATGGATGTTTACTCATGATGGACATCCAGAATAATGATGTATGCGTATGTTCAGATTTGACCGAAGTAGGACTCAGAGAAGGAGTACAATTTTTGATACAAACTTTGGCAAACAAGCATTTAATTGCCTCCATGATCTGTGGGACACAGCTTCTGCTGCAGCTCCATCTGCTGACCGTGTTGATAAACTGGCCAAATCAGAGGCCAAACTACAATAACTTCTATTACTTCCTATAGTTTTTGGAACACCAGCATGCTCCTGTCTCTTTCACCTCATGCAGTATCTTTGTCTTAACCTCCATAACCCAATTTAACACTGACTTGAACACATTAGAGGCACAAACTGGAGCTAAAAGGTTGAATGTTTAAATTAATCACATCACTAGAAAGCTTCATTCTTAACAGACGTAAGTCCAGACAGAGATTCACTGAAGTACCTGAGGAGAGGGTGGACGGGGAGGTGCTTCCAGGCTCTTGTCGGTATCTTCGTCGTGTTTTTGGTACCGTGGTGGCACTGTTGTGTCTCCGACACTTCTTCACGCTCCACCGCCGCTCCGACTTCCTCTCTCCGTTGATGAGAATCTCTGTGGAGCCCAGCTTCTTCAGGAATTTCTTCTCTACGTACTTTGATTTAATCCAAGCCTCCTTCTCCTGCCTGAAATGGACCACACAACGTATTTGTAGATTTTTGTAGTGCTCAAAGATAACAGGTTTCAATAATGCACAAGATCATATTTACATAGTCAAGCCATATTTTATGAACTCCCACCTTGAACTGGACGGTAATGGTTTCTTTAGACCTTGTTCTTGGTATGAGCCTTCATAGATGTGATTGATGACACTGTTTCCAAGCTCACACATTAACTACAGAGAAAAGACAAAGAGACATGATGTTAATGGTCTCCACACTAAGACTGGACTTAAAGGAATAGTCCAACATTTTGGGAAATATCCTCATTCACTTTTTTTGTATATTTGTATATTTGTATATTTTGTATATTTTCCACATAGATAAACAAAACATTAATTTTGGACCTGCCAAAACTTTTAAATGATTAATTCACAATCATAGTAATTTTTTTTCAGGAAAAGCCATACTTTTATTCGTCACCTTTCTAAAGGCTCTATAGATGTATTATATTTTTAATTGATTCGTCTACATAAAAAAGTTATCAATAAGTCCTTTAATCTTTTTTTTTATAATTTTACCTTTTACAGAGCTGGGCTAGCTGTTTCACCCTGCTTCCAGTCTGTATGCTAAGCTAAGCTAACTGCCTCTTGGCTGTAGCTTCATATTGAAATAAGGGCGCTGCTGAGACAAACTGTACCTTTAATAATTCTGGTTCCCATGAGTCCAGTGTGAGCGAGCGAACCTTGGAACAGTGAACTCCGAGACTCCTGCAACAAAAAAAGAAAATTTCAAGTAAAAAATGATTCTGTTTTTATCTTCTGCAGTAAATAATTCAGAGGGGAAAGTGACATAATTGTACTTTGTTGTGAATATAAGACAACAGGTGGCGGCCAACGCAAAGAAAACAAGAGCGGTTTATATTCTTTTAACAGGAAATCCTACACTATGCCGGTGACCTGGTCAGAATAGCTGCAAGGATCTAACATCACAAGAGTTTTTATCCTGAGGGAAATGAGAGGAACCGCTCCTAATGTCATGCAAATCACTACGTTCCACCGAGGAAGCTGTCTGGTATCCAGGCAACAGTGGCACACTGGAAAAAACACCGATACTGTGTGTCTCCTCTTCATCGCCCTGCATTGTAACAAGATGTGTGATCTCACTTTGAGAGGACAAGCCCCGAAAGGGAACATGAATATTCAACAGGTGGGAACACACACACGCAAACACACACACACACACACACACACACTGAGATTACATCAGCAGTGGTAATTGCAACACACACAACTCCTGAGGGATGTTTTCTCCAACCGGGAGCTTGAGAACTCACATCAGTGAGTATGACGTAACAGAACATGAGATCTGGATGCGGATGTTCACCAGGATCTGATGCTGAATCAAGCTATTCAGTGGCTTGTTCACTGTGCGTCTCAACTCTGCAGCTCGTCTTTCTCTTCTCACTTCACCTCCCTCAATGAAAACTCTCAATCAAAGCCTGATCCAATAAGCAGCGTACCGCACTTTAATCCCTTCAGCAGTGTGTGTGTGTGTGTGTGTGTGTGTGGCAGAACGTGCTTGGTGCCTTTAAGAGCACATTGTAAGGCCAAAGTAACAGATAGTTGGCACCACTTCCCGTCTTCAGTGCCAGTACACCACACCGCAACATTGGCAGTGGTGGAAGAAGTATTCAGATATTTTACTGGCGTCTCCGACATCAATGCTACAGTCAGTACGTTCTCCTTTGAAATTTGTATTCCAGTCCAGAACGTCTGTTTTTGTTTTGGGCTGTGTGATCCCGTCCACTTCCCATTTTGACAACTATTGCCACATATGAAACAAATTGCCCGAAAAAACAGCCTTCTGGAGCCATGGAAGCAAGCAAACAAATCTCTCTGTGGTCCGTGTGCAGCTGGGTTATCAAGGCAGCGAGTATTTGAGACACACAGCCAGTGAAGTGATTCCGACATATGCGGTCGTGTCTATTAGGTAACCCTCAAATTGCAAAAACGTGCGCTGCTATCAGTTACACCAGAGGAGCGGACGGGCCACGGCTCCAATACTTTGAATTAGGACTGCTGTTACCCATTTTAACCGCTAGCTGTCGGTACTACATATTGTTCCTTTAAGTAAAAGTATCAATACCACGGCGTGAAAATACTCCATTAGTAAAAGTGAAGTAAGTAAAAGTCCTGCATTCAAAGTTCAAAGAGATATCGTCTTTTTTACTCCACACAGTCCCTCTTCCTAATCAAAACCAGGAGCCTACATGGCCCACAATGCAACTTGACCTCTGGTAAATTCATTAGAATTCACGAAAAGGCTTTTTACACATATGCAGTAGTACTCCCCAAGACCTGTACTGATTTCAAGTTGACTTCGATTAAAACAGGTTGATATTATCTCACTACAATTGCAGATTTTTCCACTTGTTTTCAGAAAATAAGACTAAGGAATCAAAGTACAGATAATACTACAGCATGGAAATCTATAAAGTATCTTCAGAAATCAGATAAACGTGGTGGAGTAGAAGTAGAAAAGGGATCAAGTGAATTACAAGAACCTCAAAACTACAGTATACTAACTCTATGTGCAGTCCTGTAGTAAATGTTCATTTGCCACAGTCATGATTCCTGTTGGATTTTGTTTAGATTAATCTGAAAGGTACAAATGTTTTTTTCTGGACTCTACCTGTGGATGCCGGAGCACTCGATGCACAGCAGGATGCCCAGGTTGATTGAGGCCCAGCGAGGGTCGGCCTGGCCACAGTCACAGCACTGCTCGTTCCCCGGCAGACACTGGATCCGCTGCAGGATGGTCTCCCCTCGGACGCTGCGCTCCCGCGGCTCACTGGCCGAATCGATGCTGCTGGTGGACGGAGACGCCGTTCTGTCCAGATGCTAAACATTAACACATAAAAAAGCTTTTCATTAGGATCACAAAAATAATACCACACTATTAAAATAATCTATTACAAATAAAAGTCCTGCAAATTGTACGGATTAAACAAACAAGGTGTAACATGTCAATAAGTGAGCTTTAGACATGCTGATAGCCAGATTCCTTTCACAGTTGGACAGAGCCAGGCTAGCTGTTTCCCCGTTTCCAGTCTTTATGCTAAGCTAAGCTAACCATCTGCTGGTTGTAGCTTCAAATTTACTGTACAGACATCATCTAACAAAAATGTTTTGAATTGGAAAAATAGATAAATGTGGCATAAAATGAAAATACTCTAATGAAGTACCTCATAGTTAAACTTGAATACAGTACTGGAATAAATGTATACTGTTACTTTTCACAAGTGCAACAATGCAACACATATAAAACGTACTTGTACGTGCTTTATGTCCCAGACCTGCGACTTACCTCTATATAGTAGGTGTCTGGACTCTCTCTGTAGGCTGACGCAATGCTAGCTTGAACTGCCTGAATCCACGCTTGTCTTAGCTTCTCAGACTCGGCCTGAAGCATACAGCTCCTGTGAAACAGACAAACCAAAGTAGTGTTACCATCATAAATCATAATGTACCTTCTGTACAGATCTGCATAATCTAGTGTAAACAAATGCTGTATAGATGGATAGATTAATGCAGATATTACAAATCACACTCTGAAGAACATGAATTTCTGATCCAAATTCATCCTGTTAATCCATCCCATAGTTAAGTCTTACTTAGAGGGGGAGACGACCTCGAAGCAGAACCTCCTCTCGATGTCCTCACACGGTTTAACAGAGCAGAGCCGCAGGTCTTCCACCACCACCGTCAGGGAATCCTGCTAACACACAAACAACTTGTCATTTCTCTGCTTATCGAAAAGGCCCCTAAACACAACACAAACATAAAACAGCTGTTCCTCCTTGATAAGACTATTTTCCCCCGTGGCAGCTGAAAGCCTCCGAGTACATTACCATTAGATATTTACACAGTCTGCTGTCAAGCAGAGAAAAATGACCCGAAAGCAACACTGTCAGCTCCACATTGAGTACTCGGATATCAGCAGAGATCTCTTGGCTCACAAACACGCTGTCGGCTGAGTGATGATGGATTTCAGTGAAGATCCACATAAGGTTAAAAAACATTCAACGCCACCCCTCCATTAAAGTTGCACTTAACCTTTTAGAGCCCACTTTACCCCCGGGAAAGCTGATAGCTGCAGGATATATGGACTTGCCTTGAGCTTCTTCTGATAGACCAGCTGACTGTTCTGTATGGAGAACCACCGTCTACAGAGAGAGAGAGAGAGGGGAGGATAAATAACTTATTTTAGATGGATATCCTTCCAATCTTTAAGGGAGCAAAGGTGAGGGTGAAATGGGTTTCGCTCTTGGCAACACAACATCGAGACCATGTGAGATGAATTTATAACATTGTTTCACATCACAGCCTCACTAACCTCCCGAACCTGCCAGAGAGGGACAGAAATAGGCTGCCAACAAATGAGACACTGAGGAAATAGCCCATACTATACATTATTATACATATTACAGTATATTCAGTGGTCTACCTCCAGGTATGAGAAGTGAAGCCAATGCTGAAGTGCCTTAAACTTGCATTCTTTCTAATAGCCATCAGGGGGCGACTCCTCTGGTTGCAAAAAGAAGTCTGGTTGTATAGAAGTCTATGAGAAAATGAGCCTACTTGATTTATTACCTCAGTAAACAGTGTAAACATGAGTTTATGGTCTCAATCACTAGTTTCAAGTCTTCTTCAATACAGCATGATGTTCATTTAGTAAATAATGGTCCCATTTAGAGTCAGATAGACCATAAAGCAGGGGATGCTTTAGGGCATGGCTTCCTTGCGATTGACAGGTCGCAACCACAGCGTTGTCCGGTCTGGGAGTTGTCCGTGTTTTCGTCTTAGAACTTTAACCCTTTCAAAGTGTGTTTTCACTTCATGAAAGTTAATTATAGCCTTTTTTTGGTCGCCTGAAAATGTCTTCATCAGCATTCAGTTGTGCTTAGCTCCACCCTCTCGTGTCCCTTGTGGTTGCAGATAACCAAGGCCAAAATGCCGAACTCGAGGCTTCAAAACGGCGGTCCACAAACCAATGGGTGATGTTACTTCTGTTATACAGTTTATGATCATATAACATTGCATTATATTACTTATATCAATAATATAATATAATAATAGTACTACTATATTGTAGTAATATTGTAAAATTGTATTTTTACATTATTATATTCCATGCATTGCATTTGTATTATATTTCCTTAGATTGTATTATTACTGCAGAGGTTTTCAAAGTCTGACATCAACCCCAACTCCATGCTTGTCAACAGGAAGTACAACGTTGCCATGGAGTCAGTTAGCTGTCGTTTTTTTTTTTTTTTTTGCATATATATGTTTACATTTTGGCAAATTGGCACTATTAATAATATGCCGAATCTAAAAATATGCATATCATGTCTTTGTGTTCAGATTTCTTATTTATGATTCAGAGAACGAGTGCCATTTTTGACCAGGAAATACAAAACAAAACCAGCTCTAAAAACAGTATATAAAACAAACTTAATGCTACTAACAACACTTGTAACAAAGTGTACTTATTATGCATACCTTGACCCACATACTCAAACTTATCAATCAATAAAGTCTAATATATTTCTAGACTTTCTAAACTATCTATTTTTTGTCAGCACGATGCGGTGTATTGTGTGAAAATGAGTATATTTTTTACCTGTTCCAAGTCTTAAAGGCATTGCTGGCCCTCTTGAACAAGTAGCCCTCCATCACCACACCGTTAGGAGCATCCACGTTGAACTCCACCTTAGAGTCGTCATACGAAAAGTCCTGAAAGAGAAGAGAAAGAGAGACATTTAGACCCCCAATATTAACCCTGACTGTCATACAAAAGTTGTTGTTAACCTTTTAATTGTCAAACAAAACAAAACCCTTTTCTGCAGTTAAAGAGGTTGCATGCGTGCTGTTCCTGGAATACCAGCAGCATTCGATGTGCACTGTACCGTACTGTACATACAGTGCATTAACCAACCAAATCATCATACACTGTGCGATCATGTAGAGAGTAACGCTCACGTGTTGGTCCATGTATACATAGGAGTTGCATGCCATCTCCCTGCGTGGCACACGGGGGCATTTCGTAACTCAACAGATGCAGCGAGTGTGACGCAAATTATTACATAAACAGAGTATGATTCATGTGAAATTAGCCTCCAACCTTTTCATGACTTCCAACATGACATGTAGCACTTTAATGCTAGCCAACAGAAAGTGGTACAAGTGCAGAGTCATTCCTAAATTGAAGGTCTTTAGGAAACACAATAAAACATCAGTGTTTTGATGTGAAGGAAGGAAGGAAGGAAGTATGAGACAGAATGTCCTGAGACTACTAATAAGCTATATTTCAGAGGTAATATAATATGTGGTAGGGACAGAACATTAACTTATCCAAAATCTAATTTCAACATCACATGCGTGCAGCAAAGAGAAAAGACCTTGTCTTCCCACCAGAGTCAATTCCGGCTGCACGCTTAAAATGCAGAGATGTATCATACATAAACAATTTTTACCCGAGAATATATGAAAGTGTCTGCTGGAGTGACCTAAATAAAAATTGATCTTCATTTCACTCTCCTGTTTCATAACAGGGTGTGTGTGTGTACACACACAGCAGCTCCCAGCACACCATTAACTACTTATTGCATGTTTGAATAATAGAACGACTCGCTGCTCTCCACCATATCATCATTTTAACTTGTATACATGTGCAAAAAATAAAAGGGTTGAATTACAGCACATATGAGAGACACAACGGTTTAGTCATTGACCTTCATCAGGCATCAAATCTACAATTTGAAACAGGAAGTATACTATATATACTTAAGTATAAGTACGTAACAATCTTTTAAAATGAGGGACTAAATCTTAAAACGGCACATCAATAAATCAACAAAAATATCCTTAAAATGAGACAAACAACACGTCGGAAACCGCTGAATACAAATGAAAGGAGGAATGCACCGATTGCAAAATTATGGGCCGATACATAACATTTGTTTTAGCCGACAGTCGAAACCGATGTTTTGTTGGTATTTATTTTGTTGTCATTTATTCCCCCTTTGGTGCCAGGGAAACAAAGACATCTTCATTATAAAAAAAGTCATTCAGCCCTTCATTAATATCTTGAATGAGCACAAATTAAATCATTTATGAAACAAGCTTTAATATTACCTTTTTTCACATGAAAAATAACTGCTTCAAAAGCCCCTTAAGCCTGTATACAACTACCTACTCAATGAGAGGAATTCAGTTTTCAGTATTTACACAGCCCAACAAAAACATTTTGTGAAACATAAATGAAATGTCACTAAATCAGCAGGCACAAAATGAATGCAACATCTTATTTGCAGATAGGCCGATTGCAGTCAACGAAGCAAAAACCATCCAATACCGGTGTTCAGCCGATAAATCGGTGCATCCCTAAGATTTTTAAACTATAAAAGAATTGGCGATGCAAAAATAATCGATGGTTCAAAAAAGGTGCAAGGGGAGGCAATAAACAGTCCAAATATCATAACCAAACTGTTATCTTCATAACCTTTACGAAAAACAAATTATACACCTATTCATAACAAAAAGAAACAATATAATCAAGTCCTGATACGGAAATATGAAGTAAAAAGTCCAATACTACACAAAATATGCAGGAATTCAACCTTTTTGTCCACATGATTGCATTTTCCTTTGCTTCTATCCACCAGTGTGCATTAGATAACACTTATTTTAAAATGTACACATGCGTCACCGAGCATTACACCTGGGAACTCCAAACATTTTCGGATTTCAACGAGAGAGAGAGAGACTGTGCCGAGGGAAAGTAATGGCAGGGAGTCAGAGAGGGAGAAATGAAGAGAGTAAGTATAGTTGTGATAGAAAGCCTTTAACAGTTACAGCAGTACAACTTCTCTTGCTTTACAACCCCTACACGTTTCTCTAAAGGCATGACAACAAATAATCAGAAAGATAATCACTCCTAGAATAAAGTTAAATATCATGATAACCAAAACGAGAACATGCACTAAAGTAACAAACAATCCAATGTGATGCAAATCAACCCACCAAACTGTGGTCCCAACGGCAAAGGATCTTCATTTTCAAACGTTTAGTGTGTTCCAGCAACATCGAAAAGCACAAAAAAGGCAAAAAAAAATAAATATAAATCGACTCCTGAAAAGCAGATGTCTCAGAGTAGAAGCATGTCTGCCTTCACTCTCTCACAGCGGAGGTTAACGCATCGTTTCACTGCAGTGCGGTGCGTAATTCCAACACTGACATGTGTGCCGTCCACTACAGCTGCCTGCCTGTCGCCCTCTGAGCCTCTCTGGGATTAGGACAAATTAGCATACAGCTGCCAAAGTATCCGTGGCAGGGTGCTGTGGAAGAATAGTGGACTACACTATGTAGTACTGTAGCTACTCTCCACCCAAAGACAAGCTTTGACACTTCAGTTTTACAACTCCCTAAACACACCTCCCTCGCTGAGGAAGGTGGGAGTTTCAGTCCCCTGTTGACCCAGAGGGAATCTATCTGGCAGGCTGCCCACATCACCAAACAAATACTACTCAGGGCTTTGATTTACTCTCTACTCACAACTAGTATTGAATCTGTAAGAAGTGGATGCAGCTTACCTTCAGCTGTCAGACGCCTCTCTCTTTTTT
The DNA here is from genome assembly GCF_043250625.1 of Sebastes fasciatus. Classification (NCBI taxonomy): domain Eukaryota; kingdom Metazoa; phylum Chordata; class Actinopteri; order Perciformes; family Sebastidae; genus Sebastes; species Sebastes fasciatus. The sequence goes on along the minus strand of NC_133802.1, from coordinate 10,400,958 downwards.
TTTTAATACAACATCACAAACATGCAAGGCAACACTGAAACAAGATGTGCACTGGGTGGTACTCTGCAATCTCTCAAGCCTACAACAAAGACCATCTATTTTTAATGATGCCACGTCACGCAGACGAAAACTGAACATCAGTGAATTATTGAACAAGCTGGGAAACAGCGGCTTCCAAATGTTTGGAAGCAAGTAAGCAAATTGTTGTGTTGTGTCGTGTGCAGCAGCAGAAACACTGGATGATGCAGACAACATGTCCTGATGCTTCGTCCACCTGCTGCCGTACTGTAACGCAGGTCGACCCGCAGGCTGTATGCTGCAGAGCGCCAACGCCAAATGCTGAGCCCAGTTGGTAGCACTGATTACTGCTGTGATGTTTGTTTATCTTCTACAGGATCCGTCTGCGTCTCATTATCGCTACAAGCTTTCATCTGTTGCAGACCGGCTTTGCGCCGTCTTGCTGAACATACCTGCCTGACATCTGCTCTTCAGCTAAACCTCAACAGACCTGGTCGACTTCACTAGAAAAGTTACTAAAGCCCAGAGAAAGTCTTTTCAAATACTAGGCATTGATCATAAGAGACAGTTCACAGTCTTAGTAATAATAATAATAATAATAAATTGGATTTATATATCGCCTTTCAAGAAACCCAAGGAGGCTTTACAAAGAGGGCCAGGTCTTCTGTGATTCAACAACATACAGCACAAACTGTGGTGATCGGACAATCTCAAGTTAAAGGGATAGTTTGGGTCTGTGCGGTAACTCCTGTCTGTTTCTCCAAACTGGGGGCGTGCCGACCGTCATCTACTGGAGGAGTACTTCATACAACCCCAGTTCAAAACACCCAAACTATCCCTTTAATGCTTAAATTAAACAATGAGATTTAGCAACAGTCCTTGGGGGCAAATGTGAACACAGATCGACGGCTACTCGAGCACTTCACTTGGACACAGTTCTCTCTGTGTACAGCTGGAAATAAGGTTTTCTCTGACTCCTCTAATGAGTTGTGTTTGAGTGCAAAAGGCATGTTGAGGATGAGGAGATTCAGACCTTTCTTCCTCTGATGACCTCATCTAACGAAGGCCCCAGGGCTGAAACGTCACGATTTTATGAATAAATGTGTTGTTCGTCTGCATAGCAAGTGTTGCACCTCCTTTTTCTCTCCTGAAGAATGAGAATATTTCAAACAACTTCTGGGGCGGCTTTTGGCTTCTCCACAGGGAATGTCATGGGAAGTTTTTCTGATGATATAATGTTTTTAGAGCTGCAGCTATTAGTCAAAAAATGAATTAGAAAATTAATCAGCAACTATTTTGATGAATCGATAAAGAGATAATTGTTAGTTGCAGCATTAAATCTTATCAAAATCTTTTTATATATACTTACATTATGTATATACATTTATTTATGTACTGTACTGTATATCTCCTGAATGTTCACATCTGTATAGAGATGTGCTGTTGTTGTCTATCATAAAACGCACCACACAAACAAACATATTCAATCATGTTTTCACTACAACATTCATCTGGCGTTTCAAGCAGTAAAAATAACTCCAGTGACGCACACGAGGGGCGGCACGTAGCGCTGCGCTGCTGATGTAAACGTAGGAATATAGAATAGCGGGATGAACTGACTGCCTTGAACAGGACTTCTCCATTAAATCTGTGGTTAAAAATGAATGGTTCTGGCATTTAGATGCTTTTCGCTGCACCGTGCGCCCAGACCGCAGTAGTGACAGTTGAAGCACTTTCCCTTTCTACTCTCCTGTTTTTTTTTTATTGCTTGTACTGAGTAAAGGCTGCCCGTTTGCCCTGTGTAAGTTTACACAAGGCTTATTGCACATGCTCGATGTGCCGAGGAAGAAAAGAAGCAAGGGGGGGTGGGGGGGAATCTATCTTTAAAGGGAGGAGAGAAGAATAACAAAGTAGGCCATGCTGTTCTAGAAGCAGCGAAGGTTAAAAACTACAAAATACAATGACATGCTGTGCATGAATAAATATAAAATATATCTCAAATCTGTCATGTAATATTTCCGATTCAGAAAAATTGCATGTTAATTGTAATGCAAATAGAATGAGATGAACAATTACACTGTTATCTATCTATCTATGAAGTAAAAGTAGCAATACCACTGTGTAGAAATACTCTGTTACAAGTCAAAGTACTGCATTCAAACTCTTCCTTAAGTAAGACAAACAAAATATTGGCGTTAAAATATACTTAAAGTACTAAAAGTAAAAGTACAAGTCCATATACTGCCGGGTAGCTTAATCTATAATAATATTAGGGCTGTCAAAGTTAACGCGATAATAACGCGTTAACGTAAATTTGATTTAACGCCATTAATTTTGAGGAGGTTAAATAACGCTATGAAGTTACACAAAATTTTGGCGAGTTAAAAAATGGCATGGCCATTTCCAAAGGGGTCCCTTGACCGCTGACCTCAAGATATGAGAATGAAAATGGGTTCTATGGGTACCCACGAGTCTCCCCTTTACAGACATGCCCACTTTATGATAATCACATGCAGTTTGGGGCAAATCATAGTCAAGTCAACACACTGACACACTGACAGCTGTTGTTGCCTGTTGGTTTTGAGTTTGCCATGTTATGATTAGAGCACATTTTGTTATGCTAAATGCAGTACCTGTGAGGGTTTCTGGACGATATTTGTCATTGTTTTGTGTTGTTAATTGATTTCCAATAATAAATATATACATACATTTGCATAAAGCAACATTTGCCCGCTCCCGTGTTGATAAGAGTATTAAATACCTGACAAATCTCCCTTTAAGGTACATTCTGAACAGATAAAAAATGTGCAAATGGGGGGGCTGGAGCCGATCCCAGCTGACATTGGGCGAAGGCGGGATACACAGTGGACAGGTTGCCAGACTATCACAGGGCTGACACAGAGACAGACAACCATTCACACTCACATTCACACCTACGGGCAATTTAGAGTCAACAGTTAACCTGCATGTCTTTGGACTGTGGGAGGAAACCGGAGAACCCGGAGAAAACCCGCGCTAACACGGGGAGAACATGCAAACACCACACAGAACGGCCCCTCTTGCTGTGAGGTGATAGTGCTAACCACTGCACCGTGCAGCCCCAATCCTGCGATTAATGTTATTAAATATTTTAATTGATTGACAGCCCTAGTAATAATATATCAGAATTCATTAGTTGATTTATATTTTGTATTAATAATAGTGAATCTACAAAGTAAATAACTGTCTGATGTTGTCAAATGAATGTAGTGAAGTAAAGAGTACAATATTTGCTAGTATAAAGTAGCATAAAATGGAAATATTTTAGGATTGTAGTAAATGTACTTAGTTACTTTGCACCACTGGCAGTAGGTGATGTAACAGACGGTTTCTATACAGGCCAATCAAACAAAGCCCCGTTTCACTTCAGCTCGCCCTCAAGGCTTTTTGGAGTCCGACTACAGCTTGAAGAAAACTTCAAAGGGGTTTGTTAATGTCCTGTACTAACACCAACGTGGGCTACGCTGCACCCTCCCGCACCCCCAACACACGAAACCAAAGACACCTTTCAAGGAAAAAGGAAAATTCAGATGGGAAAACAAATGTAGGAGCACTCACCTGCATGAGGGTCTGAGAGGAGAGGAGATGGTGGCATTGGGAACATATGAGCAGAAGAAAAGACAAATACAGCGTTAGGACCACCACACTAGTTTAGGTGGGGATAATACAATAATCTTCCAGCCTCAATGCACCTCTGATTATCCTCCTTACTGCTCTTCCAGCAATGAAGCTGCCGACAAAAAACATCACGCGTCACCACCACAATATTTTCATACCCTGCAGATTTTAATGTGGCTTCAACTCCCTGACCTTGTTAAATTACTACTACAGTACACGTCCCTTGGTGATGGATGGTGCATGAGGCTTAGTGTCTAACAGCTCTGGCAAAAACAGATCAATAACTGGCCCCACATGTGACCCGGCCCTTCCCCGTGGCTCTATCCACAGCGCCCGGAGGGAGAGCGCTGACCGGAGCTGTCTGACAGATGGTCACTGATCCTGGGGTACACGGGAGCCAGACGCGGGCCTGGCGCTGGAAATGAGGCTTTCTGAATTATTAACTAACAAGATGTCAGACAGGGAGTGCACCCTACCCTACCCTTTATGTATTTGAGCACCAAGAGAAAATATACTCACAGAGCCTATTTGAATCCATCCAATATTTTAGATATTTCACTAAAAACGACAAATATGAAGTCATGGTGGTGCAAGACAAAAAGTCAAGGGATCCCTAAAGTCAGTAGGATGCATCCTCTGGGGAACATGAATGTCTCTACACAATTTGACATCAATCCAATTAATATTTATCGAGATATTTCAGTTGCCAAAAATGCTCAACAAACCATACGGTCAGCACTTTGCCAGACTAAGAGCACTTAGAGAGGCTCCTGCTTATATATCAGCACAAACAGTAGCTAACGTGCTGACGATCAGACAACAGTGGGATTAATATCTCTTAAAAACACTTAATTCCACCTGATTTAATGCTTAAATCAATGCCTGGACCTTGTTAGGGGGGATTAATCAAACACCTCCCAGCTGCCCAGGTCTAATCCCTCCCCAGTCACAACAGATGCACTGGGCCAGGTGGCAGACTGGGCCTTGGAGGTGAGATGTGAGCACATTAACGCCCTGTTAGACTCTCAGAACAGCTCAGTATCAACATACCAACTGAACGGACAAAGGGGAGATTCTTCAGGGTCAAAAACCTGCATGTGTAACTGTCCCAGTCATTTGCTTGCAGGGAAATACTAAAGACAAATAAACATGAAAGGGTTTGCACTCTTGAGTCCAGGGTTTTCAAGAAGTAGTGTGGCGTCAGGTGTGTGTAGCCAAGATTAACATCTCATAGGAAATAATGACTGCACACTGACCAAAAAGTTAGAAGAGGCTCCTCACAAGCTGAAGTTGTGCTGACGATGGTGCTATGCCTGAAACCTTAACTTTTTTTTATCATATTTCTTTCACATGTAATAAATTGATTATTTTTGTATCTACTTTTTTTCCTATGAGAAAGAAAATAGTGAAGCCATATCAGGGTTTCTGCAGGATTCTACAATTTAGACCTTTACGACCTTTTTAACACCACATAGAACGCAATTTAACTTTAACTGTTTCAAACCGGCCAAAGTATGACAGTATAGCTTGGTATTAATTATTATTATATCACATTTTATTCAGTCCTTCCCACCAGCATATAACAATAATTCCTAATGATGTAATTAATTAAATCAACACAGCATGGACCGGGATGAGCAGCAGAAAATAGATTTATGGATTAACAAATTAAAACATATCATTCATATTCCAGTTCATTTAAATTTGAGCTCAAATTGACACGTGTTCATTATGAGACAATAACATCTCTTTACAGCACACAATCGGATACAAAAACATTAAAACTAACGTTTCTGCCTACAACAATTTTGTAAATTAAATTTAGGACCTCCTTTTTGAGGAAACCGAATTTAGGCTTTTCAAGACCTGCAAATATTTGGTGGAATTCTTTATATTTTTATTTAGTAGATATAAAACAAACAGGAACTCACCCTCTGCTGAATGGTTGCATGTTTATGCTCCATTTCCCTCTTCTCCATGGCTGAATCAATCACCAGCTGATCCAGCTGAAAGTCCGTCCAGAGACAAATATGAAAAACAAGTTCAGTGTCTCTGATGAGACATCCAGCCAAAGGTACATCCGGTGAAACTCTCCATTTTGCAGTGAGATAATTCTAACATATATAGCAGTAAAGGCACTGTCAGAGAGGCAAAGGGTGATTCAGAGAAGCTGACTGCAACAGTTTCCACTTGCAAACACAGGCTAAGCCTCCAATGACATGTTAGGTCAGTGTTTTATAATGGAGCATCGATTCTCCTGCAGCAGTCAACCTGCTTGTTAGTCCACAATAACATGTTTGTGCACCCATAAAACACTGTTTTGAACTATAATGAAGCCTTTCTATTGAATGCGAAGGGGGAGCTTTTTATTCGGTACAATACACCCCACAAAATCACATCAACAATCCAACGTATCGATCAACAATGATGATCAAACCAGTTCAAATGAAGACAGAGCGCCTGGGGAAGTGACGCAGCTCAGCTGAGCGGTGATGAAGATGCTTTGCTCACCTCAGCAGCCAGTTTCTTCATGTACGGGTCGATCTCATCCAGCAGGTTGTAGCCCTGCTGGAACAGCGAGTACTGGGCGTGCATGAAGGACAGCATCTGGGTGGGACAGAGGCAACGTTATGAAGTGCTACGACCCTGCGGATGACTCTCTTTTTGTGTGTGGAATACATTATAAAGATGTTTGTGTGTGTCTGCATTGACTTACAGCATCTAGGATCTCAAATTTCTTCTTTGCCTGGAGGACATTGATCTGCAAAAAAAAAGAAGACAGACATGTGTTTCTAGATGTAAATAATAAATTAGACTGTCTGGAGTTTTGATTATTGTTTTGATGATATCCACAACAATACAACACATTTGACACCTACAGGCTGTTGAGATAACTCCATCTAGTGGACAATATTTGCCTTTCTAGTACTGTACTTATAGTACTGTACAAATTTGAGGTACTCGTACTTTACTTGAGTCTTTTCTTTTCATACCACTCTCTACTTCTACTCCACTACATCTCAGAGGGAAATATTGTACCATTTACTGCACTACATTAATCTGACAGCTTTAGTTAGTTTGCAAATTAAGATTTCTGCATACAAAACATACAAAGAGCTTATCAAATATGATGTATTTTTAATAATGTTGAGGTTTTTACTGTTGGTTTTGGACAAAATAAACATTGTGAAGGTGTCCCTTTGGGCTCTGGCTCTAATTGCGACGGCGTTTCCCGCTATGTTCAGAGTTTTAACAAACCAAACAATGAATCAATTAATGGAGAACATATCCAGCAGATTATTCCAATAATGAAAATAATCATAAGTTATTATTTCAAAATGATCTCCACCTCAACCAACTACCACAGTAAAGATCCTGCTTTTACATTAATGCATGAGTAATAATAATCTAATGATAGAATATATAATAGTATAACAGCCACAGGGGGCATTTATCTGCATTGAGTACTTTGACTTTTTTTAAGTACGTTTTCTTGATTATACTTAAGTACTTTTACGTAAAGCTGCAGTAGGTAATTTTGAGCAAAAATGATAAAAAGCTATTTTTATAAAACTGACTATATCCTGACAGTAATGCATGAGATAATCTGTAAAAGAAATCCTGCAAACTGCCATTATGAGCACAGGAAGACACAAAGGAACATGATTTATTTTACAGATTATCTGTCTCATGCACTACCGTCAGGATATAGTGACTGTTTTAAGTAACATTTTCAATTTCATAGTGTGGTATTAGTACTTTTACTCAAGTAGAGAATACTTCCTCCACCACTGCAAACCACCATAAATCCCATTACATGTGAACAGTAGAAGTGGAAAAAAACCACACTGCCATAAACACACATAGTGCCTATGGCATTCCCTGAGTTAAAGCCTTTGCATTGTACATCTTAACTGATGCAAATAACATTTTGTGCTACATTTAAGAGGTCACTTATACATATAGCGCATCTCCCCACAGCTTTGATCTTTTCTGCCTTGAGACACTTTCAATTAAGACTCAAAAGGGTAACGTGTCTGAGAGCAGTGAGAGGAAGCTGCCAGCAGACAGGACGAAGAATGGAAAAAGAGGGCAAGGCCATCACAGCGATCACACTGAATCAGTCTCTTTGTTCCCCCCGCGGGCACTCATGGGTAGGAGGTTACAACTTGTGGGCAAAATAAACTGCGTGGCGGCATATGAACGGAGTGGAGAATGAATCACACAGGAAGGAAGATGCACGCAGACATCGCTGCAGGCTAAAAGGGCTACGTCGCGGTCATTCCCCCGATTGTACAGGCGAGATACGTCTGTCTAGTCGGACTGTAAACGAATATATGAACAAATTTGAACATCATCCAAACATTTTACAGTAATGTTGGTCCCCTCCCCCCCCACTGATCTGTCACCCAATTCACACTATTTGCCACAAACGTCACGCTATTTCAGTTAAATAGAAACACACAGACGTCACACACACACACACACACACACACACTGCTACAATCAGTGTTTACAATGTGTGCAATCACTCTTTACAGTCGTATCAATATTCTCCAATATCCATCCATAATGTCCATAAATCTGTGTAGAAACCAAACAAAACAGGCACCCCCTAAACTGCCAGTATGCTTCTTCAGAAACCTACAATCCGACATTTACACTCCCTTCACTCCGTAATTGGTCAGCTGTGCGTTGAGATGAGACAGAAGCCAGGGTCTGCCCTCTTTTTTCATCCTCTGCACAACTATTTCTGTCACCTCTCACGTGAAAAAATGAGTGCACCACTATGAAAGCTTCCCACGAGAGACCGTCTGAAAATGTGCGCCATATTTAAACAATATCAGCCACTTCTCTACGACAGGCCGGCGTTTCACTCTGCCCTCATGTGTGTCTCTTTGAAACAGGTATCAACACTTTCCGAGGAGGTCGGACAACCCGTCGTATGAACTGATTCTGTTTGTAACGCAATCTTGGCTCATAGTCATCAGATTCAGACTTTTCCTTCAGTATCAAAGTAATCCAGGTGATTGTTGTCTGTACAGTGCAAAAAGGAACTGCTAGTCACCAAAGCACCATGACTTTCCATGATGCAGATTTGGCAAAATGTAAACAAAGAAGCTACTGTATAGGCTTAAAACATTGAGGATAGTTTGACATTCAATAATCAGCTATTAATTGAGTCATTGAATCACCAGATTTGTTTTGCAGTACTGGACAAAGCTTGGCTTGTGTTGAACGGATGTTCTTTTATCTCATGATCCGATATTGAAGCCTGCTACTTTGGTGACTGAACAGCAGACGGAAAACTAAGGAGTTGAAGTTAGGGACCGTCTCAAAAGTGCATGCAAAATAGCCAAGATCGCTTTTGTCAATAGCTTTTAGTTTCATAGACTCTTCTGCCTAACTTTACATTCACCTGGGCCTCGTCTTATCAAACCCAATATCACACGTGTAATAGACCCGCCTGTCCACCAGAGCATAGCATGTCAGTGTCACGTTTTGCCTCGCCGAGGCATCAATATTACAAATGCGTATGAAGGTGCAGTACCAGCAGGGGGCAACAAAACCACTCACTTAGGTTTAGGCAATACAACCACTTAGTTAGGTTTAGGAAAAACGTCATGATTCGCCTTAAAATAAGTACGTAAACTAAGTAAAATACGTACAGAAACAATGTAACATAAATACGGAAAACACGTCACCAACGTAGCTTACAAAACAAAACACTGGTCTCCTGGTCTCTTTTTTTGGGCTTAGTTAAGACTTGATTTTTTTCTGCTTTTCTGATGGTGTCCAGTTTAGACCCTGTCCCACATTTAGTATACATCCAAATATCGATATTTTTGTGACACAAACAGATATAGATACAATACAGATACAGACTAGCTTTACATAACTACCGTCTAGACGTTTATGTTTCCGTCAGGTAGCTTTAGCTAAGTTCACGTGTACGTGAAGGAAGATACAACGTCCTTGTATATATGAAATTGTACCTTTAGGAACATGCTGTATATTGTCAAACAAGGATTCATAGAGTCATTAGTCTAACCTGTAGTACGTAGTCCAGAGCGAGGTGTCGGAAGCACCTGCGAGTAATGCTGAGCGTGCCGGCGGCTTCCTCCACCTCGTGAGGCTTGTTCCTCGGCGCCTGAGCATTCTTCACCTGCGCTATTTCCAGATCCTCACGCACCCTATCGAAGTGCTTCTTGGTCTCCTTGAACTTCCGTACATCTCTGACAGACAGACACAGATGAGTAGTGAGACATCAGTAACTTTACACTGGATCACAAAACACTCTACAGCTCAGCTCAGAAGACAGCAGAATTACAGATTGTTGGATTATTTAAAGCCATCACAATGTCAATGTGAGCTCACAGGTAACCGGGAGGTTACACTGCATTGTTCATGATACGTCTGTGACAACATATCTGGGCTGAAAAAGGTTGTGCTGTTTAATATTTATAAAAGAGCAAAAAGGTTTTCGGGGGTAACAAGAGTATGCTTTTTAAAGGTTCAGGACTTTGTGGCTTTTTCGAGCTGTGTTGAATCTTTTATACATCTTAAAGTTCTGCAGGGAAACCTGACCGGGGAACCGTGAATAGCAGGTTTACTCACTCTTTCACGAAGTTGTGCAACTGCTGCTTTACAGACCGCTGAGCTTGATCAAACAGGATCTGAAACAGATGAGAAGAAGAGATTAGCAAGAAGACTTTGTACACAAACCCTTAACAGATTTGGTTTTCATTCATATCAAAACTAGAGCTGTAATGAATAGTCAATTACTATTGACTTCTGTTTTGATTGATTTTAATACAAGTAATTTTTCAAGCATAATGACAAATAATACCCAATCCCAGCTTCCCAAATATGAGGCTTTTCATTGTTTTATGTGATAGAAAACTGAATCTCTTAGGTTCCAACTGTTGGTTGATAAAAACAAGCTTTTCCACAATTTTCTAACATTTTATAGAGAAAACAATTAAAAGATGAATCAAGAAAACAATAGCAGATTAATCAATATTGAAATAATAATAAAAAATCATTACATTTGACTTGTTAGCAGTTCCACCTAAGAGACATTTCCCTCTAAATTTCTCTGGTCTCTTCTAAATAAATGCACGATGCCCAAAGGGGTCAAATTATCCAGTATTTCACAAAAAGAATCCAATGAATGAATAAAAGAAGTCTCTTCTTTCCTACCCCGTTAATCATCTCATGATCCCTCACATTTTTCAATATCTAACTGCATATATCAGTTACATCAGTACTTGTACTTTTGATACTCAAGTACATTTTGCTGATAATACTTCTTTACTTTTACTTAAAGGTCCAGTGTGTGGGATCTGGCGGTATCTAACGGTGAGGTGAGGAGATTGCAACCAACTGAATTACTTCTGCAAATAGTTCCCCTTAAATGTTACACACTGTTCCTTTAAGTAGGATATTGATTGCAGGACTTTTACATTAGTGTATTAATACTTTAAGTAAAGGATCTGAATACTTCTTCCACCACTGACCCAACAGTAATATACAAAATTAACACAGGGTCAAAACAACCAATTTATACTAGCTAAAGTGATTTTTAGTGTGACAAATAAAGATGTAGTTCCTCAACTATTATTTGATTAAGTACTTACTCAACCAATATAGCACAAAAAAATTGGGAAAAAAATTCTGCCAAATCTCATTCAAAGCAATACGACTTTTGGAGGGAAAACGACATTGTGCTGCAGTCAAACCATCTACAGTGTATTTCTAACCAACAGAGGGCGACAACACATCGCTTTATTTTCCCCACATGATGCATGCAAACAATGCAAATTAGCCTTTAATGCCTGTTGGAATGAACGGTGGAGGAATGTCACTCCGACTCAAGCTACACCCGCTGCAACACAATAACACTCTGCCGTCTTTTAGGTGTTTTACATTCAAGATCCCTCCTCCTCTCTTTCACCCTCTGAGCACATCCTCTGTGATCGCTCCTGCCATGCTGCTTCTGCTGCTTCTGCTGCTGCTGCTAAATAGGTCACTCGGGCAGAGAGGGAGGGAGGAAGTGAGTGAGAGGGAGGAGAGGAGAGGAGAGGAAAGGAGGCTTTTGGTACAATGTGACACTGCGGAGTCTGCATCCGACGCAGGCTGCAAACCCACTCAGACGAATTGTCGGTGCCCACGTGCTATCGCCATAACTGAGCAGCTAGATTGGTTAAAGGGTTTGAACCCTCATCCGGTCTGAATAATTGGATATACAACTGGGTGTGTGTGGATAAGAAGATTTGCAAGGCCCTATAAAACTAAGCTTATTGGCGTTTAAACTCAGGGATTACAGGCGCTGATGATGAGTAAGACACTTCTCTATAGCTGCCACTGCAGGCGGTGTACAGAGGGAGCCACTAACCAGCACTTTGACTTGACCAGGCTTCAAAATAAAAAATGTGGCTGTGAGGGAAGTGGTCATCCCATTCCTGCAAGCAACTCTAAAAGAGACGTGTTTGTTTTGATGGTGGGTTAAGGCTTCATTTTACTGCTCTATAAACCCGCTGGGTCCAAATAAGTGTGAGAGTGGAACAACGAAGCAGCCCTCCCATCCTGTTTGTTGCTCCATCACATCAGAAACCATCCACTTTACTGACCAGCAAAGGAATTCCTCCAATGCTGCAGCAGACGCTGTCTTATCCAACCTCGCCAGTAAGACACTAACAGGTGACCAACAACCTTTGTAGTCCAATGAATAAAGAGTGCCATGTTCAAAGACCATCGGGTTTGACTGCAATGGGGTTTGATTGTGCATGTGTGTGTGGTCAATCTGTTTTCCTGGACGCATTTTAAAAAGCGCAAGTGAGTTGAGCACCAATCGAGGTCTCCCACAAACACGCAAGGACTCAAAACAGAACCAGCAGGGCAGCGGCGCGCAGCGGCCATAAACACCCGGGTGTAAGATTAAGTTGGGCACCGTGCAGACAGGACTGAGGTGTACGGAGGCTCAATGTAAACCACCAATCTTTAAAAGCAGTCAAGTCAACAAGCACAAGGTTCGTGAGTGCGTGTGTGAGACAGAGTGGTGGCAGGAAAACTGCTGTGAGACTTCCTGGCTCTGGGGGTAGTGTAGCCTGTAGCATTCCTGAGCTGCCTTTGTGGCAAGTTGACACCCTACTTTCATTGGACAAGATGCCAGAGGGTGTCTCTGATGTGAACTACCCGGACAGCAGGATTAAGAATGCACCACTTAAAGGAATGCAATATGCCTAAAGGAGTATTGTTGGTCTGACGGTCATATCATTTGTGAAATATCTTGAAATATTGGATGCAGTGCCATGAAATTAGGACATTCGGGGTCCCCAGAGGTTTATTGCTCATGACTTTGTTTCAGTCATGTTCAAATTATGAATGAGATCCCTTTTTGTTGTGATTTTTAAATTTGACTATCATAACATTTTATTCTCACATTTAACAGACAGGTCAACACACATAATAAAGTTGGAATGTGGTCAAACGAAGAAAACAACTGTCAAACATGTTGTAAGTAAGTAAATACATTAGGGATATCTGGCACATCTTCCATGACCTGATATCAGAGCTGAGGAATGAGACGGCTACAAACACCCTCACAATGGACTACTGTACTGTCTACCAGTTTGCCTCTCATTCCACAGACATGTTGGGACACAGACGGATCTAATAAAAGCAGTCAAGCAATTATCTTAAGCCAAATTGGTTGATCTGTGCACAAGGGTAAGCAAACAACTGTCAAATGAGATGTCAAAATGTCAAATGTGGCAAGAAGAACTGTTGTTTTTAGACTTTATATCCAGGAAGGTTGTCTGATCATACCTGGACAAACCCTGCTTCATTCAGTCAGACGGTCTTTGGTTATAGCATCAGAAGAACAGGATTTACTACTCTGCTTATTTTAAACCAAAACAGAAAGTACACTGAAGTATACACTCAACTGCCACTTTATTAGGTACACCTGACCTGTGTAATCTTATGCAATTCAATACAACTGTTCTGCCATAAAGTCAGATGTTAATTCAGTTATATATTTTAGCATTGAGGTCATAGTGAGTAATGGTGTTATATTGCACTACATTATATTGAGAGAGTTTCTAATATTCCTCATCTAAATGAATTAGGGCTGTCAAGGTTAATGCAATAACGCGTTAACGCAAATTTGTTTTAACGCCAATAATTTCTTTAACATGTTAACGCAACTTGCAATTTTTAGGTTGTAGCGGACTCAGTTTTAAAGCCAGAGTGAAGATACTGGCATATGAAACTAGAAAACCTAAAAAATCCATTGGTATCAACCATGTCATACTAGCTTGTCAGGAAGGAGGATAAATAACGCTCCAAACTTCCGCAACATTTCGGCGAAGAAAAAACTGGCATGGCCATTTTCAAAGGGGTCCCTTGACCTCTGACCTCAAGATATGTGAATGAAAATGGGTTCTATGGGTACCCATGAGTCTCATCTTTACAGACATGCCCACTTTATGATAATCACTGACACACTGACAGCTGTTGTTGCTTGTTGGGCTTGAATTTGCCATGTTATGATTTGAGCATTTTTCTCATGCTAAATGCAGTACCTGTGAGGGTTTCTGGACAACATGTGTCATTGTTTTGTGTTGTTAATTGATTTCCAATAATGAATATGTACAGACATTTGCATAAAGCAGCATATTTGTCCACTCCCATGTTGATAAGAGTATTAAATACCTGACAAATCTCCCTTTAAGGTACATCTTGATTCATTAATTTGCGATTAATCGCTATTAACTATGGACAATCATGCGATTAATTACCATTTTAATTGATTGATTGACGGCCCACATATGAATAGGAACGACAAACAAAATAAACACCTCCCAATATAATGTAGTCCACGACAACATCTCCTTTAAATGTAGCCTCAATATTGAATATGTATTTGAAGTTACACATGAACATTATAACCTTTGTAAAGAAAGTTATGGCAGGGCTGTTGTATTGAATTGTAATAGATTATACCCTATAAAGTGGCCACAAAGTGTGTATGTAAGGAGAAACGGCAATGTAACACTAGAATAACGTGGAACCTATTGCCTATATTGCCTTTATTGTCCATTGATCTATCGTGTGGTGAATCTGTCCTTCAGCAAATGCAGATCAAAATTCCTAGCATTCATACTGTTCAAGGGCTTCAAGCCTAATCTTATCATCCAGAAGCTCAACGACCGGCTGTCAATATGAAGTATTTTAAGAAACACAATATCACCAAAGTGTTAGGACAGTGTTTAGTTAGGTATCAGTTTCTCTGTCAGGCCACTGTGCTCCCTTTTTAACACACATTTTAATATATATTTACTCTCTGAACAAAGGACAGTTGTAGTCTGTAAGGAATGAGAAGGATTGCAACTGCAGACAGAAATGCCTTCCTGCTGCGTCTTTCTTTGTTTCCAAATATAACTGAGAGACACTAGCGTTGGCATACCACATGGGAATTTACTCATTCAGTATGTACAGCCCTCTGCATGAGCATAGCTATTGTATTCAAATGATTTAAATCGGGTAATTGTATGTATGTAGCTGAAAATGTAATTACAACCTAAATTCCTCCCTTCCATACATTCCCTCTCTCTCTACTGTAAATAGCCTTTAGCGGCTCAGATGTTCGTCTCTCTTTGCATCTGTGTGTCAGTCTCCCCTCATTTCTAATGGATGTTCAGAGACTCAAACATCAGTCAATAATTTATTGAGTATTCATATGGAGTTTCATGCTTGAGTTAAACAGAGAGAGTTAAAAATCTTGGCCTGATTTCTGCCCATATTGTGAAATCTTTGGAAGGCAAAAAGACGCACAGGCTCGGAGCTAAAGTAAAAAAAAAAAAAAAAAAAGGAGCTATACTTGGCTTGACCTTCATACAAACAAAGCCTGTTTGTTCTGTTGTGTGGTGCCGAACTGGCAAGAGAGAGCCAAGCGATCAGGAAACGGAGGGAAGCGAGGGCCAGGACTCTTTTATAACATTCCTGGATCTGTGCGTTTGCCTGTCTGAGCTCACGTCCTTGTACACGTTCAAATCTATGTGTTTATTTTACGGGTTTTTAAAGGCATCCGAGCATGGCCGCGACAAGGGCAGTTGGCACTCAGCGGCCCCATTTGTACGGTGCCATTTCGTATTCTGAGGCGCGGTAGCAGCTGCGTGGCGGAAGCATGCACGCAGAGGGACATCCGTCACAAGTAGCAGATATAACCATCATCATGTCTTATTCATTGGAGCGCTGCTGGAGTCCCTCGGCTACAGGGGCGCTGAATGCACATGGTGTCTCTCCTGATTAAAATAGTGAATATGTAAAAGATGTCAACATAAAATGTTAATAAAGGTCTTTCATATCAGTGGATCACAAGGCGGCGTTAAGGTCACATCGTTGAAAATATTATCATTCCTGTGAAATCTTTCATCTCAGGGGAATCCCTCTTATCGCTACATACCCCCCCCCCTCCTGCTCTGCTCTGCTTTTACATCAAACTAACAAAGAAAACCTTTGAGAGCCAATCATATTAATGTCCAGTCAGACTCTTGGCTCTAATGGACAGGAGGGAGGGCGAGGGCTGAAAACCCAGCTGAGCTTACAGTGGCAGAGGCCAGCTGGTCCCAGGCCAGACCCTCACTCTCTTGTGGTCTCTAAAGTGTGGCACGCTGAACCAGACAAACAGAGGATCTGTCAGTCTGACAGAAACACTGACAGACTGACGGGAGCTCTGAAGTCTGCGTCTGAGAGGAAGCATGTAGACCTAAAACTGACAAAGCTCTAATATGAACACATTTACAAAAGTCCAGCAAAGAAAAAAGAACGCCTTTCCGATAAAACGAAAAAATGAACAATACTAGCTTCACGAAGCAGCTTTTCATTTGATTATTGCATTATATTTTGCAGGTGTTTTAGGGATCAGTAGCTCTCAAATATATTAATAATTTGTATTTTATTTGTAATTGTTTAATAAAAGTAAAAAGCACACAGAAAATGTGTGATTGCTCGCGGTACTAAATTCTGCTTTTTTAAAACCTGCGTTAATTGATTTTTTTGGCAACTTTGGCCGCAGAAACAAGCTGCAAACACAACATGGACACATTGTCACCTTATAAAGTCGATATGGGGAAGTTTACACATCCAGCAGTTAGGGAGCAACATAGTCATTTGATTCATTTGTTGTCATGTTTGTGTCCACCTGATGAATGTAAGTCCAATATTCACTCTCTTTTGTCTCTGACATGCAACAAAGGTCCCAAGGCTGGAATCGAACCCGGGACGCTGCGGTTATATGGCATGTGCTGTAATCACTCGGCTAACAAGGTGCTCTGATATTTATACTACTGTCCATACTGTATATATCTGACCTATAGTGTATATATACACCGTATTCATATCATGCCCTCAGATGTTTATTCTGTTTATATATTGCCATTACTTGTACTTTTACCCGCAGTGTGTATCTTTTTGTTCTAGTAGTACTTGCAGTAGTATGTGCAATGACAATAAAGTTGAATCTAATCTCTGTTACTTTCAACAACAACAATTTGGCAAGAGCCTTATTGTCTTGTTAAGTACATGCACATGCTTGTCTTCGATCTGTCTTTTGGCTCTGGAGCAGTAGAGGATGACAAAGTTTTCCTTTTCATTGCTGTGATTACAACCTTCACTACAGTACAGTAACGCCCCCCCACCACCCACACACACACACGCTATCGACAGTCACGCACATCCATACTGTACACATGCCCGACCATATGTAACGCATTCAAGG
Source organism: Sebastes fasciatus (assembly GCF_043250625.1). NCBI lineage: Eukaryota > Metazoa > Chordata > Actinopteri > Perciformes > Sebastidae > Sebastes > Sebastes fasciatus. The sequence goes on along the minus strand of NC_133802.1, from coordinate 10,383,497 downwards.
TTATACAGGGTTACTACTGTCCAGCGGCTAACGCTAATCCACGCCTGGCTGAGTGACCCGGGCCCATTAACCCTCTCTCTCTCACTCTCTCTCTCTCTCTCTCTCTCTCTCTCTACCAATAGACTGGGAGTGAATGAGGTGGAGGGAGTGGCTGATTTGCGATGACACATCTTTGTTGCAGCTTCAGAAAGGAATGTGATGCCCACACACACACACACACACACACACGCACACATACACACACACAAGCTCTGTACTTTACAGCATCATCAAGCACGCAACGGGTTCAAGCTAATGGACTTCAAAGGGCCTTCGGAGGGTCAGGAGGCGGGAAGGGGAAACGACACAGCAGTAAAGCAGAAGTGCTGTTTAACGTCAAGGGGAAGATGCAGATTAATGAAAATCATGTTCTTGTTTTTCAAGGTTGTGATTCTCAGGAATTTTATCAGGTGGCCTTTAGATGATTGCTAAAATACTTGTAGATAATTGCTTTTGAAAACAAAAAATTCCACAAACTGGCTTTACTGTACCACTTTCTAATAAGGGACCCTTTATAAAGGGTTTGTGAGTTGAAACTAATGGAGTTATTAAGAGTTAATGACTCATTTACTAATGCTTTATAGATCAGATATATGGGAAACTACTAAGAGCATGTTTTGGTTGTGATCTCCCATTTTTGTAACGTTTTATTTTAACCCACGATTTTGCATTTCTAATCAGTATATAAAGCTTTAAAACATGGTTTATAAGACACTATAATGTTGTTGTAAGTAGGGGATAGATTCTGATATCTGGGTCAATATTTCTGGTTCCCGGTCAGCAAAATACTAAACTTCATTACGCTGCCACATTAACAAACCTCTTATGAAACCTTTTATGTCTCCTCACAAGAGTAGTGTACAAAACATTTAGGTAACAGCTTCTTATTTTTAGCCAGTGCTAAATTCAAAACCGGTGACAAATTAGATGAGCTGAAGCTGAATTAACTAATTCCATAAAGACTAAAATGAAAGGTTTGACTGTTCTCTGGTTAATGAGCTCTCTACAGCCGGTGTCTGGGTTCAGCCAAAGATTGTTTGTGAGTGAAGAGACACTTCACTGTGTAACACCACCGTACGACCACGAGTGGGGCGGTGTGTTCTTTTAGTCCAACAGGAACCAACAGAGCGGTTAATGCACACTTCATATCTTCTGCTGCTCATCTCATTTTCAGGTTGTGGCTACCGGACTACTACAAATTACAACTGTGGTGTTTCTGTCTTCTCAGCGAAACAAAAGCTGATCAGACTTCTTTAAGTTGTAATTATTTTAACCTTTATTACTTAAAAATTTTGAAATATAAAAGTAATAAGATTCGATGAGGGATTCAATAAATGGATTTAAGTGTCAACTTTAACTCTTCCTGTGACGCATCCACAGCTTAATGCTGGATATAAACATGTAGATAATACAACAGTTGGAATTATACAAAATATGTCGTCATAGGATAATTGATGAAAATACCATACATTAATTAACACTCAAAAAGTCCTTATATCTGCTTATACTGCCAATATAATGTGTTATAAACAATTTATTATATACTATATGTATATACTTCTTATTAATGATAAATAGGGGTGGGTTAAATTGCTGATAGTGATTGCTTATTAGAAAGTAAGAGAGTGTTTATTGATGGGCTACCAACATTTATAAACAAAAATAAATGATGAATACCTGCCAATGGGAGATTTCACAACCTGGCAATGCTGCATTTGTTTTTATCAATGGATTTTAATTGATTATAGTAGCATTTATTAGCCATAAGTTAAATTTTATGAGCCCTTTTTAAAGGTTGCCTTATTAGTAAGTGGTAATGAACCATATGAGGCATTCTGCTAATATAAAGTCGTCTTTGAAAGACAGAGTCTGTGTCTCTTTTTGCCATTTTTGCCCTCTGTGGGACCGTCTGAGATGTGATACAGCTCTGTCTGACAGGTACAGTATACTGACAGTTACACCGCGACAGACAGACAGATAGACGATGATGTGTGAAAGAAGAAATCCACGTGGAATCCACACAGCAACTCTCACACACACACACAGTTCAGCTCAGCTTGACCCTCTGTGTTGTTGTAAAGGGAATATAGGTCCCTCGTGAGGCCTTAATGTTGGATGATATCATTGTGCTATCAATCAATCCACTGAAGTGGAGCATATGGGGACACTCTGGAGAGCAGGCTGACTTACCATGTGGTAGTTGATGATTTCCTGGAGGCTTTCACCGCACTTTTCCAGGCACTCCTGCAAAGAAAAAACGTCCTTTAACTAGATAATACATAAAGAAATATTCTCAGAACTGCTGCTGTATTTGCATCTGAGACTAAAAGAAGATGTCAAAAACTAAAACCAAAATGTATTTTAATTCTAAATGGAAGAAAATGAAAAGATCCACAATCCTAAAATGAAGCTGGTTAATGTCACTCGAGGTACACTGGAGGATTTCTTCTCTTGTACGGGAAAAGAAACTAATTGCAGGGCTGCTTCAGTTTCTTTCTTTTTTTTTGTACAATGGAAACTACAAATACGAACAAGACTTTAATAAGAAACTCTCAATTAGTCCTACGGTTGAAGCCAAGAAGGCTTTTAATAGTACTTAATGTCAGCAGCAATGAAAATAGTCCAAGACGCTGGTGCTGCGAGCCGAGCCAGAAGTAAGTTTCCAGACCGGATCTGATGCTCACTTACTAATCTGTTAGTAATCAGGTTTACTCAGAGCTGTATGGCTAACACGCAGAGAGGAAGAGGAAAGTCCCCATTCCATGAGACACTTACACTAACAGTCCTATCCACTAATCGTCAGAAAAATATGGCAAATAAAACCACAATAAAGGGTATACTGGTTCATAAAGAGCTGCTCAATGAAATGACGAGGACTCATCAGAACCTCACCGAGATCGTCTCATCCTTCTTGCACTGCTGAGACAAATCCCGGATGCCGTTGACGAAGAGCTTGTTGGCACTGACGTACGTCTTCCCTGCTTCAATCATCCCACTGCATAGCTTCACCAGCTGTGGAGCAGAGACACCACACACATCATGTTTACGTTAGCAGGGCTGTGGCCATCAGTGAGGACACTGAGAACATGTTCGCTGTGTTGCTTCTGGGAATTTGGGGGTTTTAATTTACAGAGATTTTTTTTTATATGCATTTTTTTTTCCATCCATCCATCTGCAACCGCTTATCCCGTTAGGGGTCGCGGGGGGGCATTTTGTTTTTAATTTTTATATTCTATAGGACATTTCAAACAGAACTAATTCAAAGTGCTTTACAAAGGCAACGAAAAGCGTTAAAATGACATTTAAAAACAATAAGCAATAAAAAAAAGCATAAAATCCAATAAGATAGAATAAAATGAGATTCTAAAAGTTTCCCTAAATGTTACAAAAGGAAACAAAAGTGCAGTAGAGTTACCAATCAAAGCTGTTTGAAGATGTTTAAGCAACAAAATTCCAAGCATTGAGGAGGCGTCTGCAAGAGCAAAAGCCCCGTTTCCACCACAGGAAACTTTCCCCCAGAACTAGGAACCTTTTGAGGAACTCATTGCGTTTCGACTGCAGCGACCAGGGACTAAATTAAGTTCTGGGGACTTTTTACTGGGCCTTTTTACCTCCCAAAAAGGACCTGGTTGGGGGGTAGTACTTTCTGAAAGTACCGGAAAACACACACATCACTGCTGCTTCAACTGTACCGCTTCATCCATAAATCAAGGAAGTTCTCTAGTATCGATTTAGGAACATTTTAGGACGAGGGGAGAGCATTTCTCTTTGTTTGATAACATTTAAAGTAAAGTTAGGCTCTGTTGTCGGCTTCCTGACTCATTTAAAAAAAAAGACAGAGAGAAAAAGAGAGAGATCGTGCGATGGAGTTGAGAGAGCGAACGTTTTTTTCCATACGTTTTTTTAGATGAAATAGGCAGGCATTATGAACTGCAGGCTGCTGAGTGTGTTTACTGCTGTGACCACCAGCAGCCCTCGTCCCATGTCTTGTTGCTTTTTCATATGTCAGCAGACTAATTTGCCTGATCTTCACAGGTCTTTAGACCGCGGTGGAAACGTAGACAACAGTGGGCTGAAGGAACCTTTTAGTTCCTTGAAAAGTAGTTCCCGGGACTAAAAGTCGGTGGAAACTCAGCTATAGAAGTTTATGTAGGGAGACATTTTAACAGTTAAACAGATATAAAATGTTTAAGGTTGTGCCGCATGTGGGAATTTGGTATCATGACATTTTGGTCTAAAATCCTGACTACAGTCCTGAATGTCAGTTGAGATTATATTGTCTCTTCATATGTTACAAGGTCTGGTGAAATAGAAATCTTCATATGTTCAGCCGCAACATGCAAGCTTTTGTTTCCAGATCAAACCCTCCACATTTTCTCTTCAGTACATTACCGCACACAGACCAGGATGTATCATCATACAGTTTGTATGTGTTGTCTAGTTGTCGCCTGTGGTAACATACGGTAGTGGGTGCATTCTCAGGTGGGGTCCATATGTCAACCCCCCCCACGCCACCCCCCCTTCCATCAGCATGCCACACGATACCTATTGTGAACACTCTGTTACTTTTCTCTGCGGCTGTCAGCAAAATTTGTGATATCTGCCATAAAGCCTGTATTATTTAGCTTCTAGGGTTCATGAGAGGAAAATATATTTTGTGTTCCAACCAGCCAGGCTTTCGTTTTTTTGTCAAGCGTCCTTTATTCTCCACTGAAGTCCCACGTTCTCCCATCTGCTAACCAGACATAAGCACTTCAATTAGTTTAAAGGGGCGCTTAAATCGGTTCCTTCATTTAGATGAGAAGGTCGGTACCCAGTGTTTCCTACACAGACTTTACTTGGGCGGGCTTCCTGGGTATATTAATGGCCGCAAAAGTATATTTGGCGACCCATTTTAGCATTTTTTATTTTTCATCTGTCGGAGAGAACGACGCCCTCCGCGATCGATTACCTAGTGGACAATCTCCCCTCGATCTGCCCCTTCTGTAAGCCTACCTGTTCAGTCTGCTATCGCGAGAAGTGTATACTGACAATCGCACACAAAGCATTTGGCATTCAATGTGTGATGTAAGTAGAAGCTCCTGAACATATAATAGCTGGGTATTAGTTAATCAATTGAAATATGGATCCCTGAAAAGCTTTTTTAATGATCTAATGTTAAACTCATTAAACTCTTCCACAGTCCTCCTGAGTTGAGTGCAGCTGACGTCCAACGCTGCCATTGTATCAGTCCATTGTTGTTTGCAGCCCTTCCATGGAGAAGCTATGGGTTTAATGGGCTCTGTGAAACAGGTTTTAATCCTGATGCAAAAGGGAGAGAGCTCAGTGATTGAATCATGTTTAATCTTTAATATAAAGCTGGGTGAACAATGCACACACGTGAGCAAATGTTTGCATTTGTTGTCCTTTGTTGTCACGGTTTGTTTGAGGACACAATGAAAGCGGATTTTAATTTATCTGTTTTAAAGTGACCACAATTTAACTTAGAAAGGGACTGTTCAAATGTGTTTTAAATTTCACAAACTCCTCGAACTTAATATTAAACTGTCACGTATGTAAAAATGTTTATTTAATGAAATTCAACCAGGACAGGTGTCTTTTTCGAAAAGGAAACATGATTTTCTGAAGTGAAAATCCCACAAAACACCACCATTCTTGTCATTTTGTCATTTAAAAAATTGGGATATGGCAATGGGTTTTTAAATTCCTGACTATGATATTGCTACCTACTGTACCTAAAGTACTTGTAAACAGTTAACTAATTATTAAATGTGCACCAGCAGGAAGTAAAAATAATTTAAGATATAAACATGTGAGTGCATAAATGTAATTTTGGGGACATTTATTGTGAAGGAGGTGTAATTTCTAAACCCACAAACAGACCATTTATTATTTAAAATTAGCTAAAAAGGTGAGAAATTCCTTTTTAAATTAATTTGTGACTTTGATCATAATTAATTAGAATGATCAGAAATATCAACTTTCCAAAGTGTATCAACCTTTATTCATATCATATACTGTAGGTATGTATGTTTGTCCCTATGGTCTGAAAAGCACAACTTTCTCACAATAAAAAAAAAAAAGATTAGAAGCACTCATGATCAGTATAGAAAAAAAATCATCAAGTGATCCCAGCCTACAGATGTTATCAAATCCAGATGCTAATGAATAAGACATGTATAAATATAAGTTATTAAATTATCCTCTATCCAGTTTTTTTTCATGGATATAAGAGGCTACATACACTCTGATTAAGGAATAAATCAATTAATGAAATCAACAGTGACGATGACCTCCTGACCGGAATATGAACTATAGTGGAGCTTTCCAACACTGACGGCACGGCAGTAAAAGAAGAACAGACTAATCCTGGCTCTCACAAACACGTACTGTAATTCAATGTCAAAAAGGAGCAGATGGACCAGTGACACGAGCATTACAGGCAAAACATCTGGCTGCCTCATTACAACGGGATGCTTTGAAAGCCAGCGTGAGTGCCACGTCACGTTTCAGCGAACCTCAGCTGAACTGTTCGACAGGACTGAGCGACATTACGCCGTCCGTTATGCGTTATTGGAGAAGAGAGGCAGACTTTTATACTTACAGCAAATATCCAAACCCAAATTTGTTTGTGTAGGGATATAAGGGCTGTTTAAGGCCTTTTATTATTATTTCTGCAGCATAAATAAGGACTGATATTTGGCATATAGACTAGTTGGACTTTTAGGACTTAAATAAGCCTTTCAAATATGCAGAGGAGCAGAACCACAAGATATAAATGTATTAATTAGTGTATTTATAACATAAAGAACATGGCTTATACAATAGTCACACCTGAGTCACTGAACAGGTCGTCATATACAGTATGTAATATTTAGGCATTATGTGTCAATATCCGTTCTCTCGTTTGTGGAATTTTTATACAAAACCATAATGGCAAAAAAATCATCACTGTTCTGCTCTTTAAACTTCTGGCCACACCTCAAACAGTGATGTCATAGCAGGTGTTTTGCCTTCAGGTGCTTTAAAACCAGGCTGGCAGAGAGTTGTAACTGCTGGGCTAAATCAGCACATAGAAAAGCAGATGCCACCGGGACTGATCTCAACTGTCGGCTTGTAGAGCACGAAAAAAAGCATGTAGCAACAGCGTGAGCTGGCATGCCTTAATAGAAATGGCAGTGGTTGTAATGACTTTAAATGTTGGCTTGAACGATATGTTAGAATATGCTACCCTATCTAATATGAGTTCTTTTTTTGGAGTACAATTTAGTTTATTGATATAGCACTTTTCAAAACTGAAGTTACAAAATGCTTTATAGAGAGAAGAGAATAGGAAACCCACTAAAATAAAAAGGCATAAAATGAAGGAAAAAAAAAGATTAAGTGCATTGGTAATGACAATATCAAATGTCTTACCTTATCCAGTTTAGCCTCGATCTCCACAACATCTGTCTCCACCTCATCGATATTTGCCCTGAAAAACACAAGCAAGAGAAGCTGTTCAAGCACGTGTGATAATGTGTTACTGGATGACTGAAAGAAATCCTATTAAGGTCATTTATCTTGTTTGGAAAACAGCCGTTCAACAATCTGCGTGTGATTTCCCACGTTCTCAGAAAGCATGAACACACTCCATAAATCTGTGACAGATGGAGTTTTTGCACGCAGTCAAAGCCCAGACATGTTCAAGCGGCAACAGGCGAAAGTTCGGGGGTGCTTTAAGTGAGCGAGACGCCGTCCTGGGAGCAGTTCAGCTCTGTCAAAACAAAGTGACAGACGAGGTCTCGACACGGTGAGGGGGATATTTGGCTGTCTGGCACATCGCGAACCTCAGTCCACCCACTTTCACTGTCAACACCGCCGCCACTAATACCACACCCAACCGCACCACAGAGAGAGGTGAGATTTACACCCAGGGGCTCACAGCTACATGACGTAGCCCCCTGAATGCACCACTCCCCAGCTTCTCCACATGCTGATGTCAATAAGGAGCGTGTGTATAATGAACAGATCTATATCTACCAGCCTGCTGCTCATCATGCCATTATCTGCTTCCTGCTGCACAGCGGGACCCCGTGGCTTCATTGGAGTATAAATATGATCAATAGCCTGAGGGATGGAAATGTCGGATAGTCCACCACTTTGGTCCGGACTGAAATATCCCAAAAACTGTTGGATGAATTGCCATGACACATTGCCTTTTCAACTAATGCTACCATCAGGTTGCCATTTTTGGCTTTTCGTGAAATGTCTTGACAACTGTTGGATGGTTTGACATGAAGATACTGTAATAACTTTGGAGATCCTCTGACTTTGGTGTATGAAAATAGACTGTATATAAGAAGTTGGACGTAGTCACCCTGATCTGACGTCACCCACTGGTTTGTGGACTACCGTTTTGAAGCCTCAAGTTCGACGTTTTAGTCGTCACCATCTTGGTTTTTTGGAATCAGAAGTGACACAAGACGGTGGAGCTAAGTACAACCGAACGCTGAATAAGACATTTTTAGGCGACTAAATGTTACAATTTACTTTGATGAACAGAAAACACACTGGGAAAGGGTTAAAGTTGTAAGACAAGACCAAAACACGGACAACTCTCAGACCGGACAACACCATGGTAGCAACCTGTCAATCACAAGGTAGCCACGCCCTAAAGCATCCCTTGCTTTATGGTCTATTTGACTCTAAATGGGACCATAATTTACTAAATGAACATCATGCTGTATTGAGGAAGACTTGAAACCAGCGATTGAGACCATAAACTCATGTTTACAATGTTTACTGAGGTAATAAATCAAGTGAGAAGTAGGCTCATTTTCTCATAGACTTCTATACAATCAGACTTCTTTTTTGCAACCAGAGGAGTCGCCCCCTGCTGGCTATTAGAAAGAATTTAAGGCACTTCAGCATTGGCCTCACTTTTCAGACCCGGAGGTTGCGTATGACATTGACGTTGACATTCCCATCAGTCTCAGCTGTACTTATTTAGTGCTAATAAGCATGCTGACACGGTCTAGTGGTCTAGTTTGTTCTTGTTTGTATTGGTTAAATTTTAGTCTAATTTTTGTCATGCATTTTGAATGTTTATGTTTTCTAAGCATTTTTAGGCTACAGCCATCTTTGTTGTATACAGTTACCATGGTTACAAGTGTTGTTCTCATCTGCTGCAAGAAGCTAGGCCAGGTCTTTGAATAAACTTTAAAACAGTAAATTAGTTAATTTGTCTATCATATCATGTCTATCAGAATCTAAAAGAATCATTTCGTCTATCTTTCACATTATTGTTTAGTTTTTATTCTTTGACGAAAAATTTAATACATTTCGCTACAACTCTCATCCTCAGTGGTTACTTTTTATTTAGTTTTAGTCCTGTTTTACTCTTGACAAATAGGTCGTCGACAAATATTTTTCGTCATCTTTTTCGTTGACAAAATTAACATCGGACAAGCACTTCTGAAGAAGCATACTGCCAGCTTCAACCTAGTTCTCCATTTGATATCGAGGAGAAACGAATCGCAGCACTATAAACACACACACACACAGCAGCTCCGTGATGAGAGTATCTGTGGCATATATCGGCCACGGCTGGCAGGATATAAAACTTGTATCTCCGTCTCATCTCTTTCTCTCTGGCCTTGGGTGGATTAGCCTGCTTGGCCGAGGCTGCAGCGAGCTCAGGGGACGGAGGATGGCACGTGCTCTCGTACTCCTCTCCACCCCCACAGCTTTATGCCCTCACCATCTCCTTTTATAATATGATCTGAGGAAGTGAGGGGGGAGAGAAATACTCCAGAGAGGAAATATCTGTCAAAAGCTCCGACTCGTGCAGAACGGAAACATACATTACTAAAATAATCAATACCATATTATTCCACATATGGACGTGTGTTATTGTAACCTCAACTGATCCCCTGCTGGACAGCCTTCAGCCAACCACACCCAGGGATAACGCTGCTGTGAGCCGAGCTGTTTTCATTGCTGATGTCATTTTTGAAACTGCCCTTTTTGTGTGATAATGCAGAGCTTACAGCAGCCTCTCGCTTTTCAGGAGGCTCATTCCCTTCGCGTCTTTCAGCAGCAGCCTCACTGATCTTGAAACCTTCGTGAATGACCCATTTAAATGAGCAAAAAGCAGATACAGACACATATTTTCTAAAAAAATCAACCGCAGCGTTGTCCGCAGCACTTTTGACATGACAAAGGTTCCTCCAGGACAACACCCAATAATCAAATACAGTGTGTTGCCTTACTGACAGCACATTCTCCAAAGCATATCACCAGTGATTTGATCTTCCTGCTTTCAATTCATTTCACTGTGGCATAAATATCAACGTGCATATACTTCAGACATGTGTTAAAAAGTTATTCAAGATTATTCGTGGAAGATCAAATTCACTCTATCCTTTTAAGGGATTAAAAAAATGTATACGGGCTCAGAAAAGGGCGAGGTTCTGTATTTTTTCTTTTTACTTCTCACTAATTTTTCCAAGCCTCAGATTTATATTTTATTTCATAATTTTTTTCTTCTTTTCTTCTTCATATTTAATTTTAGAAGAATAGTTACGTCACTTTCCTACTAGAACCAATGTCTCAGTTTTGAGAAACAGCACATGTGAATCTTTATAGTTAAAGCTAGATTTGGTTTCAGATTCTTCTTCAAAAACATTTTTGGTTATTTATTTAAATTCTCATTACATCCCCATAGCAATCAATAAATCAAACACTCTGACCCCCCCAAAAATTGAAAAGAATACGGTATCTGTGGCTGTCGCAGGACTGTAATAAGCCCTTCCAGTCATTTCATTCGGCCCAAATGAAATGACTGGATGAGCTACCTGCCTGTCTGCCCGCACTCTGACCTGCACTCATTGTGCGTCACCAGAGTCTTACACAAACTGCTAGAGTGACAGCTAGAGTACTAACAGCCATGTTCGTTGTTTACGTTCATTTAGGGCTGCGTCGAATCATCGTCGGTGACCCCTCAGTCGACTTGAAATTCTTGAAGCCGAGCCGTCATTCTGTTTTTAAGAGGCCAGATCTATAAAGAACTTTGTGCTCCTCTAAACAAATTAATCATAAACACATTGGTTGTATAGATATGAATGGTGATGACACAAAGTCACACCCCCAAGCATGGTAAACGAGACAGGGTCCGTGTTTCAACACTGGTCTCGGTAGAGCCCTGTCCATCCCCGCAGGGAGAGACGGGGCGCAGCCAGCACTTTGTCCACGGCCCCTGGAAGTGGCGAGGTCCAGGCGAGGTGGTGCTGTAAAGTTCACGGCCGAAGCCGCGAGCCACTTCCACCCCGGGCTTTTTCAAGTCAAGAGCCAGTTGCCAGTTGCGAGTCGAATCCCCCGGGCAGACTGCGCAGCCCCCACTGGTTGAGAAGTGTAAAAATAGCTTTGGTTCATTATGAAAGTGACAGTCTATATGAAGAAAAAAAAGAGTAAATAGTTGAATCTTCGTATTGAGCAGCCAAATCCAAGTCGAATCAAAAAATTCTGATTCAGGTACAGCCCTTCGTTCATTATGCTATGTTCACGTTCAGTGTCTTTGGAGGGAAGCCTGACGGGACGGGTTGACAGTAATCACGACTTGGCAACTTCCTCTCTAGATTTAGGGACTTTTGGAGCCAGTGCTGCTAACTACTATCACTGGAAAAGAGTTGGCAACACTGGGCTGGGTTTTTCGGTTGGATAATAAAGACAAAACATTGCAACTACACCAAAATGTTATTAACTTGTCTTTGTCCCTTGTGAAACACTGGACAGTTACCTCTATGAGCTTCAGACAATATGACAGGGAAACATCACTCTTTGGTTAAATTGCTCACAGTTCATAGACAACGTGTTACGAGCCTCCAGTCGGCATTGCCAGGCTGTAAAATGGTCACAAATAAAGAGCTTTATGTGCGTGTGGGGTTAAGGATACGATTGTGTAAATTATGTTCCAGGCTTTACATCTTGCCAAGTGCAGAACAAACACTGAATACATTTAATTTACTGGCAATAAAAAGGCTACATTTAAAAGAAATACTGCTATGCAACCGAACCAGCGTGGCTCAACATAGTGACAGCCCAGCTAGCTGTTCCAGATGTGCGACTCGTGGGACAGCTGCTCCCGCTGAACCCCACCTCCAGGCTGTAACCCCCCACTGCCCTGTCTCACTGCACATGCCTCCCATAATGGATGCACACGGTTTCCCCCGGGCCCGTAGCCACGGCAACCGTCTCCTAAGTGGGCCGGAGAGGTCCCCGATGTGCTTGTGAGTTGACCCTTATTCACACCACGGGGGAGCGGAGAAGCTAAGTAGATAATAACATGACTCACAACACGGCTACTTTGACAAGAGATGACCATTAAGACTTCATCAGGAGACTATTAAACAGCAGTAAAGCAACAACTCTATAAGTTTATAACTTGTCAAGGCAGATTGAGGTTACATGCCCCAGTTTGTGTGCAGGATTAGCCTGGGATCATTTATGTGACATGGAACAGCGCAGTTAAGCAGCAGTGTAAAAACATAATTAACAGTGAGATTGTGCTGAGCAAGCTGCAGCTCTGGTGGTTTCTACATGCTGACGGGGCGTCCAGAGGAACGTTTACTGGCCCAAAGTCGCAGCAGAACACCTCCATTTCTCTTTAATTCATGAACCGCCGCACCTCTTAACTAGTTTCACATGATGTTTAAGGTTAAAGCCTTTTGAAACAGTATAACGAACAACATTTTGTCCAAGCTGGCATCTTGTTGTTGTGTGTGAACTGTGACTTTTAGAGGCTCTGCAAGCATCATTTCAGATAAAGTGTTTCCATTATTCCAGAAAGCAGTGGTGAAAAAAAGTATTCAGACCTTTAACTTAAGTAAAAGTAGCAATACACTGCAAAAACGCAAAATCTTACTTAGTATATTTTTCTAATCTCGAGTCAAAATTTCTCATAACATTTAATATAAGACACAACCCCCTGACAATTAACATTTCAGTGAGATATAGCGACTTGTTTTAGACAATGCATCTTGAATATCTTTTTAAGGAAAAAATACAACTTTTTAGCATTACAGGAAAAAATGAGTTGAAAATGAGTTTTTCCAGCTAAATTCAAGATATATCTTTATCTTGAAAGGACTAAATATTACATCTCATTTCAAGAAATCTTACCAAGCAAATTTCCACTTGTTCCATGGGCAGATTTTGTTACTAGGGATGCACCGATGCCGATACTGGATCGGATATCGGGCCGATGCTGACTTAAACAGCTGGATCGGGTATCGCTGACAGTGGGGCTGATCTATTCAATTGGATTCTTTCTTTATATATTATATACATTATATACTGGCATTTCATATCCTGTTTAAGTTTTGACCAATTTGTTGCTGCATTTAAAAGGTTTACACCTGAATTGCAATTCCTGTTAATTTTTAAGATTTTTTACCAAGTTGCTGGAGTACGATTTATTATTTTAACAATAAATAACAATTCAGTAAATGTATATTTATTTGTTACATTTTGTTTTATAAAGTTGGGAAAGCAATGTTTAAGTCAAGCCTGATGTTACCTTACACAGAACAGAATGATCCAAGTCACTTCCACACAGTGAGGCAAACAGCTTATTGATTAAACACTGATATCAGATCGGTCCAGGTATCAGTATCGGGACTGAAAAAGTCGGATCGGTGCATCTCTATTTCTTACATATTACAAGAAAAAACACCTAGTATTCATTGTTTTTCTTTACTTATTTTGGAAGTGGCCTTTTTTCCAGTGCACCACTTTGTTTAAATATTGAATTACAGGTAAAGATCTACTCAAGTAAAAGTACATGTTATCAGCTAAATGTACTTAAGAGTAAAAGTACTTATAATGCAGAACAATGGCCTGGTTGTAGTTGGTCAAGTTGAGGCTATTTTTGACTGTTGAGTTGTTTAATTTATAACAATGCATCACATTTTCTAAAGCTCATCACAGGTTTTATATGGATTTGTAAAGGAACCAGTAACTACACAGCTGTCAAATAAATATAAGCTGGAGTTCAAAAGTAAAATATTTTTCTCTATTTGCTGGAGTAGAAGTATAAAATAGCATGAAATGGAAATGCTTGTGGCCTGGCTGCTGTGTGTGAGCTGGAGGCTGAGAGAGATGCAGGTGTGTTCTCTGATGTCCCAGAGGGTTGTGTTTTTGAGGGGGAATCGCGCAGCAGAGCAGCCTGGTGGGCTGGATGGAGAACGAGCAGGTGGGATGCTGAGGAGAGAGCTAACACAGGGTCCAGGTAGTGACCCCTAAAATACCCCCCCGCCAGCTGAGGCACACCGCCTAAACCTACAGCCTGCGGCCCGCTGGGGAGAGCGAATTAGCCAATGAGTGATGCAGCGATGTCAGCGCGCTCTCGTCTCTCTGCCAGCATACAAATGAGAACAGCTGTAGAGCAGACTACATGCTCGCTTCAAGTGATCCTCAGCAATCAGCAGACTGTTTGATATCAATCTGCTGTTTGCTCTTCAGCATCTTTAATCTTAATTCAAAACCTGCCACGGAAGGTTTCATCAGGGTGGAGTGTTTGGGAGGCTACACAGGACACAGGAGGTGGTGGGTGGAGGAGGGGACTTGGGGTTGGAGACGGGGGTGGCCCCTGTCTGTCTGAGGGTCCCATTGTGACAAAGCCACTTCCTGTCTGGAGAAATGGCAGCATTTTGTTAGAATATTGATTGCTTTAGTGTCCTAATTGAGGCTGGATTGCAGGGCTGAATGGCTGACTGTGGAGGGGGGGTGGGATCCCTGAGCAGATTCCCTTCAGCTCCGATGAGCAGCAGCTCGGGTTATTCTTAGCTCCTAATGCCCCCCCGCCCTGCCAAGCTCTCCTCCTCCTCCAGACCACCACATGAACTAATGCAGGGTCAAGGAGGCACCCCTGGCTATGCAATGCCTAGCACTCCAACCCAGTACATTTTCAGAGTCACTCAAAAATATCTTACCTCACCAAAACACTTATCCGTAACTAGGCACGGCAGGCCTGTCAAGCTTTGGATTTAGAAAAAATATTGGACGGTGATGTATTCTTTTTTTAGCTTTTCCAAAACCAAAAATAAAGAGCAAAAATTGGGCTAGTTTACACTCCAGCAACCGCAGCCAACGTTACCCAAGACGGCAGCATTACATTTACCAAACACAGTGGTCGGTCTTCATCCTCAAAGCCATTTCTCTTGTAGCAATAAAATGAAAACATACTGTTTGAAAATATGAGTAAGTATTTAAAGGGCAACACAACCACCTAAATTAAGAATTCCAATATGTTATTTCCATAGGTTAGGAAAGTTGAATCAATATTTGTGAACATGAGCGACTCTCTCTCAAAGCCAGAAACCAGAGAAGTCGGTCTCAAATTTGTGATGTCATCAAGTATAAAGTCTGGAGCTGCTCCATATATATAGCTGATGAAATCTGAAATCAATGGTTGATAGTAAGAAATTACAAGTTTGCTTTTGTCTTCCTCCGTCTGGAATCAAATACCTATTGTTTCAAAGATTACTAAGAATTTCAAGTGGTAAATCTGCCACTGTTATCACTGTAAACTGCATAATGTGACGTGCGAGAACAGAAAGCTTGACGGGCATAGCAACGGTAACTAACGGGGGAGGGACTTAGCGAACAGTCAATTACTGCTGCAACGGCTCATTATGACCTCCAAAGAAACTTTTGCACTCATCCAGTTGGCGCCGCATTCACATCATCATCCTAATAATTTACGAATTACACCGCCCCGTAATCTGTCGTAACCCAATCCTGATGCATTTAAGGTGCAGAGGGAGTTCAGATGTCTCCAGTAATACCCTCCCCAACATGTGTTCAAAGCCCTGACTATTGTTTCGTAAGCCCAGGCTTTTATCTCCACTTGAAAGCTTAGATGCGTTCCTCATACTTAAAACGGGCCTGCTTTCTGTTCTGAAAGAGCAGAGAGAGCTCGGCCGCACTATAAACAACGCTCACATTTCTGCACCAGACTGTGTCGAGTGTTCTGCTGTCGCTGCGTTAACCTCAAACCCTCTTCAACAACACACATCTGCACTAATGGCTTCACAGAAGTGACACGTCTCCCGCAGCAATAATTACTCATTTATGCTTCGACTACAACATGCTGGAGGCCAGAGCGATGGATTTAGCAGTATGTATTGGATGTGTGCTATCCATCACAGGGTTAACATGTATGTCTCAGGACAGGTGCTGTCAGTATATTAAAGATTGCTCGCTCTTCTACAAGTGGAGGTCAGTGCTCAGTGCCAAATACTTGTGTGTAGCTAAAACAGCTGAGTGGCAGCCATTGACCGAGCCCCGTTTCTACGGCAACATTCATTTACCCTCGCAGACAGACAAACCCTCCCAGCCCACCCACTCATTCATTCATTCAGTGGACTCAATACTGAGACCACCAACACTCCCAACCAAACTGTTTCCTCACAGGGGCCTCATGTGTCTGGTCTCTGCCAAGTCTGTGAACAGACTGGTGTTGAGTTCAGGGGAGGACGGGACCTTTGAACCTTTTTTAGGGTCACATGGTTTCACATTAAATCTATCTAAAGAAAATGTATTGATTGCAATGTTGATAAGTGATCATTTTAAGGCATTTATCAAGCATTATGCCAAGCATTTATTGGTTTCAGCTTCTCAATTGTAAAGTTTGTTGGGCAAAAAAAATTATTTGAAGATGTGACCTTGGGCTCTGGGAACTTTTGACATTTTAATTTTAAGAATTTATTGATTAACCGGGAAAAAAAACAATATTGATTGATGAAAAAACATTCAGTGCAGACTTATTGTACAAGCAGAATGGAACAGACCTGCTGTTTTTGTCATCAGTAATAATAATAATGTGTAAGGATGCAACCAATGATTGTTTTAATTACGATTATTTCCTTGATCAATTGTTTGGTCTCCAAAATGTTACAAAATAATAAAAAAGATGTATTAAAATTGCTTGTTTTGTCTGACAAACAGTCTAAAACTCAAAATTATTCAGTTTACAAACACATAAGACAATCATCATGATTGAGAAGCTTTGTCACGGATTTCACTTGAAAAATGACTATGATGATAATCAAAACAGATGCTAATGAATTTTTTGTCAGTGGACTTATAAGGACTAATAATTTAATTTAATGTCATTGTAAATTTAAGACCTTCCAAATCTGGACCGTTGATATTAAGACAAAACAAAACATTTGTTAATGTCTTAATAACGGACATTTTCACTATTTTTGGACATTTTCTGGATTAAACAATGAAGTGATTAATCATTTAGTCAGACAATAGGAAAAAGAATACCCATCACAAGTATCCAGAGCCCACAGTGATGCATTAAAATGTCTTGTTTTGTCTGACAAACAGTCCAAAAAACCCAAAATATTGAGTTAACTTTCATAAAACATTCACATTTGAGAAGGTGGAACCAGTGAATTCTTTCCATTTTAACAAATTAACTTTCTGTCAGTCGATAAATTGACAAAATGTTTCAACTGTATATGATGAGTAATCAAAAAAAATAATTGGTTAATTGAAAAATGAGAATAATTGATATTTGCAGCTCTATTTAACATTCAGAAGAGAATAGACCTGCTGCTTTTGTCTTCAGAAGTAATAATAATAATGTGTTATATGAGGCAGTCATGAATTAAACTGCAAAAACAGAACAGACAAATCAAACTGCTCTCAGATTTGGAAAGATTCAAAAAAAAGCTGAATTCTTTCACCATTTAATCAGACAAAAATAAAATCGTATTATTATTATTTTCATTATCTTACTACTAGAGCATGTGTCCGATATTGTGTCATCTAAATCTGCCAGGATTAAAGCCGAACCCCTCACTGCCCAATGTGGCCAACGGCCATCTGACCGAGTTTGGAAAAGCCCACCCAAAAAATGGTCTATTTTAGCAGGAGGGCGTATGTGTACCCTCTCTCTCTCACAACAATGAAACACCTCGTAAATCACTGACAAGGACAGAGGCTCAAGGACAGCTATGTCTGCATGAAAAGTTACCCACCAGAACTACATTTATATGAGACTCAGACATTCTGAAATAGAAAAATGCAGGAGCGTTAAAATTAACTCTATTCAGCTAATTCTGCACACTTTTGTTTTTGCATGTGACGAGAAGCCTCTGAAATGCAAATTGGATTAGAGACGGTCTCAAAATAGATCCGTGTGCATGTTTCATATTTTCAGCAGCAATTTTTCCAGCATTTAAATCACTCGTGCATCTCACTTGTTCAGTCTCCACTGGAAGTTCAGTTTGGATCAGCAGACTTCCACTGAACTATACTGTGATCATTGCAGACTTTGTTTCTGTTATGGTCTGTCTTTGATAATAAGTATCAGGAAATATAACAACAAAAAAAACTGAGTTGAAGCTTTCACAAGAAATGACATCAGGGACTTGTGTCACAAAACAAGATTAGACGGTTCACCAGTTATCTTTAGGATTAATTAAAATTTTCTACATGCATACTAAAGGTTCTATATACAATATCCAGAGCATTAATATAGCAACATACAACTATTGTCTATGTAAAGACATAGAGGAGTAATGTCTACCTGAGCAGAGAATGAAGTCACTCTCTCTTTGTGTGTGTTGTAATCCGAGCCTCTCCATGCTTTGCCCTACTGGCTAGCTCATGGCCGCCGCTCTGCATGGCGCTCATACAACGGTTACCGTTGATAACGCTGTCCCGACCGACAGCGTTGACGCGGAAGCATAGTACCCACCCTCCAGATCCCCCCAAGGTTAACACTGTTAGCTCTGTCAGCACTGTCGTCTTGTTTTCACTGTTAGCACCGTTTAGCTGTCGCCATGTTGAGAGCCGTGTGGAGGCAATAGAAATGCTCCCAATCTATCGTCTTTTCCTCATCATCTGAGAGGGAAGAGGCAGTCGCGACACTGCAGCTGTCGTACCAGCCCGTTCTCATTCCCGGGGCGTCAAATACCGATGCTTTGTCACGGCCGTCTGTGTTTGATATCGCCACACAAGGCTAACCTTTAGAGTGGCTTTCCATTAACTACAATGTAAACCCATCCGCAACAACAGTAAATGCACAGGGAAAATCTTGTGGTGACGTAGTTTAAAGAGCGAAAAAGAGGAACACCGCTGTTCGTGTCCTGTTTCATTTTCACTTTACAATCAGCTGATCGCTCATGTTCCGTGTTCACAACGTCAAGTCGCATTTTCACTGTACAAACATAGTCATTTTAAGCCCAACCATGTTGTTTTTTCCTAAACATAACCTTAGTGGTTTTGTTGCCTAATCCTAAACAAGTTTAACTCACAACATTAAGCACATGTTTACTGCGAGGGACAGTACTGACAAGGCGTTAGTATATGACGAGGTGGGAGGAGAACCTGTTAGTCATACCAGGTGAGCAAAGTGTACCCATCATGCATATAGGCAGCCAAGTCTGTGCAGTATTTAGACTACATTTTTCATAACGACAGACTCAACAAGGTGTCAGTCCACCAAAGCTGAAGGTCTGAAATTGTGAAAACATTCACCTCAGGCTGCCGTGTCCTCTCTGTAAGGATTTACACAGAGCCTGAACTGGGATAGGATGTCAGAAATCTACAATATCTGCAGCTGAACTTAATGTACCGTAACATCAGGACATCTCTCATCCAGTCTGGACTGGAGGGGAAAACATAAGAGGAGATTGAAAGAGGAGGAAAAGGAGGAGCTTGAGTCTGTCTGGCTGACAATACATAGTCTTCTCTCCTGGCTGCACACGACCTCTCCAAAATCAACAACCCTGATGTTTTTTCTAACTGAAGGAGATATCTAGTCTGGCGGCGGGTTGAGCGCTCCACCTTAGATGACCAGTCCGCCTGCTGTGGGTGAACTTTTGCCTGTCTGCTCCCTCCTCCTCCTCCTCTTCCTCCTCCTACTCCTCGGCCCCTGCCACACCCCTGCAAACCCTCCCTGCTACATGCTCATGGGTTGGCTGTGTGATGCTTCTCTGCACGCCACAGACCGCAGCACATAAATCCTGGCGGAAAGAGCGGCCCTAGGGTTTGACGCGTCTCCTCAGAAAGCAGCCCAGGAACACCAAAAAAAAAAAACAGTCAAAAACACATTTGGTGTTTGGGTTCTCCAACAAAGCCACAGACAGAAGCAAAACATATTTCAAGTGTTTAAAATAAAGGCTTCACTAATGAGTTTCTGAAGGCCACCACTAATACTTAACCAAAAGGTTGATTAATGCCAGTGTTAATAAATATCTTTATAAATGACGATTCCTATGCCAGAAATTACAAATGCCCAGTGTCTCCCCCATAATTTTCTACTTTGAAATGGCACTTACATCTTCACTAGACTCTTTAACTGCCCAGGAAAACCAAGAATGATTAAAAAGTGAAGAGAAAATACATTTCATTGCTGGTTTTACTGACTGATGTTATGTAGCTGTGGTTGAAAATGACCCTTAATCATATGAGAATAGAACCACATGACTTGCCAATATCCCATATTAAATAAAAGGGCCACAATTGGTCTGATATATTGGCAAACAATAAACATTTTGCTTTAACCAGGGTTTATATTTATGTATCCAACAGGACTGTGATCTCTCATTTTGCATCCCATTGTGTGGCAGAGGATAGAAGCTATGTCTATTTAGTTTTTGATATTGTGAATCAGTTACAACATTCATCAATTAAAAAGTGTTTGATTTAAATCTATAAAGCCACTTTAAAAAAAAGAAAAGAAAAGGGGTACTCCAGCAATTTAAAAATGGACTTCCATAAAGTTGAGGGAGTCACAACAGACAGATATAAATAGTCAAAACTGATGCAGCTGAAGCTGAGACATCCTGACTTTTAGTTCCTAATATGACCCCAAAATAGAATTACCGCCTCACAGTTGTATGTCTCCACCAACCATCAAAATTTGCAGTTTGTATCCATGTATGTCCAAAATGTCACTTTAACCTATTAGACACTTGTGTGAAATTGTCATAATTAGCATATGAATTCTTGAGTTACGGCAAAAAAATGTGTTTTGTGAGGTCACAGTGACCTTTGACCACCAGAATCTAAATCAGTTCATCCTTGGACAAGTGGACGTTTGTGCCAAATTTTAAGAGATTCCTTCCAGGCGTTCTTTAGATATTGCGTTTACGAGAATGGGACATACGTGAGGTCACAGTGACCTTTGACCGCCAAAATCTAAATCAGTTCATCCTTGAGTCCAAGTGGATGTTGGTGCCAAATCTGAAGGTACTCCCTCCAGGGGTTACTGAGACATGGCATTCAGAGGAATGGACCAGACGTACGTAAACGTACGTACAGACGGACGGACGGACAACCAGAAAATATAATGCCTCTGGCCACGGCTCTCGCCGGCGGAGAGACATAAAAAAAAGGATCCTACATTTCCCATAATGCAGCTCAACAGCTCTTTTTCATTTTCATTTCATTTAATCTTCCCATTGGCGGACAAATGTCCATGTCTCCATGCCCCCAGCCCCAATAAGTTCTCCGCAAAGCCTTAGGAGACATTATACAGCTGTTTTCACAAGTTGACTAGCACGCCTCGTGATGAGTAAACTGATCTTCATGTGTAAAATTGGTGGAACTCCCCTTTAAAAAAAAAAACTGCCTTCATGAACACAAGAGAAGACATCAACACAACGGTCTTTTCAAACTGTCACACACTTTGTTGCCTATCGAAGTACAGAAAGAAAAGCTTTCAAATATAATCAAATCTTCTCCCTGCTGTTACAAAAGCTCCTCCTGTATCAGGCTGTTAAGTGTCCTGTTGGACCATGAACAACATGTGCATATTTTCAGACCCTCCCTTGGCGCGAGACATTAGTTCTGGCGCTGTCCAACAACCAACGGTCTCACAGGCAGTAAAAGCAGCCAGCCAGCAGGGCAGGCAGGCAGTCCCCTGAGCTGAGGATAACATTCCCGTTTTAATCGGAGCAGACGAATCCCATCTTCACACATGAAGAGAACAAAGAGAGACATTCTTCTGCAGGAACATTCAAATCAAACAAGACTTCTGCAGCCAAGCTTACTCCTGTGAAAAACTCTTGCCAGGACTGTTCGTTGATACGTCCACGGAAAAAGTCCAAGGATTCAGATTTTCATTTGAACACAACTTTTCATTTCATAATGTAGAGTGAAAACTATCAAATTAAAGCAATAGTTTGACATTTAAGGAAATAAACGTATTTGCTTTCTTGCCGAGAGTTGAGTAGTCTGATGCCACTCATACCTACCCATTCAATATACGGCTAGAGCCAGCGGCTGTTTAGCTTAGCTTAGCATAAAGACTGTAAATAGGGGGAAACAGCTAGCCTGGCTCTGTCCGATGGTCACAAAATCACCTCCCAGCACCTCTAAAGCTCACGACTTGTTGTTAAGCTAACCAGCTGCTGGCTGTAGTTTCATATTTATCGTAAAGACGTGAGAGTTATATCAATCTTCTCATAACTCTCGGCAAGAAAGAGTATTTCCCAAAATGATGAACAATTTCTTTGCATTAATGACACAAAACAGAAGAAGAGTCTACAGACATGCTAGCAGCTCTGTGAGGCTGTACTGTGCTACTTAATGCTAACATGCTCACAATGGCAATGCTAGCATGGTGGTGTTATGCAGGGATAATGGTTACCGTCTTATTTTAGTGTGTTGGGATGCTAACATTTGTGAATTCAGCACTAAAGACAGCTGCGGCTGATGGGGTTAGTTTTGCAGGCGTAGAATGATGCAGGGATGACATATTTGTGAAGGCAAACAAGGAAGTTAGCATCGCCTTGGGTTCCCTCGACGAAAAGCCAATGGGATTCTTCCACTGAGTTTTGGATTATTGCAGAAAATAAGCTCTGTGGCAAATAAACGTTTATGACACTTACAGGTTTTGTTCAGCAAGATACTCTTCACAAATGAACACCACTTTTATGATTTTTGTTTGAATGCAATAACCAGAAGTAAAAAGCTAACGTTAGGCTATAAACAAGCTCATTTTTGAAGACACATAACAGCTTCAAAATTCACAAGTGGGGATTTTTACTGACGTATTTTATGTCGTAAAATAAAACATTAAATTCTCTTAAGCTTGTGTTAACCACAGACCGTATTTCAGGCATCTAACTAAAAACCCATTGAAAAAAAAACATTGACTTCCAGACGAGGGAACCAGAAGTGCTAAAATGATAACTCATTTCTGCAGCACTCTATTTTGGTCATAAACCAAAGTATTGTACAAATAAAACATCACCAAAAATATTTGAATTCTTCCTGAAGGGAACATAATAATATCTGTACAAAATTGTATGGTAATCCCTTCCGTAGTTGTTGAGACATTTCACTCTAAACTCACAAAAGTCAACCTCATTGCCACCATGAGGAAAAGTCAGGGGCTCACCAAAGTCAGTAGGATTCATCCTCTGGGG
Organism: Sebastes fasciatus; assembly: GCF_043250625.1. Taxonomy (NCBI): domain Eukaryota; kingdom Metazoa; phylum Chordata; class Actinopteri; order Perciformes; family Sebastidae; genus Sebastes; species Sebastes fasciatus. The sequence continues at coordinate 10,360,020 of NC_133802.1, read as the reverse complement.
ACCACGAATGTCTACACAAAATTTCATGACAATCCATCCAATAGTTGTCGAGATATTGCAGTCTGGACTGAACGCGAGCATGGCTAAAAAGAAACTAGGCCTATTTGAAGACATTCAAGATGACGTGATCGTTCACAAACCTCTGCACCTTATTCCTCGCCAAAAGTTAATATACTAGCAGCTCTTTCACACCTCGTGCACTCATACAGTAGATACTGGCTGCCAAACCCAAACTCCTGACCCCACTGCAACCCTGCGAGTGTGACCCGACCCCTGGGGAGCGAGCAGCTGCCCTCAGCTCCCCCCGTCTGATCACAGTCCAGGCTCTGGCAGCTCAGAGGAGAAGTGGCTTATCCTGCCAACAGAGAAAAAGCTGAGCACGTCTCACCCATTCTTCAGAATAACGTATCGGAGAGAGAGAGACAGGCTGCTGCTGACCAACAGCAACAGCTGAAGTGGTCTTTCCCGCTCTTTTCTAAATCCAGCCTGTTCACATTCAAAGCAGTCAGCGTCAACAGATCCACCAAAACAACATCCAGACGGTTTGCACTGCACTCATTTGAGATGCTTGTACTTTCCTTGAGTATTTTCTTCTCATGCCACAAGTATAAGTACAAGTAAATATATAATAGGATAATAGTCACAGGGGACATTTTTCTTACTTGCTACTTTACTTTTAATACTTTATCTTCCTGATTATACTTACATATTTTCACTTAAGTTATATTTTCAATGCAGGACTTTTACTTGTAACGGAGTACTTTATAGTTTTTTGTAGTTTTACAGTGTGGTATTAGTACTTTTACTTAAGTAAAGGATCTGAATACTTCCTCCACCACGGTGACAAAGACATCCACATGATTTGGAATAAAGGAAGTACACATCTCAACATGAGTTAAAGATGATAAAAGGCTCTTTCAAGTAAAAAATAAGCAGTGTGACAAACCCTGCTGCTTTCTTCTCATTGAAGTCACCCACTGAGATCTATTAATAATGTATCAAATAATGAAAATAACATTGTTTCCATTTATAACTCGTCTGGTTCTGAGATTTTGTGCAGCAGACAAATGGCAAAACATCTGGATCATCTAATTTTAGCATCTGCTCAGACAGATTGATTTAAGGGTACACGACCCAAGTAGAGCCGGAGTTATTAGCTGAATATTAAAGCAGAACTGCACATGCTTGAACTCCACAATTATAAACCCGTAATGTGGCAGGAAGTCTCTCTCTCCTGCTACGTCGGAGTTGGATCTGTGAGGGTTTTCTTTCCTGTGTCAGCCTTTCCACTAATATTTCAAAGCTTTAACTACGGGTCAGCTGTGGAACAGACGTCTTCTGCACAATATCTCCTTTCATTCTGTAGTCAGGCAGCTGGATGGGTTTCAGTACTGAAGACAGTCAGATGAAAGAGTCAAAGTGTCTAAAAGCAACATCTCCCGCACAAAAGTTACTGTTGATCTTCCCCTGTGGCCTTTATGACAAGCATCTATTCAGAGCATCTTGAGCTGTTTAGATTATTATTATTCTTCTGTTCGTCACTGAGGGACTGATTGGTGGTACACCCTGGGTGTCACTGAAACAGTGAGAGTGGACCAGGACTGAGGCTTATCTGGGAATCAGTGGGTGATTAGTACATCCAAAGTTGTACTTTCCACGTCCACTATAGGGCTGTCTATTGGCCCTATATTGGCTTAACGATTTAATATATTGCGAAATATTGCAATACTTTAAGCAAGGCGATATATTGAAATTTTTTAAAATCTAATTTTAGGAAAACTGTCATAGTGTAAAGACACACCACCATATGCATAAAATAAAGTGGGCATGTCTGTAAAGAGGAGACTCGCGGGTAGAATCCATTTTCATTCACATACCTTGAGGTCAGAGGTCAAGGGACCCCTTTAAAGATAGCCATGCCTGCTTTTCCTCGCCAAAAATAGTGTATATAGTGTCATTTTGGAGCGTTATTTAGCCTCTTCGCGACATGCAAGTATGACATGGTTGGTATCGATGGATTCCTTAGGTTTTCTAGTTTCTAGTGTAAATTTCGTTCGCATACCCCCCAATTTGTTGTGACCGCGCGGATCCACTGCACATGTGTGGAACGCGTCCTACAAGCAGACAGTATAAACAGAACTATAATTGAGGCTTAACTGTGTGGCTGGAGGCCAATGGCAAGCAAGTTGTACCAAGTGTACCGAGAGGTATAAAACATTTTATGCAGCATTACTTGAAAGTTTAATTTGAAGCCACATTTTAAAGGATTAGTTAGGTGATATTCTATATTTTTCTTATTATCAACAAATCTCATGAAAAGACCGAAACCAAAGTGTTTCCTGTGCATCCAAAGCCTGATATATCTTATTCCTCTGCGCTATTGATGACCAAAAACTATTAGAAAGACATGAATGACACAAGATGGCATGTTCTTTCTTTACCATGAACACTAACATTGTAGATTATTTAGATTTAATCTCACATACACAGTTTTACTGCTGGAAATACTTCACTACAGCACCAAATGTGTTTTAATCCGCATCTGAAAATAGTCCCCTTCAGTAATGTTTGCAAAAGACTACAGTGACTTGCTGGAAATTATTAGTATATATATATTTTAGTATATATTCATGACCTACTTTTAGATTGACATGTGACTCTTCAGTAGGAACAAATGGACTAATGGGAGAGAGAAGCTGGAAAGTATTAAGAGACAGAATAACACATTGTTGGTTTTGGTCTTTTCATGGCATTTGTTTACAGTACAGTGAACATCAGTTTGATATAATGCTATTTAATGCTTGAATATATAAATGATGTTGGTATTTATACAGCATATCATATCATAATATTGATCCAACCATCCCTGGTTGGATATGTTTAATTTTCTTAAATAAAGCTGAAGCGATTAATAGATTAGTTTATTGAATAGAAAATTTATATTTGCTGATTTTCTCTGTTTTATAAATTGTAAACTGAATATTCTCTAATTTGGGGCTTTTAGTTTGAGAAGGACATTTGAAATTATTATGTACCTTTTTCACTATTTGCTGACATTTCATAGACTAAAAGAGTGACCGATTAATCATAAAACTAATTGTCACATTATCATAAATGATCCCTATTCTTAAATCAAACCTCTATAGAGGATTGAAACTTCATTGGGAGTTACAATCAGACTTTTAAGCACCTTTTATGACACTTTTTGAAGTGCTGACAAAAGCATTGGTTCTTGCGGGGCTCTAACTTGGACCATGAACGTGTTAACTGACATTCAACTCTGTCAGCTGTGAAATTGACTATAGCCGAACAACCTGGCATCTGACAGTAGATGCTCTCTGCTAAAAACTGTGAATTCAATTCTGTCTTGAAGGATAAAATTTGTATGTGGTTTGCTCCTTTAGCAGTTTTCCACACAACCATACATGTTCCTAAAAGCCTCTGAGGAGCTTTGCGGTTCGAGCTCTATTAGCTACTAATACATCCCCAGTCTGTGCTGCAACCACAGATACAGGAGATTATAGAGCTCATTTAGCAACAAGTGATGACACCCAGTCCAGACAGAGCTCTAGATCTACTGTGTATAATAAGAACAATATAGTCTGAGAGCACAGACGTTTCTATAAATGCAACCGTCAATTTCAGCGTACAGTATTTACAGTGACTCTGGAAGCGGCCATGTGTTGCTCCCCTCCTGAACTTCCTGCTGTCAGCACAGTTCTTGGAAACTGAACAGGAATGCACCCAGAAAAAAAACAAGAAAAAGACAATGAATGGGAATGCGGCTAGCCCAGACCTTGAGTTGTTGTGGGGTCAGCGGTGAAGTCATTCTGGAAATCCCATAAACTACAACTCCCACTTTGGTATCAACACAGGAAGAAACAACAATCGTGCTTTCACTCTCACTTCTTTAATGGATACAACATCCGTGTGAACAAAAACCACTGCTGGTGTGATGCAACAGGCTGAAACTAGACTTGACCAAATATCACATTCAAATGATTGGGTATTTTTTTCACAAACCACAGGAACTTTCTGCTCTTCTTAAGAAAGAATCTGGAAGCTGCTAAAGGGCAAGTATAGAAATATTTAAAGTACTGAAACCATAGACTGTCTATAAAAGAAGCGGACGTAGTCTCCGTGACGTCACCCATTGATTTGTGGACTGCCGTTTTGAAGTCTCCAGTTTGACATTTTGACCATCGCCATCTTGGTTTTTTGGAAGTATAACCGAACGCTGAATAAGACATTTTTAGGCAGCCAAAATGTTACAATTAACTTTCGTTAACTGAAAACACACTTTGAAAGGGTTAAAGTTTGGGACAAAAACACGGACAACTCCCAGACCAGACAACGCCGTGGTAGCGACCTGTCAATCACAAGGTAGCCACGCCCTAAAGCATACCCTGCTTTATGGTCTATTTGACTCTAAATGGGACCATAATTTACTAAATGAACATCATGATATATTGAAGAAGAGATGAACCAGCGATTGAGACCATAAACCCATGTTTACAATGTTTACTTCTCAAGTGAGAAGTAGGCTCATTTTCTCATAGACTTCTACACAATCAGACTTCTTTTTGCAGCCAGAGGAGTCGCCCCCTGCTGGCTGTTAGAAAAAATGCAAGGTTAAGGCACTTCTGCATCGGCTTCACTTTTCAGACCCGGAGGTTGCCGCCTGACTTAAACAATAACTAGACTATTTAATTACTCAATAAACGGAGGATTAACTGATGCTAATTTTGACAATAACTTCAACCAATAAAGTAATTTATCAAGACAAAAATAGCAAATTCTAGCTGGTTAAAGCTTTTTTGTTTCATATCTTTGTAAAAGTCTTTGGTGATAATGGGGTAAAACAATAAGAAACATCACATTGGGTTCTGGTAAAACTGTATGATGGCGCTAGATCACCAAAGTTATAACAATTCATCCTCTGGGGACCATTTCATTAACCAGATGGTTTGTTACACAGAACCATCTGAGAAGCTGTCTTTGTAAACTGTCTGGAAAAGGGCAGGTGCTTTCAAAAAATATTTGGCAGGTGAATGGATGAACCATCTGTCAATCAAACTCGAAGCCAGTCGGGAGAAGAGCGAAAACATCTTTTCCATTGAGAAAAGCCTTCAGTGCTGTTCTTTGCTGGAGGAAATGCATCAATTTCCTGGAAAGGGAGAATCATTGAATCCCAGGTGTGTTTTTGAGCACATTCCTTCTTCACTATCTTGCATCATACTTGTTGGTCACACCTGTGACAGTTACAGTACAAAGTCATACAACCGGTTTTTATGTAAACTGTGGCCAAGTTGGAGAGAGCTCCTTGTCTTTTATGTGCACTGACGCAACATCAATATTTTAAACACTATTTCAAGATGTGCATTTGTTTGTTTAAAAGTTATCCTGAGCACAGAGCATAACAATAAGAAATCCAGTTCTGATATAACTGATGCTATTGCAGCATCTATGATAACCTCTTCAGGAGCCCCTATTGTTGTTTGGAACCAACAGTCACCTCTCCTTGTCGTTACCATGGATGTATGAAAAGAGAATGCCTCACACACACACCTAAGCCACCGTCCATAGCTGCCAGTAGCTCTCCACAGGTCGCTGATTGGTCCATGCTCTGGCTTGCCGGACACAAACGCATTACTTGAAGCCACGAGATAGATTTGTCATGTGATATGAGATCCTGCGATTCTTGTGTGATCTTGTGACATCGCGAGTATCCAGCTGCCGTGCAAGGTAACCATTTCATGGTAAATGGTAAGTTGTTGGTAAGTTGGTATGGTAACTTCCAGATCTTTTTTTTTTGTTTTCAGTTTGAACCTTGGCGCAATCCAAACGGAGAGGACCTCAGGTTAAAAAGTCTTACCACTGAATGATTGTTCAATTTGGCACACAGCAGGGAGAAGGTCTTTAATATCGGCTGCGTTAAGGCTTTTTGGACAAACCAGCTGGGTGTAGTCTCCATGCATAATGCAATGCCAACTCCATCCATCCCCCATCAGCTATATGATGGTGATTTGGGGGGTCGTGCAATTAGGCCACTACATACATACAGCCCATGGGGAAATGGCACTTCAGACAGGGAGCCAACAAAGACGGTCATGTAGAGGAAATGTGACATAGATTAACCCTTTCAGGAAGACAATGGTTGCGTTTACACCACTCCTCCCGTTAAGAACGGAGTGAGTGTGGTCTGCGAGTGCTTCCTGTGCACCGTCACAAGGGAAACGGACTTGAATGGACAGTCTCGAATCATGTGTTTATTATAACATAGGATGCGAGAGGATGTGTTCGACGTCACAACAGCATTGTAAGAGCTGGGTGGGGGAGAGGCACGCTGCTGATCGGTGGGGGGTAAACGGGAGAAAGGCCAGAGGAAGGTCAGGATATGAGAGGTCTCGGCTGGCGGCGCAGGTTTATATTAACTCAGGGTGGTCCGAGATGACGGCAACGAACAAAAATGTCAATGAAGATATTCGGGACGTAAAAGAGAACACACACACACACACACACACACACAGAGAGAGAGAGAGGATCCAGAAGAGGCCTCGGCTGTGAGAACCGGCCTGGACAATGTTCCATTGAAGGGAGGAAGACAATAAAGCCTACAGACGTGAAGCTCCTCGCGGCCGTTTTCTGGGCAGCACACCAGGCTGCCGGGGTAAAAAAAGCGGCGAATAGAATAGAGCGCCGCTCACAGTAAGCAAATCCTACAGTGTAACACCCTGACATTTTGGTGAAATAGCTGAATTCCCTCTGTGAAAATCCCTACACAGGCGTGATGTGGTGGGGCTGAGCTGGGAGTCTTCCCGGCATTTTTGTGGGCTAAACATGCAGCTTGGCTTGCACTAGAAAGGCATACCAGACGTGTGAAGCATTCAGCTCCTTTTCCTGTCTGAAAGCTTGAGGGATGGTTGCTCGCCGAAACAACAGCTCAAGCGGCTTCCACATGAATTACGCTGATGTCCCTTTCACTCTGAACAGGCTGGAAACATGAAAACTTCCAAGTGCTGTTTTACATTTGACCTCAAATATTAGAACAACTGCTTTGGAGACGGCAGGCCCAAACAGCCAATTCATGGTTTAGATCAGCATGTGGAGCTGGTGCTTGTACATACGTCATGTGACTGTCAGATCAGCTGACTGAAAGACAAAGACAACAGGAGAAGGTGTCACTTCCTTCTGGGTTTCCCCCAGGTGTTTCCTCTGGTCTGAAGTCAGCAACCCGGCCCTGACGTCACTCTTTGGCTCACTTCCACTGACCTGTGACTCCCTTCCCATCAGTCCATGAACCTGTATGTTGATGTGACTCCTGTGTCAACCAGCAGAGAGCTAACCGGACCCTGACGCTATCAGCAAGGAAGCACAACAAGCCAGGGAGGATACTGGGAAAACAGGGACCCCAAAGGTTTTGTCGCTCAACCTGAGATGGGACCTTTTACATGTGGTTAGAAGTTAAGCAAACAATAACAGCCATCCTTTGCTAATTTGTCTTTGGTGAAGCCACAAACTGTGTGAGAGAAATACAACAGCAGACAAAATCACCACTTGATGTGCAAAAGAACAATGGAGAGCGCACGAGTGCAGAGAAGTGAAGCATGGGATAGCTGTCCTCAGTTAACAATGCCGAAACATGGCACTGAAAATGACTCTCTGGAGAGTTACAGCTACAGCAGTTCTGCCAGACTAAAGCGTGTGAAAGGAAAAGAGAAGAATTATACGGTTTTCCAAGAGAAAAAATGAAGTCGAGTCACGGCTCATTGGTCTCTTTGCCCAAAACCACACTCTCCAGGGAGAACCACAACAAACAAACATCAACTACAGTGAGAAAACAATGAGGAATGATCTGTATAGTAAATGCAGACCAAAGGACCAAAGAATATCCACATCAGGGCTGCAACTAACCATTATGGTCATTATTAATCTGTTGATTGCTTTTTAGTTATTCTATTATCAGTTTGTACAATTTCAGTAAATAATGAAAAATGTCCGTCACAATTTTATCCAGAGGAAATTGTGCCCAAGGTGACATCTTCAAATGTCTTGTTTTGTTTGACCAAACAGTCAAAAATCCAAAGTTATTCAGTTTACAATGATAAAAAACGCAGATAATACTCCTGCAAACAGCTGCCATTTATGCTTTAAAAGTTACTCAAACGATTAATTATCAAAATAATTTTTATGTTGATCGACTAATTGATTAACCAACTAATCGTTTAGTTGTTTAGTGATTAAAAAACGTAGGTAAGGAAATGTCGAAACAAACATTTAGAGAAAAGTAGCTCTCACAAGTTAAAGGGGAACTACGCCCATTTTCAAAATTTATACGTCATTCCTATGGTCTAAGACAGTCCAAAAATATAAGTAACGATGAACAACTCTCTCCAAAATCCAGTGTGCTAAAACTCAAATTTCTGATGTCATCAAGTATATAAGTGTTCTGTACTGCTCCATAGACGATGGATTGGGAGAGATGATCTATATGAAACTGAGAGCACCCAGAGGAAAGTTCTGAGTATATGGGAACATTTTCTGTTTCAGAGCTGACAACACTACGATAGAACAAAGCTCATGTGTGTATAAAAAAGAAAACAAACATTCTGTGTAATTTCCCATTCATTGTCTACTGTATCTCCAGGCTTTATACCCTATGACATCACAAGCTTGAGACTTATTTCTCTGGTATCTGGCTTTGAGACAGAGGAGCTCATGTTCACAAACATTGATTGAACTTTCCTAGGCCATGGAAATAACATATTGGAATTCTTCATTTTCGTGGTGTTCCCCTTTAAAGTCCCACAATCCAGGAACCTGCAGGCAGTGAAAGCATCTCTCTAATCTTTGCTTGAATAATGACCCCATATGATTAACAGATGATTAAATAGTTTGCTGTCAAATTTTCTGCCAATCAATTCAAATTAATTGACTAATTGTTTCACCTCTACAACCCAAAAGTACTCAATTTAATACAATCATACAAAACCTGAAAATCCTCACATTTGTTGTTGATAAATTTTCTGTCGATCATCTAATCATTCAGTAAAATACTTCTTTATTTCACTAATTCAACAGTAAACAACATGTTTCTTCCCTTATACCGCATTTTTTAAATTGGTGGAATAAAGAAATGTTGAAGTAAAATAATCTTGTGTGCGTCAGTGGGCCGTCTTTTAAGTTTTATTAACGCCGGAAGTTGTTTGAGTGATTTATGTTGTGACTCAGGTCCGGGTGTCATATCGGGCAGAGTCAGCAACCTCCTCGCACACATCGTCTCCCCGGGGTTTTGCCCTTTACTCCGAACCTGCTTTTAATATTTGTGCGGACTGACGCATTTCCTGGCCCGTCCCTAGACCCGGTTCTGGCCCAGCCACGACCAGAAGTCTGCCCCCGCACACAGAGGAAAGGCAAGGGAGGACGGAAGAGGGGAAGAGAAGGGGAGAGTGTGAGGCAGGGAGTGAGAGGGATGGAACTAATCAAAAACAGATGCTTGTACACGTGTGATTCAGCATTTTAAAACAGAGTGGAGACGGAGCTATAAGTGCTAGTGGAGCCCAATGATTTCTCCCTTTATCTCTGCAGTATTTGTGTTGGACGTACAGTCGCTTTTATATTCCCCAGGTGACGACAAACACGCAGCTGTATGGCTGAAATCCCCACTTTCATCCCGTTTCCTGACCCATGGGGTGATAAACATGTAGCATGGGCTGATGTTGACACACCTGGAAACTACCCAGCCACTTTCCCTCCCTCGAGATCATGGCTTTCCAAGCAGCCTGGTCATCAGGGGAGAAATTTCACAGACATGACATTAAGCAGAAATCTGTTAGTCATAACTCTCTTTTTTTTCTAGTGTAGTGGTAAGACCGAGTACAGATCATTTGTGTCTGCAGTCTGTGAGTCTGCCGAGGAATGACGCACAGCCACGACTAAAGAGCCAAGCCCAGCCGCTGTCTCACTGAGAGGACACTTCACCTCACATGCTGCCTTTGACTCCTCCAGCCCAGTCTTAGAAACACAGCTGAGAGATATGGGCCATGAGTTGCAGCCATTATATGCTGAGGAAATTGGGTATTTTCCAATTAGTGTCCTATCTTGAATGTAAAACGCGGCCGTTGAAACACAGTCCACTAAACACGCTGCACCCTGATACAGATTAATCGGATTTTTTAAAGCTTGAACCTCTGTGAAATGTTTCTAGGTCATGCACTCATGAACGGGGACGCATTTCAAACAATCCAGGCTCTCAAAGCAGATAAAGCAACAGTTTTTTTCAGAAATGCGCTGTTTGGTAAATATGTCTGTGCAGTCCAAAATGTTGATTTGTCCAAAATCAGCCAATTTACTAAATGTACAGACGTAAGCTGTAAAAGTTAAACTGCCTTTGTGTTCGTGTTCAGCTCAGCCTCTGACTGAACTCAAAACTCACCAGAAACACTGGTTGTTTCCATTATTCTCTCTTCTTTTTCCTCTCTGTACGTTTAAGAAGCAGATTTATAAAACCCCACGATAATGCAGCAGTCACATGGAATCAGACGGCAGACGGCAGACACACAACACCTTCTGGACAGAACAGGAAAAGCAAACAAACAGTCCAACGAAATGGCCGGACGGCTAAATTAAACACGCATGATGATATGTTACTACGGTGATAGAATTTTATAGCAATTATGCTATAAAATGCAGCTTTCTCTTTATATTCTACTGCAAACTTAAAAAACGTTGTCCTTGTGAGGGAGCTACGTAACATCTGGTTATAAATTCTGTCGCTGAGAACGGCAAAAAGTTAAAATATTTTAACTGTAACTTCATATTTAACTGACAGACGTAACGCCGAATTCACACCACGCAGCAGCAAAGTGCGGCTCGTCGCATTAATGACATTTTTCTGCGGCCGGGAGGCGTAATAATGCGTTTCAGATGGGAGGAAATTCTTTGTAACATAGGTCAACATGTCACAGGAGTCACAGGATCTGTTTACTGATTGGCTGCGGGTTCTCTCTGGCCGCACTTCGCCGCTAAAAGTTCAACTTTTCCCAACTTTAGTTTGGCTGCACTTCGTCGCAGAATCAAACGGCCGCAGTTCGTTCAGCTCAGAGGCGGTCGCCGCAGCTTTTCACAGACATCGCATGGCAGCTCGCCGTAGGCCACACTTCGCCGCTGCTCTGGTGTGAATTCGGCGTAAGAGTGGATCAATCTTCTTATCTAACTCTCCTACAGAGAGTGAATAAGTCTACTGTATTTCCCAAAACTAATCGTGATGTGAAAACAACAAAAAAATGCATTCAAATTTGTTCTCTTGGAGAGGAAGAGAACAACTGTGCTGCTGTCTGGTCGTATTACGCAAGCCTTTCCTGCAGTACATCTGACAGCTCTACTTTGCAGTATGGATAATCCACCAGGAACATTAGTCAGACTATTTATATTACCTCAGAATTATAGCCCATTTCACACAGCCCTCCGTGGAGTCACGTTGCAGCTGAGGCTTAACTCCCTCCGCTCGGGGTCAGAAAGGGTTGAAGGTGCACAGATGATACTAATCCAAATATGAGAGATTCCTGCAACCTGTTGTCAGCTATGCTCTAATACACACATTTTCAACATTTCTCTCATGTTTCCAGATGTTTTGGTCTTGACAAAAAACACGTGATCAGGTCTGTCTCTGGGGCAAATTGGAAGCCTTCTCCTACATATCAAGGGGGAAAATGGATTTTCTCCTCCGAACAGTATGAGACATCTGATATCTACACCCGTACAGAATTGAGATCAGATGTTTGGTCTCTCCATTACCATAATCCAATCTGCTAGGGAAAACAAATGCCGGGGTTGTGAGCGATTTTGTTCAGTTAGACCAAAAGACTTGGATTATCAGCGTTAAATATCTGCTGTGTGTGTGTGTGTGTGTGTGTGTGTGTGTGTGTGTGTGTGTGTGTGTGTGTGTGTGTGTCATACTGCACTCCCTGGCCCAGCTCTTGTTTTCAAACTCCCCTGCCTCGCATTAGTCATTGCTGGTCTCATTCACCATAGTTCGTGTGATAGGAATACTAATGCCAATTTACTACAACTCCTCCGTCATTCAGGGCTTAGGATGTTGCCATAGTGCTGATTCAATGCCTGCCGTGCGCAACCCGTGGCAACACCGGACGGCTTATTTGAAAGAGAGTCGCGAGGAATTGAGGTCTGGCTATTAGATTTCATCGCACTTAATAAACTGCTCACACTCTCTCGACGGTTGCGCGCCGACTGATCGAGGGCTTTGTCACCTCTCGGGATGTCCAACAGAAGCAGATTAGCAGCGTTCGGCATGCAGCACCCTGCTTTTCGTGGCTCTTTGTGTGAGCAGTGTGTGAAACGTTTTGCTATTCATTAAAATGAAATGAAAGGGACAGCCGGGGCTCATGCGGGCATCCCCCCTCCTTCAATACAAAATGCTCAGGGATGACGTCATCTCTGCATCCCAAAGCATCCCACCAGGGAATAATCTGCATTTACACAAATCATGAATTAACTTCCTGGATATAGAACATATACAGTAAATGGACACAGTATAATACCTTATGCAGCACTGTATCAAATAATTAAGATGTTCCATGATGTCATGGGTGACAGCACGTGAACTTGTTCTGCCATGTCTACAACCTAAGATATATCATTTTAAAAATTATAACATGTTGCTGTTTTTGACTTCCAAAAAGGAAATATTACCCTCACTATTATTATTATTATTATTATTAGAGACCGGTAATGGAGTGATGCTTAATTTCTCACTAGGCCTTGGCTTAATTGATTGATTAATTGATTCCTACATAGACTGAGTCAAAAATCAATCCTTATTTACAAATAGTTCCACATTTTGTCACTCGCATTAATCCAAATGTCCATGGCATTCACACTACATTTTTCTGACAATCCCATCATGCAATGTGCCACATTTATAGAAGCAAAGATTACGGTTGTGTGACTAAACACTAGGGCTGTCGCAATAGCCACTCTATTAACAAGTCAACCGCAGGGGATGGCAAGCAACCGCCGCAACCGCTATGTTCACGTCTTTTCCTTTTTTAATTCTTTGCAATGGGAGCGCCATGGCAGCAGCGTGGCGAGGTATTCCGCACTGTGCGCCGTACGTTTGGTGTTTTTTTCTGGTCGCCGTGAGTTGAAAAATGTTTAACTTTGGGTAAAACACTGCGCTCATCAGTGTCAGTTTTTACCCAGCCGTCCGATCAAAAGGGAGGAAGGGCGGGGCAAATACCACAACCATCAACCGTCACATCCTACATGTACTGTAGGCTTCAAGTGCTGAACAACAACAATGGAGGAGAAATGAATACACATAGACCGGCGGGTCCGTCCTCTCTCCCTACGTGTTTCAGCCTTTCCTTCATCCAGAGCAAGTACTCTACCTTGTGCCGACATTTTTACTTCTGCGGATATTCCATATCATAGCGACCAGATGTACGCATGTGTCACAGCTGAAAAAAACGCCTCATTGCCCTTCTGTGTTCTGCATTTAACAATAAACAAGTATTAATTAATATATTTGTTATTTAAAAAGCAACAATATACCTAATAATAAAGCTTATTTGTAATAAAGGATAAATTAAGTGATTTCCAAATAAAAATAAAAAATTGCAATAACGCATATTGTGCTGTTGAGCCAATTATTATCACCGCAGGGGAAATTCCTTCACCGTGACAGCCCTACTCTACACAAGGGAGTGACGGCGCAAAATGACAATGATTCATAAGTGTCTAAAATTATGATTCACTATAGAGTAAACTACTGAGTGTCTATTCTTTATGGGAGTGGGATTTTGGTCGCAAGATTTGTTGGGACATTTTTGGCTATTTCCAATGACTGAAAGCTTCAGCTCCCAGTATACTCCATCTGAAGCTTGTTGCCAACTAAATCTAATGCTTAACAACTAGATCTAAAGATCTGCTTCATTTGGACAAAAAAAACGTACATTAGATTGAGCACATTCATCCCGGCAGATAAAATCCAAATCCAGTGACAAGCCATGTTTTGTTTTTAGGATCCACTTCTACCAGACCTGCTACCTTATTATACGCTTCGCAGGAGAAACATACGAGTGGTCTCAATCCACATCCCTGCACCGCAAATGAAAAAAGCTGTCTTTGTATCTTGAGGTCTAACCCTGAAGACTTGTGTATCTGATGCACATTGCACTTTGAGTTTGTATTTACTGCTAAGAGATACACTCAGGTACCAGTTTATCAGGTACACCTGGCTACCTTCATGAAGGTTATAACATTCGCTATTGCTGACAGGTTGTTTCTATTATTTTGTCTACCTCATTTATATCAACAAGGGTGGGCTAAATAAAAGAAACCACAAACTACGCCCTCCAAAGTGATCATTAAGTTGCATCAACACCCCTCGTAAACAATTTAAACAAAATGGGATAGCCTGGTCTCCTAAAAATTAAGTTCCCACGTTGTGAACTATGTTTCGAGGGAGACGTATTTTGTCACAAATTACGTTTTATTATGTTTTTGGCGTACCACAAATCTGTTTGTAATGAGAGTCCACAGAACTCTGTGTAGGGAGGATGGCAGGGTGGTGGAAGGTTCAACAAACAACAGGCTTTAGCCCATGAGACCAGTGTTCATGTCCCGTGTGAAACTAAAAGTCAGCGTTCACTTATTTTAAATCATGTTTTTTTACTAAACCTAACCAAGTAGCTTAGTTGCCTAAACCTACCCAAGTAGTTTTGTTGCATTTTTGTTTCAATTTCGTAGTCATTTTAACCTAAGCAATGATGTTTTAACCTAACCAAGTAGTTTTGTTGCCTAAACCAAACCAACTCATGTTTTTTTTTGCCTAAACCTAACCAAGTAGTTTTGTTGCATTTTTTGTTTTGTTTCAATTTACAACGTTAACCACGTGTTTAAAACTGTTTAAAAGTGTGACCGTAATCCCGGAGAAAATATATTTCCCTCGAAACGTAATTGAGAATGCAGTTTAGTTGTATGGGAACAGAATTTTGTAGGGAGACAGGGTTGGAAGGGAGGCTTTATTGCAGCACTGTTGCATTAGACAGCATTAGTTTTAGCTAGGTGTACCTAATAAACTGGCAACTGAGTGTATATCCCTTCAAACACTGTTATAATCTATGTGCAGCTGCCCTACATGCTTTGGAGCCTGCATGTGAGCTCCAAGACTCCAACTGGCAAAAGGCCTTCATCTGGTCTCATTTTGAAGAGATGAAAGCCTTCCCAGCTAATGGCGCTGCGCCTTCTCAGTGGGAGGGCAACAACGCTGTGATTAAGAAGTCATATTGCCCCGTGTATCATTAGATCTGTTTGCAGTCCTTCGCATCGGGAGGATGACACCAAATTGGACGGCAATCCTCCAGGTGCAACACCTTGCCGTCCGCAGGGATTGAACAGGCGAATGTGGGCCAATCCCTGATTAAAAACGCACGGCCATCAAACTACACACTGCCGCTTTAATCCCTGTCACTTTCATTACCTGGAGTCGTTAGCTCCAGGGCATAGAGCTCATTGACGGCCCTTTAACAAGATGGTGGAATTGCCCGCGGGCCAGCGCCACTGAGCCTTTCGCTCATTAAATCAAGTACACGGATGAAAATGAAAATAAACTCACAAGGGTGGGGGAGATAGTAGTAGAGTTCAATGAAATGTAATGCGGAAATCACAAGCAGAGGTCATTAAATTGAAGCCAAACAGGTCACAGGCTTTATGGGTAAGACCTTAAATATACAAACAGAACACTTGTCTATAAATGATGATATCAGCTGCATGAGGAGATGTAACAGAGAGGATACACCTATCTCCAGATTCAATACTATCACGATACATGTTGCGATTTTTGTTAACTTATTTAACACTAGACCATGGGAAAAAGTTGGATCACACACTTAGGAAAATATCTAAATGAATACAGTAAAAATGTTTGATTTTCAGCACGTATGTAGTCAGAGATTTCCTGAAGTCAAATATATCACTCATTGTCAGGCATTATTTATTACATTTTTTTTCCAGCAACTGAAAAAATCAAAGAATAAAGACATTTCCCTCACAAATTAGTGGTATTTTCTTTTTAATGTATAAGGGACTTGTAATGTTTTATAATCCTGCTGAATATAATCCAATCAATATTATTTCCATATATGTATTTTGTATATACAGTTCCCTTTGTTAACACCTTAATTTGAAAACCGGACGTAGTCACATGTGTATACTTCCTCTAACTTCGCCAAGTCCGTCTCTAGCTCTCCCGTCAGCTCCGTTCTCTTTATACATCCATGGTCAGCTCCATCGGGGCCGTTTGAATGCATTTAACATAAATGTCAGTATATGGGTGCTCTGCAGTTGTAGTGTTGGCTGCATTTGACCACAGAGATGTGAGTGACGGCCGGCTTGACCGCACGTTACCGCAATGCTATAACATTTCCTGTCCATGACAGAGTTAGCATGCAGCTTTAGCCGTGATGTCTAGCTCTGCTTTTCCTGCAATGTGTGAAACCAGAAGTGTTTCCATTCTTTACTGGATGTGTAGTGTTTACCACGCTGGATTTAACATGTGAGGGTGCAGGTCGTATCCCCGTTGACCCTCAGCTGATTTCTACTTTTTTGTTTCAGCTCGCTGCGACCAGCTGCGGTTTGTTTTGGTTGATGGATACGGTTATTCTGACTACAATAAGAAAAGCAGTAACTTGCTTCTACCTCCACATAGACTCAAATGAAGCAAATATATCGATTCTGGCATTAAGAACTTGATTTCAAAATAGTAAAAAAAAAAAAAAAAAAAAAAAAAATTTAAATCGCGATACATAGGTGAATCAATTTTTTGTCCCACCCCTCGTTTTTTCTAATTACTATTATTCTACGTCCCCCCCACCCTTAACCGGCCAAAGTCACAGTGTTGTTGGGAGGAGCAGAAGGGCCACTGACACAGATTCAAGATAGAAGGAGGTCAGTCTGAAATAGAGCAGAAGCAACAAGACCTCGCAGTCAGTCAGTAGAAACCCCTTCCAGCTCCACGCAGCTGGAGATGCAGATCTTCCAGAAACACAAGAAACATCCTCCAACCTCCCAAAAGTCACACTCGTGAACCGAGATGAACCCGGATGCTTGGAAGGCAACGTGACTCTGAGACACTTTAGGTGTTCTCGGTACCGTTATGAATTTAACATGCACAGTAGCTGTGTTTAGGTCTTTAAACATGAGCAGCAACAGACTCCAATATGAAATCAGGGGCCTCCTCCCAGTAAACGTGTATTCAATATGAAGTCATGAAGCTAATGTAATCCTTCTATAAAAACAGATGGGAGTACATCTTGAAATATATCAAATCCAGGGGCCAATGGAGTCAGGTACTTTCCAGTTCACTCAACAATGCACAGTATGCAAAAAGGAGCTCAAAAACAGTTGGATGAAGATAAAAAAAATTTCAGCATTTCATACTGAATGTGGAAAAATCTGTGTAAGAAAGTCACTGTTTTCTATAGAGCTGAGCGATAATTCAGTATTATCATCTTTTGACTTCTATACATTAGGCTATATGTTCATATTATGACAATATGAACATATAGTGTTGTTGTTTTCTGTTAAATGATTGAGTCAGCTTTTAGAAAGTCTTCCACAAACAGAAAATGAATCTGACAATGTTCTGACAATCAATTCATCATTTAAGGGTCTGAGGATAGCGGGTGTTGTATTTTTCAAGCAAAGTAAAAAATTCTCTGGTTCCAGGTTCTCATTTGCGGCATTTATTTGTCTGATGTGACAGTAAAAAACACACAAAAGTATGTTAAACGATAGTACACATTTGGGTATGTGGTACATAGTATGCGGTTTCGGATGAATACCTTATTGTTTATAGGGCTGTAACTATCAATTCATTTTATAATCTATTAACCTGGCGATCATTTTCTTGACTAATCGATTAATTCTTATCTTATATATATTTTAAATCACAATTCCAAAGATTTTTCTTTTTTCCAATCAACAGCCCAAACCCCAAGATATTCAGTTATCAATTACATTAAAATCAGAAAATCAATTTTTGAAGCTTGAATCAGGTCATGTTCGGCTTTGTGCTTTAAATATGACTGAAATGATTAATCAATTATTTAAAAAAAAAATGCTGATTAAGTTTTTGTTGATTGACTAATCCATTACTGGACTAACTGTTTTGGTTATGCAAATTTTTATCAAAACAAAACTTCCAGTTTCATGCACTTTACATCAATTTAACCATTTTATACATGATTCTGCAGACATTTACCATATTGTACTTCTGGATATCAATATCAGAAAAATACTCATACTAATAATGTGGTATTATTTTCAGCCATATCACCCAACCCTAACTTTCTACTCTGCATGCATTTCTGCAGTATATACAGTATTTATTGATTTTAAAACTACATTTCTTGATATTTACTTAAACTCCCACTAAACATACGTAGTTAATTCATCTCTTGTAGAGCGAGACACTCCACTAGATGCTCTGCATTCCTTCATACCAGGCATCTCCTGGAATTTGACATACACCCCCCCCTCACCCCGTCATCTGACTTTGTGTCACAAATCCATCCATCCAGTCATTCTCTCACAGACGCTGGAGACACACAAGCAGCGAGCGCCACAGGTCACTGGCCTTGGATTCCCAGCCTGTCGGGGCTCTCTGCTCAGTGTGACTGAATGACAAACCCCATCACCATGAAGTCAGCCTCGCCTCATTCCTCCACCCCCCAGCTGTTCACACGGGAAGGGAGGAAGGATCATCTGGGCTGTCTGCCCCAGGCCATTCAGATACAGAGAAAAGAGTCTGTCTCTCAGCGGAAGCAAGAAGCTCTCCGGACAATAGTTATATTCTGCTGGAGGACTGGTCGGACACATGAACGGGCCAGCAAGGACGCTGAAAACCCCGCCAAACAGCTAAAAAAGGGCGTTCCTGAAACATCTTCTCAAGCTCAGCCTGAATACTAGAGGCACTCATGGTGGTTCAGGAGCCGTAATCACAAAACAAGCAAAGGCTAAATGTACTTACTAACTGCCCGAGTAAGCACAATCTCCTAAATATAAGAGTGTGAGTCCTAACTTTAAGACTCCTAAGATTTTACCACTAATATGATGCAGTCATGTGCTGCAGGTAATACACTTTGTTGCATCTGTGTTGAAGAAATGCACAACAATATTAAACAGTTTGAAGCATATTTTGATGGCAGGCAAGTTAATCAGGGCCCGGTCAGCTAACCACCAACAAAACAAACAAGCCATTAACACCGGAGATGACTTTTCCAAAGCTATAGAGAATGGACAACGACATCATGGCACATTGCATTCTGCGTAGTGGTTGCCATGTTTTAGGATAGCCCTCGTTGTTTATATTCAATTGTTAATTTACAACCACGAGCACACAGCGACAACAAACGCAAATCAACAGAGAAAAAAAAACTGTAATGGAACATTATCTAACAAGTGTAGTGAAGCGGCTCTGTTGTAAGTGCTAACGGTGCTCGGTTTCCACACTGACGGCACGTTTGAATGCACAGCCAAAGCGATTAGGAAACAAGAACAAGCTAATAACAGAAGCATTTTGACTCGGTGGATGTCATTTTTATTTCATGTTAAAACAGTATTTCCCATCTCTTCTTTTGATTCCAAGACACAGCCTGTAACACGGTCTCTACCGCAGCTTCCAATCCGTGTCCAAAAATACCACAATGCCTCGGGCTGCTCACTGCCGCTCACGTCACGATCAAAGAGTACAGAAGCAAAGAGACGAAAGTCGCTGCCACCATTTTGGACTGAAACGCTTATTATATTTATAATATTTTATTGTCCAACACAGGCCATTTCGGTAGAATATGACAAAAGAATAAAAATAATTTTGTTTACTTTTGCACGGCGCTTTGTAGGTGGACGTTTTTACTGCCGTTCGGTAGTCGCATTCAGTCCAAAATGGCGGAAGCGTAACTTTGCTGCAGGGCGCTGATGTTGCAATGGAACGAACAATTGACTTTAATTTCTTGGCAATATACTGTACGTTCTTCGTCACAATCCCATTCTCTATTCGATCATCCAACATGCACTTCTGACGGAGTACGCTGGTGGCTTAAAGGCCTGGAAACACCAGGATTTGAAAAGAAATTGATTAATTCATCGGCGTGATCGAAGGATTTGAATGACGAGGCAAAATGAATTCACACGAATAATCCGTGTAGAGTTCAACTTTGGTGAACTTTGAAGTGCAAATCTGTGCAGTGGACCAATAGCAAGCTGTCTTGACAGCGCTGAGGGGCCGGAGAGTCCAAATAAGAGGTAGCTATCGTAGCTTAGCTTATCAGCTGTTTTGTACCATCACATTTATTTAACTGTTCCACAAAAGACAAATGGTAGCTGTTGTGACTGAGCTAATGGTTTGCTCGCCAGCTACAGCAGTTCACCACTAGCCCTGCTAGTAGCCGCCATCACAAAGCTTCTAGTGTCTAGAAGTAAAACCAGTTCAGTCATTGGTTTCCTAAATAAAGTGTTTAAAAGAGCTCAAAGTTTTCTCTATTCCAAACCAATTTAAAAATGTATACTTCACATGAACTACAACAGAAGATACTGGTTGCTATGCCTCAATATTATCCTCAAGCGGGATGCGAGTGTGACCTCAAATTAACATGTCAGTGGGGAGAAAACAGCTCAAACGTTGCGTGCTGCCACTGTTGTGCCGGAGCAAACACAAACACATAAGTTCCTGCGGCCGTGTAATCATCACAGACCACTTTCTCAAAAACAGATGTGGAGCATCACTGGTTGCAATCGCACATCTGTTCGAGTCGCAGTATCCATGGAGACTAAACACAGAATACATACAGTTTGTTAAAGAGAGATCTTCGGGCCCTGAACAGGACTGGTTGTTATTCGTCATGTAACTGGAACTACGAGCTGATTTCCTGCATGATTTTACACGTGTGGGAAGCGCCGTGTCATGCCAACCCTCATAGAGAAAAAGCCTTGATTTTCCTGTACTCTGGGCCTGCTGCGTCCTTCCAGTCATCCACCTCCAGGGTTGTTACATAATACAACATAGCGCTGCTTTTAGCTCCACAAAGGAGACCGTTTGAATGCTCTCTGAAAAACACAGTTACAGGCTTCAGTGGCTACAAGAACATGCGTTTACTTTGTCTCTTTCAGCCTCTCTTCTAGTCATTTAAACATCCTGGGCAGCAGATAAAAGACTCTTAACATAAACTGGAAGACAAGTCCAGAACAAATCCTTGAACACGGAGCATAAAGGAGCATCTTCCTATAGCCAGTGAGAAAGACTTGTACAGTATACGAGGAGGAGGAGGAGGGGGCATATTTTCATTCCACAGGCACAGCTCCAGTCAGATAAGAGATAACTTTATCGTCCCATTCATGAGAGAGAGAAAAAGAAACAGTAACGCGTCTCAGAGCTCTAAATAATGAGGTGGCTGACTCTTTAGCATGCAGCTTGAAGCCTCGCTGCTTAGCATATGAAACAAGGAAGGAGACGGTTAGTGCAAATACCCTTCACTCAGCGCTTCCTGAGATGTGCCTTTCTCCAGCCCAGATGGCCGTCATTAAGATGCTGCTGCCAAGTCGGGAAGGCTTTGATTTATTTGGGAGCAGAGATTGTATTTTAAATGCATTGTTGGAAAGTATATTTACTAAAATACTGTTCTTAAGTAGAAGTTTTGGGGTACTCTATTTTATGCTTCTTTATACTTCTACTCCAGTACATTTCTGAAGCAAATATTGTACTTTTTTACTCCACTACGTTTGTTTAGCTGTCGTTGCTTTTCAGATTAACACACAAGGCATTGTTAAAGAAGAATTGTATAAAGCCAGTTGGGGCAACTTGTCACATTTCAAATGTCTGAGGTGTTAGTAGTTCCACCAAAGAGTGATTTCCTCTATTAACCTCTCTGATGGTTTCATTTGAAGTGTTCAAGGTCCTAAGAGGTCAAATTAGACAATATGCCACAAAAACAGCAAAAATTTGAGCAAAATCCAAAATATGAATACAAATTAGGGATGCTAATTTTGAATTTTTTCGTTTACAGATTATTAACCGCTAACC
The DNA here is from genome assembly GCF_043250625.1 of Sebastes fasciatus. Lineage (NCBI taxonomy): Eukaryota > Metazoa > Chordata > Actinopteri > Perciformes > Sebastidae > Sebastes > Sebastes fasciatus. The sequence goes on along the minus strand of NC_133802.1, from coordinate 10,337,921 downwards.
GACAAGATTAGTGTATCGCATGCAGCTGTGCGCAAGCTGCATTGTATAAAACAGACAACAGAGTCCCCAGTTCACCCGTCCGGGAAAGTTCTGCTCAGCTTTTTAATTAATCTGTATCATTTCTTTTAACCATTTAACTGATAGCATTAATCCATTAAAATTATTAATATCCGTTAATTATTAATATCACTAATACAAATGTATGTATCAGAACTTGTCTTTTTTGGCTTCCTTCCACATTAATCATCTCACGAACCCTCAGATTTATCTTGTGACCCTTTAAGAGGGGCCCGACCCCTAGGTTAGGAACCACTGGACTGAACTACCTACAGTAGTTAAATCTAGCTCCACCTTAAAGTTACAATCTGGAAGGTCAGTGTTGCCTTTGTAACGTCAGTCAGTTGGCAGTTGGCAGCTGGCATTGGACTTGCACTTGTTTTTGAAGTTTCCTCATCTATAGTCAGCACTATTTTCTTTGTTTGTTTTCAGCCATAGTAACCGTTTACTCGTAATGCTAACAGAGACCGGAAAAAAACATTATGCCGCTTGTAATTTTTCCCAGGAATGTCGCCACAGACACAGTTCGTAATACTACAAACATAAGGTCTTTCATCAGTGGGCCATGGGCTCGACATTATTACTTTATACACTGATGCACCAGTGTTAACAAACTAATGATGTTGTATATAAAAATATATTTGTCTCGGCAGTTAATTTTTGCCGACTTTCTATGAATTTTTCCCGTGTATAGCACCTTTTGTTAAACTGTCCTTACCCCACATGCATGGCTACTTGTTTCCAGCACAAATTCAGCTACAAGTCTGACTGGTGACATTGACATTTTGTTAATTCGACAAAGTAATAAAGCTGCCAGTAACCCAAAATACAAGAAATTTATACAGACGCCTATAAAAATCTACAAATCTTTTGTGATGATCAATCAAAAAAACATGATCATAGAACAGGTTTACTATTTATACACACAAATGTAGCAGTGAAATGTAAGAAATAAAACTATAATTACAGTCTATTTACATTTAAAGTGATTCTACTCCATTTCTGGGACTTTTTCTTTGGAAGTCTACAGGATGTGTGCCATTGTAAATCACTGAATATATACAAGTATGGTCGACAGACATGTGAAATAAGCACTTTCCACTGGAATTCTCAGTTTGTGATCTATAAATAAAGTTATGTTACACATTCTCAGTGTATTCAGTACTTATAATACTTCTGTACAGTACTTTTAGTGTTGAATGCAGGACTAATACTTGTAATGGAGTATCTTTACATGTTTGTATTGGGTGCTTTTACTTTAGTTAAGGATCTTCCACCACTGCGAGTCTAAAAGAATCCTCCCTGAGAGGCTCTTGACTTATTGGGAGCAGAGGACCAGGTTTAGATGTGGGTGTAGAAAATTCCTGACTTATTTATGTAACCTTTGGTGCACGGCGCTCAGGGGCTTTGGTGCAGGCTGTGTGGGGAAGCCTTCAGTTTCCTCTGATCCAATGACTAGTGACACTGTCTGAACGACATCAATCAGTCAACGACAGAAAATTGAAGTCTTAAGTTTTAAGCAAAAATCCCAAACATTCATTAGTTACAGCTTCTCCATATCAAGGATTTGCTGCTTTTCTTTGTTTTCTGTCAAAGAAATGTATTTGGGGTTTAGACTGTTATAGTCAGACACATTTTGAGGTGAATATTTCACTTTTTGTGTCATTGTTTTTAGACCAGACAAGCAACTAATCAATTATGAAAGAAAGAAAAAAATAGTTGCAGCTCGAGTTTGAACTGCATCCTTTGGGCAGGAGGAGCTCATGTATATAAGGAAACCCACAAAGGTCATTCATCTCCATCTATAACCTTTATTGATTCTGGATTAGGACTATGGTTCTTTGATTGCTAAATATAAAAAATTTAAAAAATGAAGAAAATTCAGACAATGTGAGGACCAACAGTCAACAGATAAGTGTTTGATCTCCTTCTCAGCCCATGTGACAACTCATATGGCTGCATTGCTCATCATCATCATGCCTACTGTAAGAAACGACACACATGCAGGCTGTGAAATTACGCACAAATCTGACTGATGTTCCAAACCTCTAATTGTAATCCAGACACCATTTATCATTGATCAAGGTATTAAAATCATCCCACTGACATTTTTAAGTCCAACATGCAACAGAACAGAGAAGACGCATGGAAACCATCGCAGTTGCATTCAATGTCTGGGATAAACAATGTGAATTAACCCGCACACATGCCAGAAAACCGAGCAAGTTGTCATTGAGAGTTTCATGTTCTTACCTAAACCGGGGTGAATCTTTAATACATTCTTCAAAATCCACCGTCATCTTGGGCTGGAGAGTTAAAGTTTTAACGCGGTTAAAAGGAGGATTTCATGTCCCGGGTGTAGAGTAAAGGTTTAGAGAGATGTTAAGTATCCGATAGAGTGATCCGATCGTGCCGCTGTGTCTCCTGCTCCTGCTGCGGTTCAGTCTCTCTCTCAGTCCGCTCTGGTGCTCTGATCATCCGGAGCTGCTCACTCAGTACTGGACACGGTGCTGCCTTCAGGGACTGCTGCTAAACTCGGATTTTTCCACATGCGACGTCGCAGCCTTTCTTTTAAGTGGGAAGAGTAACATTTACTCCAGTACTGTGAGTACACTTTTTTGAGGTGCTTGTACTTTATACTCTTACTCTACTACATTTCAGAGAGATATATTGTACTTTTGTATCCACTACATCTATTTAACAGCCAAAGGTGGAAGGAAATCTTTTACTTGAGTAAAAGTACTAAAAAAAAAAATACCACAATGTAGAAATAAAGAAAAAGCCATGCATTCAAAATTACAAATTAACAAGTACATAAGTATAAGCGTCAAAGTATACATATGTACCAAAAGTATAAGTACTCATTATGCAAACTGGCCCATTTCAGAATAATATTATAAGATTAATTTATAATTATTGATGCTTTCATGTTGTACATTACTTTAATGTGGCAGCTGGAAAATATGGGGCTAATTTTAATTCCTTTATATACTGCTGGGCAGCTTGTTTTATCTTATCTTAAAGGGACTGTTTTTAAGACTCAGAATTGCTTGTTAACAGCGACGCCTGTGGCCGTTAAGTCAACGAAAGTCAGCGTCGGGTTCGCGCTTGTGCTCGCTCTACATAGACATGAACGAGCATCGCTCAAAACTGAGGCGACACACGTCAGCTAAAACCACAATATCACTCTATATTTCACCTGCTTAATGTTTTCAAATAAAGTAAAAGTATCTCAAGATTGTATTTAAAGCTGCAGTGGGTAGAATTGGAGCAAATATAATTAAAAAAAAGTTATTTTTATAAAACGATCACTATATCCTGACAGTAGTTCATGAGACAAGTAATCTGAAAAAAATCATGTGCCTCTGTGTCCTCCGGTGCTCCTAATGGCATCTGCAAGATTTCACAGACCGGACGAAAACAACCAATCAGAGCCGAGCGTCCAGCTGCCGTCTTTGAGCAGCTGTCACTCGCAAACTCTGATTAAACGGTCAAATTAGGCAGCGCTGATTAAATATGAATCAATATTCTGTTACTCAAATGCCTTTTTCTGGCATTTCTCACATAAAATGTTTTCAGAAACATCTTGTAGTGTACTGTTTAGCTATAAAATGAGAAAGTTTGTGACACGGCCGCCATGTTGAGATCAGTTGAGGAAATACCAAGCACCGCCCCCCAGCCGGAGCAAACTTTCTCATTTTACAGCTAAACAGTACACTACAAGATGTTTCTGAAAACATTTGAGGGGAGAAATAGGCATTACAGTAACAGAATATGAATTAATATTTGATCAGCGCTGACTAGTTTGACCGTTTGATTGGAGTTTGTGAGTGATTGACAGCTGCCTCCGTTGAATGAACAGCCAATAGGAACGCTCTCTCTCTCTCTGAAATGACCTGTGATTGGCCAAAGTCTCAAGTCATAGGCTAGATTTTTTAAAGCCTGAAAACAGAGCCATGAGGAGGTGCAGAAGTCTATTTTCTTTCAGAACACTTGAATTACAATATGCTGAAAAGTTATTATGGAATTTTTGCCCAATGATGCCAAAAATATTCTGCCTACTGCAGCTTTAAGTCCAGTACTTGTGTAAATGTACTTTGTTACTTTCCACAACTGATCATAGCAAATTCCGTCATTTAACAACTGCACAATATGGTTTTGCACACAACTCGTAAGATTTCCAATAGCACTTGAAAGCAACACGTGTTCATCCCTCTGCATGGGAATGAGTATAACGCTGACGTCACGTAATTTGAATGAATACAACATGTGCAATAATCTCATATAGGTCGGTAGCCTACATATGAAAGATATTTCCTTGAGAAATTCAGTTGTGTTTTTTTTTTATTATTGTTTTCTATTGAAACGGCAAAAAAAAACATTTAAGTTTCAGTCACTTCAGGTACAAATATGTTAGTTTGCTGTGCTGATAACCACGATCGCTCTCATTCTGTTATTGTTTGCATTTTCAACGAAGACACAAAATAATTCTTAATCTTTCAGCAACCTACTCATCAGAGAAGTGGGATGAATGTATTTTTATAATCTGGAGTGTGAACTCAAGCGATGAATAAGCAAACACCCACGATGGCTTCACTTTGGTTGCTTCACAGAGACGCTCCCTACAGTCAGATTCACCCCTCTCATCTTTTTCACACCTCTGCAGTGTGGTTTTCCATGTCAGATCATCCTGTTTTACTGTTGTGCAAGCTGTGAAAATCTATTTAATGTAAAAGCCTGATGATTGATTCTGAAACACTTTAAAGAAACCTCTAACACATCCTAGGGTTGCTATACCTATCTACTTTCCCATGCCGCTGTTAAATGAGGGTATCTTAAGTGCATCAATTTTCCCAGCAAGGCTATTACTAATTCACAGGAAATGGGAAAGCTAGGAGAAAGAGCGCCTGCTTGGGATTTCACTGCAGGTTTTCATAGAGCGCCATTGTTCCTTCCGATCCCGTCTTTAAAAAGGCTGTGGCTCAGGCCATGAATGGAGATGATCTCATCCACTCTCAGCAAGAGTCCTGACTAAATACCACCATCAGTCCCTGACATAATCTCAGAGGAAAAATACACACATGCTTTTTTAGCCCAGCAATGGATGGTGATGTCACTTCGTTGGTCCACTACTTTGATTTCATATCAATATCTATTGGATGGATTGACATCAAATGCTGTACAGACATTCATGGTTCCCAAATGACGTATTCTACTGACTTTGGAGATCCCCATTTTTCCAATGACCTTGACATTTAGTTCTGAGAGAAATGTCTGAACAACGGTTTGATGGATTGCCATGAAATTTGGCACAGACATTCATGTCCCCTTCAGGATGAATATAAATAACTTCGGTGATTTTCATCTATAGCGCCATCATCAGGTCGAAATTTGAATTTGTCCAAGAGTTTGTTCATGACCTACCTACAAAACTGATGACATTCCCATCAGCATCAGCTGCACTTTGTGTTTAGTGCTAATTAGCAAATGTTTGCATGCTAACATGTTAAACCGAGATGACGAACATGGGAAACATTCTGTGTGTTCCAATACCCGTACTACCATACTATTTAGTATGCCAGAAAAAGATTTAGTATGTCCCAATACATAGCATGTCAAAGTATGCCAAAAATACCAGGAGGTCCTACTGCATCCGGTCACAGGATGGCCGTTCTGACCCACAATCCTCTGTGCAGTGGATATATGAGCAAGAGGTTCAAAGTTCAAGGCGCAATGTTCTGACGAAGTAGTATGTCCCAGTTGTATGAATACTGCATGCAACAGTACGTACTTTGTAAGGGCAGCTGCAGTACGTACTAAAAGTAAAAAGGAAAGGTATGCGATTTGGAACAAAGTCATTATAACTGCTGGGCATCAGCATTGTCATTGTGAGCATGTTAGCATGCTTATGTTAGCATTTAGCTAACAAAGCACCACAGTATGGCTGACCACAAGAGCCGCAGATATAGTAATAAAGTATTTAATTTATAAATAACTAGTTAAACAATTTAAAAAAACATTAATAAATTTGTTTACAAATTGATTTATTAATCTATGAATAAATGGACTAAATTACAAAGTAATTAATTATTTGGCATTTTTAGTATTAAAGTATTATAAAAGGAATTTACAAATGAAATATTATTCCATCAATAAATAAAACAAGGGATTTACAAAAACAATAGTTATTAATATATGAAATGCTTTATTACTATTTCCTTGACTCTTGTGGTCCTCCATACAGCTGTGCCAATGCCAGGCTCACAGAGCTGCAAGTATCGCTGTAGCTTGTTTTAGCTCTGCTGGAGGTAAAAAAAAGCTGTTCCACCATAACCTGGAGATTATAAACCACACCAGGACTATCACCAGTTATACAGAAGAAGCCTGCGGCACAAAAAGCAGGTGCTCCACCAATATGGTGGCTCCTCTGTTTTCTTTTTGCTGCTTTGGGGACTAAAACAGCACCTCAGTCTTTTGACTCCCCCCCACCATCCCCCTCTCCCTCTCTGATTCATCCCCAGTTCCTTCTACTAATCTGAGATCAAAGCACCTACTGCTCCTTTACGAATGTGTTGAGTCAGCAGTCGAATGATCTGAAAGTGCACACTGCTGGAGAAACTTCAGAGCAAACTTGGTAGCATGCATAAAATCTATAGCGTTCTGGATTGTATTAACAGCAGCAGCGCATGATATCATAGGTACAGACATTCATGTTCCCCCTTTAGCATCCATCCATTATCTGTAACCGTTTATCCCATTCACGGGGCCCTTTAGCATGAATTGTAATAATTTTGGTGATCCCTTGAATTTTCATCAATTACCATTGTCAGGTTTTATACATTATATCCAATACTTTGGTATATGGCCAAAATACTTGCAAAACTAATGACATTCCCATCAGCCTCAGTTGTACTTTGTGTTTAGGGCTAATTAGCAAATATTAGCATGCTAACACACTCAACTAAGGTGGTGAACATGGTACACATTACACCTGCTGTTGTTTTGAGCAAATTAGCATGCAGCCATTAGCATTTAGCTCAAACCCTGCTGTGCCTTAATGGGCGTTCAGACATAAAACAGCCTTGCGTTACTGATGTTGTTACTTTCAGATGGAGCCAGGCTAGCCGTTTCCCCTTGTTTCCAGTCTTTATGTTAAGCTAAGCTAGCCTGCTGCTGACTTTTGCTTCATATTCAACGGACAGATATGAGGGTGTAAATTTCAGCAAAAAAGTCTAAGTGTATTTCCCAAAATGTGGAACTATTCCTTTAAAGGTCCCATATCGTGTTCATTTTCAGGTTCATACTTGTATTTTGTGTTTCTACTAGAACATGTTTAGATGCTGTAATGTTCAAAAAACACATAATTTTCCTCGTACTGTCTGCCTGAATATACCTGTATTTACCCTCTGTCTGAAACGCTCCGTTTTAGTGCATTTCAACGGAATTGTGTTGCTAGGCAACAGCTTGGGTTCATGTTTACTTCCTGTCAGCTGATGTTATTCACATCCACTGCAAAAGGAAATAAACTGGGACCCATTTAGAATGTTTACATTTAAAACCGTGTAATGGTCTAAATATCGTCTATTTGTGACATCACAAATGGACAGAAATCCTAACGGCTTGTTTCAAATGCACAATGAATACGGGCTGAATACGGGCTGAATACAGGCTGTGTGTATTTCTCCGTATATTGAGCGTTTTGATAGTTTAACAGTATTTATAAGGCATTTAAACCTGCTTTATAATATAAAAGACATGAAAATCTCACTTTTTACAATATGGGACCTTTAAGATTTGGGACTCAGTGAGGTTTTATGGGGCAGATTCAGAGTAATATGATGAACAGAATTGGGTGCTTGACAGCAAAATGATTTACAGTGGAGACTGCCTAGCTATGGTATCAGTAATGGACTGTTCACCCCCTGCTGCTTTTGTTTCCTGTGTGGCTTCGAACAGGAGCGGAGATGAGGCTCGTCTGGCTTTGCGCAGGGAAATGAGTGGAAGGGAGCTGTCGACTCCCATTTTTGCTCCCGTCAGAGGCCCTCTCATGGCAGACACAAGCACTGCCGCAGTGTGACTGTGGAATCACTGGGAGAGATGTGTGGGTCTCTGGGAGGGTGACCTACTTTTGCTACCCTCTTTGGTCTACTGGAGAGAGCTGCGAGTTGCACTGCTGAGCACACAGCTTGTAATGTTATCCCTTTTGACTGCAGGTGCAAGCCTCTACAAGACACTAGCAATGAGGCTTGTAAAAAAGCTGCATGAATGTTCTGTATTATGCATGCATATGTCTTCTCAGCACCGACTCGCTCCAAAATGTATTCCCAAGTCTATTTTAAATTCATTTTAATCTTGCCATAGGACTGCTGCGCTCACACTAGTGGTGATATGTGTGTGTGTGTGTGTGTGTGTGTGTGTCTGTGTGCAAAGTGTACTTAGAAGGTGGATGTAAGTATAGAGACATGCTGGCATAATCATCATAGTATTGTAGTATTTGTGTGATACTGTTTATGTTTTTGACAGAGCTCTGCAGACTTCTCTAGTTAAATTAGAAGATTAATACCACTCTTGTCTTAATAAATATGAAGCGACTATCGGCAGCTGGTTAGCTTAGCTTAGCACAGAGAATGGAAACAGAGGGAAACAGTTAGCCTGGCTCTGTCCAAAGGTAACAAAATCCATCTTCCAGCACCTCAGAAAGGCCCTGACACACCAAGCCAACGGTCGGCTGTTGGCCAGTTTAGGACCATCGGTGAGCGTCTCTCGGCCTAGTTTTTGAGGTGTGTCCTGCATCGTTGGCTCTACTCTGCCCGTGTCTGAGGTTTTTCGGCCAATTCAGCATGTTGAATCAGTGACGGAACTCGTCAGTGTGAGAAATCCCTCTGATTGGCTGTTTAGCTTAAAGGAATCAGTGCACGAGAAGAGAAACGGAAGTGAGAAAGTGAGATTTCAGTGTGTGAAAATGGTCGGCAAACGCAGATTTGTTTCATCTACATATCATAACTACGGCTTATATCCGTCGTCCTCGTTCTTCCAAATTCCCTTTTTGAATGATGAATACAGACTACCGCCGCCTACTGGTGTGGAGTTTTTTACTCACGCAGACTCAGAACATACGTGGTAACTGGCCGTCGGCTGTAGTCTTTGCAGTGTGTTCAAGTGCAACTTGTCGGCCAAGACAAAGGCGACGTGAGGCAACGCAACAGACGCTAATCCTTTGATGTCGGGTTGGTGTGTCTGGGACTTAAAGCTCACTAATTATCACGTATATATACTGTATATCTTGTTAACTGATGTGTAAAAAAAAACATTTTTCCATTTTACGAGGGGTTATGTGCTGAACTATTTCTTGGCCAGGCAACCAGTTGAGACTCCAGGAGGTTACTGGTCCCAGCCAAGAAATAGTCTGGCACATAACATAAAAAAACCTGCAAATTTCCGTCTGTACGCTTCAGTTTTGATACGGATTAGATAAACGAGATGTAATGTGTTAATTAGTGGGCTTTGGAGTAGTAGTAGTGGTTCCCAGTGTGGGGGTCGGGAACCCCACAGAGGGTCACAAGATGATGAACTGGATAGGAATGCAGAATTTCTGTCGCACCGAATAATGATTCTTTTTTCAGACTTTCCTCTAATCTTTAGCTTTTTTTCAATGTGAATTACTTATATCTCTTAAAATATTCAAATAAAACAAGGTCTCTGGTTGAACTAGTCATAACTGGTAGACTTTTGCAACCAGTGAGAAGGGGTCACAAGTAGACATAGCTTGTGTCCAAAACAAAAACTTTGGGAACCACTGAACTAAAGGATACTGCATGTTGTGATACTAACACTCATTTTAATAAAATATATTCTCGATCTGCATACTGGGTCACATCCAAAAGCCCTTGACACATGACATTTCTGAGTTTGAAACCCCCCTACCTATTACCAGAAGTTGTTTGCAGACATGCTAACATCACTGCTGACTTATTTAGCAGCCCCGCCAATGCACATTAGCCTGTGACGCTAATGTCTCTCAGCCAAAGTGCCTCTCTGCAGCTCTGCAGCTCTGAGCTTCGCTCGCGGGGGTGTTGCAACTCTCAGCATCAGTTCCACTGCATCAGCAAAATAACTTGGGAGTGGAGGTGGAGGGATTCCATGCTTTTAATACAGCTATATGTTTTCATGGTTCTCTAAGACGTAGATGATGTTAAATAAATGCACAGCCCATGAAACCCCCTTAAAACTTACAAGGTCTACAATACCATGGTTCCCACTCTTTCTTAGAGACCATTTTCCATGACTTTCCCAGGACATTTTCAGTGATGATCTAGCTGATATGACAGACAGGGATCGCGCCATACACTAATATGTTCCTCTCTGTGGAAGTCTGATTTGCAAACCTTTACATACCTAAATGTACGATTCTAAGTTAGAGTCGATTTAGCTAAGATTATTAACTGCCGCTGACTCTTATCAGTTTATCACACCATACTTTAGCTCCTTTACTAGTAATATAATTAAGTGGCGTCTTTAACGAAGCTAATCACACCCACTGTGGGCTACCGCTACAAAAGGTAAACCTTTCATGTCATGTTATCCATTTTACCTTAACAATGCAGCATAGCGTTTGAAAAGACGATGCTATATAGCAAAGTAAAAAATGTTACTGTTAGCCAGCATTTAGCCAGTGTTTTGGGCTCCCATTCACTGTTTTGACCCAGCTTAGGATTCATAAACATTATTATCCAGCTCTCTCAACAGTGCCCAACCAGTGGGCAACCTCTGGTTCTGAAAAGTGAAGCAAATGCTTAAGTACCTTAAACTTGCATTCTTTCTACTAGTCAGCAGGGGGTGACAACTCTGGTTGCAAAACAAAGTCTGATTGGATAGAAGTCTATGAGAAAATGACCCTACTGCTCACTTGATTTATTACCTCAGTAAACATTGTAAACACAAGTTTATGGTCTCAATCACTAGTTTCAAGTCTTCTTCAATACAGCATGATGTTCATTTAGTACATTTTGGTCCCATTTAGAGTCAAATGGACCATAAAGCAGGGTGTGCTTTAGGGCTTGGCTACCTTTTGATTGACAAGTTGCTACCACGGTGTAGTCCGGTCTGGGTCTGAACTTTAATCCTCTCACAGTGTGTTTTCAGTTCATGAAAGTTAACTGTAATATTTTGGTTGCCTAAAAAAATTCTTATTCAGCATTTGGTTGTACTTAGCTCCAAAACTCTTGTGTCAATTCTGGTTGCAAAAGCCAACATGGCGACTGTCTATGTGCCCAACACACATTTGAAACCATTGTTTCCAGCCAGAGTTGAATCACAAACCTCAAACCTTTGCAGGCAAAACAAGCTAGCAAGCGTGTCAACTTTAGCAACTGAACCACACATGCTGCTAACCAATTTAACATTATTCAGTCATTTAAAACAAGTTGGGAAGAAAGCAACGTTATGTAATGTCATCCAACCTGCATGTGCTACTATGTGACGTGACGTGTTGTTCACATTATTTCCACAACATAACCGAGAGCAGCCTGTTCAAAATACTCTCGTTCATAAACTACCATTTGAACTAATTCCCTTTCTTTCTGAGCGATGAGCAGATTGAAACCATTATTAATAATGACAGTGGTATTGAGCTTCTCACCGAATTTCCCAAAAAGTCAAACTTCTCCTTTAAAATCTCATCTGGTTTGAAAATAGGTGAAGAAAATACATTTAGGGCCTCACATGTGTGGAAGAATTAAAGCTCTACGAATTCTGTATTTGTGACCCACTCATTAGCAGCCTATCGGGTCACTTAGCATGTCAATCTTTAAGAACACAATGTACTAATGAACAGACGCTCCCTGGAGCAGCGAGTCATTAGAAGTTTTGACCTTGGCTCCATTGTGTATTAATCGTGTTAGGGTGAGCCCAATGATTTTAAGGAGTCGCAGGCTTTACAGCCCAAAGCCCGTCAGCACTGGCCCAGCTCCTTATCCACTCTGCAGTATGTGGTTCCCGTCAGTGATTCCTGTGAGGGAAACTGTGACAGGATCCCCATAAAGAGTGGATAGGGTGAGTACTGGGTCAACGCTGGAACAGAAACAAAGGAAAGTACTAGTACAGGAAGCCTGTTTTACTGTGTCAGCTAGACTGGTATCAAATATTCAGATGCCCAAAGGCAATCCAAATCCTTGACACCAGGTTGTAAGGATGGTAGGGTTCAGTGAATGGTGAAACAAGGTCATGTAGGGCGTGGCAAAGCAGCTGCTCTTTAGAAATATTAATTATTTGTCTGAAACTATCAACACAAGAATAAAGTAGCCGGTTCATCCCGATGTTGCAATAACAAAAAAAAGGCCTAGAAATAGTTTGACATTTTGGCGTATTTCACGTATTCACTTTTGAGTTAGACAAGAAGATCGGTACCACTCTCATGTCTGTTCATTAAATATGAAGCTACAGCCAGGAGACAATTAGCTTAGCTTAGCATAAAGATTGGATGCCGGTGGAAACAGCCTGGCTCCTATTAAAAAGGTCAAAAAAAAAAAAAGCCTACCAGCACCACCAAAAAATTTTGTTTTCACACATTGGTTATTGTAAAGATGAAACACATGAGATATAATGTGTTAATTAGTGAGAGGCGCTGTTAGGCTAAAGCTAACCGTCTCTTGGCTTCAGATTCATATTTAAAGGACATAAGACTGGTGAGAATAAGCATATTTCCCCCAAAAAAGTGCAGATAGTAGCGATTGCAAGTAACTTCTCTCCCAAGCCATCCTCACCGGAAAAAAAGTCTGTATAGGTTGCAACAGTCTTAAGCTGGGATTCCACCGTCCCGGGAACTACTTTTCAAGTAAATAAAAGGTTCCTTCAGCCCACTGTTGTCCCCACTGTTTCCACCACAGTTTAAAGACCTGCTAAGATCAGGCAAATGAGTTTGCTGACATATGAAAAAGCAACATGACACAGGGCTGCTGGTGGTCACAGCAGTAAACTCACTCTGCAGCCTGCAGTTCAGTGTGTCCGCCTGTTTCAACTAAAAATCATGCTGGAAAAAAAAACGTTACTGATGCACGTTCGATGTAATGAATGAGATGCAGAGGAGGAAAATGAAACTAAGAGCGTCGGTCTCCACAGTAAATCATCTGCTGAGTGTTTGTGGGTCATTTATTTGTGCTTTAGAACGTTAACGTTGTCTCTCCATCTTCTACCGCTCACCCTCTCAGCTCACTCACACGATCTCTCTCTGTTTTCAATGAATCAGGAAGTCGACAGCAGAGCCTAACTTTATTTAAATGTTATCAAACAAAGAAAAAAAATGCTCTCCCCTCGTCCTAAAATGGTCCTAAATCGATACTAGAGCACTTCCGTGTTTTATGGATGAAGCGGTACAGTTGAAGCAGCGGCACTGTGTGTGTGTGTGTTTCACCAATCAGCGACGGTCATCCCTGCAAACTCCACCCCGTTCAAAGTTCTGGTACTTTCAGAAAGTACTACCCTCTGACCAGGGCTTTTTTGGGGTGTAAAAAGTCCCCAGAACTTTATTTAGACCCTGGTCCCTGCAGTCAAAACGTAATGGGTTCCTCAAAAGGTTCTTAGCTCCGGGGAAAGTTCCTGCGGTGGAAACGGGGCTTTAATAAGCATCTTATTAAGACCCACATTTACGTTTGTTGTTAGGTGGCGACCTCTAGTGGCCGTAGTAATTATGACCTGAGTAGTAGTAGTTTAAAGAGTATCAAAGTCCGCCTAGGGAGGATGTTGGGGTGGGTGGGTCGATGGATGGATCAAGGAAGGTAAGGTAACCCGCAAGTTAACTATTCAAGGTCAATGCCTAACCTTAATCATCTCGCGAGAGTTTCGCAACTTGTGTGTTACCCTCTAGACACGACCCCAGGAGACTGATAGTCGTGTCCTGTGTGAAACCAAAAGTCAAACATGAGTTATTTTAAGTTACTTATGTAACTACAACACATACAAACGTACTTATTTTAACCCAAAACGTGAGCTTTTCCTAAACCCAACCAAGAACAAATAGAACAGTGATGTATGTCGTTTGGAGAGTCATTGGCAATCAACATATTCTGGCTCTCCAGTGATACTAAGGTGATTGCCTAAGTAACCAACAAAGGGACTGTGAGTGCTCTCTTGTGTACACTTGGTTTTACACACCTTACAGCGTCTAAGCTTGGACATTTTTGTTCATTTCAACAATTCTGCTCAGCAAACACGTCTGGCCGATGAAGGTGAGCACTTGTTTTTCTGTGCATTGTTTTGAGGGGAAAAGTAGGGCAAGATGAGCTGCAGGCTCGTTAAGTACCCGCCCACTGAATCACGACACTGATAACACACACACACACACACACACACACACACACGGATCAACATGGATACATCTCAGCTATAATAACTAAACTAGAATAGCAGGGAGTTATTTTGGTGGTATGATTTCTTGACCACACTTTTTTCCATCTCTCACAAACTAGTTCTGATTTTAAGGCGTCTGATTCAACACGTGATTGAGTTTGGACATCAAAGGATGGATTTTATATCAGATGACCAGAAACAACAGACCTGATGGTGTCTGACAGAGGCGGTCTCCTCTCTCTCGGGTAAAGCTGGACCAGATCCTGAGAAATGAGACGGAATCTGGTGTTGCTAGGCGACGGCTCAGTGATGCTGAGGGAGGCGGGATGAATGAATCCTGCAGACGAGCAGAGGAGTCTCAGAAACCCCAGTTGCCTCACATACTTTATTTGGTCAAGGTCCACCTACCGTCTATGTCCACCCACACCATGCTACTTGTACCAAAGTAACTATGAACCCTGACTTTACAAGGTGCTTTAGATTAAGACAAAAGATACATAATCATTCACTTTCTGTTCACAGTTTTAGGGATGGCAATGTTGTTCTGTTGGTTCACCACATTGGCCCAGACTGAAATATCGCCACAACTATTGATGGATTGATATGAAAGTTTGAACAGACATTCATGTACCCCAGAGAATAAATCCTACTGACTTTGGTGATTCCCTCACTTTTCCTCTAGTGCCACCATGAGGTGGACATTTGTGGTTTTAAGTGAAATATCTTGAGTACTGTTTGATGGATTGCCATGGAATTTGGAAAAGACATTCATGTTCCCCTCAGGATGAATTGTAATAACTTTAGAGGTCCCGACTTCTCATCTAGCGCCACCAAGATGACATTTCTGCAAAACTAATACCATTCCCATCAGCCTCAGCTGTACTTATTGCTTAGTGCTACTTAATGCTGGCATGCTAAAATGCTGAACTAAGATGGTGAACGTGGTATATGATACCTGCTAAAGATCAACATGTTAGAGAAAATGTGCATGCCGATGTTAGCCTTTAGCTAAAGGCATCGCTGTGCCTAATTGAGTAGCTTCACAGAGCCGCTGGCTGTAGACTCAAGGTCTAGGGATGCACCGATACCGATACCGGATCCGATATCCGGCCAATACTGACTCAAATAACTGAATCGGGTATCGTGACAGGGGGGCCGATCTATTCAATTCAATTCTATGTTTATATACTATATACATTATATTTTGTTTTGACCAATTTGTTGCTGCATTAAAAAGGTTTACAGTTTACAATTTATTATTTGAACAATAAATATCAATTCACTAAATGTATATCTATGTATTTATTTGTCAAATTTTGTTTTTCAAAGTTAGGAAAACGATGTTTAAGTCAAGTCTGATGTTGCCTTACACATAAAAGAATGACCCTAGTCACGTCCACACAGTGAGGCATACAGCTTATTGATTAAACACTGGTAACTCGGCATCAGCCGATACCAAAGCCCAGGTATCGGTATTGGTATCGGGACTGAAAAAGTCGGATCGTGCATCCCTATCTCAGTCTTGTTTCACATTTACAATTTTAAAATATGTGTTAATGTAAAACTTGTGTTCCACTTCTAATTTGAAAAACAAAATATGCAGTTAATGAAGATCATCAGACAATAAAAAATTGAATAGCAGGTCGTACATTAGTCGTAGTGGTCACACACTGTAGTTTAGTTTTGGGTCAATACCACATTCACCACCCTGGCCGTAAATACTCACAATAGTACCCAATGTGTACTAACCCAACACTGAAATTAATCCCAAATAAATGCATATTTAGTCCTGTTTGAGTAATGTTTACTAGAAATTACAGTGCACAGCTGTTTTCAAAAATTAAACTTTACATTTGTGACCCGTTTAAAGATTTATGTCTTCAGTGGGAACCAAAGTGCTGAACGCTACAGACTTGGTAGGGACATCATACAGTACTGAGAGGCGGACTAACGCATTGCTGGTTTTGGTCTTTTCATTTCTTTATGATTTATTGACAGTAATAAAAGTATAGAATAATGTCAATCTTATCTTTTAACAAAAGCAAAACAAAAACATACAACAAAGGATAGCAAACAATATCACTGTAAACAAACAGGTTCAGGTCAGTTCCTTCACATAATGTTTATAACACAACGCTGCCACCATGTGGTCGTTTTTGACAGGAGCACCTTTATCTTGCAATGATACAAACCATCTTCCAACATCTCCTCTTCTTGGTGTCAGGGGCTCAAGTTGGACGTTTCTTTCTTTTTCTTGTCTTTAACTCTGTGAAACACACAAAAACAGGTAAATGTGAAATCATGTTCAGACTCTTGAAGCTACAGGGAAGTGAACTGACAGTTGGTAACTTACTGATGGCAGCACTGCTGGTATCACTGTGATGGTGTGCAGCTACTTCATCTGTGGTGACTGCAGGCCTTGATGCCTCTAACAGGTATTTAGGTACATGCTGAGAAAGAAGAACAAAAAAAATCAGATAATTTATGTACATTAACACCAATGTTATGGAAGGTTGTCTTTTACAGATGGGAAGCAAAACGTACAAAGCAACACCTAATTCATCAACTGAATTTTGTTTTAGTAAATCAGATAACTGAAAATGAGGTACAACCTGCAATAAACTTAGGTAAACATACAGTCTATGCCTGAAACGCACACATTAACGACAAATTACAGCATATTGAGAATGGGGACGTCTGTGTTTTGACCTCATGCTGTCCGGTAGATAAACAGATGATGCTCTCTCTGTGTAATGTTGAACTGACCCAGGAGGTTTGGGGCAGAGGATGAGGACTGGCGCTGGCTCTGCTCTGGATCCTCTGGCTGTGTCGTCGTTCAGTGGAGCTGCTGGGACGATTTACAGTGGAGGGCCGAAGGCGACTGCTGGTAGATGCAGTTTCATCTACTTCAGCTAGGAGGTCTGTTAGTTCTCCATCACTGATCTCCCCCTCCAACATGGAGCCGTCTGTGCAGGGACAGTTTCATTAAAGGAAAAACTAAATAATATACTGTAATATTCTACAAAAATCTATTCTTTTATTTCCTGAAGAACTGTGCTTTTTTTAATAGTTATCTTTGGCCACTTTTGGTATAGCCTTCCTTATATGATATGTTGATTCAATGCAACTTTAAAGAATGAGTATTTCAGCATGTTATAGTCTATTTTACAGTGGGCAAGAGAGACTACAGCAGTCGTCCTTTTAAAACTTCTAAATAGAGAGAAATTTAGAAATGTTCCTATATTTTATCTATAGTATGGATGAATCTATTCAGGCAGGCAGCTACTAGTGCCAGTTCATGCCAGTGTGGGATGAAAATTAGGGCTGTCAAAACGCGATAATTTGTTTTAATGCAACTAATTTCTTTACCGCATAAACGCAACTTGCGATTTTTAGGCTGTAGTGGGCTCAGCTTACAAACTAGAGTGAAGATACTGGCATCATATGAAACTAAAAAACCTAAGGAAGGACAAGGTGAAGGAGGCTTAATAATGCTCCAAACTTACGCTAAATTTAGGCGAGGAAAAACTGGCATGGCCATTTTCAAACGGGTCCCTTGACCTCTGACCTCAAGATATGTGAATGAAAATGGGTTCTATGGGTACCCACGAGTCTCCCCTTTACAGACAAGCCCACTTTACGATAATCACATGCAGTTTGGGGCAAGTCATAGTCAAGTCAGCACACTGACAGCTGTTGTTGCCTGTTGGGCTGCAGTTTGCCATGTTATGATTTGAGCATATTTTTTTCTAAATGCAGTACCTGTGAGGGTTTATGGACAATATGTGTCATTGTTTTGTGTTATCAATTGATTTCCAGTAATAAACATATACATACATTTGCGTAAAGCAGCACATTTGCCCACTCCCATGTTGATATGAGTATTAAATACTTGACAAATCTCCCTTTAAGGTACATTTTGAACTTAAAATCTCACGGTAAGCCATATCACACTGCTATCACACTAAACATTTACATTTTTGTTTGTTTGTTTTGTTATTTGTTAAACATTAACTACCATACTTTATTTACATGAACAGAAACCAATGCCTACCTGGAAGACAGGAGACACATCAGGTACTATTATAACTTTGGAAACTGGTTGGCAGTATTTAAATGGGCTTAGGATACAAAAACACCAGTGTGGTCCTTTAAAGAAGGAAGACACTACAATTTCCACAATCAGTTCTTGTGCAAAATAATAAAACAACTAAGTAAATTGTATTGTATTTTAGGTGACAAGGAACTTTACCTGTATGCTGAGGACTGACCGCACACTCAGCACAAATCCAGTCACCTTCAGGACCAGAATTTAATGATGGTGTTAAGCAGTCCATATGATACCTGGAACAATAAAGTACAACAGCAGTTCTGTGATTAAGCACCTTTAACATGTATTTCCAATAAGTCCAACAGAGCTTGTAGGTGTTTGAGTGGTCAAAGTCAGTCAAGTGCAACTCACTATTGTACTCAATATGATGCTACTGCTGTGACTAAAATAAACACTGGTATGTACTGAATATTAAAGACCAAAATACCGCTAGATAAAACTGTGTAATGTGCACCAGCACCGCAATGCCATACCCCGAATCACAGTGTATGCACACTAGCAGCCGGTTCCGGCGGTCGCTGCGTCCACATTCCTCGCAGATAACAGTATTGCTCCCCTCCTCCTCCTCATCATCATCATCTTCCTTTTTCTTTGTCCTCACTTTGATCTGCAGCAGCACCACAAACAGTTCAGCCCCCAAACACTGCCCACATATTTCCACACACTTTCAAGCTTCACTGCAAAATAATCACCTTCTTTTGAACATCCCCTCCAGGACACAGTCTCTGGTGGATGAAAGCAAAACTGATCCGATCCACCGGGCAAGTGTTGGCTGTCTGAGATTCAAGACAAGACAGGGCAACAAAATGGTTCAATTTCAAGAAAAAATTACCCCTTGATTGACATAATAGTGTTTTACAATTTGATTCACATTCTGTACAGAGAAAAGAGAAAGTAATGTTCCACAGTGGAGGCTCATGCATCTCAAATTGGGCTACAACTAATGATTATTTTTATTACCTTTTCTAAATGTATCCATTCATTGTTGAGCCTACAAAAACCGAGAGCCTAAGGTGACATCCTTAGATTACTTGTTATGTCTGACTCACAATCTAAAACCCAAATATATTCCATGTACAATGGAGCAAATCGTCACATTTGAGAGGCTGGAAGCAGATAATGTGTCACCATTTAATTGAATAACAGTGATAATTGATTAATAAAATAGTTACTGAGTGATTAATCATTCAGCTCTAATCTCAAATGTATTTTTGATATGATATTAAACGATGATCAGATGTCACTGCAACTACCCTTTTTCTTTAAACAGTGAGCCATGAAGGTTTGATAATTACACTTATTTTGAAACACAAATCAACTTGTTCAAAGATATTGGTGTAACGCTATTATCTTGGCAAAGTGGGATTGAATTTAAAGGTCCCATATCATGCTCATTTTCAGGTTCATACTTACATGTTTACATGCTGTAATGTTAAAAAAAACAAAAAACTTTATTTTCCTCATACTGTCAGCCTGAATATGCCTGTATTTACCCTTTGTCTGAAACGCTCCGTTTTAGCGCATTTTGGGGGAATTGCAACGGAATTGCAACAGAATTGCGTTGCTAGGCAACAACTTGGGTCCATGTTTACTTCCTGTCAGCTGATGTCATTCACATACACTGCAACCAGGAAATAAACTGGGACACATTTAGAAGGTTTACATTTAAAATTGTGTCAAGGGTCTAAATATTGTATATTCGTGACATCACAAATGGGCAGAAATCCTGACAGCTTGTTTCAAATGCAGAGTTTCTGAATATGGGCTGTGTGTGTTTCCCTGTGGATTGAGTGTTTTGATACTTTCACAGTATTTATATTGCATTTAAGCCTGCTTTATAATAAAAAAAAACATGAAAATCTCCCTTTTTTACAAGATTGGACCTTTAAGGGAAATATTATTCTGATAAAAGTGACGTTACCTATAGTTAAGACATGACATATTGTGTTGGACTAGGAGTGACAGGTGAAGTGCATGTTTACCTGGGACCACTGGACAATGCATTCAAGGCAGAAGACGTGCTGGCAGTTTTCCAGAGAGCCCACTGTTTGCTTTTCAAAGCTGCTCAGGCAGATGTAACATTTCTCTGCACCCTCTCCACCTGCTGGGTTTAATAAGGTGGACTTATCCATACTCGACTTCAGGTTGGTGTGTCGCAGTTTCCGGTGAGCTGTAGCTACACAACAATAGCTAGTTAGCTTAGTCGGTAACTAGCATAACACCATCACGGAGCTTTTTCTGTCAACATGGTCAATGTAGTAATTCACTGTCAACCCGTTTGTGCCGTTTAGCTTGCTACTGTTGCAGCATATCTTTGCTTACATTCATAATATTTATAATTCACCTGTTGACTGAAACATTCAAACAGCTAACTGCTACTCTTCATTTCACTCCCGCGCTACACAAACGACTTCCGGTCTTATTCTTTCAAAATAAAAGCGCCAAAATCCGCAATTCAAGCATTCAAGTATTTAGGAACCAAAACATAGCAATTTAATCATGCCTTAAGATATGTATTGTAGAAATAAACAAATGAAAACAATTTGGAGATACATCTACATCTATAAAATAAATTGACTTTTTGAGTTTAGTCCAATATGAAACATGTATATCAATGAAACTTGATATTAGGCCGAACAAAAGTGAAACCGAAGTTTGAACATTAGAGATTCTAAATGATGACAATTATCAGTTAAAATGTTTAAGGGTCAAATGTTTCCAGTCAATGATGGAGACATTCCCAAAAAAAAAAAAGAAAAAGTGGCACAACAAAAAATAGAACACATCTATGGTTTCTATGACAACACACATTTTTTTTGATGACGTGATGATTGATGACGTCATGGAACAGAACGTGCGCGATGGAATCAATGCGTCACAAAGGCAAAAAAAAACAACTTTCCAGAGCTGTAATAGGATTATATACTCTCACAACTAGCAACTGACAACTTTCAGAGAATCTCACCAAGACACTGCTCTTAAAGTCCAGAGGTAAGCTATTGTTCAAATATCAAATATAATATTTTAAGTAATAATTTGTGATGTCCCAGATAACTCGATCAAGGCCATTGTAAAGGATCAGTCAAGTAGCCTAATGCTAGTTTCAGGTTTATCAGATTGATAAAAGACAGACAAATATTTCATCAATAGCAACACAGGAGCATTGAAGGACTGAATATGATTCATATTCTCTCATCACTCTTGCTGCATTCACTTGCACTCAGATATGGGAGTTAACTCCTACCAGCCACAGCTTTTTATGTACTGAGGTGGCAGCTGGGGTGGCTGTATTAGTGTTAAAACTGCCAGAAAATGTTAGTGGTTGTGTAAATGTTGTGTTGGCCAGATTGGAATCTGGTAGATGCACTGAAGATTTAATCCATTTTATAGTAACCTTCAAAACAACATTAAACAGTTTTATGTAGAACATTTCAGATCCTGTGATCAAAATATAGAAAACAGTCAAATATCCAAGTAAGTCCCAATCATATCAAAAATACTTCATGGGACATCACTAAAAATAATAAAAGATCAATGAATTTTATCACCACTCGCACATGTTTTAAAAAAGACCTATGTACTAATGTTACGTTTTTGGCCTTTTCAAGGGAAAACCTTCTTGAGAATGTCGCTGTACCGGACAGAGACGTCGGCTGATTTACTAAAGACCCTGAAGATGCTCTCCTCACAAATGGCCTCTGACAAACAAGAAGGGGTGGCAAGAAAATCCCCTTTCTTTAAGAGTCACCCCGTTCTTGTTTGTCACAAGCCTGCACCACCTCCCCGCGATGGCACCACTGCTGACGTCAAGACGGCACCAAGAACATGGCAGCCCACATCGATTCTAAAAACCTCAGGTCCTTCACATGATTTTTTAACATCCAGTAAGCCCCCCAAACAGGTGATGTTGTTGTTAGTACCAAAAGTGATAGGAAAGGGTGTTCTCCCACCTATCACTGAGAAGAAAACCAGGGATCTCCTAGTACATGGTAAGGATTTGGCCCCTAAATCCAGGAAAGGGTCACCAATGAACACTTTTCTGGTGCCAGAAAAGAGAAGCAGCAAGTGTACAGCATGCAGAGTACTGGGGCCAGCAAAGGCAACTGCAAAACGTGACGTAGGCAGTGTACCGAGGACAGTAAGTAAGCCGGTTCTCCCACCTATTTCAGTAAGTGTGTACCGGCCTACCCCTAAGGTAAGTTCAAGGAGGCCTACATCTGGTACAGATGCCCAGGAGCAGGTGAGGAAGAAGAAGCTGGAGATGAACTGGATTCCGCCCAGCTTAATACCTGATAGGAGGGGTGACAGGCTTCGGTGGATGGACGTGAGGCCACTTTTTTCGGGGAAAGTTAAAGGCATGATCCCAAAGTGATTTTGAGGTTCTTGAAAACTGTCAAACTGCAATAAAGAGAAAGTGATTATCTATTTAAATGAAAATCTTTCCACTAATAAAATTAAAATAAAGAATTAAAATAATAAAATTAATATAATACTTGAAAAAAAAACTATAAAATTGAATTGAAAATGATCATCATTATCATTCTTTTTGGCCCATATGTTTTTGTGATATCATATAATTCCCAGCATAGCTCCACCCAGCTTCAACCTGACAGGAGGTGTAATCAGTGTAATTGTAAACACCTCTGTGAGTGTGTAGGGCTTTTATATAATGAGATAGATATGTCTTCATTGGTTAATCTGCGTGCAACATGCACTTGTCAACTTTAGACAGGTATAGGTATTTGTATGTATACTTCAGAAAATGTTAGAAAGATCAAAAGTGAAATAGAAGTTTGAACATTAGAGATTCTATTTATATTATTATTGCAAGTCAAAAGACAGTACATTAACAAAACAACAAGAGGACAACCAGAACAGAGAATACAGACCATTTAACACAATCTACCAAGAGATGTGAGAACCAGGAGACGCTTGTGTGTGTGTCTATGTATATGTGCATGCATGTCTTCTATAGGGTGGATATATGGAGAGAAGAGAAAAAAATAAAAATAAATAAGTAATAAAGGTAGTTAACTAAGAGAGAGCATAGGAAAGGAAATATCTAAATAAATAAATGAGCAAGGAACATAATCAATGTAATACATATTATAATAAGAAGAATATCCAGAATAATACTGTTAATATTTGGTGTAATAATAACAATGACAAAACATAAACCACATGAAAACAACAGAGGGGGAAAAAAATATATATATATAATGTTATCAGTAATAATGAAGATGACAAACGTAAAACATATGAAACCAACAAAAAGTAATAATAATAATACTAATAAAGAATGCAAAAAATCTAATAAAATAATATCTCTTTTATCATTTTGTCAGTAGTAATTACGTAATTATCATGTAATAATGTAATGAAGTAATTAATCACTATGGTTACAGACATGGCATCCTGTTTTCTGTTTCATCTTTAGCAGACTTCAGCATTGCTGTTTCAGCTGACAGCAAGCATATTCTGTTCTGGTAATAAAGTTCAACTGTTAACTGCAGTTTCACAAACTAGTACTTCTTTAATAGTCTTTTTTTAATTACAATTCCCTCCTTTTATCGCTCTATAACTAAAATAATGTCAAAGCAGAGCGTATTTTGCCATAACCACAACAGGTCTGTCCTGAAATGCAGTGTGCGTAGACGCAAAGCATACAGGCATCAGTATAAACAATTTCTTCATATTCAAACTACAACTTTCATTTGCTTTAGTTGTACTCATCATAAATTTAAGAAAGGAAAATTATTGATGTTTTTGTGGGAACAAGATTCCCTGTAGGTTTTAGAAAGCATTCAAGGTTTACAGTACAGCCATTCAGACAGCAGACCAGATGTTTTGATTGAAATACAACAAACATTATATAGAATTCAAATCATGGGGCTTACAGTAATGTTTTTATGGATACAGCACATATAGGGGTCAAAGGAAATTAAATGGTAGATAGGGTTGCAAAGGAGGCTACAAAAAATAACTACATCGATTTGACAGTTAGCTTCAGCAAAACAGAAATGAAGAGCATTATTAAACAGAAAATGAGGGAAAAGTGGCAGAAGCAATGGGAGGAAGAGAGGAAAGGACGGTGGTTTAACAGAGTTCAAAGGAAAGTGGGAGAAATGAGGTGTAGTAGGAAGGAACAGGAGAGACGAGACAATCATATCAAGACTTAGATTTGGACACACTAGACTAAACAGCACACTATTTTAAATAGGTAAACATGACACAGGTAGATGTATTACTGTGGACAAGAGGAAACGGTGGAGCATGTCATATTGCATTGTGAGAGATATGAGGAAGAAAGAAGGCATTTGAGTCAAGGCCTCAAAGAGATTAAAGTACACTTTAATTTAATAGATATTCTACAAAAGAACTCACTAAAAGATTGTTCTAGAATATTATTTCAGTATCTTAGACAAATTAATATGATTGGAAAAATATGAGGTTGTTTTTTTAATAAATAAATATTAGCCAGAGTGATTTACACTCCATACCAGATGGTGGTGGTAATGCACCAATTCGTTGTTTGCCAACCGCCAATAAACCTCAAAGGAGAAGAAGAAGAAGAAGAAGAAGAAGAAGAAGAGCTGTAGGACCTAGGACACACTGCCAAACCTGGCAAGAATACTGGGACTTAAGTGACACAGGGAGACATCTGTACAGTATTCAGAAACATGTAGGAGCTGGTGGAGCCCAAGGGAAGAGATGGTCATTACCGTCTGAAAATAAGACATACAGGACTAAACCAAACACTCCATAGAGTAGGCAAGCACCCAACTGGACTATGCACGCACTGTAATAAACTAGAAACTATCAAGCATGTTCTCATAGAGTGCAACAAATATGACGAAGAAAGAAGGGAATTGCTATCAGGAGTAGATGATGGAAATATTACAATAGGGAATCTGCTAGGAAAGACATCTAAGAAAGTACACAATCTTCTAATTAATTACTTAAGGGCAACAGGAATGATGGAGAGAATTTAATTATTATTAGTATTATTATAAGCCACAGACTCATCCCCCCTCGGCACAACACAAAGCGCCTGGGTCAGTCCTTCATGCTGGTTGCCATCAGGCTCCACATCCAAGGCTGACCCCCATATGAGAACTATGAGGACTTTAAGAACTTTAAACATGCACTATCTGCAACCATCTTGGACTCTAACCACTGGTGCACTTTACACTTACTTACACTATACATCCTATATACCACTTTATACACTGCACATATGTACATATTATATTTATTTATTGCACATACTACATTTATTTATTGACGGACTGCACACACTATGTTCACCCATTCACTCTGTATCTTTTATATCTCTATTATTGTTTTTATAATTTTTGTATACCTTTACCTCTCCTTTGTTTCACTCTGTTTGCTGATGTTGCTGCTTTGACACCTGAATTTCCCTCTGGGGATTAATAAAGGTTCATCTTATCTTATCTTATTATTTTATTTTAGTTAGTTATTATTATTGTTATTATTGTTATTATTATTATTGTTATTATTATTAATAATAATAACAACAATAATAATAATAATATATAATTATTATTATTGTTATTATTATTAATAATAATAATAACAATAATAATAATAATAATACAATTTATTTTATTTTATTTTATTTTATTTTATTTTATCTTATCTTATTTTATTTTATTTTATTTTATCTTATCTTATTTTATTTTATTTTATTTTATTTTATCTTATTTTATTTTATTTTATTTTATTTTATTTTATTTTATCTTATTTTATTTTATTTTATTTTATTTTATTTTATCTTATCTTATCTTATCTTATCTTATTTTATTTTATTTTATCTTATCTTATCTTATCTTATTTTATTTTATTTTATTTTATTTTATTTTATTTTATTATTATTTTATTTTATTTTATTTTATTTTATTTTATTTTATTTTACTTTATTTTATTTTATTTTATTTTATTTTATTTTATTTTATTTTATTTTATTTTATTTTATTTTATTTTATTTTATTTTATTTTCCTGCCAATCTACTCCTCCACACTCCAGTCCAGATGGTGGCGGTAATGCACCTATATACTGGTTTCCAATCGCCGATAAACACCAAAGAAGAAGAAGGACACACTGCCCCTAGCGGCACATGTTCTCCTCTGTTGTCCCGGACTGATCTCTACCTATCATCACACACACACCACCATGTTCGTCCCTCAGCCATAAAGTCAACATGACTGATGGTAGGTTTCTTTATTAGCACATTTTCTCTGCCGTGTTGTGTTTGCTGCTGACAGGCGCTGTAATATCTGGAGACAAATTCACACCAAACTCCATTCAAAAATATGACAATTTAACACATCCGTGTCTCTGTGGTCTGCCAAACGTCAACAGTTAGCTACAATTACATTAGTAAACTCACCAGCTATAAATCGGCGTGTGTATAAACTTCATTAAGACACATTTTCATTGGATTTCTGGCACTTTTATTATTTTAGTGTAGAAAACTCCATGGGCACGGTATAGCGAGCAATAACAAACCAGACAAGTCAAATTGTACTAAATATCATATTAACTATACTTCTGGGTTGCACTATGTGGACGCCGAATTAAAGACTGGTTCATACTGATTCAAGCGAGGTCTTGTGTTTTAACGCATGTGACTTGTGAAGGGGAAATAAACGCGGAAACTGCGAGTTGAGAGATTGATCAATGGAGTTCCGTATGGGGCTGAAGTATCACGACAATGACACGTACCGTTGTTCACTAGCTGCAGGAGGAGGCAGAGTGTGTACAGTAGCTTATATCAACAATACAACGCCGGTTTAACAAGCTAATGTCAACTCATGGGGTTAGTTGGACCTGTCAGACTCATCCAAACAACCATCTGGTGAGTGCCACCTTTACTTTAGTGAGTTCATGGGCTAATATTAACCGATACTGTCTGATTAGTATTAGTATTCCTGTTTAATAACTTGTTGACTAACTGTGGTTGGGTATCTTAACAGCCAGCTGACGTGGTTTAACAGATAGCAGATGTTGTTTTTCAAACTTGATCTAACATTAATGTTGTCATTAAGCTTACCTTAAAGGTCCCATATTGTAAAAAGTAAGATTTTCATATCTTTTATATTATAAAGCAGGTTTAAGTTCTATATAAATACTGTGAAAGTATTGAATATAGTGAATATACAGAGAAACACAGACAGCCCGGATTCAGAAATTGTGCGTTTGAAACAAGCCGTTAGGATTTCTGTCCATTTGTGATGTCACAAATTTACAATATTTAGACCATTACACGGTTTTAAACGTAAACATTCTAAATGTGTCCCAGTTTATATCCTGTTGCAGTGTATGTGAATGACATCAGCTGACAGAAAGTACACATGGACCCAAGCTATTGCCAGGCAATGCAATTCCGTTATAATTCTGTTGAAACGCACTAAAACGGAGCGTTTCAGACAGAGGGTAAAAACAGGTATATTCAGGCAGCCAGTATGAGGAAAATAAATGTTTTTTGAACATTACAGCATGTAAACATGTTCTAGTAGAAACACAAAATACAAGTATGACCCTGAAAATGAGCATGATATTGGACCTTTAAGCTTAGCTTAACTAGCCAACTAACGTTAACTAACTAGCTAGTTGTTCAGCTGTAATATTACTGTACGCAGATGTAACCAGACCCTAACCTCTCAATTCAATTCAATTCAATTTGCTTTATTGGCATGACTGTCAGGTGAACAATATTGTCAAAGCATCAATTCAATAATAAATACAAATTAAAAAAAAGAACAAAATAAAAACAAAAACATATATATACATATATACAATTCATTAAGCAAATTACAATATATAGATATTTAAAAAGAACATGCCTCTTAGGCTGTGATATGCACTGACATATCCTGCAGCTTCTATGGCGATGATGCTATTTTCTCCAAGTAGATGTTTGTATTTAATTTTGGTCAGAGAGGGAATCAAAATATTGGAGTTTACATTTAATTTTTGTAAAGATTTTTTTCCTAATTTCTTCATATTTGCTACATTGTAGCAGGAAATGTTGCTCTGTCTCCCCCTGTCTCTGTAGACAAAGCTGACACATCATGTCTTCTCTCTCTCTCTCTCTCTCTCTTCACCCTTCTGCTCCTCCACTGTGTCTCCCTGTCTCAAAGCAGTCCGCTATAGGAGGAGGTGCAGGTTCAGTTCGGAGATGACCTCCCTGCACTAGCTGTCTTCTCTCTGGGTCTTCTCTGATCCTGGCAGCCCCTGCATGGCGTGCCCTGTCCAGTTCCTTTGCCGGGGGCTTCGCACAGTTGGATTGGTTATCCTTTACTATGTCTTCTCTATAGGCATCACCTTCTATAACAAATGGCTGATGAAGGTAAGGGGAAGGAGTTCTTGATTTTTCAAAGTAATAATAAGACTGTCCCTCTGCACATGGTTTTCTTTGGGATGATTAATGGAAATGGTGAAACCAGTTTAACCTATATAGTGTTTCTGTCTTGGAGGAGGTATTAAGTAGGTAATCTCCCAGTGTCTCAGGGTTCAGGACCCTGAGGAAACCCTGAGACACTGGATGATCTACCTCCACCAGGCCCTCCTAGATAACCCCGTCCGTCTCTCTCTCTCTCAGGCTTTCCACTATCCCCTCTTCATGACGTTAGTTCACCTCACCATCATCTTCTGCCTGTCGGCCCTGACGCGACGGGCCATGCAGTTCTGGACAGGGAAACCCCGCATCGTTCTGAGCTGGACAGATTACATCTATAAAGTGGCTCCCACAGGTGAGGTTGTAGTGGAGCGTTGTACCTGACTGATGGCAGCACAAAGGGTTCAGAGAACAGATCAATGACTGATAGTCAGCTCTTATCATGTTCACTGACTGACGAGGCTTTCAGTGGAGAGCACTTTGACTAAAGTCCATATTGATGCAAACATTACATCACATCTGAGGGGATACTTGAAGATTCTGATAAACCAGGGGTCTCCAACCTTTTTTTCCTCTGAGAGCTAATTTGACAAAATGAAAGTGGCCGAGAGCTACACATAGCGCCACCAAGTTGTAGATCGCCAACAGCAGACATCATTTCTGTCTTACTTTCACGGTCCTTTGATAACATTACAGCCACCACAGTCATCACTTCTATTACAATCCCGTCATCGGTGAAGGGCTTGTTAGGATGTGCGCCACTAAACGAAGCCTCTGCTGCAGCGTTGGCCTTCTTTGTCAGTTTGGTAAACAGAGACTGTCGTCTTTTAAGCCTTGTTTTCAGCTCCTTTACCTTCTCTGTTCGTAAACTGCTACCAGACGGAAAGTCCCATGAAAAGTTGCCGTGGACTTTAGTGAGGTGGCGCTCAACGTTACATCTTATACCAACTGACACGCTCGCACCGCAAATGAGACGCACACATTTGTCATGACCCATTCCACATTAAAATAATATATTTTTTGGTTTTATTGGCCTGGCTACTTGCTGCAGCCATTGTCAAATCTGGTGTACGCTTGCTGGTCTGCTAACATCGCCTAATGGTACAGCGTCGCTGATGTCATGATATTTGAAAGCAGCGCAACTTGTTTAATTGTCGGCTGCTTGGCAAATAATCATTTTGTGTCAGAAGGGGGCGCAATGTCTGTGAATCCGATTTTAATAGACATTTAAACTGGTTTACAATGTGACTTTGTGTTATCAAATTTAAGTCCATATTCTTGTAACCTTTAGTGAGCCACTCAGACACAAGTAGCGAGCTTCTTGTTGGAGACCCCTGTGATAAAGGAATATAGAAATTAACCATCATAAATGAGCAGATTTGTTTTCTATACTAGAGATAATGTTTTTCATTGTGTAGGCACTTTGGATTATTCATTTCCTGTTAAATATCCCATGCAGTTCTCCAGCTTAAAGCCTAAAATTAGTAGGTTTCACTGTTAATCAGTTAAATGTGAAATTGTGAAATATTACAAAGTATCTCTTTTCACCGTTGATATACTATCTTATTCACAATTGGAAGTTGCGACATAGTGAGACAAGAACGTAATTTATTAAAAAGTGTTTGTCTTCTCAAAGTCCTAAATTCTGTCCATATTCCCCAGCCTTGGCAACAGTCCTGGATATTGGACTTTCCAACTGGAGCTTCCTCTTCATCACCATTAGCTTGTAAGTTTGTTGCAAGGGCTTTTTTAACAGAGGATACTACTTCAAGATGAACTGTCAAACTTCCAAGTTGTATCAGTTTTGGGTTGTTCCATCCTTTTGTGTCATTCCAGGTACACCATGACCAAGTCTTCAGCAGTGCTCTTCATCCTCTTTTTCTCCCTGGTCTTTAAACTAGAGGAGCCGGTGAGTGGCTATTTATATCATTGTTACAGATTCATGTTCCCTTGTCACAACACAACAGATTTAGAGGATGTAGTGTGATTGGCATACGGTCTTTATGTGCACGCAAGAGGAAATGCTTTTGCTCAGTCCTCTAGTTTTTTGTTTTTTTTACGGTTATACAAAAAGAGGAACAGAAAGTTCAGTAACTTTCAGGAAATGCATGATGGCTGTAACAGAGGAAGGGACATTTTTAATCAGGTACATTTGCTGCAGGTAGCAGTGAAAGTGAGGCTGGTCAGACAGGGTGCTAAAACCTGGGCTGTGTTCTCATTGTGGTCAGTAAAATGTATTATAACCCCGCCACAACGTAGTCGGATGGATGTAAACTGACAATACGTGAGGCATACAACCGCAAGGTGGTAATTCTAGATTCTTATATTGCTGTATTCGGGACATTTCTGGGCGACAACCAGGTGCCAGATCGTAAACACGCATCTAAGAGGAAGCTACGAAAATGGCGGACACAGCACCGAAAAAAACACAACAGATCAGAAAGTGCCGGGGACTAATGATGCATTTTGCCATATCCTCAATCTTTATTTCCATCCATCAGCGTCCACTTTATTTTATCTTCTATTTGTTTCCATGTTTTTTCTGTTATTTTCTATTCCATGTCTATCATTTCTCATCTTCAGCTCTTGTCTCTTCCTGTTTCTCACCGTCTCACTCTTCTGTCCCTTTGGACCAGAACCCATTCCTGATCCTGGTGGTCCTGCTGATCTCCAGCGGTCTCTTTATGTTTACATTTGAGTCAACCCAGTTCAACCTCGAGGGCTTCATCATGGTGCTGCTGGCGGCCTTCATAGGCGGAATCCGCTGGACCCTCACGCAGGTCCTCATGCAGAAAGCAGAGCTGGGTCAGTGTTGAGTCAAAATGATGAATATACTGAATGAGGAGCAGTCCTGTTATAGTTGCATTTTAGCCACATGAACACTTCAGTTAAAATATGAGTATCTGCTGCAATCCCCCCCACAATGAATTGAGATGAACAAACCTCTTCCTTTGAAACATTTGAAGACAGCTGTTCTGAATACAAATTAAAATTGTTTCTCAATAATGTTCAGTTAACACCTTAATCTGATCTGTTTCCAGCCATTTTATGATACGCTTGGCAATCCTCTCGCTTTGACTGAATGAGTAGATAAGCTTCCTGAGAGCTCCAAAGAATATTGAAAATGATAAACATGTGGTTTAATATCCCCCCCGATTAAAACAGCGTATTCAACACGCAGCTAAGAGAAGACATCTACAGTATGTTTTGCCCTGGCTGTGAGAAATAGATTTTAAAAAGTTGAAAGTCGTGCAAGCTTATTACCACGTGTTCCTCCTTTTCAATCTCCTTTTTCCTGCTCTACTTTCCTGCAGGTCTTCAGAACCCAATAGACGCCATGTACCACCTACAACCTCTCATGTTCCTCGGCCTCTTTCCCCTCTTCCTGTATAATGAAGGTGAGTATAGTGTGGATAGTAGAGTATAGTGTTGTCTCTCATCTCTCATCAGTGCAGTAAACTAAACGTTATATCTGTGGTATTTCAGGTGTTTTCAATGAAAGATGTCATAGACCTCTCTGTACAGACCAGTGTCAACATAGGGTCTGTTCAAATACCCACAATGACGTTATAAGCAAATAGTCAGGTGCCTTTCTGTGTGATGTATGGCCAGTGAGTGCCCGTTAAGACTGCAGTGTGGAGGTTTATCAGAGTTCACTAGGCGCCCTTGACCAGTAAAGCTATACCATGGCTCGTGCACATACATAACTCAGTCAAGCTCACTGTGCAGATGAGAACTAACATGATATTATTTTCAATGGCCTCTGTATGAAAACATTTTTAACTTAGGAACGGTTTTCTCAAAATCACTGATAAAAGAGGATATGATATTTAATATTCATGTTGATGATGTCAGATATGCAGTTTTAGACTTACACAGTCCCAACAATAAAGCTAGATTTTGGTTATTAAGTGATGGCCACGTTGTGTCATCATTACTAATTTATTAGTAGAGCATCTTCTCAGCTCTGAGTAATGTGTGCAGGTATTCCTTTCAGGCTGAGTTCAGCCCCACCACCGGAGGGTGGTAGTGGTAGGACCAAGCAGCATCATCTGGTGCCGAAAACTGCAGTTCCTCAAATGACCACTTGAGGCTGGCTCCAAAAGGGAATCAATCCCCTTAGACCCCCATGTTAAAACTGTACTTTAACTTTACAGCAGAAATAAACATGTTTATTACACTGCTGTGTTGAATACTCGATTCTGATTGGTCAATCACGTTCTGCGCTCTGTAATTTCTGTATAACAGACGTTGTTATGTATAGCAGACCGTTGCTATGTATAACAGACCGTTGCTATGTATAACAGACCGTTGCTATGTATAGCAGACCGTTGCCATGGGCGCAGCTCTGATGTCAGACTCTGGAGGACTGTTTTTGTGTCAAAATATTGATTTCTTCAGTAAGTAGCCGTGTAATAAGCGGGATAATGTACAGCTAGCGGGTCATTGTTGTGAAAGAAACCCCTTCAGGGCGATGAGAGACCAGCAGCATCGCCCTGAAGGGGATTCTTTCACAACAATGACCCGCTAGCTGTACATTATCCCTTACTTACAGCCTGGTACAAAAAAACGATTTGGTCTCTAGAGCTAATTTCCCCGTTCATGACAACCGTACGGGGTGTGTATTTTTATATAAGTCACCTAGATGGCGATGGCCAGAACCGCCCTCTTTGAGCTTCAGAAACCTCTGGGTGACGTCACAGAGACTACGTCCTTATTTTATACAGTCTACGGGTAGGACAGCCTGTGTGTAACCTAAAAGGCAAAAATCCTGAGCATAAAAGTACTCGATGCACCACTCCTCACTGCTTGTTTATGTTGGCTTACTGGGACACTCTATATTGTATTATTGTCATTGAGGATCCCCTTGACAATGAGATGGCGCATCTGAAGAGATTATCCAAATAAAGAATTTCCATAATTACACTTGAGCAGAACAGAGCCATTGTAAATGTTATTATCAGTAACACTGTGTGACCAGTCAAAATGTGTGCTGTGATAAAAGGACCTCACCACTCTGAAGCAGTACAGGATAGTTTGCTTCACATGTTGGTGGGACACAGCTACCTACTACTTGGCGTATTGAGACTGACCCGTAGTTTCACTGTGCCTTAGTCCTTTCATGTTGGATAGTATGAGTGAAACAAGTAGCTGCAGATACAACATTTTCTCAGCTGCATTTTTTTGCACTCCAATAACCATAATGTGCATAAAGGGATTCTTGGCAGTTATGAGAGTGAGGTGGAGCCCGTGTAAACATCATAGCCTGACCATGTTAATGAGATTATGTTCGTAGTCGGTGTGAGGACAGTTCCATTACGATATGTTGCATAGTCTCATTATAGTCACACTACCAAAGGGGAATTTTAACCATACGAACACATGAATCCACTCTCTGTCAGAGCGTGACACACACAGCAGTCTAACTTTGGTGAGATGCTTCTCTCAGCTTCTGTCTTTTCCAGTGTATGGTCACCTACAGATGCCCCCACGTTTTAGAAGTAAACCCTTGCCTTTTGAAGCAGTGCTAGCAGAGTCAGTAACCAAATGTTGTGTCTTTCTTTTTTTTCTTTTGGAAAACCTCTGTACTGTATATAAGTTCTACAATTAATTTGACTTGAAAATCCTGAAATATGAATGGACATGTAACCCTCCCATGTGGACTCTGGTCTCTGTGTTGTTTCCAGGGCTGAGCCTCAGTGCCTCTGAACAGTTATTCCGGGTGACGAATCTCTCTCCTCTCCTGTATTCACTCGCCACACTGAGTGTTGGCGGCTTACTGGCCTTTGGTTTAGGCTTCTCAGAGTTCCTGCTAGTCTCCCGGACCTCCAGCCTCACGTTATCCATATCAGGGATCTTTAAGGTACTTTATAAGTGTGTGTGATATGACTTACTTTTTGAAACAGTCAGTCAAACAAAAGCCAACAAAGCTAGAGCACCTGACACTGCTGAGTTTGATATGGGAGCTATGGGGGGGGTTAGTAAAGCCAATAAATACATATTTAAAGGTCTAATCATCTGGGTCAACTTTAATCTACTTGGACATGTTTTGAAAGGTTAGCAGCATTTTCCATCTATCCAACCACTAGATCTTGTTCAAACCTATGTGATACACCCTTTCTTTCATTCCGTGTATTGTCTCGTTTCCTGTAGGAGGTGTGTATTCTGCTTTTGGCAGCAGCTCTGATGGGAGACAAAATGAGCATGCTGAATTGGCTGGGATTCGTCATGGTTCTTTGTGGCATTTCATTGCATGTGGGACTCAAGACATATTATTCCAAAAGTAAGTGTTAATTTTATTGTTATTGTTCGTAATACTGTTAGGATTTCTATTGGCAATAAAATATCAAGAGTTGGATGAATAGGAAAAAAAAACTCCAGCCATGCTTAATGCTTTGAATAATAATTTGTGTCTGATATGATCTTTCAAAAACTTATAAAAATGTACATCTATTTCTTCTCCCTCATTGAAGAATCCAGAATCTGTGAATTTACATTTCAAAAGTTAACTAGTGGACTTTACTGCTAAGTCTATTCTCAACATCCCACTTGTGTAAGTTGCTCATTGGACCATGATTGGCTCCAAACTAGTTGAGGTTACAGAATCCTGCTGGTACGTACACATCTTAAAGGTCCCATATTATGCTCATTTTCAGGTTCATACTTGTATTTTGTGTTTCTACTAGAACATGTTTACATGCTGTAATGTTCAAAAAAACCTTTATTTTCTTCATACAGTCAGCCTGAATATGCCTGTATTTACCCTCTGTCTGAAACGCTCCGTTTTAGCGCATTTTGACGGAATTGCAACAGATTTGCGTTGCTAAGCAACAGCTTGGGTCCATGTGTACTTCCTGTCAGCTGATGACATTCACATACACTGCAACCAGGAATAAACTGGGACACATTTAGAATGTTTATGTTCAAAATTATGTCAAGGGTCTAAATATTGTATATTCGTGACATCATGAATGGGCAGAAATCCTGACAGCTCGTTTCAAATACAGAGTTTCTGAATACGGGCTGTGTTTATTACCCTGTGGATTGTGCTTTTCAATACTTTCACAGTATTTCTATAGGACTTAAGCCTGCTTTATAATAAAAAAACAAGAAATCTCACTTTTTATATGGGACCTTTAAAATCAGATTTCAGGTGAACGGAGAAACTTTCCCTCTTCAGCAGATAAATCTTCTTCTATTGTCAGTCTGCATCTCTCTGCACATTTAAGCTCAGACATCCAGGTCAAGTAACACTAAGCAAAACTGTTCAGTGGATGGGGGACTTAAAGAAGAGATGATGATGATGTGTGTTATGTGATATCTTCCATCAGATAAGGGACCGTCTCTAAGGCAGCTCAACAGTAAGAGCCCAGAGCTGGAGATGCCATTGCTGCGGCAGAACGGAGACGAAAGAGACGAGTCTGCTGCTGAATACAACGACGAAGATGAGGAACAGGAAATCACTCTGCACTGACATCACATAGACTGTCTTCACACCACTCACTCCTTCACAGCTGTTCCATCAGATGGTTTGAACAGTGACGTCAGAGCTTTAGAGCATTGTGTTATGTTGTGGTAGTGTGTCCCAAACATAACACAAGAAACTCTTGTCTCTTTTCATGTCTCCAGGCCAGGGACAGGGCCTCTATATGTAGCCGTACATTACCTGTGGATTTGACACAAGTTATGATCTTTTGCCTTAAGGGAGCTTCAGAAATGTAGCGAATACATCCAAGTGTCAACCAAGTATGATGTATGAGGAGAGAGACGGTGTTAGAGGGATACTTCGACACCTTGAATTGTAGTGGCTCATTATTCTTTGCTAGACACATGTCACACAGTGGTAATATCTTCTTACTTTGCTATATATGTAAGGGATAATGTACAGCGAGCCGGTCATTGTTGTGGAAGAATCCCCAACAGGGCGATGCTGCTGGACCCAGACGCGAACATCTTTCACAACAATGACCCGCTAGCTGTACATTATCCCGCTTATTACATGGATACTTACTGAAGAAATTAATAATTTTACACAATTTTGACATCAGAACTGCACCCATAGCAACGGTCTGCTATACATAGCAACGGTCTGTTATACATAGCAACAGTTTGTTATATATAGCAACGGTCTGTTATACATAGGTCTGCTATACATGGCAACGGTCTGCTATACATAGCAACGGTCTGTTATACATAGCAACGGTCTGCTATACATAGCAACGGTCTGTTATACATGGCAACAGTCTGCTATACATGGCAACGATCTGCTATACATGGCAACGGTCTGCTATACATAGCAACGGTCTGTTATACATAGCAACGGTCTGCTATACATAGCAATGGTCTGCTATACATAGCAACGGTCTGTTATACATAGCAACGGTTTGTTATTCATAGCAACGGTCTGTTAGAAAGAAATCACAGACCGCAGAACGCCGTGATTGACCAATCAGAATCGAGTATTCAACACAGCCGTGTAATAAACACCCATATGTGTGTTTATAGCATTCTGTTAAGTGGCACGGAGCACCCTACAGAATATGCTGTTAGGAAACTGAAGGACAAATGTAGAAACTGTTCACTGAGGTGTCTGGCCGACTAGGATTGAAAGTGTCCTGGTATCCCTGTAATGCAGAGTGGGAGCAGTGGTATCCTTAAAGGGACTATTTGTAACTTTTTAAGCGTATAAATGTAGCGGGTCGCCACACATGCGCGTTCGCATATGCGCGCTCGCTCCTTCACTCAGAATGCGCGCGTGTCCTCGCTGTCTCGCTCCACCTCTAGACGTGAACGCGCGCTCACTCCACACTGCAGAAGACTTAGTTTAGCTCTGAGAATATCTAGTGAATGCACAGGGGACGTTTGTGCAGAAATAAATGCTGCAGCTCCTCCAGACCAACAGAGGTTTCCCGTGTCTTGTGAAGTGACGGAGTTCTTCAGAGAGTTACGTTACCCTCTCGTTACCGACCGGGTGCCGGTGTCTCCTCTGCTCTCTCCGGCTGCGGGCGGAGAGAGCAGGGAGACACGCTGCAGAGCCCCGCTGTTGTGCTTTTAGCTGACGTGTGTCGCCTCACTGTTTTGAGCGATGCTCGTTCAGGTATATTTAGAGCGAGCAGGCGCGAGCTCGATGCTGACTTTCGTTGATTTCACGGCCACAGGTGTCGCTGTTAAGAAGCATTTCTGAAAGTTACAAATAGTCCCTTTAACTGCAGACTACATCATCTCTTTCCCCTAACAATGTAGCCTGACGTCCTTAAGCTTGTTTGATCAATAGTAGATGTGTAGCCTAACATAGCTCCTTCCTCAGATTCCTATTTTTGCAGATGTCTTTGCTGCTCTTCTTTGTGGGCTGAGTTAACAAAGCTAATAATACCATTTAATACAGATATATCAATGAGGTCTGTAGGGCAGCTAGTAATTAATATCATCAATAAATCTGCAGGTTATTTTCTTGATTGATCGAAAAATTGAAAATGGCCATTCCTACATCCTACACCCTAAGGTCACATCTTCAGATTGCGTGTATTGTCTGAAACCCAAAGATATTCAGGTACCATCACAAAAGACAAAGAAAGCAGCAAACCTTCACATTTGAGAAGCAAATAAATCAGGGAATGTTCGGCCTTTGTGCTTGAAAAATAATTTAAATGATTAGTTGCTTATTAATTTTAAAGTCCAAAGAGTTAATTATTGTCGGGCGTGGTGGCAGAAAGGCCCTTTGCGTGTGATTTTTATGGTGAATGAGCTAATATTGGATCATACACACAATATGATCATTTTTTAATCTGATTGACTTCAAAGGCTCTGCTAGCTGAAAATAGAGCAGTCCAAAGTACTGAGACTATTCATTAAATCTGAATGTAATGGCCTCCAGCCATTCTATTCACTGTTTGAAAAGATGTGAAATGACTTATCATCATTATATAATATATATATAATTATATAAATACCTTAATGTGCCTTGTTAACGTCACAGCCGTCAAGGAGACCACTTTAAAGAGCTATTTTCAAAATCCATCAGACCTGAACCAGTAGTTATGTAGCTGAAGAACTTGAGGTTAAAGCCATTTAAGAAGTTTTGAACTGTTTTTCTGTAAAAATGCAGCTTTGTTGCAACATATTGAGAAATAAAGTAAAAAATAAAATGAAGAAATGTCACGTTTTATTTCAGAATAAATGTGGGATAACTAATATGTCTATGATTTACAGGTGGTATCGATGCTGTGATTAGACAGCCATGCTTTTGCTCACTGTGATGGAGACACAAAATACAAATGAGTTCTTCTTTTAGCCTACCGACCCTGTCAGCCTGGAGTCATGTAGTCAGGCCTCAGAGCCTGGGCACGGTCCAACACCACACATTCATACAGTCTTCATCTGCAGCTACTGCTTACATCCACTGATGGAGTGATGTACGCACACTGAAATGAATGTGTACAGAAATACTTTGACAGTCCCGTGTCACACATGTACTGTAGCACAGGTGACACGGATTATGTCCTGTAAATATGGCAGGTGTGGCCATGCTTTAAATCAGTAGCCCTGACGTAGACGTAGAGGTTTATTCGTGAGCCTGGTTGATGGCTCAGGGTGTTTGCCCTTTTCTATCCATAAGCAGTCATCAATGGAGGGAGGAGAGAGGAGATGGAGGAGGAGCTCACTGGTAGGGAGGCAGCATGGCCTTTGCCCGGTCAGTTGAGAAGGTTTTTAGTTTTTTTCTTATAACAAATAAAATAAAATGAAATATGAATAAAACAAAATGGAGAGAACATTTTTTTTAAATATTAATATTAAAGAAAACTTTAAAAAAGCCAACATAACTGGGCAAAATCAATATAATGTGACTGTACAGTGTGTGCGCTTGAGAGGAGTGAGGGTGGCTGGCTGTCAGTCAGGGTGCAAATCAAATTAAGACAAGATTAAAAAGAATAAGATAAAATAAAGTAAAATAAATATAATTAGGTAGATAGATAGAAGTAAAATAATGATGGATAAAAAGATGATGTTTTTAAAAGAATGATTGATAAAAAAGGATGATGTAGTTGTATGTGGTGTGTGGACTGTAGCTGGAGTTAAATGTGATCATGGGTTAATATTGGTGGTG
The DNA here is from genome assembly GCF_043250625.1 of Sebastes fasciatus. Taxonomy (NCBI): domain Eukaryota; kingdom Metazoa; phylum Chordata; class Actinopteri; order Perciformes; family Sebastidae; genus Sebastes; species Sebastes fasciatus. The sequence goes on along the minus strand of NC_133802.1, from coordinate 10,297,882 downwards.
GTGGGGGTTTGATAGCCCTGTTTGCTCTGTAGAGGGTTTTCTACCCTTCTCCTCCTTGGAGCAGCCACGCCCAGCTGGAGCAGCGGGAGGTTCCTCGGTTCTCGGGTTTCAGCAGCAGGACTCAGATACAACCTGATGTTGAGGAGCTGCTTCACTGTTTAGCGGAACTGGCGCTTGTTGACATCCACCTCTGGAATGCTGTGAAGGAGTTAACGAGGACTCACCGAACCGCCAGGTAAGACTCACCTGGAGGAAACCACGTCTAGTGGTATCAGAGCTGCTGGCCCTGTGTTCTTCTCAGGTAAACCACTGAAACAGGCTATAATAACTGTATGCTGTATGGAGGAAGTCTATAGCTGCCCTCTATTGTTGGAAACTATTGTAAAATACCTGAGGAAGTTCACCTGAGGAAGTTCACCTGAGACCTCTTATACACATTGACAAATAATGGTCAATATTTAATCAAAATGTGAAGTCTGGTAGTTAACTATAAGCAACAAACTAATGTACGCAGTTATCAAACAGTCATTAAACTCTGCCTCTAGTGGATAATTACTTCATAATCTCTCAGTAATATTAACATCACTCTCATACTGTGTAGGTATACTACTCAATATGGTCATCTACAGTCAGCTAAAGTCTCCTTATAAGATAAAATAAGATAAGATAAGATAAGATAAAATAGAACTTTATTAATCCCGAAGGTAATTCTTGTGCCAGAGATTGCTAAAAAATACAAGTACAAGTATATAAAATTTTAAAAAGTACTATTTCTAGCACCAGTTCCTAAACAAATAACAATTAAGTAAGAAACATTTAGTAAAAATTAGTAAATAAGATAAGTAAAATAAACAAAGGTAAAGTAAGCTAAAAAAAACACAGAAAAAAAGTAATATTGCACATGTTGGACATTAATATTGCACACAATGAACATTGGTCATGTGCTGGTATCATTACCACCTCATCATCCCTGAGCATCAGCATTAAGAGTCATTTATGACATTATTGAGCTTTATATTGATTATAAAATCACATTTATAAAGTCTAACGAATACTGCACATTTATGTATTATTATTATTATTATTATTATCATTATTATTATTATTATTATCATTATTATTATGCATCAATAGGTGAATGATGACATTGACTTTGATTGACAGTATGTGAAATCAGACCAATGTCAGCGTTAAATAATTACATCTTTCACAAAGGATATGTTAATTCCAGATCCACAGGTGTTAGAAGTAAAAGCCCAATATAAAGTTGTTTTTTTCATTGCATAGAGGAAAAAACAGACCCTCCCTGTGGCCAACATAGTGGCCCGTTACTGTATTGTTCAGTCAAAGTGAACTGCGTATCCTCCTCTAAAGGTCAGTGGTGGTAAATCTGGCAGTGTCAGAGTTAAAAAGTCCAAAATTAAGTGTGCCGTTGTCCTGATTTTTATTGCTCAAGTACCTTGACTGCTTAAAAGGGGTTAAAAGAGGAGAGTACGATCCTCTGGGCAAGTAGATCCGTTGCATAACAATACCCAACATCTCTTCCTCTCATGTCTGACAGGCAGGGAGATAGGCACGCATGACATGCGGCTCACGTACAGTATAAACTCAGACTGGCAACATCCAGGCAAGCAGGTACATGTGGAACATGAGGGAAACATACATAAAGAACTCTGTAGTCATGTCACGTGCTGCACATGATGGCTGTATGTCTGAGAAGCCTTCAGGCGGGCTGGAAGTTTCTCTTCAACTCTCTGAGGGTCTGAAATATAAGAAGGATCAGACTGGAGCAAAGAAATAAATCCATTTAACATTAAAAAAAGCATAACGTCCAGTATTTGATTGGTAGGACAGATTTAATGTCAAACTTGACTACCAGCATATGTAGAAGTTACTCTGTATGACATGACAGAGTTTTAACCAGCGGACAGTGTTTCACATTCAGCTTCTTCAGGTCCGCTGAGCTACCCACCGCTGCATTTTGTTGAACAATGTTCTTATTCACAAAGAACAAATGTCAGAGTTTTTGTTCTTGTTTGCTAAAGAGCATCTGCTTACACAGCTTACAATCATCTTCCTGTAGTTTCAAAATGATCCAGAACGTTTATCTTGTAGGAGTCAGTGAGCTCATTTAACCTTTTGATTAATGAACCCCCCAAATGCAAATGACACCTAGTCATGTTGTCTATATACAGATGTTTTGCAGCAGAGTGGAAACAATGACTCTAAACAGCTGTTATATTGAATATATATATATAATCCCAAATTTTCAAATAATCTTCCTTCATAAAAGAATAAGCGTCAAATATTGTAATTATGTGGTATATGCAGTCAAATGATCAAGAATTAGTCGGAGGCGTTTGGTGTAAATGTTGGAGCTCTTAGACAGAGGTGTGTTGGTTTTATGGCCGGTTAAAGTGCTGCGTCTTGGTTAATGTTACAGCCTGGTGTGTGTCATTAGCTGTGTGAAGTTTAAGGTCTGTAATGGGGACCAGCACTGAAGCACCTGTAGTCTGAGTCAGCCATAAAACAGTTCCCATGGGAAAAAGGTCACAGGTTACGTGTGTTGTTGCCAGGTAGGTAAAAACAACACAAATTGTTGTCTTGATTAATGGTTTGGTTTATAAAATATCAGTGAATAATGCTGCAAGTTGACATATTCAAATTCAGCAGTCCAAAACCCAAAGATATTATTATATATTACCAGTCAGCCATCATGGAAAAGAAAGAGAAGCAGAAAATCTTCATGTTTGAGAAGCTGTAACATGGGATTTTTTTTGTATTTTTGCTTGAAAAATGTCTTCAATGATTAATCAATTATCAAATATATTGTTGCCATTGTCAAGGTTAGATACCTGGTTTTCACACACCAGCCAGCCACACCATGATGCTGCTCGTTGGGTTACCTCGTTGGTTTTGTCAGGGTTTGTTTTTACGTACATGTGAGCTATTTAACACAGATTGTTTGACTCCGCTGAGTAAACTGACTTCTGTATATATAATACATAAAAAATGTATAGAAATATACACCGATCAGCCATAACATTAGGGCAGCATGGGCACCCTGACCGGTCTGCGGCTACTCAGCTTCATGCGCAACAAACTGTGATGCACTGTGTGTTCTGACACCTTTCTATCAGAACCAGCATTAACTTTTTCAGCAGTTTGAGCTACCGTAGCTCTTCTATTGGATCGGACAACAGGGGCCAACCTTCGCTCTCCATGTGCATCAATGAGCCTTGGGTCTGACCCTGTCGCCGGTTCACCGGTTCACCTTCCTTGGACCACTTCTGGTAGGTCCTGACCACTGCAGACCGGGAACATCCCGCAAGAGCTGCAGTTCTGGAGATGCTCTGACCCAGTCGTCTAGCCAGCACTATTTGGCCCTTATCAAAGTCGCTTACATCCTTACGCTCGGCCATTTTTTCTGCTTCCAACACAAAGTTCAAAGTTCAAAATGTTCACTTGCTGTCTAATATATCCCACCCACAGCCAGGTGCCATTGTAACGAGATAATCAATGTTATTCACTTCACCTGTCAGTGGTCATAATGTTATGGCTGATCGGTATACATAAAAATGTATAGAAATATAAATGAAGTATATGAAACATTCATAGCGTTGTTTTTCTTGTTTCTAGGCTCCACTCATGTCTCCTCGCCTCCTTGCTTCACCATCATCATCATCCTCATCATCATCTCTCTGGCTGATGCTGTGTTTCCTGCTCAGTGTCGTCCTGCTGCTGTCCTCGGGGGTCCATGGCCAAGGTAGAGTACCACTAGTAGTCATCATTACTACTGACAGGAGACTATGTCCCATACACCGCTAGAGATGATGGTGTTGTGTAACGGTAGTTAGCCTTTGATGATGCAAAGATTAATCGATTAGTTGTCAACTATTAAATTAATTGCCAACTATTTTGATAATTGATTAAACGTAAACGTAAATCGTAAATGTGAATATTTTCTGGTGTCTTTACTCCTCTATGACTGTAAACTGAATATCTTTGAGTTGTGGACAAAACAAGACATTTGAGACGCTTCTCAGGTGAATAAACAGGCAGACAGGGGCGCTTTATTCTGTCGGTACAACTGTATTTTATTAAAATATATCTTCTTTATAGGCTACATATCTACAGACTATCAGACGCACGCAAAGTGCATTATTATCATATTGTCGGAGATGTGTCGGTGTTTTTGTTCCGCTGCTTTGCACCGACCTGACACCCGACTCCCCGTCCGTCCGTCTGCCCGCCTGTTCTCTCTCCTTCCCGGCTCTCTGGGAAATGTGCCCCGCTGTCGTCTGGCAAAAGTAGTGGTGCGGTACAATAACCTTTTATTTTGATGTTAATACAATGTACCAGAATTCACAAATCTGTAGGATATTAATACGGACCTTCCTGTAATATTATGTCACAACTGCTGCTGTATTAGCCGTGTGTTTATTACGTGTTTATTTGCATATAGAGCGGGAAAGTGAGATCCGATCACAAGTGGTCACAGGAGACGCATGTGGACGCATCTTAATACCAGGACTGAACAGGACCTAAGAGAGATTTAGGGTATGAATACAAGAATGGAGGCCCAATATGTAAAGACTATTACAGTTGATTAGATATTAACAAACTACTGAAACAATCACTCATACTGATATACTTTTCAACTATATTTTTTACTGCTGGTTTATAACAACAGTACATCACAGTTCAGTCTATATTTATTTCATGGTTACTTTTTACTACATTTCACAAAAGAAACAAGACTCAAAGGGCGTATTATTTCAGTGCTGAACTAAAGAATGAGGGCCACAACCAGCTGCTGTTGTCCCACATCAGGGAGCACAGAACAGCTCTTCTACTAGTCTGCATATCTGCCCGCCTGTGTGGAGGAGCTGTTGTTGTTAGTGGGTCTGTTAGACCTTGACCTCAGTCTCTCTAAATCCCCATCAGACCCTATCTGATCTTCTGCCAGGCACCCAAGAGGATGAGGACCCTCTAGCGGCCCCTGACCCCCCCTTCCCACACACACACATACATGGTATTCAGAACAGACTCTGTTGAGTGCTGAGGGTCATACGTCCGCAGAAACACTGAAGACAAAGTTCTGTGATTCATGCTGTTCATGTCGCCACTCGTCTGTCTTCTTGGCATCCGTTTTCCCCCTTCCCCCCTCATCTTCCTCGCCACATACTACATACTAAACCCTGACGACACACTGTAACTCTGTGCCGTTCCTCTGACATGACCTTTGACCCTCCAGTCCCCAACCAGCGTCCTGTTCCTGTTACTATACCAGACGGGAGGACAGGGCATGCTTTGATGGATGGAGGGGCAGCTGGAGAAAGGGATGGATGGAGGGTTGGAGGATGGAGACATGAAAGGCACTTCTTGTTGGGAAGTCCCTGCTGGAAATTATGTAGATGAAGTCGAAACAAGAGGCAGATTTTATTTTGGGGAAATGGAAGCGAGAGGGGTTTCCGTCATAGAGAACGAGAGTTTCACAGCTTGTTTCTTTGATCTTTGAAAAGCTCTCCTCTCTCTCTGGACCCAAATCAGGCGCTAGACAACATGCACACACACACACACACACACGCACACACGCACGCACGCACGCACGCACGCACGCACGCACGCACGCACGCACGCACGCACGCACGCACGCACACACACACACACACACACACACACATTATAAAACCTGCATTTTCTTTTTGTTTTCCTTCCCTTTGTCTCTTTGAATTTCAAGGTCGTCTTAAGCTGACGGTCCTGTCTGAGGACAGACTGCAGATGAAATGGAAGGAGGCTGACGGACCTGTTCAGGGCTACAAGGTCCGAGTGAAACCCATCTCAGGTGAGACCTTCCCGGCTGTGTTGAAGTTAATATTATTTAGCTTAAGCCCCTTAATTCCAATTAAGGGAAGTGTTAATGCTACTGTAGAGCCCTGACCTCAACCCCATCCAACACCTATGGGATGAACTATAAAGTCAAATGTTAGCCAGGCCCTATCAGCCAACTTCAGTGCACAACCTCTTGAATATTCTTGTGGCTGAATGGGAATGGTTGGACAAGAGTTTTTCTTTATTCGGTATGTACCGGGTCTGCACAGGTACGCAGAAGTATACTGAGACCGGTTGGAGGCTTTGAGGCTCTGCGTACCAGAGTCAGACGGTAGACTCAGAGTTTGGTGAGACCTGTTGCAGCAGTTTAGTCGATACTTTGCTGCTGTCACGATATAACGTACATACTGTATGTGTTGGCTGTTCATTTTCTGGAAAACATGGAGGGAATTTGTTCAAATTTGGCACAAACGTCCACTTGGATTCAAGGATGAACTGATTAGATTAGTTTAGATTAGTTTGGTGGTCAAAGGCTTAAGGTCAAGGTCACTATGACCTCACAAAACAGGTTTTTGGCCATAACTTAAGAATTCATACCAATTATGATAATTATTTTGGACAGACATGGATGTAAACTGACACTTGACTGGTTGGAGGCGGAATACAACCGCGAGGCCGTAATTCTAGTTAGAGATAACAGATAAGTTGTGTAAGTCATTGAAATACTAAATTCCACTTCTAGAAGTATATCATGAAATGGATTGGCCAATTCTAATCTGATCATAAACTATTTATATATCATCATATTCCCTTGATGTCCTTTTCTCTAGTTCCTCTCCTCTTCTCTTCTCTCCTCTCCTCTCCTCTCCTCTCCTCTCCTCTCCTCTCCTCTCCTCTCCTCTCCTCTCCTCTCCTCTCCTCTGTCAGCCTATCTCCCATTCCACACTGGGCAGCTAAGCCCAGGCACGTCTAAAAGAGACAGAGGGGGCTTATAGAAGAATTCAGTCCAACACAAGATTTGATGTGTAGGGTTTAAGCGGGGGGGGGTGTAGCAGAAGTTTGCAACACACAATTGCAATTTGGAGGACAGAAGAGGAAGCTGTGTATCGTTTGTATAGAAAAGAAAAAGATGTTGAGGACCAGATGGAGAAGAAAGAGGGATTACACAAAGTGAGTTCCCCTGCTAAGATTAGTTAATATAAATGCAATATAAAAATGGAAATACAGTTTGCATTTAAGGCTCATTTTACTTTGGGTTGACCTTCACTGTTCTTAACATTGATCAGAATTTCATTCAGTCTTATCAAACAAAGATCATGATATATTATCTATAACACTGTAAAAAATCAATGTTGCAGAGACTTAAAATGAGTACAACTCCAGTTAGAGATACAGCCTTTCTGCAGCATGACCCTTTATTTAGACTTTATTGTTCACTTATTTATTGCTTACCTGTCGACTTTTACAACTTTAATGGTTTGCAGAAGCGTATCTGACACAGACCCCCCCGGGCCAGTAGACTGTGGACTAGAGCCATCAGCACTTTATCACCTATCATGTCTGTCTGTCTTAAAATAAAATATTATGTTACATTAAAATTGCATTTACCTGAAGTTGACACAACATTTGAATATTAATTGTGACAAATTATATGAGAGCAAGACGACAACTAAAGCAAACATAAATACAATAGAACAAGTTAAAGAATAAAATGATGAAGTAATTGGAGGACTTGGAGCATGTTGTTAAGCACTCATGGGGACTAGAAGGGTTGCTGCCTTTCTCCACTGCTTTATTTCTCTTATCACTAATCTGCTTTATGCTGACTCTGTTGAAATCTCTAAATGTGCTGATGGTACAACTGTGGTTGGGCTAGAAATGAGATCAGAAGAATCAGCACACAGGAGGGAGGTGTCTGATCTTGTAAGATGGTGCAGCCTTCAGCTTAATATTGGATAAACGAAAGAGATAATCAGACATAGACTTCAGGAGAGGGAAATGAGGGAAACTGCCTCTTGAAATGGCTGGAAAACCAGGTGACAATATGAAAGAGTTTACGTGTCATCTGCACTATAATGTCTGATCATTCTAAATGGGAAAGCACAGCTTACAAAAGCACAAAGTTTGCTCATCAGACAATAAATTTTTTTTGGAAGTTTTAACAATTCAAAGCTTAAATAGAAGCATTGGTCCAGTTTTACACATCAGTTGACTGTGAGAAGTGTGCTAACTGTTTGGTTTGGTAGTCTGACTACTGCTCAACAAATGACAATGCCACTCTTTGGCATGGATGTATAAAGAGAACAGGATACAGCGTTGGAGGCTCCTGTTCATTCCTATCAGATTCGCTCAGTGGTGCTTGAAGCTAAAATTGGCTCAACTGCCGAGTGATAAAGTACCCGGATCATCCGGCGATCTTCCTCATCCATTGGGTCCATAGAGCAGGCGCAGTAGCGTTTCCTTTAACTCCTCCTCCCAGCCCTCGCTCCAACCTCGGTCTGGGTCTCATTCACATGAACAGAGGAAGGGAAATAACTCTGGATTCAGCTATTAGTGTATTTTACAACTTTTAGGACCTACTGATTTAAATAAGGACTATTCAAGTGTTAACACTGAGAAGTTTATTTACCTAAAAAGAAAATTATCCTCTGAGTTACAGACGTCTCTTTCCCAATGTAAGTCTATAGGAAAAAGTCTTTTTGGGCCCAACGGCATCATGTGACGGACATGGAAGTTGTAGTACCGCCGTTTGGCCACTATGTACAATTTGCTTCAAAGCCCGGCGCCCTTCCTGGGGGCTTGGTCTCTGGTCACTGTAGCTCCATATCATGCTACACTCTAAGCCCGCCCACTGGTCCAATTGGTGGATTTGATGTAAATCCTTCTTGAGACTGTACACCACTGAAATATTTACTGGGGAATACTCACAGTACAGAACCTCAAGACGCTCTAACGTCTGTTTCACTAGGACTTTAAGGGTTTTTAGTCTATCTTTAAAATTCATTGTATTCTTTGTACATTATGTTTCATGTATGTGATGGTTTTATTAGTGTAGATTGTTGTCTTGTCTGTTCTGCATTATGAGCTCATCAAAAAGTTGCTGTCAATGTTTGTAGTGATGGCAATAAACTCAGCACTAAAATACTCTCCTGCTTATTCTCAATACTTTTGCAGTAAAAAAGACCTTATGTGATGACCCTTATTTTCCCTTTAGACTTAATCCTATATAGTAGTCTTTTCACAACCAAAATGCTGGTCTCTTCCAGAGGTGCCACAGCCAGAGCTGATGCTGACCACCACACGGGGCCGGGCTACGGTGGCAGGACTGGACTCCGGTCAGGAATACGCCCTCCAAGTCCTCGTGCTCAATGGGACGACAGAGAAACTCCTGGCAAAGCGACGATTCACCAGTAAGAAACATAGCGAGGTGGATGGGAGAAGTCCGAGAGGACAGAGGCTGGGTGACCTTCAACAAATTAAAGAGGTCAAGGCCAGAGTGTCAAAAGATAATGTATCATCATCAAGATGAAGCATCGCAGGTGAACATGAACAAAAATCTAGTCTTACTGTAGACGATGATGGTCAATGAACTTTACTTAAACGTTGAACTGTCCGTTATGGATTTGCGGGTTACTTAAAATGTCTATTCACATCATTGTGACACATTACAGTGCTGGTAAATGATATGAATATAATGTTTTGTTTTGTTCTATGGATGAAAACTTACTTATTTTATTTTCCTGTAAAATACATAAACTAATGCAGTAAAAAGATAAGAAGATACTGTATAAATGATATAGTATTTTTTACTATATCATTTGGCATAATACTTAAATTAACAGTTGGGTTGTTAATTTACAGATCATGTCTGTAACCAAGTTTACATAAAATTTGAAAAAAATTTAAAACTACTGTAAACCTTTAGAGTAATTTTCCTTAGCAGTATGGTTTGTGCAGTGAGAGATAAAGACAGACAGAAACATGAAATATTGGATAGAAATGAGGTAGGTTGTTTGTGTGTGTCTGTGTATGCGAGCGAGCATCAACATGCATATCTATATAGGCCATCTTACATGATATAATGTAGGAATTTTGTTATCTGCATTTTAATTCTGATTAACTGGAAATCACAAAACAAGCTCCAGTTGTAAGTGTGGTTGAACAGGAACATGATGTGATGGACGACACACTGACCAGAGATAAAAAGATCTGCTGTGAGACAGCAAAGTCCTGTTATAGGAAGGGAAGGGGTGCATTTTTCACATTCTGAAGTGTCCCCACCCATCAGGCCAACACACACACACACACACACACAGTGAGTGGGTATAAATACTACTCTAGCTGGATTACAGGCTGAAAGTGGGTTATGTTTGAAGTTGCTGTGTATACTTACATGAGTTTAGTGTATTCCTGGGTTGTAAATCTACCCACCAACTCTTGCAAAGGTAACCTTACTAATATAATAACACAGTCAGTAAATTGTCTTCTACCCTCACTGTGAGACTGTGTGTTAGGACGAGCAGTTTACTGGTCATTTCTGAGGAGACAAAGAATGAGGTTCTGAGTGGGAATTGCCATCAAATCTATCTCTCTTACAGTCCCTCAGGTTATTTCAGACATCTACGGCCAGACGTTTGACATTTTATTGTTAGACTCTGATTGATGCTCACATTGGATAGTATGATATGTGGATGTAGCCTGTGGTTGCTTGCGAACCGTGCCGGTGATAGTAGGTTACTGTGTCGACTCGAGCGTGTCCGGGCAGGTTTGTAAAAACATGCGAACTTGGAAATTTGTAACACCGGCTGTCTCTCTGGAATGATGGCAGTCTGGGAATTCCTTCCTGATGCGTCGTATTTCCCATTTGCTTTAACCCCCTCTGGGCCCAGTATTTATTTCCTCCCAAACCTTACCTTGCTGTTGTTGTTGACCTTGTCTGTTAACTCCAGACAAGGATTTGGCAACAGGACCCGGTGAAGCAGTTAAAGCTGTAGTTGGTAACTTTGAGCAAATATGATGAGAAAGTTATTTTTATAAATCTGTCACTACATCCTGACAGAAGTTCATGAGACAGATAATCAGGTTCCTCTGTGTCCTCCTGTACTCATACCGGCGTTTGCAAGTTTCACAGCGCCAAAGGAAAACAACCAATCAGAGCTGAGGATTCTCTACAGCAGCTGTAAATCACTGCTCGCAAAACTCGTGAACTTCAAACTGTTAAACTAGGCACCGCTGATCAATCTGTCTCATGCACTGCTGTCAGGATATAGTGGCTGTAGACTCACTAGTAAATGTTTTATTTGACCCTGATTGAGGCCACTTTAATATGGTCTGTTATCAGTGAGAAATCTGAATTTTGTGCACTCACTTCAGGCATCCGTGTGTGATACTGGCGAGAACGAAGGTTACGATATTGTAACCCTAGTTCTAGAAGCTCAGGCGGAGCCCTCCACTGGACTTAATGGGTAATACTCTCCTCCAATCACACGCAAGCATTCACCTACTGGACTTTGCTTCAACAGAGCCGCCCAATCAGGACATGCCTACCTGAATACGGCCATCCCACACCCTTTTCAGTGAGTGGCCCAAGAGCTACAGGCCCCTCTCGGTAGAGGACTCCGCCTGTGCTTATAGAACTAGGGTTACAATATGGTAACCTTCGTTCAAACTCACCCAGGCTCCGCCCTCTACTGGACTCTATGGGTACAGAGGGTGGAGCCCGATGGATGCACGTTCTGATTGGCCGGCTACGTTTATGCGAAGTTCAGTGGGCGAATGCGTGCTTGTGAGTTAGCCTGTGTGAGTTAGAGCAGGTCATGTAATAGGTCTATGAGTTAGGTTACAGGTGCAGTGGAGAAAATAATCATTTAACTGTATCTATAAAACTTTCGCTGTTTGTTCAATCTTGCCACAGCTTCGGTGCAGGTCCTGGCCTGAACACAGCCCAGCTTAAACCTATTTAACCTTTAATAGATGTAGAGGGACTGGTTTGCTCTGCAGGGTAGTGATTATTAGATGGTAAAGGTGTTTCATATTTGCTCTATATTGGTATCTACAGTTGATTTTGAAATATTTTGATGTAGCTTCTTTTTATAGGATTTAACTGGAAGGTATCAGATTTGCTGCACAACAGGGCAGTAATGTTATCGACTATGTAACTCATATGTGATTCATATTCTCTTTTCCAGTGGAGGGTCTTCGGGAGGAGGAAATGATCCGCAGCGGTAGTCGAGAGCAGAAGAAGAAGATGTTGCCAGGCGGGTCAGGGTCAGGAGACCTGGACGATGTGACGGAGGCACTGATGGACCTGCCAACAGTTCTGTATCCGAACCCCACCACCACCACCATCGTCGCAGCTGCTGCTGCTACTACAGGTACTGTAGGCTAGTAGATAATAACATTACAGCCACAAGCAACACGATACAATGATACAACGAGGGCAGTGTCCACGAGAGCTCGGAGGTTGGGAGGACAGAGACCAATGATGCTAGAGGCGTTGTGTGTGATTTTGAGAAGTTTGTTCCTGGTGGTGACAGCAGTTATTTAAATATGGCACCTGAACCAAGAGGGAAAATAAAAATCTGTGAAGATGTGAACAAATAAGTCTAGTGGTCAGACAAGGCGAGTCTTTACAAAAGCTGAGACAGTGCCAGCAGACTGAAAGCAGAAGCTGGATCACGCCTGGACTTGAACCCATGTTTTTGTGTCTCAGTGACTACTGGAGACACCTATTTGTGAAGTTAGTCCAGTATTGAGGGAGAGCACCATAACTGGCAGCCGCTAAACAAGCTGCTCACTAAAAGTGCTTGTTTTTGCCACTGACAGGCTCAGATAGTTATTAGAAGTGTCTGATAACATTATGGAAAGGACCCTAGACCCTCAGACACTTAATTCAAGTTAAGGCCATTGTCAAAAATCGACCCAAGCACTTAGCATTTAGTGTAGAGACATGCTCAGGGCCAATGATTAGGATGTTTTGAGTTCAACCGCAGTTGAATCCAGTCGCTCACATCAGCTCCTGATTGTTGATTGTTCTTTGATATTGTCTTTTTCATATTTCCTTGTTAATAAATCCTATGGATTTGAGAGTTTTAAAGGTGTCTTCTGTGTTTGGTTTAGGTCAGTGTTAGAGTGTTGTTCGCCCTAATAGGGCTGCCCATGAGCGGGGAATAACAAAGCTTCCCGGACGAACCCACATTTGTATAGGATTTATTAACAAAGAAATATGAAAAAGACAATATCAAGTCGTAAACTGAGAGGCAGCAGAACCAGCAGTCCCCACACCAGAAGCCTCTCCCTTCTGCTGCTGGCACGGGAGCTTTAAAGCACTTCCTTCCCAACCTCGTTGAGCAAATGCAGCACACCTGGGCAGAGCTACTGGAGAGGGAAAAGGGACAGCAGCAAAGAAAACACATACAGCCGTAACAACGAGGTGCCCAGAGGCCTGTCCTACGAAGCGAGTTCAACATACCCAGGGTATCTTCTCATTATCTGGCTTAACTAACCCTGACAAACGAGATCCGGCTAAACGGTCCTACGAAGGTGGTTAACATCTCGGTAAATCAACCCAGGGTTTCTCAATCTGGTTATGAGCGCGTTCACATGAACGGGGCAGTGTTTACAGCATCTGACCAATCACAGACATGGACAAGTCTACTGACTTGCAGACAGACAGGCAGAGCGGCACATTTTACAAAGGAAGAGCGAACTTTAATAGACAAATACGAAGAAGTTAAACACTTAATCCAGGCTAAAAGGAACACAGTTGAAGCTGCCAAATGCAAGAAGAACAGCTGGCAAAAGAAAAAACTCCCGATGTGTGAATGCGTCAATCAACAGATTTATTCATTTAACGGAACACTCAAAAGTCAGATATAGTTGTCTAGATATAGATAGCTGTAAATTGTGTTATGGATGAATGGATTACACTTCATGACCATTAATAAGGATGTGGCATGTATGCCTATTTCAACCTTCTTTCAACTGCGTCCCCGTTTCTGACGGTGTGAAATGGACTCGAGACCAAGTAAAACAAATACATATAAAAACATAATTCAAAGCAGTAAGCACCCACAGCATACAGCCAGCTGTCCTTCCTGCATTTATCAGTTTAAACTGTTGTTTTTATTCTTGATTATGACTTAAACTTCTTCATATTTGTGTAATATTACCATACGATCCCCGCACCGAGCTCTGATTGGTCAGTAGGCGGTGCTTTTATATGAGTTGATCTCTTATCTTGAACATAACCTGCTCCGGAGCAGGTTAGCTGTTCAGCTAACCCTAAATCCTGCTTTGTAGTACAGGCCTCAGGTGTGCTGCATTTGCATCAAACCAGAAATACCCCACCCACTGTTTAGTCTGTTTGGCACATAAAACCCTACAACAGAAGTTGATCATCATGGCCTCTGTCATTATACCGCTATTTGAGCGAGAGGGGGGCGAGGCACGGAAACGTTACCAACACACACATACAAGCAAGCCAGTACACACATGTACAGTAAGTATAGTATACTGTATTTACACACGCCGACGCCAAAGAGCTTTGAGACGGATCCACACACAGTAATGACAGCCCGGCAACAGTAGGTGTAAAACAGGAAACAAACGCCGGAACAGGATGGAAGGTGGGTGTTTGTTAGCTTCATGTTGTATCCGTCCACTAAGAATCATAAAACTATCATGTCTAATTCTCACTTCTCCATTCCATCCAATTGAAGTCAGTTGGATCTCATGTCAACAGTAGATTTCCTGTCACATACAGCCTCAACTGGTCCCTAAACGATCTTTGCTTATCTTACTATAACCCCACCCATGTGCTCTCTCTCCTCCAGAGCCCCCAGCAACAGAAACCCCCTCTCAGCCCCCTGATGAGGCCCCAGAGAAAACCACCAAAGAGAAGAGGAAGAGGAAGAAAGAGCGGGATCGTTCTAAGGCGGAGAATAAGGAGGAGCAGGGGACGACACAGGGCAAAGCAGCCGAGGAGAAACCCCGGAAGACCACCTTCCCCACCCAACCGGTTACAGGTAATCTCTACTCCCCCCAGTGTTTGGTAGAAAACTCTGATCTACAATGAACCAAGACATGATGGAAACGATTAGGACAACTCCCTTCAAGCAGGTTGTCTTAAAGAACGTCTGTTCAGCATCATCTGATGAGGCTGGAGAGCAGTAAGTGTTGGTTTGACATGTGATGACAGTGTTTACAGGTGGGAGGGACAGGTAAAGAGATAATGACAGGCCATCTCGTTCAGCTGCAGGGCGCATGTGTCCTCTCTCTCTCTCCCTCGTAATCCAGAGGAACACATTCACATACATGGACACTCGCTCATGTTCATCCATGCACCATGTTGACACATGTGCACATAGTGTTAACACACCTACATTTAACACCTACACACACCTTTTGCCTGCATAGAGCCATCTGTTTCCTGATTTAAAAGCATGCTTTTACCCATGTACACACTAATATACAGATGGGTGACAAATAAAAGGAAACGAAAAAACACGATAAAGCGATTAAGTCCCTTTCACACATGCAGTATGTCCCTGAAAACATGTCCTGCTTGGGATCATGTGTGAATGAGAGCAGGGATCACTGATCAGGGAAATCTCCACCTCAAGACCTCGGAACATTTCAAGTTCCGGTACGCCCGTGTTATGAATGAAAGCCGTAACATTGCAGGGAAAAGCACGTAAAGGGTTTAAGATGCTTTAACGTGGAGCGAGCCAGCCAATCACAACACTCCGTGACTTGTTTATGGCTTGGCATTTACGCCAATGCTTTATCGGGTGATTTGACTTGTCTCGCAAGTAATAGTATTACGTATTTACAACATTACTGTCTGTGCAGAGTAACGTGTTACTGATTACACTACTTTTAAGTTACTTTCACCAAAATAATCTCAGAAATACGACTAGGCGTTTTAAAATGGAAGAGAGAGTAAAGTTGTTTTAGCGGCTAATCAAATCACAGAAGCTCCAGTTTATTGTAAATAGTGGTGGGCGTCTTTGTATAGCCTAATGGCTTGTGTCCATATGGTGCTGGGGAGCGCTTCATCCCCATTGCTGCACGTGGGTTTTGTTTCTATAACAACAATATCTTGACAGTATATCAGCACTCTAGCCACCGTTGTATGATAGACTAGCATCGCCCCTTTGCTTTTATTATCTATTTGGGCTACAATCTATTTGTTTAACATTGTTTTTTCACTATGAGCACCAACCGGAGGATGCATGGCCTCATACTTTTAATGGATGAGCTGGTCACCACTCAGTCTGACAGCCGTAGAGCGAGGAGGAGGATGATGTGGGTGCATGACACCATCTGTCGTCCATCATTGCATCGTCCAAGAGCTGCTGTTAGACGCACCCATTCATCCATTCACTTTGTATTAAAATCACCCGCTTATAGTGTGTTTTTTCTTTTTTACTTTTGTAACACGTTACCTCCCCCCAACGCTGCAAACTTGTTGAATATTAAATACATTACAAGAACTTAAAAACTGGACAGAAGTGTTCCTGTTCCTCCACCATGTTCCTGAAAATAATAAGAGACGTCGGCCCAATTCCAATCCGGTCCCTACACCCTCCCAGTCCGTGGTGGAGTGCACTCTGTTTGAAGTCGCACTCACAGCTGAAGGTGGAGGGTGAAAATACAGCGGGCACTTCAGGACAAACTTCCCTCTCTCCGGCAAGGAAATAAATATCAGAATCAGAAATACTTTATTGTTCCCCGGGCGGATATTGAGTTACATTTTTCTAGAATATAAATATAAATATATAAAAATAGAGAAATCATAAGAAAATATAAATAAGAAATATATCAAACAACAGTGCAAATAATAATACGGAAAAATAGGATCTATGCAAATAATATAAATGCATGAATTTATAAAAAAGCAAGAATAGTGTAAAATAAGAATATTAGTTTAAATGTTCTGTATAAATACATGCGGTGTTAATGCCGGAGTAAACCAGATTATTGCACAGCTGAATTATTGCACCAAATTATTGCACTGTTAAGTCAGTATAGCACAGTTGAAGTTATAATACATTATGGGGTTATAGCTCCTGAAAGGGGTAAAAATAATAAATATATGTTGTGTATATATACAATATACAACAATTTACAATCTAATGAACATGTCTACCGTTTTCTAGTCTAGACAAAGGTATATTTGATCCTAAATATAATCTATTTACTTTACGTTGTTGACGTCTGTATGACAATAAAATAAAATAAATTAAATGCCTATCAGTTTGAGCAGTTTACAGTAAATGTTTGTACCAGTAGTCACATAGAACTGACATTGGATCGTGTTCCATGACGAACACTAAACGGCGTTGCACGTTGTCAGTAAGGGCAGCTGGTTAAGTCAGCATCGATGCAGACTCGCTGTTGGAGGGTTTTATAACCCACTTCCACTCCCTAGTGATTGGTTTTGAATGGCACTTAATATGGCGGACCCTCCAAACGGAGTGGAAGTGGGTAGGGAGAGGGTGTAGGGGGGGGTTTGGAATTGGGCCTTCTTCAGTACCTACATCCGGCCTTGCCCCATCTTCTTCTTCTGCTGAGTTTTACAGTGGTTGGCATCATAAGTGTTGCATTGCCGCCATCTGCTGGACTGGACTGTCCCTTTCCCCAGCTATTCCAGTATTCGCATGACGTGTGGAAAGGCTCAAGACAGAAATGTTCCTGAATATAGTGCATGTGTGAATAGTGAAAGGTTATCCCAGTAATTTACTAGGAACTCTCTTTAGTAAAGTGTCTGTCCATCATGAGCCTCCAGAACAGCTTCAGTGCTCTTTAGCACAGATCAACAAGTCTCCAGAACTCTGATCATGCTTCCTTTTTGTTAAGGTATGTCTCCAAGGAAACCATTTGAGTGTGACAGCGATTCAGCGGCGGACATCATGCTGCTGGTGGACGGCTCTTGGAGCATCGGACGTACCAACTTCAGACGGGTCAGAGACTTCTTGGAGGGCCTGATGACGCCCTTCCACATCGGGCCGCACCACATTCAGATCGGTGAGGATCAGAGTGTCTCTCTTCCCTCCTGTGGGTTGTTTTCATGTCGACACAGTGCCACGCGGTGGACGATTGCTGTCCCAGTCATGGCTGTTTAAGGGCTATACCCTAATAATGACATGTATGATGTCTTGCATTTCAGCAATTACGCCACTAACATTTAAAATTAGCCACTCACAGTATAATGGATTTACCTTTCCCGATGGCCTGTCCCAGTGTCTTGTTAAATGTTGTGTTTTTGTCCCAGGTCTAACCCAGTACAGCGGAGACCCCCGCACAGAGTGGCAGCTCAACAACTTCACTACTAAAGACCAGCTGTTGGAGGCAGTCAGGAATTTCAGATATAAGGGAGGAAACACATTTACAGGTAAACACACATCACCTTTGATACCGTTATACTGTTCATGTGTTTGAGCCCTAACATCTGGCTATACACCGATCAGCCATAACATTATGACCACCTGCCTAATATTGAGTAGGTCCCCCTTTGGCCGCCAAAACAGCCCTGACCCGTTGAGGCATGGACTCCACTAGACCTCTGAAGGTCTGCTGTGGTATCTGGCACCAAGCCGTCAGCAGCAGATCCTTTAAGTCTTGTAAGTTGCGAGGTGGGGCCTCCATGGATCGGACTTGTTTGTCCAGCACATCCCACAGATGCTCGATTGGAGATCTGGAGAATTTAGAGGCCAAGTCAACACCTCAAACTCGTTGCAATCCACATGATGTAAAAGAAAACGCGATTCATCTGACCGGGCCACCTTCTTCCATCGCTCCATGGTCCAGTTCTGATGCTCACGTGACCATTGTAGGCGCTTTTGGCGGGGGACACGGGTCAGCACGGGCACCCTGACCGGTCTGCGGCTACGCAGCCCCATACGCAACAAACTGCGATGCACTGTGTGTTCTGACACCTTTCTATCGGAACCAGCATTAACTTTTTCAGCAATTTGAGCTACAGTAGCTCTTCTATTGGATCGGACAACACGGGCCAGCCTTCACTCCCCACGTGCATCAATGAGCCTCGGGTCTGACCCTGTCGCAAGTTCACCGGTTTTCCTTCCTTGGACCAGTTTTGGTAGGTCCTGACCGCTTCAGACCGGGAACATCCCACAAGAGCTGCAGTTTTGGAGATGCTCTGACCCGGTCGTCTAGCCAACACAATTTGGCTATTTGTCAAAGTCGCTCACATCCTTACGCTTGCCCATTTTTTCTGCTTCCAACACATCAACTTCAAGGACAAAATGTTCACTTGCTGTCTACTTTATCCCACCCACTGCCAGGTGCCATTGTAACAAGATAATCAATGTCATTCACTTCACCTCTCAGTGGTCATAATGTTATGGCTGATCAGTGTATCTGCACATGATCCATACAATAGGTACACAGTAGAGTACATGTACCGTATATCTGTCAGTGTGTAACCATCCGTCTCCCAGGCCAGGCGCTGCTCCACGTCATGGAGGAGAACATGAGGGACGAGGCAGGCGCCAGGTCGGGCACACCGTTTTTCCTGGTCTTGTTGACCGATGGCAAATCTCAGGATGACGCCATTGCTGCGGCAAACCGGCTGAAGAATGCTGGCGTGGAGATCATCGCTGTAGGTGAGGAGGTGTAGACACTTAATACATTTCTTAGCACCATGGGACTGTCAGCACTCTTGACTTATTCAGTTTATTCAGCTTACCAGAGTTTAACCAGTTACAGTCTGATGTGGTCACATGATTGCTATGTTACGGTCTCATAGGCGCTCAGAGGCATTTAGTTCTTTGGGTTGAACCATTTTACGACTTTGTATTATTCAGGTGTAAAGAATGCTGACGAGGCCGAGTTGAGACAGGTGGCGTCGGAGCCGGTGGATCTGAACGTCTACAACGTCAACGACTTCCCTCTGCTCAGCAAACTGGTGTCACGACTGGTCCACATCCTGTGTGGGAGGATAGTGGACCGTGGCATCTCTAAACGTAACCTGTCTATCTGTCTAGCTATCTGCCTTTCTGTCTGTTCTAGCAATTCATCAGACACATGTACTTGAATGCATGGCAGACATTGAGCTTTTCAAACAATGAATATCTTGTTGAGGTCTAATGTGCTGATTCCTTGTGTCTCCAGGCATGGAGCCTGGGCCCACAGCAGACCCAGCCCTCTCCTACCCCAGTCCTACTGACCTCCGCTTCTCTGAGCTGGGCTCCAGAGAAGTGAAGCTTCACTGGACCAATCCTGCTAAACCGGTCCAACAGTACCGAGTGGTCTACCACAGCGCCGAGGGTCAGAGTCCAGAGGAGGTCAGAACGCAACCTTATAGATATATTACCACATTAGGTTTGAGACATAAGTACAGTTATATAAGCAATGTAAGACCATCACCAGGGACGATTCCAGCAGCCTCCACATTGTGTTTTACATCCTCCTGCTTTGTCTCCAGGTGGTGTTGGCCGGCTCAGAGTCCACTGTGCTGCTGGAAGGCCTCTCCTCTCAGACTCTCTACCACGTGTCCATCTTCCCTGTGTATGAACACAGCGTCGGCCTGGCACTCAGAGGAACGGTCACCACATGTAAGAACGACCGCTTACTGCTAAATATTATATTAATCTAAGGAATCCATTTGTTTCTTCATCAGTTTGTCAGTGTGTCACATGTACTTGCAGAAACTTGAGATGATGCATCTCAGAGCTTTTTAAGGATAAGTCTGGTGATATTCCATTTTTGTTATTTTCAACAAAATCCCATGAAAAGAACAAAACCATCAATGAACTGATCCTACTAACTAAGTAACTAAGAGTCCCCAACAAATGCATCATTTCCTCTGAAAATGAAAGTATAATTCATGACCTGTTTTTAAAGATGTGCATCTTCAGTAGGAACACTTACAGACAGGATGGGATACACATAGTTGGTTTTGGTCTTTTCGTGGGATTTGTGGATGATAACAACAATATAAAATATAGCCAAACTCATCCTTTAACCTGTTTATCTTGTACAAATCCCAAACATTTGCCGATTACAAATCATTATATTATATAGTGCGTTTTGGCTCTTGGTCAGACTCCGTAACCAACATCACTCTGGGCTCTGTTGACTTAATGTCGGGCATTCATCATTATATTTCACATTTGAATTCTATCTCAAAACAGCATCACATTTTTATTTTCACTATAATACAATATTGTCTTTTAGTGTGTTTAGTTTTCCACTTTCTTTTGGCAGGGTTGTTACTATATTTTTAGAGGAATGTGTTTTAGATGATAGGTGATCAGGGGAGGTGAGTAAACATTAGAAAGCTTGTCTGTGACTCAGCTGGACACAGGTTCAGTCCTTGTAACAGTCTGTATTGTGCCTTTGAATAGATTTGTATTTATTGTTTAGCACAATATATTGATGAGAGCTTGACACTGAAGCCCTGCTTCCATCACGCCCTCACTCACTGCGACTAAGTCAAATATCACCAATATTAGTTTCCCCATAAAACTTCTCCAACACCAAGAGAAATAATGCATTTCACTCTGTTCTTAGCATTTCCAAAATTAGACCTAAGAAGGCCCAACAAGTACAGGTTAAAATAAGGAGGAATATTAGCTTATAATGGAGTGCAATCACTGCTGTTGGTGACTAAACTAGCAGCAAACTGAATCCACAAGGCATCCAAAGAGTCACCAGTAAATGACAGAATGTAGTCAACATGTTTCTGGCTTGTTTATAAAACCTTGTTTGTGTCTCTACTCTCCTCATCCTCTCCTCTGTCTCTTCCTGTCTCCCTCTCTCAGTGCCCCTGGCCATGCCGGCCCACCTGGAGGTGACTCCTTCCTCTTACAGCTCGCTGCGGGTGAGTTGGGATGCAGCGCCCGGTGCAACACAGTACATGATCCTTTACTCAGCCCTGAACCACGGAGAGCCTGATGACGCCAAGGAGGTGAGAACTGGACCTCTCTGTGTGTGTGTGTGTGTGTGGAGGAGAGTGAAAGGGGCACATATGGAGGTTTATACATAGATTACACAAATTGAATTTATAATTATAAGCCAATAAATACAAGCCAGTAATAAGATAAAGGGGCATCAGCAACACGTAAGCAGGTAGATGACAACATAATGCATGAGGCTCAGTAGAGCAGGCATGGTCTGCTCACATAATGATATATTTTCAGGACAATGTGTTAACTGTAATGTTATCAGCAACCGTACACCACTTTAGAGATAATATAGCCTCATGTTACCTGTCTCTGAATTACAGATATGATACAGATATCATATAACATATAAACAACTGAAACCAGGCAGCCCATAGCCTGGATATGTTATTGATCATCACATAGAGGTGAAAACAAGAACACACCTGTATTTATACATTTATGATGAATCATCAGTTCATATTAGATCATTAGTTAAATACTGTATGTACAAGGACAATCTGTTTGTCCAGTCTTTATCTGTTAAGGGTGACCACATCATAAAACACTTCAATAATCATGTGAAATGTAGATTAAAATGGGCTGTTAAACCATTAATGGCTCCTTACTTCTTTAATTCTGTTTCATGTAAGCGCAACTCTCCTATTACTCATTGTGATGTCATTTTACAGTAAGGATTGGTAGCAGACAATCCTAACATTAACACACTGATAACTCCATGTATGCATTTTGTTTGTGTATTTCTGCAGGAGAAATTCAGCGCAGAGCAGACAGTGGTGGAGCTGGCGGGGTTACTGCCGGCAACAGACTACTCTGTCACCGTCTATGCTCTGTACGACGAGGATCCCAGCGACCCCGTCACTGCCGTCGCCACCACATGTAAGTATGTTCTCTATTATCAACATCTCCAGCACAGGAACTTCTCAATGGAACTGATCAAATAAATCGCTTCAGTCCACTGAGGAATCACTTGTGTTTCATCACCTTCATCTTCCTCTTCCCTCCCTTATTATTTCACAGTCCCTCTCCCACCGCCGGCGAGTGTTCAGTTCCCGATGGTCACCCACAGTATGCTGAGGGTGAGCTGGGTGCCCGGAGCCGTGGACGTCCCCGGCCACAGGATCATCTACAGCACAAACCACGGCAGTGACGTCAAGCAGGTAACTTCCCCCCAAACTACAACCATTCTGTCTCCTAAACCATCCCCGCAACTGAGATTACATCTTTATCTTCAAAGACAAACATATAAACTACTAAATTATTTTAAGTGACTCTCATGTGGCGTGAATAATTACCGTCAGGCCTCAGTAGTCTATGATATCAGCCAGTCGGAGTGCAGCAAATCACAAACATCCATAATAATTAGCTAGATTTATTTTTCACGCATCTCTTTTCAAACTACTTTGTATAATAATAATAAATAGTAAAAGAGTAGAAATGTAAAAGGAAGCATGTGTTACAGAGAACTAAATAAAAATGCATTTTGGTTTCACTTTGAATAAATTAAATTACACAGACACAAATTTAAATTTAAAACTTACATGCATCTATAAGGACCTGCTCACAAAGTGTGTCCGGTTTACGATTATGAGAACTTAATTGTCCATTTGCCTTCGGTTTCACCATAAGACATGCAAACATACAGCATAACCATGCATTCACATTAAAACATGCCATAAAAACATACATACGACAATACATAGGCCTACATCAAATGCAAACAGGAGAAAGTGCAAAACACAAAAAAGAGACGACTCAGCAGTACACGTTCATGAAAAATACAACTCTCTATACACAAGTCTGCAATATACACAATATACACAATATACTAATGGTCAGGAAATGAAGCTACTGTGCAAAGAACTACAGCAAAGCGCGAGGAGCCCCGCCCTGTGTAATCATGGTCTTAGCCTCATTTATTACCTTAACAGCACTTGGAACAAAGGACTTTTTGTAGATATTTCTATTAGCCATCGGTCATCTATAACGTCTCCCTGAGGGTAAGAGTTCACATTCAGGGTGCAGCGGGTGAGAAGGGTCATTAATAATTTTATTTGCTCTAGTTTTACATTCAACTTTTCATAGTTTTAAGTTAGTTTTTTAATTATGAAGAGTCAAATGGATTAAAGCTTTTTAAAGCTGTATTTTTGAGAAGGAGGGGGACAGACGGAGAAACAAAGAGGACATGAGAGCAGTGAGACTCCATACAGTCCATGTGCAGACTGGAAAACCAAAAGCAGCTTAAAAACTGCTGTAGAGCTGCAGAGTTTGCCTCTCAGTGGGTTCAGTACTACTGGTGTGGAGATGAATGGAGACATTAGTATTCAAATCTTCATGGCTTAATAGAGATCTGTACTCATTGACGAAGATGGTGATTGCACATCAACACCTCGTCAAAGAAATAAAATAATTGAATGGATTCTGTCCTTTTGTTGTGTTTGCATGGAGCCTTTTTATTTCACTAATAATCTGAATAAGAGCTTTATTAGAATATAAATGCCTAATGTAAAAACTGTATGGTGGAAATGGCAGAAAAAGCTGTTGGTATGAAAATGAATGAACTGTGTGGCTGGTGTGATAATGTATTATTGCTACACAAGCAACTGCAAGCACAGACAAATGACTGGTGCCAAAAAAACAATGAAAATGTGATCATAAGATATCACATATGCTCTTGTTGATAGACTGAAATCCAGCGAGTCACAGCGTGTTCGCAATTGTTCAGTTCCTCCGTGAAGTATAAACATGTCCTTTGTACTTCACCACAGAAGTGTCTCCTTGACACACAGCTCTGACACTCTAGTGAATGTTCAGCATACAGGAGAGGACACGTGTTATATAGTATTCTTCTTTTCTGACAGTGACACCTATTATGAATCTGTTCTTTCATTCAGTGGGTATAAATATACTTTAACATTATTTAACCTCCACTCCTTACATTGTGAAAGTCAGAAGTGTTATTGTTCCTGAAGGATAACACATGAATGCAACTTGACTGAGCAACCAACCCGTTAAAAGCTGTTCACCTGAGAAGACCCACCACCAGTAAACCGACGCTAGTCCCAAGTGCTGGAACATCTTTTTTATATTTAATAATAAGACTTATTACGTTTGAAGGGACAAAATGCCACCCTGTTACTGCAGCCATAATCTCTATAAACAGATATCTGCATATGAGTGTAGAATCTGTAGCAACGGAACCAGATTTTGGTACCGGAAACGTTCTGGTTTCTGTTTGTAGTCTGAGTAGTATTGAACAATCACGTCTGAGCAGGCTTTGGTTGAATGCAGGTAAACAGTCCGTGAGGAGGGTAAATGAGGCGGAACGCATCGGCTGAAATACAATCTCTGAACCCATCGCTGTCGTCTGACGATGATTTAGCTTGTTATTGGTTTAAAATGAGCTTGTAAACTGGCTAATTGTGAAATAATTCAGTCATGCGCGTCGTCTCTCAACTCCAACTCCAGTCTCACGTCTCTAGTTGCTATTCGGACTGTAAACAGTGAGCAGTGCACAGAAGAGGAAGTCTTAGTTCAGAGATTGTTGCAGTCTCAGTCGGTGTCAGTCATTCATCATAATTAAATCTGTCTCCAGGTGGAGGTGACAGGACTGAACTCAGTGGTGGTGCAGAACCTCTCCTCTCTGTCTAGATATCTGGTTTCAGTCCAGTCTCACTACCCACAAGGCCTGTCTGCAGCACTCACCAGCAACGTCACCACACGTAAGACACACACACACACACACACACACACACACACAGTCGTTTGTGCTGGAAGGCATCATCTTATATCTGCTTTGTCTAGTGTAACAGCACAGCAGAGAGAAGAAGAAACACTGGATTAAATGTGAATGAAAAGAATCAGGTCAAAGTCTCTGTATTTCCTTCTCTGCTAGTGAAGGTGCCGTCTCCATCAGACCTCAGGGTGACTAACTTCTCAGACAGTGAC
The DNA here is from genome assembly GCF_043250625.1 of Sebastes fasciatus. Classification (NCBI taxonomy): domain Eukaryota; kingdom Metazoa; phylum Chordata; class Actinopteri; order Perciformes; family Sebastidae; genus Sebastes; species Sebastes fasciatus. Next base: position 10,272,167 of record NC_133802.1, on the reverse strand, counting down.
ATCACGGTGCGCTGGGAGGCTGCAGCCGATGATGTCGTCTCGTACCTCATCAAGTGGATCTCCCTCAGTGGAGGAGACCTGAGACAGGTGGGGGGTGGACTAAAGGATGGCTGGAGTGTATCATGTGTAATAATGATTAATATACTGTATGACCTGTCTGCTTGTTCTAGCTGAGGGTGAATGGTGAGAGTGAGGGGGCCATCCTGGAGGGGGTGGAGGACGATAAAGAATACCAGATCTCTTTGTCTGCTCTTTATGGAGATGGAGCTCAGAGTGAAGCTGTGGCCATACGCTATAGCACCTGTGAGTCTCACACACACACACACACACACACACACACACACACACACACACACACACTAATAGATAAAATACTATCAGCAGCACTGGAGAGTCATTTTTGTCACTCAGTATGAACTTGCTATGTTGGTGGGTCTCTTCCTGAAAGAGAATCCTCCAGTGAACAAGGGAAGATGAATTGTACACATCCAGGTTGTTTGGAGTTTATAGAAAGAGAACTGGGTAGCAGCATGCACTGTATGATCATTGATAAAAGAAAGAGCACCACCTACAGAACACTCTAAGAGAAAATCCTGGTACTGAGTACATTGTCCAGTCCTGTGTTGAATACTGCTGTATACTGCTTATATAAACTTCCACCTTGTCAGACCTTTGTTAAAGGGCAAGAAGTGTAAACGGTGGAGAGTTACAGTGGGTCCAGACTACGATAGAAATGGTCACATATTCATGCATGATGATCATGGTCATTGGTTCCCCCCGCCAGCACATGATGTGCGTGTACGTAGTGGCGTAGAACTTTATGAAACAATCCATTTAGCTGTTACAGACCGACCCACTGAGCCAATGACATTGATTAATACCAGTCATGTGCTGCTGCGACCGAGAAAGTTGGTAACACCAGTAGAAAGGTTAGTCTGGAGCCCTGCTCGCGGAGCCCTGCTCGGAGCCCTGCTCGACCTTGTTGTTTAATCCCTCCTGTGCTGCTTTGGCCTTGTGTTTGGGGTCATTGTCCTGCTGCTCCTCGCAGTATCTCCTTGTGTTTGGCACCATCCATTCTTCCTTCAATTCTAACAAGATGCCCATCAAGGGCTTGGTATCGTTTAAAAAAAGGACGATAACGGTACAAATACCAATACAATACCAGAACCCTTAAAGTGATACCATCAGAGTACTTCATTCAATACCCATCATGTGAATGGAAGCGTTCAGCTGCCTAAAATGTCACCACCACCGTATGTATTTTTATCAGACGGAAGGCGTGTAGTATAGCCATACTTTCCAATGTTCTGTACCAACGTTCTGGCTGTTCAACGTGCTGAGATGGACGCTGAACAGCCAACTCCATCAAATACACGGCGCTGGACTTCACCACACCACAGACTGTATGGGTTGTAGCTGCTGCAGTAGTGGGCCAATCACACGTCGCATTAGGTCGAAGAACGCCTGTGGTGATTGGCTGCGAGACTGGAGAAGTTTTGATACTACTTGGTACTGGGTTATTAGTACCGATACCCAGCCCTGGTGTGAGTCAGCTTCCATTTCCTCACTATAGACCTTTTCATTGCCAATCTGTTGCTAGGGCAACAGCTTTGGTCCAAGTTTACTTCCTGTCAGCTACTGCATTAACAACCACTGGAACAAGAAATATAAAGGGGCCCATTTAGTCAAAACAATTCTATAGATCCATATTATTTTGTGGCCTTTTCCTAATTTGTGCATTACCGAATCTCTAACTTCCGTCAAATGCTCTGTGGTCTTCATTTCCTTCAGATTCACAGTCTGACCAATGAATGACATTTAAACCTCAGGGGGGTATTTTAATGTTTCACGGGTGAAGGCCAACTCTCTCCTCATTAGGGCAATATTTGTCATCTCTCTCATCAATAAACGTTTCCTCGTAGTGAGTCTAAATGTCTCTGCTTGTTGTATGTTGTCCCTGCAGTGTCTGGTGGAGGCCCATCCAGCATATCGGTCTCTGAGGAGACGGCGGTCAGCTTGGTGGTCAGCTGGGTACCTCCCAACGCGCATGTCCTCCAGTACCGTGTGTCTTACACTGCACTGACTGCAGCTGAGTCCCAGGACAGCACTGTGAGTGGGCCGTAGTCGTCACCTCTTCATCCTGCCGGGCAGTAGATCATAAAGCTTCTCAGGGGTCAGGGGTCAGATTAGCTCTGTCGCTGTGTCAACACTTGGACAATTTTCTTTGAACGGTGGGTTTGTTGTCTACAGGTGTTGGTCCAAGGTGGTGAGAAGCGGGTGGTGCTGGAGTCATTACAGCCAGATACACGTTACAGCATCCTGGTCACCGCTGAGTACCGCAACAGAGAAGGAGGCAGCGGTTCAGCTCAGGGCAAAACCAGTGAGTCAAACTGAAAGAACACACACAGCTTTCTAAGCTTTTTAAAAACAGATTTAATGGTAACACACTGACAGGTTTATGTAGAAGAGTATCATATTTAAGGTAGGTAAAGGTAAATGAACATCTAAAAGTATCACTTGTTCTGTTTCCTTCAGACATCTATATATACATCATATGTGACAAATATAACAAAATACCTAGATTGCCTCAATACATATGTAGATATGTTTAGTCAACTAAAATACAAACAAAAAGTGTGTTCATATTTAATTATTAATATTGATTATGCTACAGTCCATATGATGAAAACGTGCCACCAACTTTTTTTAAGAGGGCTCCAGAAGTGTGACTCAGTCAGTCCAGGAGTAGAAGGCTGCATCACATGCAGAGGGCACACACTCTCCAACAAAGAAAAGATATTTAGGAAAACTGTATGATGATAACGTAGTAACAGAGATACAAGGTCTGTCCCAATCCCAACGTATACATCAACAACAACAAGTTGAAATCATCCAGTTTATAACACGTTGGATTCAGCATGAATCCATTAAAATGGTGAAAGGTGCATTAACAGTTCTACTGGGTCTGGGCTGTAAAAGAGTTTTGGCAACAATAAATCAGAAAACATAGAAATGACAAATTCATTTTTACGTGTGTTCATAAAACCAGAAACTATTAATAGATGATGTTTATCAAGTATTAGATAATCATGTACAAACATTGTTTTGGGCCTAGCCTCCACAGATAGTTAGCACTTAAATGGTTGTTCTCCACCAGGTCAGTTTGCAGGTGTTGAGGAGGACTACTGTTTTAAAGTTGTATGAAGATAATACAGCCTGAAGTGACCATAGAGGTTTCATAGATACCGGCCCCGACTGGTCTGTATCAGCCTTCTGTATCTACCTACCTCACTGTCTGTCTGTCCGTCTGTCCGTCTGTCTCTCCCTCCAGCCAGTCTGCGGGTCAGCAGTGTGAGTGTGGTCAGGTCAGACCACTCCAGTATCTGTGTGTCTTGGAGACCCGTGTCTGCTGTCGATGGATATCGTATCGTCATCCAGTCTGTCAAAGGTAACCTGTTGTGAAGTAACTGAGTGGTCACATGGACATGAGTAGATGATGCTTATCCTGGTTTTGATCATATTCAGGATATGATGTTCACATGCAACACATAGAAATCAGGTTATTCATATCCCTGTATGATAATCACTAGTATCCTGGTTACTGCAGTCTGTTTGTACAGGCCCTGGGCTTGAGGAAGGTGAGCTAATAACAATCTAGATTGTGCTCAATGGACTAATTCCATTAGTTCCTAAAGGGCAAAACCTTTGGCCCTACTTTAGTAGGGGTCAAGCAGTGAGCCACGCTCACTTTTGCCTTGTTTATCCTCTGCTCCGATCACCATCACCTGTCTGCTCGCTCGCTCGACCACACACACACACTACGTACTGAGCTATTCCTCAGAGCCCATTATAACACTGTCCTCCACTTTGACCTGAGTCAGCCTCTCACTGTCACTATACCACCGCACAGGAGGATGAACATATGCAGCCTCTTTCATTACCACAAGACAAAACTCTGTTTCCTCTAGAAGTGAGATTCACAATAACCGGGATAAAGTGTATACAGCATATTCAGCTTTCTTATGAACAGGATCAGGTAAATCAGGATATGGTGTTTACATGCTCAAACACATAAATGGGATACTTCAAAAACCTGATAATAAACAGGATACATGTGTCCACACAACATTGTATATTTTATACTGATACATGCTCTGCTTCATACTGTTCATACTGTATACTGTATATCTTAGTGTATTCATACACACTTTTGATACTGTTCATACTGCTCATACTAGTGTATTAGTACCCCTTTCTGTTTATCGTATTCTGTATATACTCTGGACAGCACTCTGCACTGCTTCTTGCACTTCTCGTTAGAGTACCTGTAGTCTGCAATGACAGTAGAGTTGAATCTAACTCACATAAAGCTGTCTCAGAAACCACACTAACCACTGTTCATCTACCCATTGGTGTGTACTGTACATGTCCTGTCTGTGTGTGCATTGTGTACAGACAAGCAGACAAAGGAAGAGACTGTGGATGAGTCCAGCAGCAGTCACTGTTTCACTGATCTGGAACCAGAGACTCTGTATCGCATCAGCGTGCACTCACTTCTGGGCTCAGCAGAGGGCGCCGCCGTCTCCATCCTCCATCCAACAGGTGTGACCTCATCTCTGTCACACAGACACAGTATGTTAGATGTTGAAGGCAGTTGGTTGGTAATCAGTTATTTCTAGGATTTTTCTCTACTGAATGTAATCAAATCAGTCAGTAGTTATAATATAGATTGATACAAACAGTACATGATCCTTGAACATTCTTGTTGTTTGTTAAATGTGTTGTGATTGGATTTACTTTCCTTTTACAGCCACAGCTCCGGCCAGAATCCCCATCCATCCCCGGATGTACCCGATCCACAACGAAGGTGACTCACCATCATATCACACATCTGTTCCTCCGTAGAGAAAAGTCTGATCAGCACTTTATTTATTTTAGATATCTCCGTTCAAACTGAGCAGACTTGTTAATACGGGGCCTTAGATGACTCCAGTGAGGACTACATCAGTTTCTATATTTCTTTCATCCTCACGACATTAACACAGTGAGAGAGTGAGTAACAATTGGTTATGGTGATGTGGGTGAAATTAATTTCATATAGTCATGAGGACTGGCGTCATGCTTCATTTGTCAGTTTAAATGAAATTTGCATGTTTTAAGACCCATTAAATGTAAATGAGACCATCAGAATACCTTCTTATTATTACAGTATGATCCCACTGAAAGATGATAAATAAGCAATAATACATTCCAGTCTTATGCATCAACAAGACAATCAGTTTCTCACTCCTTATTGCTTTCTCCCCAGCTACATATTGTTCTTTCCTCCATCATATCATCTTCCTTGAGACGTAATCTTAAATGGTAAATTAGTTTTAGAGTACCTGGAGCCCATAGGGAAAAAACTGATGTTATCTCTGCCTTGTTCATAACATTTCAACACGTCTCTGTTGTGTCCCAGTGTGCCCTGAAGTCACCATCAGAAACAGCATTGTTAAAGGTGAGAGCCTCACACGTAACTATCAAACTAAAAGGTTAATTTTGAAGGATTGAAACATCAGATTTAGAACAATAAGAGACTGTCCCCATGTTGTCTCATTTTATTTCTGTCCTGTGGTTGTGGTCTCAGGGTTTGACATGATGGAAGCGTTTGGACTGACGAAGACAGCTCACTCGTCCGTGAACGGCGTGGCAGCCGAGCCCTTTGTCTTCAACATCGTCCCCACCTACACTCTGTTCAGAGACGTCCAGCTGACACAGAGCACCAAGTGAGACCGTCTCTTTTACTCTCTGCTTCTTCTCTGGCTTCTGCTTGTGTTTATACACCAATAAGCATGAATGCAGCCTCACAGTAACAATACCGTCTCTGTGGTGTTTGTCCAGCTGTTTGTAGGTTTGTCATGCTTTGTGCATATAAAGTTAAATAAATATCCTTTATGGTTACATGACAACTTCCACATGTGGCCAGAGTAATCCAATCCCACTGAAGAGTTCATACTGTACACCAGATTCACCTGAGGAAGAATCTACAGAGGTTGCTTTAAAGAGAGGGAACGCCCTCACTCAGACATTTATAATGTGTTTATTACTGAAATAAGAGAATGGATGTAAAGGAGCAATAACACATCTCTAAATGAATTGTCTGTGAAAGGCTACCAGTACAGGCTCAGGCTGGATATGGGACTGATCATCGGTGTCGCTGAATAGGACAAATATTTGATACTCTGGATGCAGAATAAAAAAAGAAAATGAAAAGTAAGGCCTTTAGCTAATGAAGAAAAATTAGACTAGGTTGCAAAGAGTGTTTTTATGATGCATATTAAGGATTCTGTGTTAATGATCGACCAGCACTCGTACAGCAGTAGAGACTTCAGGTTGCTCTTGGAAGTCCTGCTCTTTGACCTTAAGACGTTTTCATATTAGGTATTATTGATTTGTACGGTGCCCCCCCCCCCCACCCCCCACCCCCCCCCACACACACACACACACACACACACTCTCTTGCTGCTCAGCTTTCACATTAGTAAAGTTGTTCTATACCCAAGTACACTTGCATCATCATCCACGTGTATTTGTTTATGTTGAGATCAGCTGTTCTAGTAGCGGAGCATCTTAAAACACTTCATTCAAACTTGACAGAAACAAAATAAAACTCACCAACACGGTCGTCGTTAGTCTTTCCAACAATCACCAACTCTGGTTTGGTCTAAATAAGCTCTTATTTCACAGAGTTTGATGTGAAAATATGCCAACTCCACACTCTGCCCCCCCACAGTGTTCACACTAATCAACGAACTGGACTTTGGGGTCAAGTGGACTCTGATCCAGGCCCACGTCCCTGATGTGAAGCCTCCTTAGACTTCCAGATGGGAGGGAGTCAATTATAGGCTCTTCTGGCTTTGTTAATCCTGGCTTTGATGCTTTTCTTGGCTCCATCACTGTTGATAATGCTCCTAATATCGGTGAAGCACCGCTCCATCAACCATAACTGGACGTGTTGATGGTGCATGTGCACACATGACCTGGGTTTCCTTGATGTCTGTTGGGCATACATCCTCCTGAGTCTGTCTGACTCTTGGATTTAAGAAGAGCCAGGTCCTCTAGGTGGGAGAAGAGGGTCCACTGTGTTCCCTGAGAACAGCCAGATGTTGTTTGACACAGGATCCAGTCAAAGAGGATCAGAGACACGGCCTCACACCAGACCTCAGATCAGCTGACCGCATATTAAACAGCACACAAGTGCAATTTTTCTGACAAGATCTTCCAGCACACTCTGCCTCTCTCTGCCATTGTGCAGCAGCATGTTTACTGTATTTTTAAAAGAAAGAGAAACCTTATACGTCCCTCTCCCCTTCCAGGTTCATCCACCCTGCAGGTTTCTCTCCAGAACACACCATCAGCATCTCCTTCCGCGTGCTGCAGGAGACGCCTCGGGAGCCCTTCGCCCTCTGGCAGCTCACTGACAACGACTTCCAGCCCCAGATGGGAGTGGTGCTCGACCGTGAGTTACATCTCATAATCCCTTTAGTCTCCCGTTCTGACATCGATACTGGACCAGCTCTCATGACGAGTTCTGACCACTCTGAAGTCACATCTGAACATTTCTTAGAGACCTGCCTGAGTATGGTTCATGGTTTTATTTAGAGCTGAGAGATTAATCGATCAATCAATTAGTAATCAATAGAAAAAGACTCAGAGATTATTTTGATATTTATGGTTTACAGTGTTTTTCAAGCAACATTACCAGCCGTTGCCTATGATTCAAGCTCTTAGTCTGATGTACTGATAAGATTAATATCTTTTGGACTGTTGGTCAGACAAAACAAGGGATTTGGAGATCTTGGGCATTAGGAAATTTGGGTGAGCAATTGTAATTGCAACCGTAATTCTCAACTTTTATGGACCAAACAATGAGTTGAGAAAATAATCAACACTTTAATCAATAATGAAAGTAATCATTAGTTAAATCTAGTTTAATTTAAAGTAAATGTAACCTCAGATTTAGAAGAAACATAGCAAGTCATCTGTGAGCTTTTACAATGAAGTTTCAGTATCGTACAACAAGTTCGATCATTTCACTGTGATGAAACATGAAATGAGTTAATATGCATTTTAAACAGCCAAAAGAATAGATGAAAATTAATTAATCAATTAATTAATTATTTAGAGTTAGAAGTTGATCGCTGAGCATCTTCCCCCACAGCTACCACCAAGCATCTGGTGTACTTCAGTCTGGACTACAGGGGAGAAGTGCAGGAGCTGACCTTTGACCAGCGGGAGGTCCACAGACTGTTCTATGGCAGTTTTCACAAGGTGACATCATAAACACATTCACTTTCATTTAGCAAAACAAGAAACATTGATGTCATGTTTTCAGGTTGAATGTCATTATTTCCATCGAGCTACGTTACGTCTCCAATAAAACAGAAATTTCATGTCATGTCAATGACATGTAATAAAAGGAAAGAGGTGGTTTGAAATAGAATCCACATACAGTGGATGATCTCGGGTCTGTGTCTGACTTGTGTTCCCTCTGGGAGAATCAGGTGGTAAAGAAGGCAAAGAATATTATCAGCCAACCTCTTCCTGTTCTGTCTCCTGAGTTCTCATTGATGCCGCCAGGCCGCCGTTATCAGGCACCTCTGAGGAGAACCACAGTAACCGTTACTCCAAATCTTTTATTCCTTCTGCTATCAGGTTATTAAACTCAGACGGGAGTCATTTCACGTGAGATTTTTTACGACAGTTCCCTTACATGACAAATCACGAAACAATGACTATTTATTATCTATTCGTTTTTTCTTTTTATCTATTTTATTGCTATATTTATTATATTTTATTAACTTATCTCCTGTCCTTTACCGACCTCTGTTTGTCAGTTTTACTGATCTGTGCTTGACATAACATTTTGGATGTTGTCTGTGTGTTTGTGATGAGGTAAGCTGGACATGAATTGCCCTTCTTGGGATCAATAAAGTTGTCTTAATCTGAATCTGAATCTGAAAAAAAGGTCTTGGGGCCTAGTAAATCTGACTACCTGGTCTAATATGAATATATGTGATTGGCAGATTCACCTGTCTGTCAGCCAGGTGGGCGTGTCCCTGTCTGTGGACTGCCAGCGTGTGGGCGAGAGGCCTGCCCGCCCTCTGGGCAACCTACCGACCGACGGCTTTGAGATGCTGGGCAAACTGGTGAAGACCAGAGGGCCCAATAGTGGATCAGCACCGGTACTCTTTATTCTGTTTATCTGATTTTAATCAATCTGTCCTGTCGATAAATGACACACTCTGAAGATATATTATAAAACCCTGGCTGTTTGCCGTGTTCTTCATTGTGTCCAGTTCCAGCTGCAGTCCTTTGAGATCGTCTGTAACACCACGTGGGCTCTAGAGGACACATGCTGTGACCTGCCTGGACAGGTCAGTCTATGTTACCATTTATATCTACATTTAATCAGCTCTGTCTGGGTATAGGCATGTGTTGAGCTGAACCAACGTGTATTTATTTAATGTTTATTTGTACAGGGACAAGTCTCTAGCATAAACCACACACAAGATTTACTGCACACACCACAGCATCTCTAGGTGGACTTTTAATGTACATTAAACACAACAACAAATACACAAGAGATCATACAAAACACAAACTCGACAAATTAATACGTACAAAACTCGACAAGAAACTACAGACAGAACAATACAAACTATGATATAATAAAACACCATAAAACAAGAAGCAGCAGATCATTCATGACTTCACGATTGATCCCCAAATGATCCCAGTCAGGATCCAGTTTAAAATGATCCCAGTCAGGATCCAGTTTAAATGATCCCAGTCAGGATCCAGTTTGAGTTTAAAATGATGAGGATTTGGGTGAGGAGACCTTCCGTCTCCTGTTGGATGCTCCATGTGTTACTGAGCCTGAAGCTCTGAGTGGAACCACAAAGGGAGCCTGGTTATGTAGGCATTTATAGATGAGTTTAAGATTTAATTCATTTAATAAAATGATCAAAACTTAACGTATTTAATATCTTAAGAACACAGCAACGGTGTGATCTTATCGGCTTCCTGTGCTGGACTGTAATCATCATAAGAGGCTTGGTTACTGTAGATGCCGCTTGTGATCAAGAGGTTACACAATAACTTAGATGTGAAAAGATCATAGAGAGCATGAAATGGTAGGCAACGTTCAACGTCTGTTATTGCTTTATAACAGACCGTTGCTGTGGATGCAGTTTTGATGTCGGTCTCTGGTGAAACATTTCTGTGTCAAATTATTGAATTTTTTAAGTAAGTAGCTGTGTAATAAGCAGAATAATGTACAGAGAGCCGGTCATTGTTGTGAAATAAACCCCTTCAGGATGATGCAAGACCCCGACGCCAAGAGGCGTCTTGCTCGCTGTTCATTATCCCTTACATAGTAAATGTACTTGTGGCTTCAAGAGCTGTCTTAATGTCTTTATTGCGTGTGTGTGTGCGTGCGTGTGTGTGTGTGTGTGTGTGTGTGTGTGTGTGTGTGTGTGTGTGTGTGTGTGTGTGTGTGTGTGTGTGTGTGTGTGTGTGTGTGTGTGTGTGTGTGTGTGTGTGTGTGTGTTTGTGTGTGTGTGTGTGTCTGTCAGAGAGATGAGGAGAGCTGTCCTGCCCCAGCCTACACCTGTACCTGTTCCTCTGACGTCCCCGGAGCTTCTGGTTCCTCTGGACCAACCGTATGTCACCACAAGAGCTCAGTTAGACCCAGAATATTAATGTTTGATAACACAAGGACTTTAATTCTTTTTCTTTTTCTCCAGGGAAAGCCAGGTCCTCGTGGTGAGAAAGGCGAGAAGGGAGAGCAAGGTGTCAAGGTGAGATGAAAATATTTCTTAGATTCAGAAAACTAGAGCATAGCATGGTATTTATTGGTCAGGGCTCTTTCTTCCTTAAATTTAAATTGTTTTGGTTAGAGGCATGCCTCCATATTGATGTCTTCAAGTCAGTTCTTCTGTGTTTTAGGGGGAGGTGGGTCCTCCAGGAAAGTCTGGATTAGAGGGAGGTCTTGGACCCCTGGGCAGCACAGGACCCCGAGGCATGGCGATGCAGGGTAAAGTGGTGGGTACCCTTCTTTGCTTTAAATACGTACTTGTGTATTGCGGTATTAAACATGGTACATATCTTACTAAAGACTTATGAATCTAGTACGTTGTATAAAATGTACTTGTTTTGTGTTTTCATATTTTCCCTTTTAGGGTCCGCCAGGTGCGAGAGGGGAGAAGGGAGATCCTGGGCGACCAGGAGGCCAAGTGAGTCAGACCTGAAATACAGAAACACTTTTAATCTTATTCCCTGGGTTGTTGTCTATGAAACCATTCATCTGCCTCTCATCTACAGGGTTTACCAGGACCTCTAGGTCCAATAGGAGAAGAGGGGGTTCCAGGCCCTCAGGTGAGCTGCTTGATCTCAGAACAGTAAATGACATCAGTTCTTCATACAGCTGAGCTGAAGCAGAGAGCCTCTCTCCTTCTCATCTCTCTGCACTGTGGTTCACAGGGCATCAGGGGGCTGGAAGGGAACATCGGTGGACCCGGTCTCACTGGACCCAGGGTAAGACCGGATTTAATTTCAGAGCCACTATGTGTAGAATTTGAGCATTGCCGACTTTGGTGCCACCGTGACCGACATTTTGGTCCAAAAACTAATATGTTAATGGCCATGACATCTGCTGTGGATATGTGTTGTCCTCAGAGGATGAAATGTTTCTGGTGACCTTTTGTCTTGTGTCACCATCGGGGCACAATTTACTCCAAGACACACAAAATAATATTAAAATCTGATGGGCACATGGACACATTACATTTACTGAGAATGAACCCAGTCTATTGTGGACACATATTAAACGTTCCTCTAGCACCCCCATCAGGCCAAACCCGGCATTACTGGACCGAGTGTGTGTTCCCAAGATTTACAGATTTGGTCTGTAATAAACACGTTTGAAGCAATGTTACTGTAGTTCCACACAACAATGAGCTTTACAGTTAGCACAACTGCTGGTGAGGCTTCTAAGAATGGAGGATATGTCGTTCATCCCTTTAGTATTGTCTGCTGTAATGACCTACTGGTGGTTCTGACCTGTGAAGTGTGTATTCTGACCCCAGTTGTAATAGTGTTAATATCTCTGTCAACCTGCAGTGTCTCCATGTACCTGTACTGTGTGCATCACCACTGGATTCGTTATTTCCTCCCTGACTCACCCCAACACCACCATACCGTTACGTCAACCAAACAACTGAGTATTTAGTTCCTGCTGGAGAGGCTGTCTAAATGTTGTTCAAATGTTCCTGCCACAACATGTCCACACAGGCGATATGGGATACTATGCAAACTATCGTAGGAAAACATGAAAGTTATTTTAACGTGAGGTGACTGTGAGAAATGTAGTGTTAACACAACAGGCCTAGGTCAGCGTCCTGTGGAGACCGGGGTGCTCAGTGGTGGTCCTGGATATTTAGGTGACAAAGGGGAATTATTATGTGCTTATTAGAGCCGATCAGGTCACACATGCTTTATATGTCAGTATGAAACCTCAGAGTGGTCCAAACCTAAAGGGGACTGTCAGTTTAATACAGGAATGGACAACTCCTCCTTCCTTTGTTCGTCTGCTGTTCTACATCCATCCATTTATTTGTATTTTACAGGGTTTCCAAGGAATGCCAGGACACCCAGGGCCTTTAGGGGACAGGGGCTTCTCAGGACCGGTGGGACCTACGGTAAGACCAGAGAGAGACTGATAGTGTCATTAACCATGTATGTCTTCACATGTGGTTATGTTTTATCCACAGTGACCAGGGGTCATATTACCAGACACATCTAGTTCTTGGGAACTTCAACGAAAAGCTTTACACACACACTGAACACAAAATGTGATGCCTTGCTGAATATTGACAAGGATAACCACGTGTAAAAGATAAATGAGAGAACTGATGGCAGCACATGGAGGGGTGAGCTGAAGGAGTCGGGCTGACACAGGAGAGAGAGGGAGAGAATCTGGGTCAGTGTGAGGCGGCCTGGTTTGGTGAAGACGTTTCTACTCCAGTTCTTCAGTTCAGGGGGGAAAGTCATCCATGCAGGCTGCCAGAGCAGCATAAAAGGGAAGAAGAGATGACGAAGGTCTACGTTGAAGGGGCGGCGACCAGGGAGTCATGTTAGACCTCTTTTAACAGATGTTTCCATACTCAAATTTGGACATATCATGTGAGTCGTGCCAGATATATATTTAAGAGTGAACTGTTATTATTTATGCTATTACTGTAAATGACATCAAACATGTCTAGCACGCACCTGCAGAGCTACAAATATGAATCTAGATGAATCTTTAACTCACGTTTCTGCCTGGACACGATGAAGATCTGACGTTCTCCATGTATTCCATGTGTAATAGTGTACAATTTTATTTGTCATCTCCATCCATACCATAACCCCTCTGCAGTTAAACTCCACCATTCTGCCATAACATGGAATTTAAAATGCATGTTGTATGTTTTTATATCTGAAATTATTTTTTAAAGTTTAATTCAGTTTGATTTGACTGTTTTATGTGCAAAGATAATTGCTGACAATCTAGGAACAAAATAGTTTCCTCTTTAACCTTCATATTGTAACATAAACATGATTCTGGTTATGGTCCAAAAAATAAATTTGAATTTTTAAAATAACACTGTACATCACTACACATTGTAACCTGAACAATCTCTATCACATCATGTTGCTCATCACGGTGCTTTTAATTGATTTACATGGAAGTCTGTGAACTGAAACTGTAGAATAATTAAACAAAATGACAAGTCTGATGTGCACGTGAGCAGAGAGGTTCTGTGGTTATGTTACAGCAGTCTGCTGCTGGTTGTACTAAATGTAACCAGCTGATCTGCCGTGCCTCACCGTAGCTTGACTCCAGTTAGAGACACCAGGTGGAACAGATAGCTGCTGCCTTCATGTGGCTGTGAAGAGTGAAGGACAGGCCTTCAGTATAGTACTGCTAACTGCTCTGGAGAATCACTCATTCATCTTCATGCAGTCTGGCTGGCATTAATGCCAGAATGAAAGGTGGGAAGATGAACCAAACATGACTGAAGGAGGTCATGTGATGTTAGAGAGGTTTTCTACAGGTCACCAAATAAAGCAACCAAAATATAACGGAACAAAAGTGCACTGAGCTCTCCACCTGCTCTGAGCAGGCGGCCTGCAGACTGCTCGGCACTCATGCCTGGCACCAGGACTGCCGTATGTTGCAGGATCTTCCATGACCATCTTCTGTGCCTCTCCTCCCACTGGGGCACACTGCAGGTCACCATGGATACCAGACCGGTGCAGTTGAGGAAAAAAAACCTCAGTGCACCCTCCAGGAAAATAACAGTTTGCTGGTTCAACACCGTGTTCCACACCGAGTGTTGACACCAGAATAGGCCCGTTGGAGACTCTGGTACTTGGTTTTATGGCAGAGGCCTGGAACCAAGGAGTGCTTTTAAAGCTAGGCTCTTGATGGAAAAAGGATCACATTGTGTGTTATCAGATGTTGTCCTCTTTCACACACACACCAGCGTCCTATGGGTCACTCTGTTATTAATCTTAATACTGGTGTATCTGTTGCTTCACAGGGTCTGCCAGGAGGTAAAGGGGAGCGAGGAGAGAAGGTAGGTTATATATATAATACTGACATCATTCTAAAAGAGGTCTTCTCGTTGAAGTGGGTCACATTTGGCCACTGCTTATTACTGTATGTATAAAAGTGAAATTTCATAATAATACCTTGGTTCTGGTTGGTGAATGTGCTGATGTTTAACAGGGGGAACCTCAGTCTATGGCCATGATCTACCAACTGGTCACACAGGCCTGTGAGCAACTAGTGCATAGTGAGTACTGCATATTATATACAGTATATATATACTGTATATATAATTAACTCACTCATCAGATGCAAACATCTTCTCCTGCTCGTACTTTATCCGGAGTCGTGTGTGTTTTTCAGAGGAGGTGTTGAAGCTTGACATGTTCATTAACGAGATAAGTCGTAAGCCAGCTCCTATCGAGGAGCCGGTGGGGCCCCCCGGGGAACCTGGTATACCAGGGCCCAAGGGCCCCCCAGGCTCCAGGGGCACCCAGGGGCGTGTCGGCTCGAGGGGGAGACTTGGCAGGGGTGGATATCCAGGAGAACAGGGTGAGACTCCGTCACACCGGATAGCTGATGTTTGTTTGTTGAAATGAAAATAATTCAACCAAATTCTCTCGTTTGTCAAGCAAACAGAAGTCTGAGCATTTATTAATGATGAATTTGCCACCTTTGTCTGATTTTTAGGGTCCATTGTGATATTATTATTATGATAAGCGTTTGACTCTCTTCCTTCTCTACAGGAAGACGAGGTCTGCCAGGGGGGAAAGGTGATGGAGGGACCAACGTCGAGGGGCCCACAGGGGTAAAAGGATTTGCAGGTACCTCTCTATGAGTCATGTATTTCATATATAATATTTAAAATAGTTCACAGCCCTGTACTGATGTGTGGTTATGATGCATGTGCATTGTGTGTTATGTGCGTCTGCAGGTCCTCTAGGTGAGTCCAAGCTGGGAAGTCCAGGTGACAAAGGAGATGACGGTAAGCCAGGTCCCCCAGGGATCAGCGGATCTCCTGGACAGCCAGGCGAGATTGGACCACCGGGAGTGTGTGACAGCAGTGGAGGCTGCCACAGAGCGCCCCAGCAAACAGGTTAGCTACCAGGAAAGAGACACACAGCCTGGTAATGTTAAGATATGATGATGATGATGATGATGATGATGATGATGATGATGATGATGATGATGATGATGATGATGATGATGATGATGATGATCCAGGTCTACCGGAGGCAAATCACACTGAGTCCCAGATTAATGAAGTCTTCTACGAAGAAACTGGAATGCATTATAGTTCTGTAACAGTAAAGAATTTCACAAATCTTGTTATATCTCTATAAGGGTAAATTACTCAACATCTACCTGAGGCGTCCTTTTTCTATAACAAACCATTTAACATTACATTTACTAACTCATTTTTCTACCTTACAGGCAGCCAATAGATTTATTTTTACCACTTTGGGGCAAAGCAACAAGCTGTAAATGCAACATTGACCTTATAAACTGTGTTATAAAGTTGAACATGTTAGCAAACCGTCGCTTAGTTACAAATCCATCAGACACAGGGCAACATTAGCATTCACTGGCGTAATGTTTGTGTCCACTATTGACTCTGTTTTTGGTTCTGTCTGGCTCTTTAGCTGCTAAATGCTCCAGTGTGACAGTGGCCTTACGTGTTGACTCTTTTTGTGTGTGCTCTCTTCCCCCAGATGACCCGTATTATGGCTACCAGCCTTGAATGGATTTTAACAAGCAGGCAGCAACGGTTAGGTGACTGCCGTCTGTTTGAAAGGACTGTGGTTCCTTTGGAGCTGAATGCCAGACTGGGAGTGGAGCTAAAAAAAGCACCACTGAAGAGGTTTGGTGTGTTGAACTTGCCACTGACTGATGAAGAATCTTCACAAGCTTCATCATGTGTGAGAAAAGGAAACAATACAGGAAGGACGTCTCTCGGTCCTCTGGTTACGATGTTCTCTGACATTAAAAACGTGTCTGAGAAATGAACTCTGGATGAGTAAGTAGGAAGCTTTCTGATATAGAGTAGATGAACAGATAGCATCATAAAGGATCATTGGGATCAGTCAAGTGCTGTTTTATACACCATATTCGCACTGAAACCTTCTATTATTATGTTTATGTATTCATGCACTGTATCAATGGCAGGTAGTTTAGCCGTCTGTGTTACATTTCTACATATTTCATTAGCCATTCTAACCTTAACTGCCTCAAGGATAATGAAAATGCATAATCCATGGTGTAAAAGCTTCTTTTTGTTCCATGGTATAAATGATACTGTGAGAATGTCTGTTGTCATGTGTATGATAATTTGTATATTGTTTATTATATTTACTGAACACAGTTATTCATGTATGATATTTTATACTGCAACTATTCATATTGAAAATTCATGTTTACATTTTCTGGTTTCAACGGGGTTTGGGTGATAATTACATGATGTGAGAGAGTGAGTGAGAGAGTGAGAGAGAGAGAGTGAGAGAGTGAGTGAGAGAGTGAGAGAGAGAGAGTGAGAGAGTGAGTGAGAGAGTGAGAGAGAGAGAGACAGAGAGAGAGTGAGTGAGTGATGTTTTTATCTTGTTAATAAAATTCCATTAATATGTGTCTGATGAAGTGTTTCTTCCAAAATGCCTTGACCACACTGAGGGACAAGATAGTTCAGTGTAGTATTCCTGCAGGAGGACTATGACAGCAAGCTTGTCTTCTGCTAAAATGTCCAAGAGCTGCTGCTCTGAGACTAACTGTCCTCCAGCCTCCCTCTGCTGGAGAGAGTAAACACATAATGTAATATAGTCCTTTGTCGGAACATCAGTGAAGACAGAATTGTTTCCAGTGGTGTCTATTTTGAAGAGCACAATGGAAGTTCCAACGTTTCCAACCGGAAGCCAGCGGCTTCGTCAAGTTTCCGGTTTTGTCAGAAATGTTAATTTATTTTTCAAAATAAAGGAAACCTTGTTTATCCATAAACTATGCTATGTGTATGTACTCCATGGTGTTTCAGTACAGATGATGTAAACAGACTGAATATGGCTATTTGAAAAAAAATTTAATCAAAGGTCCCATATTGTAAAAAGTGAGATTTTCATGTCTTTTATATCATAAAGCACGTTTAAGTGCTATATAATACTATCATAACTATCAAAACGCTCAATATACGGAGAAATACACACAGCCGTATTCAGATATTGTGCGTTTGAAACAAGCCGTTAGGATTTCTGTCCATTTGTGATGTCACAAATACACAATATTCAGACCATTACACGGTTTTAAATATAAACATTCTAAATGTGTCCCAGTTTATTTCCTGTTGCAGTGTATGTAAATAACATCAGCTGACAGGAAGTAAACATGGACCCAAACTGTTGCCTAGCAACGCAATTCCGTTGAAATGCGCTAAAACGGAGCGCTTCAGACAGAGGGTGAATACAGGCATATTCAGGCCGACAGTATGAGGAAAATAAAGTGTTTTTTTTAACATTACAGCATGTAAACATGTTCTAGTAGAAACACAAAATACAAGTATGAAACTGAAAATGAGCACGATATGGGTCCTTTAAGTGAAACATCCACTGTATTTGCATTACAGAATAGTTACACCAATTTATTTTGAAAATACTAAACAGGATGTTGTGGTGCTCTTGTTCTACCTTCACGCAGTGTGTGTGTTAGTTCGGGTTGACGTCGCCATGGCAAGCCGAAAAACTTCGCCCCCTAACCGGGATAGTGAGGACAAATACTCAATACTGTTACCGACCTACAACGAGAGGGAGAACCTTCCTCTGATAGTCTGGCTGCTGGTCAAATACTTCGCTGAAAGGTGAGTTAGTCCGGGATAACGTTAGTGCTGTGCTGGCTAACGTTAGCTGTGGTCAGTGATGAGCTGTCACTAAACCAGAGCTCGGCTCGATGCTCTTAACGTTGACTTCCAAGAGTTACTGTGTCTACAGTAGAAACGGGTTATTGTCAATCTAACTAACTAGCTTACTCTACCTCACGTGTGTAATTTAGCGCTTGATTTACTCGTCAACTGTGTGTGTGTGTCTGTGTTAAAGTTAGAGATGGAACCAAATCATAACTTTCAGTTTAAAGGTCCCATATTGTAAAAAAGTGAGATTTTCATGTCTGTCATATTTTAAAGCAGGTTTAAGAGCCTTATAAATACTGTTAAACTATCAAAACCCTCAATATATGGAGAAACACACACAGCTCGTATTCAGATATTGTGCATTTGAAACAAGCCGTTAGGATTTCTGTCCATTTGTGATGTCACAAATATACACTATTTAGACCATTACGCGGTTTTAAACGTAAACATTCTAAATGTGTCCCAGTTTATTTCCTGTTGCAGTGTTTGTGAATGACATCAGCTGACAGGAAGTAAACATGGACCCAAACTGTTGCCTAGCAACGCAATTCCGTTGAAATGCACTAAAACGGAGCGTTTCAGACAGAGCGTGAATACAGGTATATTCAGACAGACACTATGAGAAAAATAATGTGTTGTTTGAACATTAAAGCATCTAAACATGTTCTAGTAGTAACCCAAAATACAAGTATGAACCTGAAGATGAGCACCTTTAATTTCTCCAGGATCGTGTACAGTGGACATAATTGCATAGTGAAAGCGGAGGGTAAATACTAGGTATATTCAGGCTGACAGTATGAGGAAAATAACGTTTTTTTTTAACATTGCAGCATGTAAACATGTTCTATTAGAATCCCAAAATACAAGTATGAACCTGAAAATGAGCATGATATGTGACCTTTAATGTGTTGGTATTTTTTACAGTGGATATAACTACGAGATAATCGTCATTGACGACGGAAGCCCAGATGGGACACTGGAGGTGGGAGAGCAGCTGCAGAAAATATACGGAGAGGACAAGATAGTAAGTTATGAATCGGTACTAATCTGATTCCCGCCCTCAGAGTGATGGAGCTGGCTGCGTCCAAAGTCCTACTTTTGTAAAAGTATTAACATCAACATATACTTAAATTATCACAAGTAAAAGCACTCATTAGCAGAATGGCCCATTTCAGAATGGTATATATTATATTATTGAATTATAATTAGTGATGCATTTGTACATCACTTTAATGTTGCAGCTGGTAAAGGTAGAGCTCATTGTAAGTACTTTATATGCTGCTGGGTTACTCAGCCTGTGATAATACATCATACCGTTCTAGTTGTATAAAAAAAAAAAACTTTAAATTTTAATATGCAAAGTAACTAGTAACTAAAGTTGTCGAATAAATGTAGTGGAGTAAAAAGTACAATATTTGCTTTCAAAATGGAGTGTAGTAAAAGCATTAAGTAACATAAAAGTAAATACTCAAGTTAAGTATAAGTACCTGATAACTGTACTAACGTATAGTACTTGAGTAAATGTACTTAGTTACATTCCACCACTGCTTAGCAGACACCTCCTTTGAGAAGACCCAAACAATATAAAGTATTAGAATTGATTAACATGCTGTAACATCTTCATAGAGACCTGATTGTTTAAGTATCTTTCACTGGGTTTAGCTATCTAGCACGCCTCTCTACCCGTTAGTAACCGTTGGTTCTAGTAACGTTAAATGAATGGTGCATGGGATCTTTATGCAGACTCTAATTTCTCTTTTCTGTGTTTCAGCTTCTACGACCAAGAGCGTCAAAATTGGGCCTTGGTAAGTTCAAAACAGTGGAAACAATTGGTGTATTTGTTCTAGTAACCTTTGCCAACTACTAATGAGCTCCTGTTTCCTGTCAAAGGCACTGCCTACATCCATGGCATGAAGCATGCTACTGGGAACTTCATCATCATCATGGACGCAGATCTTTCCCATCATGTGAGTGGAGCTTGTTTCATTATGTGTTTAGATGAACACACAAAGCTGATTCTAGTAGGGCTAACGATTACTTTATTATTGATTAGTCTGCCAGTTACTTTTTTATAAAATGTCACAATATAGTGAAAAATCTACATCTACTATCTACAATTTCTAACAATCACAATTTCCTAAAGCCCAACATGCTGTCTTCAAGTTGTTTGTTTTGTCTGAACAACAGTCTAAAACCTAAATATACTGACATGTTACTGTCCCACAAGACAAAGAAGCAAATCCTCAGGTTCGAGCAGCTGGAGCCAGACATGGATATTTTGATTAAAAATTGATGATAAATGATAATCAAAGTGGTTGCCGACTAATTCAAATGACTAATTGATTAATCAACTGATCATTTTAGCACTAGTTAATTCTATAACTGATTCCTGAATTTGAGGTAGTATTTGGATCGGAGACGTGAGTTTACCTGATTTACAGTATTTTCTTTGTCAACTCTCTCCTCTCTATCATCGCTAAAGTTTCAATTAGTCTTTAATTTAATTGCAATATTATGTGACATATAACAGGTTCTGTGAGTGATTTAATTTTGGACAGAACGTTATTTGATTATTCTCTGTCATCTTTTTTATTTCAGCCCAAATTCATCCCAGAATTTATTGAGTAAGTGTAACTAAATTATTTCCATTTCCCTCCTATCATGTGACTCTATTTTAGTTTATATACACAAAATGACTTTCTTTATACGTAAACAATAATATGTAGCTACTGTGCCACAAATGACAGTTGGAAGAGAACTTGTGCCATTTGGTCTTGTTTGACAGAAAGCAGAAGGAAGGTAACTACGACCTGGTGTCTGGTACTCGTTACCAAGGGAACGGGGGCGTATATGGCTGGGACCTGCGCAGGAAACTCATCAGGTAGCTTCAAGTCAACAACAGAGCACTGTCTTCAGTTTCCACTCACCTGTCTAGCACTGAGCCTGATTACAACAGACAAGAGGCTGAGGTTTGATTTTCTTTTCTGTCTTCTGTCTCCGTCTCTCGTTCACAGTCGGGGAGCCAACTTCTTGACTCAAGTGTTGCTGAGACCCGGTGCTTCAGACCTCACAGGCAGCTTCAGGTACGTGATGCGAGTGTTGTGAAATAAGTGCCACTGACTTTTCAACGTGCAAGGGGGATGCATTTCCTCACCGTCCTGCTGTTTATTCTCACTGATCAGGCTGTATAAGAAGGTGGTGTTGGAGAGTCTGATGGAGCGGTGCGTGTCCAAAGGCTACGTCTTTCAGATGGAGATGATCGTCCGCGCCAGACAGCTCAACTACACAATCGGAGAAGTGAGGAGGCCCTAATTCATTCATTCATATATTTATGTGTTTCTTTTCTGGGAAGAATATTACTCATAGTTTATTAGTTCTACTCATTTTTTCCATAATGTAGACCCCTTAATGACTCTGAAGTTGGCCTCTGATTTGAAGGAAACTTAAATGATGGTACTTCTCTAGAGTCCCCTTTTCTACCCCACTTATAGATGTGAAAAAGTGTCATGAATCCCAGTAAACGTTTTAACAGTGTGTAAGGCCTATTTCCCTGCTTTTCTGCATCCAGATCATATTAGTCTATTTTAAAACCACTATACTTAGACTTATCAAATCTGGAAGATATCATAGACTGCCAGTTTCAGATTTGTGTGGCCAAGTCTAGCTCAGAAAGAGCTGCTCTAATGGTGTCTGGATGGAAAAAAACTGTTGAATCACCCTTTCTTTTTTTGTTGTTTTCATTAATAAGATAAAGGTTTCTCACCTCTCAACCTGGGTTTTAAACTGTGTTGAGGCTTTCAATGTGATTTTTAACACAACTTTAAGTAGTGCAAAAACAGAGAATCTTCCCAGAAATATCATTAAGTTTTAACTTAACTTTCCCCTTAACCTCTGAATCAGAAGCAGGCGTTGTGACCTTGCATCCATGATCTGGGAAGTGAACTGAAAACCAATTCTCTCTTCTTCTTCTTTTTCTTCCTCCCAACAACAGGTACCCATTTCCTTTGTGGATCGAGTTTATGGAGAATCCAAACTTGGAGGGAACGAGATTGTGTCATTTGCGAAAGGACTGGTCACACTCTTCGCTACGACATGATCAGTGATGCCATCAGTTTGGACATCCCACAGTCATATAGTTCCTTTAAGTCTCTGTCTTTAATACAGTAGTTGTATCAGAATGTTAATGGGAGAAAAAGCAGACAGTGACATGACGGCGACACGACAACGGAGACATCTCTCTCCCCTGTTAGCAGACAATATAAAGTAATTCCCTGTCAGGAGTCGCCCAGAAGTCGTTACTGAAGGAACTTAGTGCTCATAGTGTCCAATCATTCCTATTCCAGACAGCTGACTGAACTCTACTCTAACACGGCTGTCAGATGGGTTTAAGTCCACCTCTGATTGTTTGTATAACATTAAACCGTTTGTATTATTGGCTCTGTTTTTTCTGATTGTTATCTTTATTCCACAATGAGTCAAAACCTCCGATGGGTTACGGAGAGCGACCAGCTGCTCTTATTGATACTCATTGATCAAACCTGAAACAAGTGCAAGGGACCAACATGCCCTCCAGAGACTCTAACCTGCAGGAGCATTCAGTGAAAACCACGTGGATGGAGGACCCAGACCATCCTGGAGGATTCTGATCATGTCTACCACTACCATGAAGGCTTACACAACCACAAAGGAAGATGTTTAGTTGAACACAAAAGTTAATTCTTTACCTTGGAAACAGTAGTTTGACACAAAAAAAAAAATGTGACTCAATGTCCACTTACTATCTTCTTTGTGAGCTTACAACCACATCTCTTCACCAGCACATGGTGTAGTACACAGTAGCAGTCAACAGGTAGCAGCTTGTACATCTCTCTCACAAACACTAATGGAAATATCGTTAAGTAAGGGATAATGGACAGCAAGCCAGTCATTGTTGTGAAAGTATCTTAGGATTTTTTCACACAACAATGACCGCCTGCTGTACATTATCCCGCCTATTACACGGCTACTTACTGAAGAAATCAATATTTTGACACAAAAAACAGTCCGCCAGAGTCTGACATCTGATCTACGCCCATAGCAATGGTCTGTTATAAAGAAATTGCAGACCGCAGAATGCCGTGATTGACCAATCAGAATCAAGTATTCAACACAGCTGTGTAATAAAGACATTTAACATCCTACTTTTTATCCTTTCACTAATGAAAGTGTGATGGGTGTGCAGGGCTGGATTACCAAGTGGGCCCCAGACCTCCAGGGGGCCCTGACAGCTCGAGGCCTATTGTGTTGTGTTTACTGGTTTGTGTCTATTTATGTGAAAGTTTATCTGGACACCTTGAAAGCATCAATTGGGTGAAACATTTCATTATATGTTACATATTCCTAAATGAACACGTTCAGTCAAATAACCACGCAGCAAACCCAGATAGGATATTTCTTTATTAGTCCTGCAGTGGGGAAATTTGCAGCGAACAGTAGCAAAAGGGGATAGTGCAAAAAACAAGATGCATCAGCTAACACAGTAAAAAAAAAATAGCTAAACAAAGTGTAACAAAATATGAACCATTTAAATAGAAGGAAGTATTGACAATAAACAGACTATTAACAAAATTGCACAAGTGGAAAATGATATTGCACATTGAGAATGAAATGAAATTCCACCTGAAAATATCAGGTTATTGTCAGTTTTTTGGTGTGTAAGTGGTCTACTGGGAGCAGTGCTGGTTGTGGAGTCTGACAGCTGCAGGAAGGAAGGATGATGGGATGGGTGGGTGAAGAGTGATGGTGATGGGGAGAGGGAGGGGGCAACCCAGCTGATGGAAAATGTTACCATGGCTTTTAACCATTTCCATGCAGTGTCACACTGGATGAAGTGCAGCACTGTTCCTGCAGGCAAGTAGTCCCAGAGAGGGAGAGTTGGACTAGTACTGGTGTAGTACAGCGCCACCTAGCGTTGGCCCAGCCGGTGATGGAGATACCACTCCAGCTGAGTGCTGTGAGGCACTGTGTACATCCGAGGGTGGGGGGGCGCCAGATGTAGCCAGACTGCGCATGTGCGTAAATGTTAGAAACCCACTCCAGAAGGACGCCCGCTGCCGGCCAGATCCTGTCACTACTGGGTTTGGGTTGTTTACCTCACAGGAGACTGGAGCACCGGAACCAGAGGACCCACCGGACGAGGTTGGTGTGTTTTTTTAACTGACCGTTTTCTTAATTGGACAAATTGATTGACAGGCCAATCAGGGAGTTTGTTTTAATGAGCCGAGGTTCTCCTCACAATGAGATTATTTATGCTAATCAAGTAGAGATGTCACTTCCGCCCCTTTTATTTGCGCCATTTTGGATAGGGCAGCTTCTAGTGCTGGATGAGTATTGTCTGTCAGAGTCACAGAGAAGAATGGGACCGAACCGTGTCGGCTGCCAGGCGAGCCGAGGACCAGGACTAGGACTTTAGAGGAGTGTGGTTTGACAGAGCGGGTTGTCCCCCAACAGTAGGACATGTGTCCGCCGCCCTCACCTCACCGCTCCGGAGAACGGACGGGTTAATAGTCTGATGAGGCTCCGAGGCGCTCTGCTCCAGTGTGCCGACCAGAGGAGAGAGGAGAGCCGCGTCAGGAGAGGGAGAGGCGGGCTTGGAGGGTAGACCGACTACCCCGGGGTGGCTGCTTCTGTGGTTCTCTGGTTCTCCACGAAGATAGCTGTCACCTGAAAGGATATCACCGTGGAAGAGTCCACACACTCGGTCCTCCAGAGGCGACACATTTCAGTCAGCCGGGAGCTGTGGATGTGAAAGCAGGTAAACTAGTCTGTCATGATGTTCTCCGTTACCGGGGCTACCTGAGGGGCTGTAACGTTAACGGTAGCGTTAAAGGTAACGTTATGTTGCTTTATACAGTCAGGAGGGGGTTGAACGGAACTCCTCCAAGCAGCGGGCTTGTTTATAATAACCTCCCAGGTAAGGTACTATTACATGAAGAGGAGAGAAACGGCAGTGTTAGTTGTGAACAGCTAGTGTTGTTGATGCTAGCTTAGCATGCTAACTTAGCACGGTGTGTGTGTGTGTCCTATTCTTTGTCCCTTTCCAACCCTTATCGATCTGGATCCGGCCAGATGTTGATCAGATCAGATTCACTGACACTTCACCTCACAGAGCTAAAGCTGCTGCTAAACCACCTAAGCCTTTTTCAATGAGTCTGTCAAAGTGTAGCTCCCCACTTACTGTACAGAGTTGTGTCTTATAGGACACAGAATACAGATTGTGGTGTATAATTCATATAATCTTTAGTCAAATGGTGTCAGATTTCCTTTTGAATAACTAAACCAGAGGTGATGAGAGTTCAGCCAGGTGACACCGGGGTCTGGGATGCACTCACAGTGGGGAGAGGAGGAGGAGGGCTGTCACTCAGGACAAGTGTCAGATTATGATCATGGTTACTACCATCAGCCATCATATACAGACAGACCCCCACCTTTATTACTGTTAGGCCGACAGACAGACAGACAGGTGTTGATCGTACTGACACATCTAACCCCAGTGCATTTTAAAGCCTCCCAAACTTTTCTGGTATTGGTGTGCATTTTTAGATGTCTCCAGAAGCTCCTCAGTAAACATCTGCACGTTGAAGGAGCGAGGTGTGAACCAGGACATAGGTAGTCCTCCTGTCCCCCGTGGAGGACTGAGGGAGCAGGAGGAGATCTGTGGCTGAAGGTTTGTAGGCCTCTTTTTTCACCCTCAGTGGAAGGAAACCTGTTTTCTGCCAGCAGCCCTCAGCAGAGCAGAGCAGCCTCCTATCGCCTCTCCTCCCTCTCCTCTTCCTTCTCTCCCTCCCTTCCCTCCTACTCAGCCTCTCCTTGGCTTTTTTTCTCTCCCTTTCTTCCTCCCACCCCCCTCCCCTCCCTGCCTATCCATCGCCCCCTCTTTCTCTCACCCACTTCCATTTTCTCTCTCTCTCCCCCAGCCTCTTCCCCTCCTTCCCTCACCCTCCCTCCCTCCCTCACTCCCTCCCTCGCTCCCTCCCTCTCCTCTGAGCCTGTCTGTCCGACCTCCCTGCCTCCCCATCCTCTCCCTCCCTCCCTCCCTCCACTTCCGTAGCTCCCTCTCTGTCCTCTCTCCTTTCCTCTCATCTCTCCCCTCACACTCCCTCTACCCTCGCTCACTCGCTCCCCCCCCACCTCTCTCTCCCTCCCCTTCCTGCCAGCTCCCTCACCCCCCTCACCTCATCCTCTCTCACACTCCCCCTCCCCCTTCACTGATCTCTCTAGCTCCTTCTGTCCCTCCCCTTCCTCCCTTCCAACATCCCTCCCTCCCTCCCCTCCCCTTCCACTGCAGACATATTGTAGAGGCTGCTGCTGACTCAATAGGAGGCGCCATTCTGTGATGGTATTGCGAGGCAGGGAGAAAAAGGGGGCAGGCAGAGGATAGGGAGGCTTACATAATGGAGCTCCTCTCTAGCGCCATCTGCAAGTAATGGGAGGAAGCAGGAAAGAGAGACAGAGAG
This sequence comes from Sebastes fasciatus, assembly GCF_043250625.1. Classification (NCBI taxonomy): domain Eukaryota; kingdom Metazoa; phylum Chordata; class Actinopteri; order Perciformes; family Sebastidae; genus Sebastes; species Sebastes fasciatus. The sequence continues at coordinate 10,245,151 of NC_133802.1, read as the reverse complement.
GGGAAGTGGACAAGGGTATGTTTCTCTCTCTCTCCCTCTAGCACTTGCACATTTCTGAAAGACAGACAGACAGACAGACAGACAGGCAGGCAAGACAGACATCCAACCAGGCGGATCGGCAGTAATGTCTCCGGTTCTCTCTTCACTAGGCCAACAGTTGGTGGAACCACACTCCCACAGTTCCCCCTCTCTGTTCTGTGTTTTCTAGAAGGGAAATGAGCTGAGGTGTTTGTTTGGGACTGTGCCGTTTGTTGTCACTGAGCTGCCTTTATGCCTTGCATCAGTGACCTTTGACCTCACTACATGGAGCTCTGATTTGAATAGAGACACTTTGGACAGTGAATTAACCAGCCCTTATGGCTTCCTCTGGCAAGAGGTGCCTTCACTAATGCTGAACTTATTGGTAGTGATAAACGCATAATGAATGAGTGGATGGTGGTTCAGCTGTATTTTGTATGGAACCAGTGGGTCTGATTGTATGTAACCAGCGGGTCCGATTGTATGGAACCAGCGGGTATGATCGTATGGAACCAGCGGGTATGATCGTATGGAACGAGTGGGTCTGTCTTTCTGTGAGCAACCTTTCTTTCTTCTTTCTACACCAGACCTCTAAGTGAGGTTTGGTCAAATTTCAACACTTTTTCAGCTTTAGTACAGGCAACTAAAGAAACTAAACTGTAGTTATTATAAATAATCCACTGAGCACTGGCTTGTGACTTTGTAGTTAAAGATGCCCTAGAGTTTTCTTTTAAAGGTGCAGTGTGTAGGATTTGGTGGTATCTGGCGGCAAAGTTGCAGATTGCAATCAACGAAACTTCTCCCGTGTGCCAAGCGTGTAGGAGAGCTACGGTGGCCGATGTGAAGACGTGAATGTCCGTCACTAGAGCCCGTGTTTTGTTTGTCCCTTCTGGGCTACTATAGAAACATGGCTGCCGGCTCCGTGGAGACGACCCGCTCCCTATGTAGATATAAACGGCTCATTCTAAGGTAACGAAAACACAACGATTCCCATTATCAGGTGATTATACTCTAAAGAAACCTTCATTGTTTACATCTGTGTTTACCAGCCAGCAGTCTTCTTCTAGCCTGCGTCTGCAGGAGCATTGTTGTGTATCTTGGTGCATTACCGCCGCGTGTCAATCAGTGAAATAGTTCGAAACCATTGGTAGGAATGTGTATCACGTCACCCGCGTGCACGTGTGTCCTTGTGCACACATGCATGAATAGTTGCCTCTGTGATAACTTCAGTGTTGTTAAATCCTGTCTGTGAGTATCACAAACCGTTGTGCAGTGTTTTGGCATCTGATGAGCCTTTAAACTCCTTTGTCTGTTGCTCAAACTGGACTTCCTGGGTCGTTTTTCATTGTGTCATCAGTACCCTAAAAACACGACCCCCCCACCATCGCAGCCCCCCTGCGCTAAACAGCTCTGAATACCCGCCAACAGGAGGCACTTTGGCAATGAAGATTTACGTAACAGACAACTATTTTTTTTTTTTTGCGTATTTCATGTGTGAAAGGGGTTTTCCCTTTTTAAGCGTTCTACCAGGCAAGTTAAGTCAAGGAAAAGGTCCTTTTCAGTGAACTGTTCATTTCCTGGCTTGGGGGGGGTCAGTTAACAGACACCTGTTCAAATTGTACTCTACACCTGTTGATAACATGCTGTTGTTTGTGTCTTTCTGTTCAGGTGGGCAGAATGTTCCAGCTCCCTGTCAATAACCTGGGCAGTCTGCGGAAAGCGAGGAAAAATGTTAAGAGGGTCCTGGGAGACATCGGCTTGGAGTTCTGCAGAGATCACCTAGAGGTGAGCGTGACCACACTTTGGTGTTTTTATAATGATGACTGACTACCCCTTCATATTCCCACCATCATTTTCATCTCTTGCTGAGGTTTGAGAATGGTTTGGTGTGTTGGTAATGTAATTGGTGTACATATGGGAAAATAGTTTTGGTTTAATAACTGAGAGTTGAGATTGCTTGTTGTTACCCAGAAACCCCTTCTTTTTTTGTCCCTGCGTAAACATGCATCATTAGTGAAGCATCGTGAGTTTGTCATCACCCAAAGGAAGAAAACCGGAATGATTCCACCATTTATTCATGTATCTCATGCGTCCATAGAGGCAGTCTATGCCCCGTGAATAGTTCTGATGTATATTTCCCTTGTTGATTGTTTCATCATCATCAAGTATTAATCTAAAATTTCCTTGTTGTTTAGGACTATAAAGACTACACTCCTCCAGAGGTGTACATAAAGCATACTAACTGGGACGATGTGTGCATGTGGGAACCATCACATACCAAAGTCCAGGTGTGTAACAAACTCTTACATATTTGTCCTGTTGTGTTGTGTGGTTCTGCAACACTGATATTTGAATCTATTCTTTTGAATTCTTGTTATTGTTAAGTTCACACCACAAAAACAGAGAAAATGTATAAAGGTACAAATCTATGCTAATGCTGTCCCCACCTGTGTGTCTCCAGGACTACAGATCCAAGCCCTTCTGCTGCACTGGCTGCCTCTTTTCATCCAAGTACTTCTCTGCATACAAGAGCCATTTCCGCAACGTCCACAGCGAGGATTTTGAGAACAACATTCTGCTCAACTGCCCCTACTGCACTTACAATGGTAACAAGAAGACTCTGGAAACGCACATCAAACTGTTCCACATGCCTAACAGCACTGTGCGGCAGGGCCCCGGTGGAATGGTGGTGGGAGCTGGTGGGATCATGATGAAGGACGGGGTGCTTAAAAGGACCGGGGACAGTGTGGAACAGGCGGTGTACTACTGCAAGAAGTGCACCTACAGGGACCCTTTGTACAATGTTGTGCGAAAGCACATCTACAGGGAACACTTCCAGCAAGTGGCCCAGCCCTATATAGTGAAACCAGGAGACAAGACAAACGCTCAGAATGGTGCCACAGAGAGTCACAACACAAACACTGTTAACAGTAACCAGATTCACTGCAAGAAGTGTCTGTTTGTTCCAAGGACCTATGAGGCACTTGTCCAACACGTCATTGAGGACCACGAGAGGATTGGCTACCAGGTGACTGCCATGATTGGGCACACCAGTGTGATCGTCCCCCGTCCCAAACCCATCATCATGATCCCCCCCAAAACCCAGGGAGACAAGACCATCATTGGGATGGGCCCTAAAGGTGCAGTGATGGCCACGACCAGGTCTCCTGGCTCCCAGCAGCTGGGTCGAGTTATCATCGCATCAAAGACGGGCTTCAGCGCTCAGAGTCTTCTCTCTGGGATGAAACATGATGGAGTGAGGTTAAAGGCCGGGGCCACCCAGTCTTTCTCTATTGGCAGCCAGCAGGTGAGGGTTACTCTGCCGGGGAACGCCCAGGTTTCTGTCCCCCAGCAGTCACATGCAGCAAAGCAGCTTATTTCTGGCGGCAGCCTGCGGAGTCCAATTGTGGTTAGTGCCTCTTCTTCACTCAAATCCAACCCTCTGGGTTCACGTGTCCAGGCGGCAGCTACTACTGTAGCCTCTGTCACGGCCAAGAAAGGTGGCTCCTCAGTCCTCGGCACATCCTACACCCAGAAGTGGAAAATCTGCACCATCTGCAACGAGCTCTTCCCAGAGAACGTGTACAGTTCTCATTTTGAGAAGGAGCACAAAGCGGAGAAGGTGCCCGCTGTCGCCAACTACATCATGAAGATCCACAACTTCACCAGCAAGTGTCTCTACTGCAACCGCTATCTCCCCAGTGACACGTTGTTGAACCACATGTTGATCCACGGCCTGTCGTGCCCACACTGCCGTGCAACCTTCAATGATGTTGAGAAGATGGTGGCCCACATGCGGCTGTCGCACCCCGATGAGAGCGTCGGCCCACGCACAGATTCTCCCTTGACCTTTGACCTCACTTTGCAGCAGGGCAATCCCAAGAATGTTCAGTTGATTGTCACTACTTATAACATGAGAGACGCCCCTGAGGAGTCGGTGGCGTTTCATGCTCAGAACAACAACACCTCTGTGACATCTGCCTTGTCTGCCTCTCTAATATCAGGCAAGAGGCTATTGCCTCAGCACCCGCCCAAAACACCGTCAGGGGCTGCTGACGGTGCACCAGCCAAGAGTGCTCCACAGGCATCGGTGCCCTACAAGAGGGATGTGGGCAAGACCCTGTGTCCTCTTTGCTTCTCTATCCTCAAGGGCCCAATCTCAGACTCACTGGCCCACCACCTGAGAGAGCGGCACCAGGTTATCCAGACTGTCCACCCCGTAGAAAAAAAACTGACCTACAAGTGTATTCACTGCTTGGGGGTTTATACTAGTAACATGACTGCCTCCACCATCACTCTACACTTGGTGCACTGTCGAGGTGTAGGGAAATCCCAAAATGGGCAGGACAGCCGGGCAGCTCACTCTCGGGTGAGCCAGGCCCCGAGCAGCGCTCTAAAACGGACCAGCTTTGACAGCTCTGACACTAGTGCGCCAAAACGAAGGAGGCCCCCTGGGGAAAGGGCCAACCCACGGGACATCAACGGTCCATCTGCATTTGTAGAAAATCCTGATGAACCTGTAGTTCTGGCTCTTGACCCCAAAGAACACGAAAACGAGTCGTACGAATCTAGGAAGGCATTTCTAACGCAGTATTTTAATCAAGCGCCGTATCCCACACGCCGGGAGGTGGAGAAGCTGGCAGCCAGTCTATGGCTGTGGAAGTCGGACATCTCCAGCCACTTTGGCAACAAAAGAAGGAAATGCGTACAGGATTGCGAAGCCCAGAATGCCAGCGTGTTGCTCGGGTTCAGTATGCACGAGCTCAGCAAAGTGAGTCACGAGTTGGCGTTCGCCCAGGATGGCGTGTACGAGGGCAGACACAGCAAGAGGCGGACATCTAGGACACATATAGGGGTGTCGGAGCAGGCTCTCCGGAAACATAGAGAGCTAGCTGCTAATGGCGGTGTGGCTCCTCCACGGAAGGGAAAGACAACTGGGACTGTGGAATCTACTAAAGCAACGCCATCTGCCCCCAAACCCAACAGTGCCAGCAGAGACCAAACCAAGACAATCAACAGCACCTTACCACAGAAAATACCTCTGGACCTCTCGGAGCCCATCGCCATCGACTCTGACAGTGATGAGGAAGAGCAGCAAAAGGACAACAACAAGGAGTGCGAGGGAGAGGTACATCTCCATGGTAACAAACTCCTTACTGGAGCTATGGAGAGAAGGGAGCCGGGGACAGAGACCAAGATAGTTTCAGATCTAGACGACATGTCAGACGAAGATGACGATGAGGATGATGAGGACGACGACGACGACGATGATGATGATGACGATGAAGACGAAGAGGCACATGCAGAGAATGGCTTTGGGCCCACAGAGGGCTCAGGAAGACCGGCTGCTAAAGGAAGAGACCCTCTGCCCATCATTATTCCCAAGTTTGTACCATCATCTGCCAGAAGCAGGAGAGACGGGGCCCAGCTGGGCCAACAGCAGGTCTGACTGATGGAGACACTTTAGATTTGATCCACGCCAACAAATCTGCCTCGCCTGGACTGAAGGACACCGCCCAGGTACTCTGGGTATCTGTGAAGGAGGGAACTCTACTAAAACAAGCCATCCAATGACTTTTAAAGGCAGGACTCAACGAGCAGCTAGGACTGATGTAAAGATTTGTGAACAAAGTTTTAATGTTTCTTCCCCGATTGGGAGGGGAGGAGCAAAGACAACAGAGAAGTCACACCAAACAAATAGAAAGTTTTTTGCCTTCTATATACTTTATTACATTGAGATAAGGAGTTCTTAACGTTGCTTTAGCCACTGAACTTTAAGTGTGGCTTAAAATACTGAGTTGTTGTGAGGTAAAGCTTTTAAGCTGACGAGATAATCCATCATTTTTCACGTAGTTCTACTGAGATGGGTAGTGTACATTTGTACAGTCTTTTAGACATGTTTGGACACATGTTGCCGTACATGTTCCCCTAAATATTTGCTATTACCTGTGTGTAAGGTAGCCTCATATGTTCTACATTGGTATGCTTAATGATAGTTGTCGCTTTGGTGGCTGGTATTTTCTCGTACGTTTAAGTTTATTTTTTAACAAAAACCTAGTTTTTTTGCAAAATAATATATCTATATATAAATGAAATAACAGAACTGATTTTGTTTTTGCTTTAAACTTGATTAGATTTTATTTTTTTAATTTCCTTTTCTTTTTTTTTGTATGATTTCTGTTCTCATTCTCTCTCGGTTTAAAGGAGCATTTCATCAACCTTCTGCAGCCTTATGCTCATTAGCCTTGACTGTACTCTACTTTCTATTTTCACTATTTTAACTTGATGATGTTTCTTTGACCCCACAAGACTGGACAGTAACCACCATACTGACTTCCACAATAGTGAAAGCAATTTTGTTTCCCAAAAAAGAGAGTTGTGTTCAATTTGTGTTCTTTGAAAATGTGTGTATTTGTTTTATGTTTTCATTTTTCACTTAAGCATTTATGAACAATAAAGTGCTGTAATTGTGCTTCTCACAGAACTGATGGCAATGCCAGTTTCTTTGTTCAATGAAAGGAACACAAATGAGCACTAGTTAGACAAGCTCTGAATGTCTTTTATTTCTTTCAGATTAGGAGTATTATTAATCAGCTGTTGTCTAAATTTATACTTTCTCATTAAACTTGCTTCTTAAAACTGCAATATGTACTTCATGCCAGGGTTAGGGTTAATGTTTTTCACTTGTCGGGCAAGTGGGTCAGAAATCCACCACCTATACATGTAGGTTTATTTATTAGGGGTTATCTAAAAACAACAAAGTTTAAGTCAATTATTGAATCACAACAAGGACACAGTGCGTCACAGATGTGAAGCAACAAACATTCTTGCATATCGTAAATAGTGTGACAATCCCCCTCCTTCTCCCCAGAGATGAACTCGTTGACAGTGAGTGAGTGAGTATTCAGGCTATAGCAGATGCTTCACATCTAAACACCTAATGAAACCATACAAATACATGTGCAACTCTCAACAGAGAAGAGAAGGAAGTGAGATCGCTCACTCCTTTGCTACTTCCATCATCAGCTCTGGAAAAAAAATAATAAAGATTTGTTCTTTCAATCGGGCGAGTTAAAGAGTGAGTTACTAGATCTACTAGCCCGTTGTGACATTGTGCTTCCACAGGCAGAGCCCTGCATGCTAAAACAGTGTCCCACTAAAACTCTAGGGACCATAGCAAAACGTTATATACACAAGTGGTTAAACATCCTGTTGCCAAGTGTCCGTCCTAGTTAACTAGTACCACAGTAACTCCGGTGCGATCGAAAAGGGGCTCTAGAGTACTTGTCATTGGAGGCTAATGGTGCAAAATGCACTCCATGGGGCAATGATGGCTGGAATCTTTCACCGCCTCAGGTCTCTAAATGTCCTTAAAACGAAGTCCAAGAAAGAATAAGATCACTGCTTACAGCCCATTACCACCCTAATGCCATAACCTGTAATGAAGGGTCACAAGTAGATTCATTTATAAGGGTCACAAGACGAAAAGGTTTTAGAGTTTTAATATCCAAAACGGCCAAATGTTAATGAATGTCTCTGTTGCAGAACATTGTTGAAACATAATGCTCAACTAGGAAAACACTGCAAACCAGTGCAGTTTTTTTTTTGTTGCATTGAGTAGACAGTGGTGCTCAGAAGTAGGGGTCATTCAGAAGTGTAAACCAGAGGGACATCAGGGATACAGGGACGGTTTTGTTCTTTACTGTTGGAGAGACAAGACCGGCAAGCGTGCCTTCTGGTCAGAAAATTATGTTTTTTTTTAAAGTGTGTCTACATTGAGCTACCAAGGTGAATAGGCAATTTAAAGTGTGACTAGAATAGCTACTGTATATTACAGGAAATGGATCCCATGGTTACATACAGCAACACAAATCATGCCTGTCTGTTGGTCTTCTATTTTTCTAACATTTGTGAATGTAATGTCTTTGTAGGTTACAATCCTTTGTTGACATCAAAGTGGGATGGTATTCCCATTTGTTGTGCAAGAAAGCTAATTGAATCTTATGTAATGAACAGTTAAAATTAACCAATTGAATAATTAATTCACTAATTGGTGTGACGTATCTTGACCACCTCCGTATCAATCAGCACACCTTAACGAGATTGTGAGTGAGGAATATCAACTCAGGAATGATGGTATTCCCAGTTCTTTAATCTATATACAGTATTGTCTGTCCATCCCAACATAAAGGATGCTGATCACAGTGAAGTTAAGACTTGTTAGGCAGCAGTTAGTGTCTTTGAATAGCCAAAAATACATATACAGGAATGTCCAGCATTGCTTGGTAACTGAAGTTTCCCACCAGTGTAGCCTCACATGATCAGAGCAGTGTTGTGGTGTGATGGAGGAGGACAGATAGCTGCCTTCAGATAGAGATGGCAGGTGGAGGAGTCAATGACATCATCATGATAACTTCAAATATCTGTGAAATAATGGAAAAAGATGATACAGTACAGCACCTGTATGTGTAACACCTCACCCACTGCTGTCCAGCCTCATACCAGAACACGTATGTGATGAGCTACACATCTGAAGTAAACCTGGTTTCTATATGTGCACAATGAAACAGAATATGTGATGCATGTGTCAGAGAGCTGCAATATGGAGCCTGTCTGCATGTTACAATGATAAGATGAGGAGCAGCCTTGGTCGGAGATACTACACTACATTATTAACCCTTTGCTGAGGTGCACCATTGGATGAATGGCACTCTCCCAGAGTAGAGATCAATCACATTCTACCAACCCAGGTAAAGTGAGTGAGGTCAGATACGTACATCCACTTAATATATTTTTATACCTCCCGAGTATTTAATTAAAGTGCCATCCTTTGCCGCCCTGGGATGAGGAATCTAAAATGGAGGGAAATTACCCCGGTGCAAGAGGGAGAGAGGCAAGACTCTCCTTGGCTGGCTAGTCAGTGTTGCTATGCTGTTGTAAGGAGTGAGAGAGAGGGAGGAAGGGAGGGAGGGAGGGAGTGAGGGAGGGAGTGGTGGGGGAGGCTGAAGGAGAGAGAGAGAGAGAGAGTGAGAGGCCTGGCAGACTGTGGGGGAGGCGGAGGCCTCATCTGCAGTGCTGTGTGCAGAAGGAGCGCTTAACAGCCTTTCAACGGGGGAGGAAGGGGAGGGAGACGAAGGGGTGGGGAGAGGAGCTGGGGGGAGGGAAGGGGGAGTCAGAGAGGGATGGGAGCACAAGGGAGGAGAAGGAAAGAGGAGAGGAGAGTAGGAAGGGGGGAGGAAGTGCTAGGGGCAGACTGAGGAGGGGTGTAGGGGGGAGGGAAAAGAAGGAGGAGAGATGGAAAGAAGGGAGAGGAGGAGTGGGGGGGGGGGGAGTTGATGGTGTAGAGACTGGCGCCCCCTGTAGCCGGAGGAGAGACACAGCGAGGCCCTGATGTGTGTGTGTGTGTGTGTGTGTGTGTGTGTGTGTGTGTGCGTGTGTGTGTGCGTGCTGTCAGACACAAAGAGGTGCAGGCTGCTGAGACAAAACATGAAGCTAATTGGTTGAACTGGCCACAGGTCAGTTCAGCATTTGCCCACCTGAGCTGTGATCACATGAGGATCAGTGGGGGAGAGAGGAGGAGAGGAGAGAACAGGGGGAGAGAGAGGGAGTCAGAGAGGAGGTGAGGAGAGGGGAGAGGAGGTAGAAGGGATAGGCAGAGGGGGTCGTGAGCAGGTTGTAATGGAAAAACGGCTGCGGCAGAGTCGCTGATGGCGCCCCCCGTAGGAAACTGGCAGCAACCGCCATGGGGGGGGGGGGGGGGGGGGGGGGGGGGGGGAGTAAATGATAATAATAATAACAAATGTGCACGAGTGTGTGTGTGTGTGTGTGTGCTAGTGGAGGTGACACTTGTCCTGTTGTGTTGAACATTTTCATCATGTACTTCACATCCTCTGAATATTGCATGTCGCTGGAGGTCATCTGGATCAGGGTGGCACACACACCAGGACAATGAGACCAGCACAGAGACCGAGGAGGGAGGGAGGGAGGGAGGGAGGGAGGGAGGGAGAGGGAGGCTAAAGAAAGGCCTTACAGACTGCGGGGGAGACAAGAGGCCTCTTCTGCAGTGCTGGTGATGGAGGGGGGTGGGGGGGAGGCTGAGGGGGGAGGCACAGACCAAACGGGGGTCAGGTTTGAGAGGGGTGGACTGAAGAGAGAGGGGGAGGCAACAGAGAGAGATGGTTGTACACCTACTACTAGTGCCTCCTGCAGGTAGAACGGCCTCGCTACACATGCACACACACACACACACACACACACACACACACACACACACACACACACACAGTCCAAATGATTGATAGAAAGAAAATGATGAAACTGAATGATTCAGTAGGCAGAGAAAAGAAAGAAAGAGAGCTGTGACCAGTTGTGAGACTGAAAAGAGGAGGAGATGTGAGAGGGGAGATGCACCAGAATAAGGACGGGACATAAAGGAGGAGAGGAAGTCACCAGGGGGAGAAAGAAAGAGGTGATAAGAAAGCAGACTTCTGGTGGACATAGTAAATGGTGACATGGTGGCTTTAAAGGCAGTCTATGTAAGTTCTGAAGAAGAAGAAGAAACACGCTTCCCTTCTTCATCTCATCACACTGAGGGGCGTTGCTGCTGGACACCAGTGAGGGAACCAGTTTTGTCATACTGGTCATACTAATTGGTCATACACAGTTAGTATGACCAGTCAAGTTATGATAGATAGATAGAAGCTGTGTAACTGACATTAAAACTACTGGAATCAATTTTAATTTCAATGGGTCACATGGGTCACATGACTGTATGTGAAAGGGCTGCAGTTTTCCTCATCTCTCCTCAGCTCTCCTCAGCTCTACGGAGCTCTTTCAGCTCTTTGTTTTGGTTTTCCAGGCTGCAACTTTACAGTTTTGGTTCACTCTCACCGCTCTCATCCTTTCACACACACATACGGGCATTTGGGGCGGCGCCATTTTTATTGGAGGTGCAAACACTGGAGGTGGAGGTGCATGATATGCATTGTAGCAGGCAGCAGCGTGGGTAGAGCATGACGTCACTGTGAAACCCATTGTCCACTGCCAGCTCAGCAGCAGACAGACAGTTAGAGACCATCAGCTGGTGAACACAGTGGAGCATTTAGCAGCTAAAGAGACAGATGTTTCTCTCAGGAGTTGGTGGAGACCAAAACAGAGCTAAAAGGAGAGTGATCGTTGGACACCTGAAGGCCAGAAACACAAATGAATGCTAATGTTGCTCCGTGTCTGCTGGATGTGTAAATAATCCAACTCCCACTCTCATCTCTCCTCCCTTCTTGAGCTGACTCAAGAGGAAATTAAGGCAAAATTCACTGTGCCATTATCTTGTAATCAACGCTTGTGGGGGCTGTTCAGCAAAGGTTATGTCGTCTGGCTTTAATGGAAATAGCATTTTTTATTGTTTCTATGCTAGTGTTAATGCAACATTGTTTTCTGCTGGCTTGCTTTATTAGCATATGTGACTGAAGTCTGGGGAGGTTTAAGATTTAAGAGAATCATATGACCCTGAAACTCTTTCTGCTCTTTCTGCTCGTTAACCTTTAATCCTCTCTAATACTCCTCCTGAGTCCCAAATGGATATTATTAAATATGTACGATTTGGCTTTCAAATAATATGACATAAGTGCCTTTCATTGTCCTAAAAAAAAAGTCACTATAATAACCATACAGCTTTCTCCTAGGAGAGTGCACTTGACTCTTAAAAAAATCTAATCTACATCACTGATGTAGAAAAGAAAAGAACGGAGTAGAGGAGTTGATTGGTGCTATATGATGACCGCTGACTGTAGGGCATAGCAGTGTACCACTGTATCACTGAATATAACGGTGGGACATACTGTACTAATAGCTTTATTGTATACATATACTGTATATAAGTGTGTGCATACACTGCCTACAGGTAGCCAGCAGCAGTAGACCTATATAGCTTTTGGCCAGAAGATGTCACTATACAATAAGAAATAAGTTGCAGTCATCTACAACATTTACTACAGCACAAATGTTAGATCTATCATTGACATCATAACGAATCATTTAAAATACTTCCCCTACATCATTTGGGAACAATATACAAACTATACAAAACATGTTATAAATAATTTTTTATTGCAGTTTTAAATGTTTGCACACAATTACTATAATATGTTGTCATGAGCCCAAACAACTTTCAGGGTGAGATCATTTAAGTGGTGTAGTATTTAGTTAGTTAGTTTGGAGCCAGGTTGGGAGCCCCTGCCATGAGGCTCTGTCAGGGCTTTCCCCAACATTTCTTTATTGTAGAAATCATCAGCTATGTGTGACAACATGATAAAACAGAACAGGACATTATGGTAATTATAAGAGTCTCTAAAAGATAGAAAGACAAAAATATAAAATCTTGAAGGGTTCAAATGATGAGCGAGACCTTGAGAACTTGACTTTATGGATGTGAAATTTCTCCAATAAAATAAATAAATTGACAATCTGCTGAATTTTCTGTTTTTGTTGTTGTTTTTATTTTCATAGTATAATATGACATCCTTGGCTTCCAGCTTAATTGGATGATTGGTTTGATGAGAATCCTAATGTGTACTGTCATTCATAACATAGATGTTTGGTTGTTTCTTTAATAATTCACATTTATCATCAAGAACCACAAATCTTGGGACAAAAGTTGTTAGTGGGATGAATATTATGTCCAATTTTGTATTGTAATTATTTCTATTTAATGGGGGTAACACATTTATATGGGAGAAGCCATGTTGTTTCCCCAATTAATATTATTAGAGAACATAAATGTCCCAGTAAGGGCTCTTATTGTGACGTTCAGGCTGGGAGAGGGACAGTCTTTTATTTTGAAGAGAGAGAGAGAGAGAGATTTATTTTTATTTTTTTACATTTATCCTTTGATATTGCAATATATTGTTATTTTTTTTTTTATTTATTTGTTTGTTTTATTGACACAACAAACATGAATTACTTCTGGATTGTTTTCTACCATTTTCATGCATGTTCTTTTTAAATATCGATATATTGTAATTTGCTTAATTAATTGTATATATCTATATATATATGTTTTTGTTTTTATTTTGTTGTTCTTCTTCTTCTTCTTCTTCTTATTATTATTATTATTGAATTGACGCTTTGGCAGTATTGTTCACCTGACAGTCATGCCAATAAAACATATTGAATTGAATTGAAATTGAAAACTGAGAGAGAGAGAGACAGGGACAGCTGTCTGCACCTTGTTGTTGTTTGATTGTTTGTTCATTTGCTTCGTTTCCTGTTTATATTGCTGTTCCAATTGATTGATTGAAAATTATTTTGTTATTTTATTTTATTTTATTGATGTTAATGAAATGTAACTATTGTAAATTTTCATAATTTGAATATGCTTTGGCAATATGTACAGTGTTATGTCATGCCAATAAAGCAATGTGAATTGAATTGAGAGAGAGAGAGAGAGAGAGAGACAGACAGAGAGAGGTAGAGAGACAGTCTTTTATTTTGAAGAGATAGAGGGAGAGGGAGAGAGAGAGTCTTTTAATTTGAGGTCTCAGAGGAGAGAGAGAGAGAGAGAGAGAGAGAGAGAGAGAGAGGTAGAGAGACAGTCTTTTATTTTGAAGAGATAGTGAGAGAGGTATTGAGAGAGAGTCTTTTATTTTTAAGTCTCGGAGAGAGAGAGAGAGAGAGACAGAGAGAGCTAGAGAGACAGTCTTTTATTTTTAAGTCTCGGAGAGAGAGAGAGAGAGAGACAGAGAGAGCTAGAGAGACAGTCTTTTATTTTGAAGAGATAGAGGGAGAGGGAGAGAGAGAGTCTTTTAATTTGAGGTCTCAGAAAGAGAGAGAGAGAGAGAGAGAGAGAGAGAGAGAGAGAGAGAGAGAGAGAGAGAGAGAGAGAGAGAGAGAGAGAGAGAGAGAGAGAGAGAGAGAGAGAGAGAGAGAGAGAGAGAGAGAGAGAGAGAGAGAGAGAGAGACTTTTATTTTGAAGTCCCAGAGAGAGAGAGAGAGAGGTAGAGAGACATAGAGATACATAGGGCAGACTCAGTACTGGGTACTCAGTGCTCAGTAGCGGTGCAGCTCCAGCGGTCAGTATGAGAGGAGAGAAGTTTCCCGGGTGAGCCGGGCTGGTCGGCAGGAGGACCAACAGAGACTAGAGGACGTGGAGACGTCGTGGGGACAGACATTACCGTGTTACCGGAGACGTTGGAGAGGTCGTGGGACAGACCGTGTTACCGGAGAAATACCGTTTACCTGGTGGATACATCCGCGGTGTTTGTCTCCAGAGCAGCAGCATCAGTAGTAGTGGTAGTGGTGTTGGTGTTGGTGTGTGAGTGAGTGAGGTGTTTTGGCGGCGGCGGTCCGCTGCTAGCGAAACATGAACAAGAACCACCGAGTACCGAGCGACCGGTCTCTGAGCGCCGTGGAGGTGAAGAGCAAGGTAACGTTACCGTTAACGGACACTTCTAACTGTCAGTTATACTACTTACTCTATCTGTTACTCCTCCTATGATGACTACTACTCCTCTGGCTAATTTAGCCTGCTAAGTGGCTTCATAGCAAGTTCTGCTGCTAAAGCTTAACACCGGGTTGTTACCGAGTAGAGGCTAGCTGGCTGCTAGCTCGCCATGTTTAACACCGGGATGTTGACCGGAGTTTATCATGTGAGGGAGTCTGAAGGTGTCACACCTGTCAGCCTCCTCTCTGCTCCTCTAACTAACACTCACTCAAAGTTACACTCCACTTCTCCTTTCACAATCACCCCACGGGGCGTTTACAACACGTTTAGGTCAAACTAGCTAGTTTAAAAGTGTTAACTTGTTGTGTTGTTGTCCTGTAGGTGTGTTCAGGTGTGTTCAGGTGTCACTCGGCCTCCTTCCGCCTGTCACATGCGGAGGACTGAGGCCTGAATGCAGCTCACAACTAGTTTCTAACAACTACATACGTTGTTGACACAAGCTGTGACCTATATGTTGGTATAGTTAACTATTACAATGTAAGTTTTACTTATTACTTAATACTCTTTATTTGACATTGTTCAGCTCCTCCAGGGTCATCTGACATGTTTTGTCTACTCCTTTTTTTGGAAAATTATTATTTTTTTATTCCTTTTTTTCCCAACAAAGCATAACAAAACACCGGTGCCATAATACAAAAAAAATATGATATCTTACATTTAACATTTAATATGTACATACATAAATACACACATGCACATCGCTTCCCACTCCCACACAGAGACAGGTACATCCTTCTTCCCACCCCTAGAGGTAAAGTTACAGAAAAAATAACATCAAAATAATTTAATTAGTTAGTTAGAATTAAAAATAATAAGTACTACAGTAGTATAGTATAGTATAGTATAGTATTGTTCAGCTCCTCCAGGGTCATCTGACATGTTTTGTCTATTTTTTGGGGGGGAAATTCTTTTTTTTGATCCTTTTTTTCCAAACAAAGCATAACAAAAAAATAACACCGGTGCCATAATACAAAAAAAATTATATCTTACATTTAGCATTTAATATGTACATACATAAATACACACATACACATCGCTTCCCACTCACACACAGAGGTAAAGTTACAGCAAAAATAACACAAAAAATAATTTAATTAGTTAGTTGGAATTAAAAATAATAAGTACTACAGTCGTATAGTTCATGGTGGTAAGATGGAAACCTTTTGTTTTGTCTACTCCTGTCTGAATGCAGGTACTTACTAGAAACAGCCCTGGGGCCTGTTCTATAGTTAATATAACTCTGCTTTGTACTATAAGATGACGGGTGTCCAGGTTGGCAGTGGATTGTAGATCATCTTTTGTGAGCGCTGGGCAACAGTAACCACAACACTTGGTACTCCTCGGGCTCTGTCTCAGCCAAGTTGTCTAAAGATGAGGCTCCTGCAGCCATTAATCCAGTCTGACCACACAGATTACTACGTTACTCACAGCCAGCAACATGTTTAGTGGGAATGCATGTAGTCTTTCTCTAAAGGGGACGTATCATGCTCATCTTCAGGTTCATATTTGTATTTTGTGCTTCTACTAGAACTTGTTTACAAGCTTTAATGTTCAAACAACACATTCTTTTCCTCATACTGTCTGTCTGAATATACCTGTGTTCACCCTCTATCAGAAACAATCCTTTTTAGTGCATTTCAACGGAATTGCAACAGAATTGCGTTGCTAGGCAACAGCTCGGGTCCATGTTTACTTCCTGTCAGTTGATGTAATTCACATACACTGCAACAGGAAATAAACTGGGACACATTTAGTATGTTTACGTTTAAAACTGAAATTGTTTAAATATTGTAGATTTGTGACATCACAAATGGACAGAAATCCTGACGGCTTGTTTCAAACACGCTGTTTCTGAATTCGGGCTGTGTTTATTAATCTGTGGATTGAGCGTTTTGATACTTTCACAATATTTACAGTATATATATCACTTATATCACTCTATAACATAAAAGACATGAAAATCTCACTTTTTACAACATGGGACCTTTAACTGAATACCAACCATTCTGTCAGACAGCTTCATTAGAGCCTGATGTTCAGTCTCTGCATCCACAAACACAGAAACATAGAGATACACACATCAAAAAGTCCACATTAATAATTCATCACATGTGGTGTGTTAGCTTGTCCACATGGATGACAGACTCTTGCATACAGCTTCCAGTGGTTTTGAAATTAGCTAGGCTATCAGAACAGTGTGTACTCCTCAGTCACAGCCCCAAATCTCCGACCCTTTAAAGAGATGTTTCTTAATATATTGTGTGCATACACTCTATGTAAGAACTCGCGAGCGCGCATGACGTCACAGCCGTTGGATTTTCCTGGAAAAATCGGACCACATTCTTCACATCATGAGCAGCGTACAGTAGGGATGTCACGATACCAGAAATCTAGTAGTCGATACCAATACCAGTGAATTTACAGGATTCTCAATACCAATTCGAATACACGATACAAAAAACAAAAAAACAATAAATTCCATGTAATTCAACACGCACTCCTTTTATTAAAACATTTGAACATTACAAAAAACAGAGGCATGTCGCCGTTAAGTTATAAATAAAAAGAAACGTCTATTAACATTGCAAAACAGAACACTGAAATGTAGCCTTCGAGTATTTAAAACAAACAATATTGTCTGGATGTCTGTTTTTGAGGTGCTTTTTTGCTAAATTGGAAGTATTTCCTCCTTTGGAAAGAAAAGTAAGACGGCACCGTTACTGCGCCGCATACCGTTTCTTGCGAATCTATTATTACTCCTTGTAAATCCGCCTCGAACGTAAAGTATACTTCCATACCCGACTCTTGCTATTTGTTTTCTCAACGAGTTTAGGCGGAGGTAGCACTGCAGCAGTTGCCATCTTTCACGTCTCGTGTTGTTGTTTTTTTCCGTGCTTCTACGGCGTTCTTCTTCTTCCTTCATTTCACGGCAGATGAGAACACTTGTAGCGTATACTGCCCCCATTACATCCGGAAGATTCGCATCTCCAGTACCTCCGCTTCGGTACCAAATGACCATTACAGGCATTGTGACGGTTCTCGTGACATCCCTAGTCTACAGGCTGATGGAGGAAACCCAGAAAGTCACGGAAAGACAATTTTTTTAGGTTCCAACCTGTTCACACATTGGCAATAAAAAAAACGATTAAAACATGTTTATACATGTAAGAACTTACAAAGAGTCCCTTTTTTAATTAACCAGTTTCTCAACCTCCCTCATAGCCATGTGTGTTTATACAGCTGTGCTCACATGTGTATGCCTGTCTGCTCTGTCTCAGTTTGGTGCAGAGTTTCGTCGGTTCTCGTTGGATCGGTCGAAGCCGGGCCGCTTCGATGAGTTCTACGGCCTCTTGCAGCACGTGCATCGCATCCCCAATGTGGAGTTGTTGGTGGGCTACGCTGACGTGCACGGCGACCTGCTGCCCATCAACAATGACGATAACTACCACAAAGCCATCTCCACTGCCAGCCCTCTACTCAGACTGTTCCTCCAGAGGAAAGGTAAGAACAGAGGAAGGGCACATCTGCTCTAATATGGAAATACAAACAAAAGTATTGTGTTAGCTTTGAATAGTATAGCTTAGAATTATGGGATAGGCTGCTGAACAGGAACTTATGCGATTAAGCTTTGTGTATTTGGTCTAGATAATCAAAAAGAGAGTGATGAATATTTCCTCACTTCTCTCTGACAACCATTTATCAGACAGTCCAGGGGGTACTTGCCCTATTTGGATATCCTGTGTTGTCACTCAGGAGGTGTGTGTTTACTGTGCTACTACTGACAAGTTCAACGCTTTCTGTATACAGCACTGCTGTTGTTTCTTACGTCCTCGCTGGCGCTGATGTAATCATTTTTCCTCCATCTTTTCAGGCGCTCGGGGGGTAGTTAATTGTAGCACCTAGACGTTTTGTTGCTGTAGTATTTGCTCATGACTTGCTAGTCTTTGTTTGCACGTGCTTTGGGATTAGCATAAACCTGTTTCTGTCTGACTACATGTATAAAAATCTTGGTTGTATTGATTTTTGAAGTGCGTCCTAGCTAATGAGTGTGACCTGTTGAATGCAGGGGGACCCCGGGGTCTGCTGGCCGGGGCAGGTCGGGCCGCTCGCTCTGTTGTGTTTAAGCTGTCTCGCTGTGCCATATGACCCTATAGAAGCTAAGCCACTTTGTCAGGAGGAGATTAGTGGGGTCACTGTGTAGCGCTGCATGGGACTGTGTTTCAATTACACGCTCCAGACACTAGCCCCACGCTGGGCTCACTGCTGCTCACACAAACACACACAGGAAAACACAGTCATGCAGGCATCACACACGCTGCCGCTGCCTTGTAGAAAAGATAGAACAAAGACAGAAGACACACACTAATGCAGCCACAACCCCCTGTAGACCTGGAGACCCTGTTGCACTCAGACCCCCCTTCACCTTACAGCTCAGCACCAGTTGGTCCCAGCTTTAAAGGCTCTGAGTGTGCGGCTGCAGCAGATTGTCAGCTTATAGGTCATTTATTATATATCTGCAGACACTAGTTATTATCTCTAGTGATGCTCTATGGGGAGTTGAGGCTTCTCTACAGTATATTGGGGATGGGAGGTTTACACCAGAAACAAACCGCACCAGAGTCTGCTTGGAAGCGGACCGAGACCCACCATCTCAGGTGGACCAGAGTTCGGTTGTTTGGTCCGCACCAGAGTTTGAATGAGCTTTCCCACAAGCCCAAACAAACCGTAACTGGACAAATAGACCTGAGTTTGTTTTAACCGAACCAAACGGGTTATGCATAAAAGCAACCGTAGGGGACCTGTTTCGCTAGCAACGGGAGTGAATGGAGAGAGAAAAAAAGCAGCAGGAGCAATTGATGATGATTTTCTCCTTTAGTTGGGCATATACTGTATCACGGCTAGTTAGCGAAACAACCCAAAGTTCTACCAAAGTTCAGTATCATTTTAACTGTGATTAGAAGTTACTGGTGACCAAGAAATATATCCAGCAATATCTCTGTCAATTGTACTCCTAACGAAAAGATAAATACACCGATGGAAAGCTGAAGATCTTGCTGTTCTAAAGGTGTAATAAATCACTTTCTGCAACATTTTGGAATATTTAGCGCCTATTTGGTGGCCATTTTGGAAAATGGCTGCCACGGCCCTCAGGGGCCAAATTAGCAGCGCCCCGATATATATGTCTTTTCATAACATATAAACCTACATCTGTGCCAAATCTGTTGCTTTTATCGCTAAATGCACAGTTGTTGTGAATATTCCAGCTTAGCTGCCCCACTAGTATGTCGGGCCGACTCTGAACCTTTTAAACACTGAGCACTGTTTGTGGAACGTCTCACATCTTTAAAATCTGCTCTCTTGGCAACATGATGTCAAATTGACAGAGGATGAGAAATTATTTAGTTTTGGAGAAATTGTTTTAATGTTAATAAGTCCTTCATAAATCTTGTTTGTTGTTCTCAGCACAAATGACCCTACACCAACAGGAGATGGTCCTTTTTTTAAACCCTCATTTAACCAGGCGAGTCTTAGAAAGAGGGTCACACTTAGTCACACACCTGTACTACAGCCCTACCACAGGTTTCAGCTCTTGGCTGCTGAGTGATTCCACTAAACCAGTTTGTGTTTTGTGCACCACAGCACATCAGTCTTACAGTCACAAACTGGCTTATAATGCCACTAGACTACTACTACGTCCTTTGAGACGGTAACAGAGAGAGGATGTTAATCACTTAGATGGTCAGATATGATGTGATTGGTCATTATTGCATAAGAGCAGGACTTCAGACAGGGCAGCAGTGTGCGTCACAGTTTGTTATAACTTGGTCTTCATGGAGTAGTGCAGTGAACTCTTATCTATGTATTATATCAAAAATATCTGGGGAATGTTTCTTAATCTCCAGTCTCAGTGATTGTAAACAGGTTTCTGACAAACAATCTCCATTGTTATAATTTGTGTGTTTAAAAAAAGAGTCTAGTCTGGGCACAGTTCAGTCCATGCCTGTCATGTGAGGTTATTATTTATTTATTTATTCTTTTTGGTTCGATGGATGGATGTCAGGCTGTGAGGGTCTGGTTCTTGAATAAAGCCCACATTGTTCTTGTTTATGCATCAACGCTACATCACTGACCAGCCATTAACCTCATACTGTGTGTGGATTCAACACACACCAGTATAACTCAGCAGCACCGGGGATCCCCTACAACCCCCCATCCACGAACAATGTGTTGATGGTTATTGAGCTGGCAGTGAGGTGTCCACTGTTTACTGGTTGTCATGGCAGCAGTGAAGAGGCCTGTTCATAGGTGGATTAACAGTGCTTGAGTCCCCTTTAAGGCTGATGGGAGCTGCAAAGCATGCTGGGAGCAGTATTACTAGCATTTGAAAAGACAAATTGTCTTAAAGGGACAGTTCACCCCCAAAATACATATTTTCTTCTTACCTGTAGTGCTTATTTATCAGTCTAGATAGTTCTGGTTTGAGTTGCCGAGTCGTGGAGAAATATAATACATTTGAAAAACTAATCAGCAACTTCTCTTTCCGGAAATCATGACCCGGTTACTCAAGATAATCCACAGACCTTATTGTGAGCAGTTTCATGTTCAGTTTCATCATCTACCGAACTACACCTCTACGCCATCTATCACCGCGCAGAAGTAAGCGTGCGTCTACTGATGGACGACAGGCTCATAGCTAACCGATACAGCTAGCTCACCTAGCACCACTGAGCTAGCTAACGTTAGAGCTCGGACGCCATTAATATTTCCATCTCGCACAAGCCTCTCATCCACGAGTAGACGCACGCCTCCCTCTGCGTGGTGATACGGTTGGCGTAGTGGTGTAGTTCGGTAGAAAGAAAATAGTTCCTCCATGAAAGTGCTCACAACAAGGTGTGATTTCTGGAGAGAGACATTGCTGATGACTTTTTTGAATGTATTTTTTTTTCCGTGTGCCAACTAGTTGCATTATATTGGAGAGAAGGCAGACATCTCTACGGCTGATATCTCCAACACTCGGCAACTCACACCAAAACGATCTAGACTGATAAATAGCACTACAGGTTAGAGGGAAAATATCTGGGTTTGATTTCAGGGTGAACTGTCCCTTTAAGGTCTTTCTGCAACTTAATCTGTCATTTGGATGTGTGTGATATTCTCATATAGCTACTTTGAGTAGTGTATGTGTCAGAGACTCGACACAAACCATCTGAATCAGAATCAATAACCTCATAAAGACGCCCAGTCCGGGCAGCACCTCACATGAGAGTTGTTGAGAGCTACTTCCTGGTCCTCACTGTTTTTACTACACTCGGTTTGAATGGGGAATGTTGTGGTCATTTGTCAGCTGTTGAGGTTAGTCTATTTTTAAAGTAATATATTTATTTATATCTATTTTGTCCTTGTTGTCATATCAGTGACTGCTGACAAAGAGCAGCTTTGGACACATGACGGTTTCTTATCTTTTTCTAGCCCCCAGTCAGTGTGTCAGTTGTTGTTTGTCATAAATCCTTGTCTAATATGAAGCTTCGATTGGAGAGAATCAGCAGTATGATAATGTGATACTTTGCCTTACTGTATATTATAAATAACCAAACATAAAGTGATCGTCACAAGACAGTCACAAAGCATTGATAAAGTGCTGCACCTTGTTATAGCTCCAGTATCCTTGTTATAGTTCTAGTGTGCTTCACATCTCATCTTTCCAGATCCTGCCTCAGGTGTCCCGTCTGTTGATTATGATTCTATTGGATTGCAAAAAACTTTCGGTAGAAGTACGTTGTTTCAGTTGGTCATGCAAGGCCTGAGGAAAGAAATGTCAAATGTTGCATTTCAGGTATAGTTTCTGATCCTGGGGAAACTGTGAGTGACGCCCAGGTTTCTGTTTGATTGGCTGTAAACCTGGTTGTCAGAAGGGATTCTCCTGGGTTCAAGTGGCGCCCTGTTTGCCTGTATTAGTCATGCAGAACGTTAGCACACACACACACACACACACACATATGCACACACACACACACACACGTACAGAGTTTCTAGGTTGTCATCCTTGTAGTGGTGTCAGCTTTTCAAGCATATCTCTCTCAGGGCGTGGGTTTTTGTGGTGACGCTGCCCACACAGTTTCAGTCCTGAATGGACCTTAACTCTTCCACACTAAGGTGGAGGGACAGGAATGCTTGTATTTGCGTATCCCAGCAGGGACTGCCTTAGTAATTAGTAACCAGCGCATGAATCATCCCGCCAGAGAAAAGGAAATGTACAGTGTGAAAGTACAACACGGAGGACAAAGTCTACCTACCCTGCAAAGCAAGCACTTGAGCAGGATAACAGCAGCGGCTCTGAGGGTGATAAGGAGTGTACCCAGGCTGGAGAGACGCTGCTCAGTGAAAGAGATGAGGGGATAATGTGACAGTCACACAGAGCCAGATGAAACAAGGAAGACAGTGTGGTGGTGACTAGCGCCCAGGAAGTGCACCAGTTGTCGATCCCGACCTTTGTAGTGGCCAAACGGCAGTACTGCAACTTCCGTGTCAGTCACGTGATGCACTGGGCCAAAAAAATACTTTTTCCCAAAGACTTACATTTGGAGAGAGACGTCTGTAACTCAGCGGATAATTTTTTTTGAGGTGAATCAACTTCCCAGTATGAACACCTAAGATAGCCCTTATTAAGAAAATTAAGTTTTTTAAGTTGTAAAATGAACTAATAGCTGACGCCAGAGTTATTTTCCCCGACATAATGAAAGCGCATCAAACCCACGAGACTTCGCCGCCCTGCACGCTCATGTGATATATCTGGGTTCTGCCTGCCACCTTCCTGCTAGCTGTATGCGGCTGTAATAATGGATATATTGGCTGTAATTCATCACTTTTATTGTCTTATAATACACTCATGGGCTGCATGCTGTAAAGCCTGTGCCGTGAATGTGTTCATGCATTCCGTTAATGTAACGTAAGTTAATTAACATCTCCGTTTCCAAACAACCTAACGATTGATTTTATAGGGGTGTGACGAAATACCGTGCCACGAAATATCGCGATATAAAAACGTGATGATATGCATCGTCGAGACAAAAAACTGAATCGCGATATCAAGGCATAATAAGTACTACGTACATATGGGATCCGGAGCTAAAGCAAAGCTGCAGCCTCTTCCTGCTGCTGTTCAAAACCTATGGAAGGAGGCTGAGTATCGGGGTACAACACATGCGCAGTAAAATCTGGTCTGCCCTCGTGAAAATTGAACCAATCACAAAACAACAAGCATAAACACGATGAAACAGTTGAACAAGTAGGAAAGCAACATTTCAATTTGCTTTGTCTGCAGTCTGTCATCCTCCGCCGCTATGTTTAAACAAGGAGAGCGTGGTAGCTCGGCGGCTAACAGCCAACTGTAAACACCTGTAGGTTATTTAGTTGAGATTTGACTGAAACAAAAGCTGGCAGTAGGCTGTATAGTCTAACTGTTTAGGTTAGTTTATCATGTATCAACTGGTAAACTGATCAGCTGGCTGAGACAAAGTCCCCCTCCTACCAGCCTTAAAGTTACCTGCAGCAGTGAGTGACATCAGCAGAGGACAGGAGGAAGGACTGATATTGACTGATGGAGGACAGAGGACAGGAGGAAGGACTGATATTGACTGATGGAGGACAGAGGACAGGAGGAAGGACTGATACCATAAAAAATGGAACTATAGGGCAAACAACAGCATTGCTTTGCATTTTATGTCTTTTGAATAAAAGGCTATGTTTTCAGTCATATATTTTCATCATTCAAGTTTTGTTAAAATTATTGTTATAATATCGTATCGTATCGAGATCGTGAACCCAATATCATGTATCGTATCGTGAGCTGAGTGAATCGTCACACCCCTATTAAATTACCATTGCAGCGCCGCTGTCTCCTAAACAAACACTAGCTACTGCGGTTAGTAGGCTAGGCTACTACAGCGGTAAGTATAAGTACGCGCGGTAAACTCGTGTACGCTACGTTCATGTGAGCAAGCCGTGATGGCGGCATGATGCAGCGTGAAGACTGTGACCCCGTGACCAAATCATGTGACCGAGCAGACGCTACTGCGCATGTTCCATGTGCCCAAGATCCGCAAGGGCCCCGCCTCCAACGCTGTATCCAGTTCTCTTAATACATCCATGGGTGGTGATGGAGGAAAAGATTTGGATGAAAGAGACAAAGCCTAAAAAGTTAGAAGTGAGGAGAGATTTGTAGCTGGAGATGAAGGATTAAAGAGAGAGAGAGAGACAAAGTGCTGGCAGGTGTAATGGATGAAGCACAGGAGAGAGGTTTAGGAACACAATCTGTGAAAATAATAGAAATCAACCACCCCTGCTTTGGATCTCAAGTTTTTCCACAGAGCATGAATTATTCCCTCGGATGCTGTGAGGGAACGATGAGGAGGAATGCGTGGAGGAGGAACATGTCTCAGAGCTAATAAGAGAGATGAAAGGGAGACAGAGTAAACAGTATTAAAGAGTGAGTAATGTATAAGGCATTGTTTAGGCAAGGC
This sequence comes from Sebastes fasciatus, assembly GCF_043250625.1. Classification (NCBI taxonomy): domain Eukaryota; kingdom Metazoa; phylum Chordata; class Actinopteri; order Perciformes; family Sebastidae; genus Sebastes; species Sebastes fasciatus. The sequence goes on along the minus strand of NC_133802.1, from coordinate 10,220,116 downwards.
TTGTAATTAGAGATGTGGGGAAAGGAGAGGGAGTAGTGTAAGTGTGATAGGAATGCAGCGAGAGAGAGGGGAGGATAGTGGGAATAGTATTAGTGAGGGAGGAATGCAGAGTGAGGCCCAAGCTGGGGAGGGTGGGAGAGAGAGAGAGAGAGAGAGAGAAAGAAATAAAGAGAGGGAGAGAGATGGGAGGAGGGGGGCATTTTGGGTGGAATGTGGCCAGCCTGTGATCACGTCTGCTGGCTAGATTAGACAGGACAGGAGGCCAGACTGGACCCTGGGCTCCAGAGCCTGGCTCCGTCAACAGGGGGTATAGATGGACAGAGAAAGAGATGACCAACAGTCCAGGCAGCAAAAGAAAGAAAGAAAGTGGAGAGAACATTTTAAAACGAGAGAGAGAGAGAGAGCTACAACGTTACTCTCCACCCTCTGAAACCTGGTTACATGAGACTTTATGCAGGCTGCAAGAAGATGGAGGAAGGCTGGCTTAGCTGGAGGAAGAGTAGGGAGGAGACGACGGCAGCCCAGACTCTCTGAGCTGAGACATCCTGACAGTCTCTGTAACAGAGTTGGTCAGAGAAGATGAATGGATAGATGGAGGGAGGGAAACAGGGGGAGCTCTGAAAAAAAAACCCAGACTGCACGAGAAAGGAGGGAGAAACTAGAACTTTGGATCAATGCAGAAAGAGAAATGGAGAGGTGATGGTGAGGCAGTGGGTTAAACTGGCAAAGAGAAAGCTAGAAAGTGGACTGTTGACCACTGCAGACCATAAGAGAGAAACTGAAAAACAACAAAGAAGGAAGGGAGGGAAAGGTAGGAGGAAGTGAGCTATATAAATGCAGCTAAGGAACAGGAAGTACTGATTGTGTCAGGTGTATGTGTGACATGCTTTAAAGCTTCAGTAGGCAGTATATTTTTGGCATCTTTGGGCAAACATTTCATAATAACCTTTCAGTAGGGGTGTGACGATTCACTCAGCATACGATACACGATATTGGGTTCACGATCTCGATACGATACTATAACGCGCTGTTAGCCGCCGAGCTAACGCGCTGTTAGCCGAGCATCAGGGAAAAAGAACAAAAAACATACATGACCAACACTGGACTATCAATCAGCTGCGCAAGTAATGTATTCTTAGACGGTATTTGAATGAGGATTTGAATGAGGACTGACGAATGTAAACACGGCAGCTATTAGAGTGATTGATGGCACGATCTTTTTTAAGGCGTTAGATTTTGGGTGAAGTGTTGCTGTGAAGACCATGGATGGTAGATTGTTGAACAAAGAGATGCGTGTGTAGTTATTTATTAGTTTTTAAAATGAAAATCATGTAGACTGAAAGGTGTGAAGATGTATTACATTGAGTACATTAATAATCAGGGATATCTCTTCATTTTGACTTGCGGGCAGACGGATGCATTTCTCTCTGATTTTTAATTAAAAAGCATTTTTTATGTCCCCCGGGCTTGCTGCTACAGTCATATTGATATGAAGCATGATAACTGATATGCTTATCTGTGAATTTCTTTCAGTGTATTTACCCTAGCTGGCAGTACACTACAGTCAGCAGGCTCTGACATGCAGCTCCCAAACACTGTTGCCTAACTACTGTCGCTGTTAGTAGTTTATTTATACTCCTTATCCTTTCTACTTTCACACTCTTTACACTTTTACGCAGCTATATTAAATTGATATGCTTTAGGAAGGGATCTCTTTATGGCCAGTGTGGATTAAACAGGTACTGCACACTTCAACATGTTGTGGAAGTTGTAAACTAAATTATATTATGACTGCACTGTGATGAAACACAGCAAAGCTAGTTTTAACATTGACATTTCTTACCAAATTTATAAAAATCAGCATTTCCTCCCGGCGAAGTAGTCTCCTAGCGGTGGGGAGAGTGACTCTTTTCTCATTTGTGAACTGCTAAACAATAAATCCATCAGATTCAGTGCCCCATATCACTATTTCCCAGGCTACTGTAGCAGTCATATTTGTTGACGCTGCATCAAAGCTTTTATCATATGGAAGTAGGCGTGGTTTAATCTCCTTCAGTGGGTGGACTAAAGCTGTGCTCACACTACCAGCGACGCAGCAACATTCTACAAGCCAATTTCAATGGAAGCCGCTGACATGAAGCTACAAACTGACGCCCGACAGGGCGCTGCGTGACGGGCGTGACACGTTACAAATAAAAGTTGAACTGGTCTCAACTTTTTTCAGCGCTCCAATAACACAGAGAAGCATCAACCAATCATGCTTTTGTTTCACCCTGTTCCGTTAGCCAGTTCCCAGTGCTATTTAACACTATAACTACATCAACGAGGGCTTGACCTGGTGGGGAAGTGACACTTTAATCCTTTCAGTGTACAGATGGGCCATCAGTATGGTTTTAATTACACCGCTGCATTTTCCTCACATTTCTAATGCTGTTTAGCCTTTCATTGCTTTAGCTACGGTGCAGTCGGTTAAAAGCTCATCTTGGCATTGAGACGTTGGCCTCAGTGGGCTGATCTAACTGCAGGTTGGCTGTGTTGTCTTCCAGAGCCAGATGCTGAAGGCAGGACAGAGCAAGGATCACAGAGTGCCCCTGCTCGTCCCACCCCTGTAAAGTCCCTCGTCAGACGTATGAGCGACAGGCTTGTGAGACTAGACTTGGGTTCCCCCGGCCCACGGCGCTGCTCCTCCCTCCCTTCTACTCCTCCATCCTCCCCAAGATCTAGTCCTTCCTCTCCCTCGTCCGCCTGGAGGCTACATTTAGCAGGGCTGCGTAGAAGGCTCGGTTTATCAGACCCAGATCTAGCCACCGCACCCCAGACTCAGCCTCCTTCCCGTAACCCGCTACTGAAACATACATCCCCAAGTGACCCGCCCCTGTCCCCTACCCGTACCTGTCCAAAGCTCAAGTCCAGCCTCAGCCCCAGGCACATCCCTGCTCCAGTCTACATTCCCCATGCTGATTCCTCGCAGCATGTCTGAGTCCCAGTCCTGGTCATCCCTGCCACTGTCCTAGACTCCTAGGCTAACATTTCCAGGTCCAGGACCACCGAGTCCTGTGCTTGATTTACCTCTAGTAGTAGAATCACAGCACTGAGAGCGGTTCAGCCTGAGAGCTACAAAGAAATAGAAGGAGAACGGAGGCAGAAAGAGGAGAATCTGCAAGACCAAGAGGGACAGACAGAGGTGGAGCAGAGAGACTGAGGGACAGATTGAACGAAGGACACGGGGGAGAAAGATGGGATGGGAGGAGGCATTGCAGGAAGGAGAGAGGTGTCGATGTCAGCACAAAAGAAATTGATGGAATGGCTTCATAGTGCAGACGAGACGCAGACACACACAGAAAAGTGCTGTACATGAGTAATGGCAAATAAAATGTATTAATTCTGCATCAACCCCGATCGTGAGCTCTGTTGATTTCTACACCGCTACATTAAAGCTGTAGATAAGATTCAGTATTTTTTTATAAAGGGCTCCTGTCTGACAGAATAATAAAGCAGGACTGATGAGTGTAATGGAGAATTCATGATTGGGATTATATGAGGAGGCCTAGAAAGCAGGCTAATGTTCATGACTGGAGTCTTTTGAATTATGGATTTAATAAGTAATTCCTCAGATTGTCAGCTCTATTTGAGACCTCTGCAGGACGGTACAGCATGTCACTCACATCAGAAGTCACTGTGTAGTCTGCTACTCCGTCCTTTCCTCTCAGCGCTCTCCCTTTGACCTCCTCCTTCCATTTCTTTCTCCCTCTCTTATCAGCAGCATTAAGGCACTTTTATCAGGGCTGTGCCAGGGAGGTATGCTCACCACACCAGGAATAGTAACCCTCCGGGAATGCACTCCTTTGAAAGTTTTTTTATCACCTCCTCCTCTCTCTATTTCTGTCTCTCCTGCCTGTTTCAAGTCTTTTGTTTTACACCTCCCCTGGTTGTTCTCATCAACATGAGTTCACATTGACACCCACAACCCCCCCCCTCCCCGTCTTGTATAGCTCGGTGTCAGGAACACCGTGGCACCGGCTGTGGTGAACGTCCGGGCTTGTCATCCACAAACCTGACTGTTTCCAGAACACCACAAACCTCAACGGCTTGTTGTTTCTCTGTGTTTCTCATACTGACGTGTGTCATGTTTGGATACTGAAGACGGGTTTCATGGACGGCAATTATTATTCATTATAAACAAATACAGACTGGTCTTTTTAGCAAGCTTTTAGCTACAACACTACTTATGCATGTCTCTGGACAACATATCAGACAGTTTATTTTAGAGATTAATATGTGCTGTGACCAGGGTCTGAAACAGCCCGCCACCCGCCAAATGCAGGTCAATTGTTCGCAATGGCGGGTGAAATCATGAGGACACCTGACACTTTGGCAGGCAGGGAAAATGCTAGTGATGGGACTAGAGAACCATAGTTGTCCGCTTTCTTGGCATCTCTTGCCTCCGTGACTATCGATTCCTCTTATTGATGCTTTCCCACAGTTACGCATGCACGATGACGCATACGCACGCCGTATCATGTTTCAGTTTGTTTGACCGGAGACACGGCAAAGAGGGAAAAAAAGCGCTCTAAAGCTGAGGGGCACACCTTATTTTTTCCCTGATAATACTTCACTGTGAACAACAAATCTGTGTTGAAATCAACAGGAGGAGAGTTAGTAAAGTTAGCTGTTAGCAGCACAGTCCAAATATGCAAATATTTAAAGGGACTGTTTGTAAGAATCAGAAATGCTTGTTAACAGCGACACCTGTGGCCGTTAAGTCAACGAAAGTCAGCGTCGGGCTCGCACTTGTGCTCGCTCTAAATAAACATGAACGAGCATCGCTCAAAACAGTGAGGCGACACACGTCAGCTAAAACCACAATATCACTCTTTATTTCAGCTGCTTGGCAGTAATGTTAGCTGACCAGACGAAGGTCTCTCCATGAATCACTGCTGATCCTAATGTTGGCTTTTCCTGCTTCATCCTCCCGACCGCGGCCGGAGGGGACAGGGGAGACACCGGCACCCGGTCGGAGACCATAACGTTTCTCGTTGCGGAGCCCCGTCATTTCACAAGACACGGAAAACCTCTGTTGGTCTGGAGGAGCTGCAGCATTTATTTCTGCACAAACGTCCACTGTACATTCACTAGATATTCTCAGAGCTACAAAGTCTTCTGCAGTGTGTAGTGTGCACGTGAGGTGGAGCGAGCTGAGTGAAGGCAAGCAGGCAGGCAGAGGAGCAGAGGAGCAGAGTACAGCAGAGACTCCATCCCTGGAGATCAAAGCTACGGTCTCCCCTGCGTCCTCCGACCGCAGCTAACACTGTTTTGCAAGACAGGATTCACTAGATATAACTTTGCGGTTTTGGTGCTTCCGTGTAGTTTGCGTTGGAGTCTCGTCTGAATAGCGTAGCCACACGCGAGCGCGCATTTGCGAGCACATGCAAGCGCGCATGGGACACCGACCCGGGTGATTTATACGTGTAAGGAGTTACAAACAGTCCCTTTTAAATAATCATAATCATTTGAATTGTGTTTTTATGCAAATAACCACTATAGATGACAGTACAGTACTGTGTACAGTAGGCTACCCCCCCCTCCCCTCCCAAAAAAATAGGGCTCCCCAGAATCTACGGTGTAATTTGATCACTGTAATTTACCTTGTATAAATAGTTTTTTATGTTAAATATATCGAACATTGAATGAAATCAGATGTAAAATGTTATTACTTCATTTAGTGCAGAGATTTCAAAAGCAGCAGACAAAAAAAAAACCTTGTTTGCCACAGTGGCAGGAAGTGAAGAAAGTTAATTTCAGACTCTGGCTGTGACCTTATTTGTCACTAGTTGTAATTATACAGGTTTAGTAGTAGCCACAGTAGTGGGGAGTTATTGTGCCATACAATGAAAGATTGGCTGGATCAGTACCTGAACTATAACTGTAGAGTCAGTAGTACTAGTAACAGTAGTAGTAGGGATAGTGGTAGTACTTCTGACTGTCAAGTAGCTCCTTCCTGATCGTGTTGTGTCACCTGGACACAGTATCATGTTTCCCTGACGCGGCACCCAGGATGAACGTACCAGGAAGTAATCGTTGTCGTCAGGGATCATTGTGTCCCCGGGGAAAGCCAGGGTTCTGTCATCCTGCATCATCCAAGCTGTAATACTGTGTAACCAGGAGTGTAGCTGTTACTGAAGGAGAGAGTATAATGAGAGTGTTGGAGCAGCTCTACAGACGTATACTTGTGTAATACAGTTTTGTAGTTTTTATTTTTTATTTTCAAAGCATAGAAAACAATTGTTCTATGAGTAAAAACATATTTTTCTGCAATATGTTTTGGTCCAGACTAGTAGGTAGTGTGTCAGTAGGTGTGGTGTGTTCTGAATGCTTGCAAACACCACTATTATTCAGAGCCGTTAACGTAACGTGAGTCCAGAGTTGGAGCCGTGATGCATCCAGAGTGTGAAGAACAGCACTGAGGAAGATGATGTGTTCAACCAATGCACGCCACTTCACACAAGTCCTGTCCTCTCCTCAGGCAGAGTTGACGTAGTCCCTTCAATGTCCGGATAGAGATGCATTAGTTGTTCACTGTGTGTGTGTGTGTGTTACATACTACAGAGAGGAATGACTAAGCATCACTGCTTGTGTCCAACGCTGTGTGTTGGGTTGTTATTTTCTCCTCCATTGCTTCGCTTCCTCTGCTCCTCACTGACTCCATTCAGAGTGGTGGGAAATCAAAGCAGCCAGTGCATAGCTGGAATACCTAACCTGTGCAGAGCCATGGAGAGCAGGGCAGTGCAGGGCTGGGATGGGATTCTGAGTTTCATTCAGGGTTTGTGAATTATGATACTGATACACTGCAGGTGTATCTTCTATCATCGCCTGACCAGATGAGAAGCCCCTTTAATGGACATTTAGGTCATGAGAGAAGAAGTGGTGGTGGAAGAGTAATCTGATATGAGTTCTTCATGTCTGCATTGATCGTACCATACATGTTAAATAACATTCCTCTGAAATCTATGAAGCCCTCACAGTTGACCTCTGATTCTTTTATTCAATGAATCATTAGCCACGGCAGCTGCAGCATACCTCAGTCATGCTTCATGTATTTACAGAGCACAGAGGGAATAAAAGGGAAGTTATATATGCACTACATATGCACAAGAGCAGATACTAATTAACCTGTCAGCTGTCTGAATAAAGGGATCAGACATCATGATCATTAGACTTTATCGTCCTGGAGCTTCAGCCGTTAGCCCAGCAGCTTCTTCACTGGCTCATGTTGGGATGTCTCCGTCCTCTTGGCTCACATCAGCTGGTCTGCTGAAAGAAGCACCAATGTGACATAAAAGGTTATTGGTTTTATTGATAGACAACTGATGGCGCTCAGATATTCCCATAATGCAACAGTTGTGCATGCATCAATAGCATGATGAGTGACATAATTGGCCCAAAGTAGCTAAATTAATTAATTAAAGGATCAAACACAGATTTAAAAATTTTTTTTGTGAATAACATTTTATGTTCTTCATGTGTATATGGCAACAATAACTTAGATTATTACACGGCTGTGTTGAATACTCGATTGGATTTGAACTAGGCGTTCTGCGGTCTGTAATTTCTGTATAACAGACCGTTGCTATGTATAGCAGACCGTTGCTATGGGCGCAGCTCTGATGTCAGACTCTGGAGAACCGTTTTTGTGTCAAAATATTGATTTCTTCAGTATGTAGCCTCGTAATAAACGGGATAATGTACAGCTAGCGGGTCATTGTTGTGAAAGAAACCCCTTCAGGGCTTCTCTTCGGGGTGCAACATCGACCCGTCGTGGATTCTTTCACAACAATGACCGGCTCTCTGTACATTATCCCTTACTTACAAACATATATAGAATACCAATTTACTGTATGTGCATATATACATGTTTAAAATATGTAAAATAAAAAGGACGCACGCACACATGCAAATGATTATCTGCTGTGTTGCAGTGATGTAGGTAACTAACCACTATCATATTTCCAAAAGTAGATTTATTTAAAATTAAATGTTGCAATTAGTTGACTGTAAAGATAAACAATATGTTTGGTCAGCCATTAATACCATAAATTAAACACTTACTAGCTAAGTGAGTTGATTTTCTGTTATGTGAGTGTCCCAGGTCTGCTATAGTCTCTGTGTTCCCTACAGGTGTAATACATTACTGGTCTAATAGTTCCTCCGTAACCGTGTGTTATATCATCCAGCATATTATCTTTAGTGTCACAGGGAGGGACACTGGGCTAGTGTTGTTCATGAGCCCAGTGTGCAAATCAAAAAAGCGGAAGCAAAATAAGGTCATTTATACGAACCAGTGAGGACCAGTGTGTGTTTATATCGAGCCTTGCCTATAGGCCTTTGTAGCCAATTAGACTAGAGAGATGGAGAGCTTTGCTTCTGTGCTCTAATGAGATCTAATGTAGCTGGATATGGTCTACTGGGTAGTGGGTCTCACAGTGCTGCTGTTCATTAGTGCTCCGGCAGCATCTTCACTGACCAGAGATAGACCTGATAGATGTACTGTGTGTCCATGAACACCTGCTTCTGTGTGCTGCTTACATATGTTGTTTCCACGTGTGTGCAGGCGTACACATTACGGATGGGTCATGATTTTCGATTTTTTCGAATAGCCGTTAATTTATAAAAACTTGAATCGGGGTGTGTGTGCGTGCGTTTGTGCGTGCGTGCATGCAAGCGGCACCGCGCCCCTTGTAGTTTCAGCAGGTAGATCAGCTGTTCGAGCAGCGGAACATATCGCCATTCAAACCCAACAGAAACAAAATAAAACTCACTAAAACCGTCTTAGTTTGTCTTTCCACTGGCCTCTTCCACTGTTCCAAAAAATGGTTGAAATAAACTCTTAATCCTTAGCGTTAGATGGGAAAATGTGCTGACGCTACATGTCGATTTTCGAATAATAATCAACTAATTCCCAGTGATTTTCCAATAGTATTTTTGCTTGGAATGCATATCCCTAGTACACATGCTGTGGTCAGGAAGCTGCATGCTTATACCACCAGAACAGCATCTCTTTGCAGTGTGTGTGTGCGTGTCTGTGAGTGTGTGTGTGAGAGTGGCCCTGAGGGACCATCCTATTCTCTATGTCAGGTCTGGCCTTTCATATGCTGCAGATGGAGGGATGGTTTAGATGAAAAGAAGTCTAGAAAGATTGAAATGAGATGTGGAGCGTCACCTCCTAGTTTTGCGTGACTGCACTGCAAGAACAACCCTTGTGTCCGCAGTAGAGGGAGATGTGTGTGTGTGTGTGTGCGTGCGTGCGTGCTAACAAGTGCTCTCAAACATCCACCTGTACGCCCTTTTTGCATAATGCTCCTCTTTATGGCTGGGTGTTAATGTGCACGGCGAGGGTAAGGCCTGTAGAGAGAACAGAGCTACGATAATGAGACTTTTAGCATTTTGACCTCACAGACTCTTATGAAGCTATTGTTGCTGTATTTTATTCTCATGGGGTGGCGGGGGTTGGCCCAAAAGGTCAGGGCTGTAGATATAGACATAGTACGTGTATAAACACTAGACTCGTGCGGCCTCATGGGAACTGACACAAGAGACTCTCGCTCTTTCTCGGGACAGTTGATCCTTTGTTTTGGTTTTAAGGATGGAGAGGGGGAGTGGTGGGGTGCCTACCTGTCAGAACCTGAGAGCCTGAATCCTTATCAGCCACCTGAATGGCTATTTTCCCAGATTACACACACAAACACACTCACACACACACACACACACACACACACTGAGAGGACAGAAGTAGTCATTGTAAGATTGTCAGAGCTTTATTTATAGAACACTTTCATCTAAAAACAGAGTTTACAAAGTGCTGTAAAAACAGCAGAAAGTGAGGGATATGAATAAGGTGAAAAAGTTGAGGACAAATTCAAAAGAATGATGTTAAAAATAACACCAGAAATAGACAGGAACTTGAGTTGAGCAGGCTTGGGGGGGGGGGGACAGGGAAAGAATAGTCACAAAGATGTTAATATTTAGCTGCTGCTGTTATGCTGGTTAACTATTAGTGAACCAAGGTTTAGTTTCTCCCTCTCTTTCCTGGACCCAGCCCTCGGTCTAGCGTTAATATCAGCCATGCTGGGTTAAAGTCTGTAGCAGCTCGGCAGTGTACACACTTCCTCCTCTAAATGCACATAAAAAGGGGCGGGGTTTCAAGGTATCCCAGTGACACATGCAGCTAAAATGTGACCATAATATTCTTGGTTCAAATGTGATCTTTTTGTTCTGTCAAACGCACTCTGTCTCCGCTTAGCATAAAGACTCTGTCCAAAGGTAACCAAGCACCTCTAAAGCTCTCTAACTCACACGTTACCATGTTAGTTATTTGTCAGCGTGCCGATGAAGGGCTGGGAGTTGGGCTGAGCGCCGGTTGGCGGCTGTGTCGTGTTTTGCATCAGTCTGACCTGAGGGGCGTTCTGGGGATCAGTGTCTTGCGTGTGTTCAGCACAGACACCCTGCAGCGATGCCTCAGGCTGAGAGCTGCTCCACTGCAAAGAATTATTAATTCTGCTGAAACGACATGATGCAACGGAGTGTCAGCTTTGATGTGCAATTAGCCTGGTATGATGTTAATTAAAAAACTAACCAGCTTTTGTTTCTCTCCTTCTTTCTGTCTCCATGCCACATCTTTGTCCTCTCTTCCTCTTCTGTACTTCTCTTTTTCTACTTCTTCTATCTGTTGTTTCTGCAGAGGAAGCTGATTACACGTTTGGTACCAACTCGCTGACCAGGAAGAAAAACACGGTGCTTTCGGCGGTTCTTCTGCGGCCTGACATCAACAGGAAAAAACCACCAGTGATCATCAGCCTTCCTAGGGACTTCCGCCCCGTCTCCTCCATCATCGACGTGGACATCCTCCCCGAGACGCACAGACGCGTTCGCCTGTACAAGCACGGCCAGGAAAAACCGCTGGGCTTCTACATCCGTGACGGCTCCAGCGTGCGGGTCACTCCGCAGGGCCTGGAGAAGGTCCCGGGGATATTCATCTCTCGCATGGTGCCTGGCGGGCTGGCGGAGAGCACCGGCCTGCTGGCCGTCAACGATGAGGTGCTGGAGGTGAACGGTATCGAGGTGGCTGGAAAGTCTTTGGACCAGGTGACGGACATGATGATCGCCAACAGTCACAACCTCATCATCACCGTCAAGCCCGCCAACCAGCGGAACAATGTTGTACGCAGCGGAGGAGGAGGCACGGCGTCGGGTAGCTCGGGACGCTCGTCGGACAGCGGCGCCAGCTACTATGGCTACTCGTCGCACGGCGGGATGGGTGCGGCGGCCTCCATGCCGTCGCACATCATCCAGAACTTCCCTGTCGGGGAGCTGGAGAGCGACGAGGACGACGAGGATCTGGTGATCGAGGTGGGAGGCGAGGCCGAGCCCATCAGACGCACTGACTCCAACTATAGCATGCCCTCGCTGCCTCGCTACGAGCCGCACCTCAACCTCCGCACTGCCTCCGCGTCCGCCCTCTCTCTTAATGCCAACGGAACCCTGCCAGCCAGCGGCAGCAGCGGGTCACTAAGCAACGCCTATGCCACTCGGACCACGCCGTCCCCAGACAGAGCAATGGAGAGACGGAGTCTGGAGGAGGACGGCACTGTTATAACTCTGTAGGCTGCTGGGCGTTCACACACACACACACACACACACACACACACTGAACACTGGAAACCAGAGAGACAATCACTGAAACAGGGATCATCATCCTGTCCCGTCACACAGAGACTGGACCTGAGAAGCACAATGAAACGTGTACATATCACATCCCAACATGACACCTAAATGTTTGTACATCCCAACATTTACACGTCAAATATACTGCACTCCATACTGTTCTCCTCTACATGCCAATGACCACGCATGTGTGCCATAGTGGTGACCCCCCTTCCTCCAGTTCTGCAGGCACACAGATGTCAGACAAAGAAGTGTAGAGGAAGTGTAATTTGATGCCCTCCTCTTCATTTCTGAACCACTACAAGCACTTGTTTTTAACCTGGAAACTGTTGTTACACTGAGCCTCCACAAGAGGGCAGCGATGAGACACCCCATCATCATCATCATCATCAGTCCCATGAATAGATGAAGGTAGAAGTCCCCATCCCCCCCATAACAAACACACACTGGAGCTGGATTTTAGCTCAAACATTTGCTGACAATCCCCCCCCCCCCCCAGGTGACCACAGCATGCCATTGGCAAACAGTCGACCAAGTGCTGAGATCTGCAATAATACTGTAGTTTTTATGTGTGATGGCTTAGATGCTTTTAACCACTGTTGTTTTACCTGCTGTGTTAATGACTGACTGATAATGAAAGCTTGATGATTCTGATCATTCTTGGGAGCAACTTGTCTTTTGAAAAAAAAACCTTTACCATCAGGCCTGTGTTTTATATTATTTTAATATTTCATTTCTGTTTCTTCTTCTTTTTATTTTTTTTACACCATACAGGTGACTGTATGACCAGTTTTTCCATCTGACCAATTGGAAGTTGCGAGTCACTCCAGAAAACTGCTCCTAACTGGGACGTCTTTAATTTCCCCTCTCATATTTCCTTCATGTTGCACTCCCCCCCCCCTCCTCTCCACGACAAGGGCTGTTTTCCCTGCTGCTGCATGTGTGCGAATGACAAAATGTGATTTTAATATTTTATTTGTTTCTCTTCTCCATTGTGTCTGAACCACGACTCTGCTGTATCATATATTCATTTCTCACCACCAGATCTCTGAGTTCACTTGGATGTGTCCTGAGACATTCACATATGAAAAGTGTTCTCTCCCAGTATTTCTGCACCACTTTCCTTTTAGGTATATATTCATTCTCATTGAATTCAATTAATGACACACTAGGAGAGATATGTAACTTACTGTAATCAGAATGAAATATTGACTTTGGGCCCAGATGGCATATCAATAGGTGGACTGAAACACTGTGGGCAAATACAAGAGTTGAAATGAGTGATACATACGAGAGAGAAACCCTGGTCACATTGAGTCATATTAAAACAAACACACATGCAGGTTCACTTGGCACAAACTGATTCACTCTCAGTGTTTGATAAAGGTGAGACAGGGCTCACTTATGTTCAGCATGTATTGGTATTTCCATCCAAGCTGTTGCTTTCTTTGAAAAGTCCCTAACTGGGCTGTAATGAGCAAAAACTGGACTGACAGAAATTTAAAAAAATCCAAAATTCTTTGTGTTTTTTTCTTTAAAGCTGCACTAGAAAAAAACCCTCCTCGCCCGTTGAGGTGATTTTGGGCTGTAGAACTACAATTGACTTGACTTGCAGGATGCTTTGAATTCACCAACACCTTTCCATAGTGCAGCTTTAAATTATATTTGTGGGATTCTTGCACTTAAAGGCAAGGTTGACGATGTTATCAAGTATACACTATTTGTTATATTGGTTGAAATGGTCTTTACACCCCCGAGAGCGATCCATTACTTATGAGCTCTGAAAAAGGACCAGAAAAGAGCCGTCATCTGTAGCTGCTGTAATCCTGTAAAAACGTCTACCAATCACTGCCTCGCGGTCCGCTTGGAAAGAACCAATCAGATGCCTCCCTGCCTCCCTGCTCGTACTCTACCCTTAGCGTGCACCAGCCTGAACTCAAAGCGCGTTGACGCCGCAAGTTTACTGGAGAATGGAAGAGAAAACTCAGCCAAAAGTAGCACTGCCGCGGTTACTTATCATAAGGTAGCGTTGTTGAGTTAGGGTCCTCTCTCCGCTCTGTGTCTGTGAAGTAGTTACGATGCGGCGTTGCCTTGGAAGGAGCCTCGAGGGGAGGGGGTGGGTTTAGACGGGGCTCCTGAGGCGATGCTACTTTAATTATGCTAGCTTTCCAACATCGTCGACCCTATCTTTAACTCCAATTAATATGCTGATGAAATCCCTCAGAAATGTGTGCTGCTGCTTCATGAAACCTTCTCCACAGAAAGAAGTAATTCTGTCACAGATTCAGTTCCTGGAAGTATATATCCATTAACCTCACTGGCTCCCTGAAGTCAGAGCAGAGGTCTATTATTTCTCTCATTGATTTTCAGCATTTGCTCTCTTGTTATACGACACACACACACACACACACACACACACACACACACACACACACACACACACACACACACACACACACACACACACACACACACACACACACACACACACACAGAGACAGACAGACAGACACACACTCTCCGTAATGTTTAATGTGCTCTTGTAATGAAGCACAGTACATTAATCCGGATCACCATCACACTAATGTCCATCCTTTTGTCCTTTTTATTGCTCGAATAGCCGCTGAGCCTATCAGACAGTGAATATCTATGACTGGAACCAACACACAGGTGGTGTGTGTGTGTGTGTGTGTGTGTGTGTGTGTGTGTGTGTGTGTGTGTGTGTGTGTGTGTGTGTGTGTGTGCGTGCACTATTATGTATACGCGTATACGGTACTGTCTTCTATGGTACACAGAGTGCTGATGGGACTCCGACATTAAAACAGTAATGAATGGTACTCTGAATGGAAGACCTTTAGAAACAAATGTTAATTTATTTTCTTAATTTCTAACTTTACCACAGGACACTGGGATTGTAACCACAGCGACATTGTTATTTATTCTCTAATCATGCGTCTGCATATTTTCTTTTCTTTGTACACATTTCATGACTTTTATTTTTATAAAATAATATGTTTTATTTCATCTGTGATTGTTGTTTTGGTCGTAAATCTCATGGTAGATGTTGATGATTTCAGTAGGTGATTTTACTGTTCAGGCTAAAGCAACAGGAGAATCTGTCACACTATTATTTTTTCCATACTGTGAATTATCAATATTATTTTTGTGGGAGAGAAACAGTTGTATTAGCACAACCTCAAAACTTGTTTTGCTTTGAGTCAGATTTTTTAAAAAGTGATTGAGCAATGATTTTTGCTTGCCAGATAAATCCTATGGTATAGATTTGTAATGAAGATTGTCAGTATTTTCATATCGATGCTATATATGATGTACATTTTTATCACATTTAATGAAAAATGTTTTAAGATTCAACTGGAGATGTATGAATAAATAGATGTACACCTGTAATTGCTGATTGGAGGAGCTGGATAAAATAAACTAATATGTAGCAGTCCTCATTGTTGTCTGTCAGTGTGAATGTAAAGGTTATATTACAGAAGTATAGTACATATAGTAGATAAATGAGTAGATGTAAAGGTTATATTATAGAAGTATAGTACATATAGTCGATAAATGAGCAGGTGTAAAGGTTACAGAAGTATAGTACATATAGTAGATAAATGAGCAGGTGTAAAAGTTATATTACAGAAGTATAGTACATATAGTAGATACATGAACAGGTGTAAAGGTTATATTATAGAAGTATAGTACATATAGTAGAAAAATGAGTAGATGTAAAGGTTATATTAGTACATATAGTAGATAAATGAGCAGGTGTAAAGGTTATATTAGTACATATAGTAGATAGATGAACTGGTTTAAAAGTTATATTCGTACATATAAAAGATAAATGAACAGGTTTAAAGGTTATATTAGATTAGTATAGTACATATAGTAGATAAATGAGCAGGTGTAAAGGTTAGATTAGTATAGTACATACAGTAGATAAATGAGCAGGTGTAAAGGTTATATTACAGATGTATAGTACATATAGTAGATACATTAGCAGATGTAAAGGTTATATTACACAAGTATAGTACATATAGTAGATAAATGAGCAGGTGTAAAGGTTATATTAGATTAGTATAGTACATACAGTAGATAAATGAGCAGGTGTAAAGGTTATGTTAGTACCTATAGTAGATAAATGAGCAGGTGTTTTAGTGCCACCTGCAGGACAGCTCAGGTACTGCCTGTCTCTACTTTGGGAGCGCTTGATTTGTCACAGCGGTGAAAAGCTGCGAACTGTTGCTCAACCACAACGTAAAACGTGGACACGTCGTCACGTTACAGCTCCTCTACTCTACGGTATATTTAACGGGACAACAACACCAGCTTTAGATGTTATATACATAGACTCCTGTATAGAGTAAACTCAATGAGACAATGTGACCCCCCTCTACTCTGCTCGCTACCTGCTCCTCAGGTGTCAACACGCAGCCAGCTGAGGAGCGTCACGTGACGTGTGACGTGTAATAGCAGCATGGCGGCGCTGAGCTGGAGCTGAGGCTGCACTGACACCACCGATAGTAGCTCTGTCGTTAGCTTCCCGTGTGTCACCTGCTGACTCGCAGGGGCCAGGCCGAGGATGAGGGCCTGAGAGAGAGGAGGAAGAGGAGGTGAGAAGACCGAGAGATGCAGCAGCAACAACCACTAACACCACCACCACCAGTAGCACCAGTAGCACCGCAGCAGCAGCAGCACAACCATCAGTTCAAGGCAGAGAACAGTAAAACCAAGAGCATGTTTCTGTCCCGGGCGCTGGAGAAGATCCTCTCGGATAAGGAGGTGAAGAGGAGCCAGAACAGCCAGCTCCGTAAAGCCTGCCAGGTGGCTCTAGGTGAGCGGTTGCTATGTGTGTTGCTATGTGTGTTGCTATGGTTTTAACGGTTCAATCAGTCAGGTCTGGTTTGTGTGAGAGAGAGCTAGCCTCGTTAGCTTAGCATCATGAGTGGCCTTCACCGTCTGCTCAGCTGTTCCGTTAACAGGCGGACACGTTAGCTGACTGTGAGTATGTGTGGGCATCACTTTCACATCTTATTGTTCTAACTGAGCCTTCAAAGCAGCGTCACCACTGACAGCACTGTCGGCAGGTAAACAAGCGAACAGGTAGCATAGTCGTTAGCTAGCTAGCGGTGGCTTAGCTTAGCTTAGCTAAACAGACCAATCCCAGTGTTGTACGTAGCACACTGACAGCCAGACACACACAGACACAGGAGGCTACCTAACTCCAGGATACTCTGACCACCTTTTCCATTCAACACCATCCTGGATAGAGTTACACACACACACACACACACACCCACACACACCTACACACACACACACACACACCTACACACACCTGGCTCCTCTCTTCACTGACTGGATGTTTATGTTATACCATCTGTGTGCACCCAGCTGCCTGTCACATATGAGAGACATCTTGTTGGTATAGAGGCTTTAAAGTCTACTGATCACATACCACCACCACCACCAGTTGGTATTTGTTGTTTTTGCTCAGTGGCTTTGTGTTGGTGTCAGAAGATGAATGAGAAATTCATTATTACGGTATAGTTTACACAGTAAGGTGAAGGGCCACAGGACTGACTGCAAATGCAAATGAGTGTGAGAGGTGAGTGAGCGGTGGGCAAACAGGTCGGTGTGCTTCAGCTGCTCTCTGTGTGCTCCCTGTCCCTCAGCGACTCTCTCTCATTATTCATGATAGCAGCAGAACACAACACTCCTGTTAGACTCCTCACACTACCAATGCAGGCTGTTTATTTAGTGTCCCATGGTCGTACTGACTGACTGACTGACTGACTGACTGTTCTTCAAGCTTCATCTCAACCTTCCCGATGCTCTTCTGATCAAATATCAAAGTTGTTGTGCTGTGGATTGCAGGCGATGGCATCCGCTGCCTCTGTGATTAAATAGTGTGGAAAGAGAGATTAGTGATTAATGGCTGTTTTTAAGTGAAACACTAGAGCTTAGCCTGGTGACTAACTGGAGTGTATTATTAATACCTTCTACGTTTAGGTCCAGCACTAGTTTATTATACACCATGGAGAAAAGACACATTTTTATTACATGAAATGACAGGTCATACATTCCTGGTAGTTACTTGAAATATATATCAACACTAGGATGGTGATTGTGACATTTGTGGTGAATATTGCTCAAGCTGAGTTCCTCCTTGTAGCCCAGTGAGTGTGTAAGAGTCGAGTTTAGTGGCATTGGATATAGTTTGATTTGGTTGGTCACATCTGGCTGGAGTTAACTCCATTATTCACTGTTCAAGGCTGCAACACTGGGTAGATGAGTAGTGTGTGTGTGTATAGCTTGTGACAGATCAGTGTGGGATAAAAAGTCTGAAGAAATGGAAATTGATTTCGGAAGAAAAGCTTAGATAGTAGAACAGATGGGAATAAGAGTGAGACTAAAGATCTGAAGGAGGCTGTTCAGTTGAACCAAACGTGATTACTAGCAGTATAACATGGGGTCTCAGATTAAATTAGTATACTAGTGACCAGAAACATCACTTGTCTACTAAATAAAATGCAAGGAAATAAAACACGTCGGATTGGTGATTAATTTAATTTAATTTATTTGCACACACATAAAACCGCACAAAATCCAGTCAATGAAAAAACAACCAAAAAACGAAAATGTGTCAGAAGAGGTCAAGAAACCACAGGCTTATACGAAGGACCTCCCCCCCAACCCCAGGAGAAAAAACACCATAACAAAAAAGGAAGAAATAACGAAACTAACATAATGTTAAAAAATACAACAAAAGTTAAACAACAAGAAGCACACAAAATGAGCAGAAATACTAACAAAACAGTGGAAAACAATCCAATCTAGACAATGAAATACATTAAAAAACAGTACAGAAAAAAAGAAAATATATCCAAACATATCAAAATATAATTAGACATCATGAATTAAATGTGATGATAATTTCCTTTTAAAATTTTCGAAGGATAAAGAGCTCTTGATAACATATACATATATACACATATACATATACTTCCTTTATTATTATACGGTATATTATTTGTAAAGACACTATTATTTTATTTAATTTTTTTGCTACTTAACTTACTGTTTTCTTCATTGAGCTTCCCAGCTAAAGTATTAAACACGATTGTACTTGTGTAACCGGTGTGACAATAAACATCTTGAATCTTTAATCTTGAATCTTGAATATATTTTGGTGTTCCATAATTGTACACCACGATACACACAATTGGCCCAGTAACCCCCAGGTCTAGAGTCAAATCGTGACTCACTGATGTGAGCTGAAAGGATCAAAGTTCAGAATTCAATAACATGTAATCTCCTGTGTCTCCTTCCATAGATGAAATCAAGGCAGAGCTTGAAAAACAAAAGTAAGTATAGTTAAACACACACAGTTTTCTCCTGAAGGAATGAATGAATGAATGAATGCATGAATGAACGAATGAATGAATGAGTGAGTGAATGAATGCACAGCACAAAGTTTGGTTTTCTTGTGACGTGAGTCAAGAAGTGGAAGTAAGGTTTGCCCTGAAGCAGGTAAGGGATAATGTAAAGCGAGCCAGTCATTGCTGTGAAAGCATCCCCAACAGGGCGATGCTGCACCCCAACACAAAGCGGAGGGGTCTCTCATCACCCTAAAGGAGATTCTTTCACAACAATGACCCGCTAGCTGTACATTATCCCGCTTATTACACGGCTACTTACTGAAGAAATCAATATTTTGACACAAAAACGGTCCGCCAGATTCCGACATCAGAGCTGCGCCCATAGCAACGGTATGTTATACATAGCACGGTCTGTAATACAGAAATTACAGACCGCAGAACGCCTTGATTGACCAATCAGAATTGAGTATTCAACACAGCCGTGTAATAATCTGCAGTAAACCCCAGCTGCTCACTGTGATTTGTGACTGAGGTGGTTTGCTGCTTTTATCGGTGCTACTTTGGAGTATATCAGCAGCACTTCAGACAGCCTTCAGGTTATATATCTGCTCTACCATGATGCTTTCCTGAGGTTTAAATGTAAAGCTTAATGCTCCATGAAAATATAAATGTACAGTAAAATATTTTACACAGCAGCACTTGTGATGATCTGCCGTTAGGTTTCATTGGGGGCTGTGTTTGTAGTTGACCCAGCTGTTTGCTCTCCTCACCCTGCAGAGATGGAACCGTGGTCCCACCCAGAGCCAACTACATCGAGGCTGACAAATACGTGCTGCCCTTCGAGTTGGCCTGTCAGTCAAAGTCCCCGCGGATAGTTAGCACCTCTTTGGACTGTCTGCAGGTTAGTATTCACTGACACATCCTCATCCACACCCACACACACACAGGCATGTGTACACATGAATACAGTTAAATAAACTCAACATCTTCTGTTTCTTTCATGACTCTTTCGCTTTCTCACAGAAGGTATTATTTACCCATGCTGTGGTGGTGGTGGCAGGGGCGGCGAAATCTTGTTCCACCTGTTTCACATATCTGCCGTGCACCTGGAACAATGGCTCTGCATTACACACACACCAACTCAGACTTACAAAGAGACTCTGTTTTACATTATGTACATGTTATGGGTTTTATTTCATTTTTATACCCATCACTGCCTGGTTTCACTTGTCTCATCATGATTAAACCATGAAAAGCACCTTTTTTAAGTTTGTTTATAAAGGTGTTGTATCAATATAGTTTATTATTATTGTGGTTATTACAATTTAATAACAATAATAATAATTATTATTATATTGCTGCATTATGGGAAATGCAGGATCCAGTGTTTTGGGACGTGACCTATACTTGAAACTAAAAGTCAGGATATGTGAGTCTGCGCCTTCGAAGGTTGACAATTCCTTTTTGAATCTGGAAAGTCCCTCAACTTCACAGAAGTGTAATACTAAATCCCCGTAGTGCCCTTAAACACATGCTTAGTAACGCTTGAGGACTCGCATAAATGAACCCTAAATTTCTCCGTACACCTCAATACAAACGCAAAGCCACAAGCGTTAAGTGAATACTGTGCATTACATCCCATAAAAATAACTTTAATAACACCCTAAATAATAAGAGCCCAAACTACTCGGAGAATTACACCCGCTGCCCTAACCTGTGCACCGTTTGTCCCCCGTAGAAGCTGATCGCGTACGGCCACATCACAGGGAACGCTCCGGACAGCAGAACCCCGGGCAAGAGGCTGATCGACCGGCTGATGGAAGTCGTCTGCAACTGCTTCCAAGGCCCGCAGACCGACGAGGGAGTCCAGCTGCAGATCATCAAGGTAAATCCAGCGCCTCTCCGCACATCTGGCAGCCTTCAGATCCTCCAGCTGTCAGTGTTGTTGTTTATTAGAAACCCAATCAGGTCAAACAGTCGGGACTGAGAAACGGAAAATCTGTTAATGAATCTAAAGAGCAGAAATGATTAATGATTTATTTTCTTTCTGAACAGGTTTCACACTAGTACATTTTTTTTTAAAGTGTCCAATATCTATTATATTCATATTTGGATTTGTGAGAAAGGATCAATTCACCATTGACCATGTAATACATCTTAATTAATGGACACTTTAACAGTGTTTCTCAGACTTTTTCTAACATTTATTCACATTTCCTGGTCTCTTCTTTGTCTTGACAACCTGCCCTGTGTTTGTGTAGTAGGTGTGAGTCATAACCTACTGAAGTTTCCTCTCGGTGAATGAAATACACATCCTGGTTGTGTGGAAAGGGCAAAGTCTCTCCTGCTGTTGGAAGCACTAAGTTTTATCACTGTTGACAAAAGATTTATAGCAGATTATCAACATCGGTTCATCTAACATTCACCGCTGAAGGAGACCTGAATGTCAGGGCAGTTTACTTAAACTCACTAATACAGACTTCGACATGAAATTATATATATTTTTATATTTTTCCAATAGATTTTAGATTTGAAAATCATCTTTTGAGTATCATCAAAGTTGAATTTGTCACCAAACATGCAGTAGCAGAGTATGAGTACTATACTTCTGTGGCTTTAGTGCACCACATATAGGGAAGTGGAGTGGTGACTCAGCAGGTGCAGCAGCAGCATCTTCTGAACAAGACATCCTGTCTAATAAACTCTGACTTCCTCCTCTCTCCTTTCCGTCCAGGCCCTGCTGACGGCGGTGACCTCCCCTCACATAGAGATTCATGAGGGCACGGTGCTCCTCACCGTCAGAACCTGCTACAACATCTACCTGGCCAGCCGCAACCTCATCAACCAGACCACCGCTAAGGCCACGCTCACACAGATGCTCAACGTTATCTTCACACGCATGGAGAACCAGGCTGTTAGTACATTCAACAGTGTTACTCTTTCCATACAACTGAAAACATGGGGACATTGTTGATTTCTCCTCTGCACGCTCTTTTCAATTACATTGAATGGCCAAAAGGGACTTCAGGTCATTTGGATTTCTGATTAAAGTGATTACAAAAAAAATTACATTTCTGTTAAGCAATATACTAAATGAACATATGCAAAACAAAGCGACTTCTAGGCTGCACAAAAGCAACAACATGAGGAGGAAGGCCAGGCGCTGATTATGGCTACTGCTGTGGATGTGACTGTAATTTGCTGGCTAGTCTTTACACCACCTAATGCCCGGTTCAGACTACACGATATCAGCCCGGTTATAGCCCCGACACGGTCGTTGTAGGGTGTCAACTCGGATCGGGAACGATAAATGAGTGTTAAAATCGATCGTTTTATCTCATGTAGTGTGTCATAGTACACGACAACCGACGCCGCGTCTGGGACGTCTCACGACATCCCGACAGAAAGTCTAGCAGGTTTTATTTTAAATTTTTATTTGCTTTCCATTACGTGTTCCGGCATGGCCATGAAGCACAGATGTGCACAGCTGTAAACAGAAGCACATGGCTACTTATTATGCAGAATGATGTCATCGGACCTTCCCAGTCAACTGCTGCCAGACCTGGCAGAAGGATATTGAATCTAGGTTAGTTAGTGGAGACTTCTTTAAAGTTACAACCTCAAAGACCTCTGTTTCATTCTTTTTGGCAGCACCATTGGCGATAAGCGGTAATTGCTGGATCTCACTTCTCAGAGAGCGCCGCTTGTGATTTTTTTCCCGGGAATGCAAGTGGGCCATAGGCTCAATCACCATTGTGTTACCTCATTCAGCGATAGTGACTTAACAGACATTTAATTAAATGAAAATTGTCGAGATCTTTAATTTTTAATTGAAATATTGTGGAATCACATGTTCACCGCTGGTTTTTGATTACCAGTCGGACTTTAGGAATAACCTGTATAAAGTTTTTCCAAATTCCCTTGTATAAACCAGTTCCTCTACATGGCTCCTCTTCTCCTTCCACAGGCTCTGGAGGCCCAGGAGCAGGAGAAGGACCGGCTCCGTCTACCCCAGCAGAACCCGTCCCCGGTCCCAGGTAATCGGAGGTCCGGCTCCCCCCGGTCTGACCGGACGCCTACTCCGGAGCCCCAGAGCTCCCCGTCCCCGGCAGCCAGTTCTCCAGACCTCACTACCACCAACGAGACCAGCTCCACTCCCCCACCGCCAGCCCCTGACCTGGACCCGGGCCAGGACCAGGACCAGGACCAGGACCAAGCGCCCGACAAACCGTCAATCAACGGAGAACCTGAGGGCGGCGACGCTCCGATGAATGGAGGAGGAGAACAGATCACACCATCGAGAGGTACGTGTCAACTTGAGTCCCCGGCTTTCACTTTAAATTTGACGTCTCTTTGTTTGTTTTTCCTCTCACTGAAGTCTGAAGTGTAACTGTGGATTGTGCTTCTTTAATCTTCATGACTCTTCATACTCTTCATTTAATTACATCAGATTCCGTTTTTGAAGATGAAGGTGATGGTGTAGAGACACCTCCTACAGCAGCTGAGGAAGTGGACAAACCAGAGTCAGGGGCGACTGAAGAAGAGGGAGAGCAGCAGCCAACACAGATACACAGTGAAACAGGTCAGAACTTACTCATCTTACCAGTTTTCTTTATGTCTTCTGTCTCTTTTGTTCTGATAAATGTGGATACACTTGTCGGCGGGGTCACGGTCATGACCTGAAAACATCCATTCTGACCTCTCCTCCAGGAGGTGAGCAGACAGAAGTGGCTCCCCCCAGAGTCAGAACGGAGGGTCAGCAGATGAACGGCATCATCGAGGACCGCTCTTCTGTTTCCTCCACAGACATGCTGGTGAGCAGTGATAATACAATTGTTTATTTGTCAGGTGTGTGCTGAGGGAAAACATATATGAAACTAGAACAGTGCCCTCAGTAGAGTGCAGATCTCCTCCAGAGTCCGGTACTACGAAGCAGGATTTGTGGTTAGCGAGGTAACTTCAGGGTTAAACATTCATGGTTTTCAGTCCTACAAAGGTGGATCACTTCTTACCGGGGTAGATCACCATGACAACTTGTGCTGAACAGCTAACCTCCTCCGGAGCAGGTTATGTTCCAGATAAGAGATCGACTCGTGTAAAAGTCCCTCCTACTGACCAATCAAAGGCAGGTTGAAGAGAGAGAGGAGTTCAGTAAATATGATTGGAATGTGGAAAGTAATGAAATGCGTTGCTTGATACCAGAATGTGATAAGTAAAAGTTAAATGAGACACTTTTGAAGGGAGCATGTTTACCCTGTTGGTAAGACGCAAACCTCAGGTCCTCTGGACACATCTGGAGCTCTGCCACTAACCTCAATCAATATGGAAGTGTACCGACACAGTTTATAGGGATAGACACATTGTTATTGACTGTCTCCGTCTGTCTCAGGATGCTGAGGCCCTGCAGGGACCCCACGGCGCCGCCCGATTCTCTCACATCCTGCAGAAAGATGCCTTTCTGGTGTTCCGCTCTTTGTGCAAACTTTCCATGAAGCCTCTGGCTGAAGGACCTCCAGACCCAAAGTGAGTGCTCTGCTCCATATGGCCTCTAAATGCACGATAACTTGCACAACCACTTCTCTTTAAGTCTTACCTTATCTCAGCCGACCACATTTTTCTTTTTGACATCTCACCATGAAGATATTTTAAAAATTTCTTCCTGTAGCATCCTGATCTAGAATCATTTCATATGATGATGGTAACATGGTACATGCATCCTAAATCATAAACACTCTGAAAACCTTCTTTGACACACAGTTTGCCAAAAAAAAATATCGAAATACCTTTGGCTTAGACACAAAGCTTTACCTCAGTCTCCACAGGTCAGCTTGCCCTTTTCCATCCCGGTGTGGCGCTGTCGTCTCCAGTTACTGTAACATTAGACCCCGAGCCAGTCAGTGTGAATAGGCCAGAGTAAACTGAGCTCACAAACAAGTCAGTCTGGCCTACATTAAATAAATACCAGGATGGAACACCATTATACCCAAGTATCTTGTGTTTCCTTCAACTTAGAGGAAACTCTAACACTATTTATTGACGGCACATCTCTGTCTACTGAGCATGTTGCTATATATGCCTCTTCAGTGTTTACTCCCTTTATATGTACACTGATGCCCATACAATCCCTCTCCTCTGCAGGTCCCATGAGTTGCGGTCCAAGATTGTCTCCCTGCAGCTGCTGCTCTCCGTGCTGCAAGGCGCCGGGCCCGTGTTTCGCACTCACGAGATGTTCGTCAACGCCATCAAACAGTATCTGTGTGTGGCGCTGTCCAAAAATGGCGTCTCCTCCGTACCTGAGGTCTTTGAGCTTTCATTGGCGATCTTCCTCACATTGCTCTCTCACTTCAAGGTCCACCTGAAGATGCAGATTGAGGTACAGACGTAGAGCAACAGGAGAACACACTGTGTCATCTGTGCTGACTTTGTTTGCGTGGCATACCTTTTTAGACTGAAGAGAGAAATGTACCTGTTATATTTTTAAAAACTTTTATTAGAACATTGATGTTGGGTGCAGCTTGTTTGGTTTAAAGAGTCACGCTAACACACTGTCGCCTCAGGTGTTTTTCCGGGAGATTTTTCTGACCATCCTGGAGACATCGACCAGCTCCTTTGAGCACAAATGGATGGTGATCCAGACACTAACACGCATCTGTGCAGGTACAAATCCACTGTCACAATCTTTTCTCCACTTATGATTAGAAAATACACATACAATACACCCTTCCAGACATGAAATAGATCAAGATGTTAAAGGTGCAATGAGTAATCCCAGGCCCCATGCTCCAAACAAACAGGGGTTGATATAGGTGATTCATTTCTCTCCCCATCAGATGCCCAGTGTGTGGTTGACATCTACGTGAACTATGACTGTGACTTGAATGCAGCCAACATCTTTGAGCGCCTTGTCAGCGACCTGTCTAAGATTGCCCAGGGTCGGAGTGGCCAGGAGCTGGGGATGACTCCACTGCAGGTAATAACATACACTCTCTGTTGCATATTGTAAGGATCAACACCATGATTGATTGGTTATCTTTCTGGTCAGGGACAGACAATAACTCCTCAATGTTTCATGTTATATTTTACATCCTACTTATTAAGTTGTTCACGAAACATATCTCTAAAATTATAAGGGCCTAGTTGTAATGTCGTTAGGCGTGATGCAGGAGCTTTCGTGTTTCGCGTGTAACACCTCTTAACATCCACAGGAGCTGAGTCTACGTAAAAAGGGTTTGGAGTGTCTGGTGTCCATCCTCAAATGTATGGTGGAGTGGAGCAAAGACATGTATGTCAATCCAAACCTTCAAGCTAACCTTGGTAAGTGTGTAGTGTACTGTAAATATGTGAACCATGCACAGGAGAGAATGGGGGGTATAATTATTGTGTGTGATGTATTGGCAGGCCAGGAGCATCCATCTGACAGTGAGGGAGGAGAGCTGAAGCTCCCAGATCCGCTGGCAGGACGTCGAGACAGCATCAGTTCACTAGACTCCACCGTCTCCTCAAGCGTGGCGGCTTCCCAGGCGGACCATCCGGAGCAGTACGAGGTTATCAAACAGCAGAAGGACATCATCGAGCACGGCATCGAACTGTGAGCCCCTTTTTCCACAACCTGGTTAGGATTATTAGGACCAGCCTTTATCAATGCAGCAGTCTCAACAAGAGTGTGGAACAGTTTCACCTATATACCTTTTTGTTCTTGTTTTAGAGAAGATGAACATTAAATGTTTTCTTCTGTTCTCTCCCCAGTTTCAACAAGAAGCCGAAGCGAGGTATCCAGTACCTGCAGGACCAGGGCATGCTGGGCTCTGTAGCCGAGGACATTGCCCAGTTCCTACACCAGGAGGACAGACTGGACACTGTGAGGGATTACACAAACTTAAATTCTACAAGCAACAAAATTTATTCAAGTTAGTAATCCCCTGACCCCCTTTACTTCTGCGTCCACAGACCCAGGTGGGAGAGTACCTGGGCGAGAACATCAAGTTCAACAAAGAAGTGATGTACTGCTACGTGGACCAGTTGGACTTTTGCGGGCGGGACTTTGTCTCTGCACTCAGAGCGTTCCTGGAAGGCTTCAGGCTGCCCGGTGAAGCCCAGAAGATCGACAGGCTGATGGAGAAGTTCGCTGCTCGATACTTGGAGTGCAACCAGGGGTAAGGCCCGCCTTAGATTGATTAGACCTATTTAATTGGTGCTCCGTTTGATTAAAAGGAAAACAAACTACTAACTGTTGCCCTGATATGTGTCCTGTTTTGCAGACAGACTCTGTTTGCCAGTGCAGACACTGCCTACGTGCTGGCCTACTCCATCATTATGCTCACCACAGACCTCCACAGTCCTCAGGTGAGCGCTGGGGATTGTTTTTTATGTCCCGTCACTATCATCACCATGATCACCGCCATATGTGGGCCATCGTATCATCCAGGATGCAGCCGTGTCTCGTCTCCCTGTGGAATATTTGTTAAGGATCTGCAGCCCGCGTTTAGGCTCTAAAGAGTCACATTGTGTTTGTTGTTATTTACTAAAAGATCACACCAAGGTTTTATACGGAGCCCCAGAAGGGACATGGAGGGGGAAAAAATGAAAGGTTGAGAAAAGAAAAAGATGTAGTTCTGTGAGATCTCATAAAACGTTTTCATTAAGGGTCCCTATGACAGCTGCAGTAGCTTGGAAAACTGCAACATGGGGCACTGAATCTGATCAATTTAATGTTTTATCAGACCAAAACTGAGCCAAGAATTAGCAAGCTAGAGCACCCTGGGGTCCCTCTGCCTCATTCCCCACCGCTACGAGACTACTTCGCCGGGAGGAGAGCGGGTAGTAACTCCAATTTAGCCAGCGCAAACCCTCGCAAAAGTTTGCAGTCAGGACGGTCCAGGATCAGAAAACTATCTGTTGCTGCCGTTTCAAGTTGCTACAGCCTCTAACTGAAGGTCCGTCTCCACCAGAGCTGCCGCCCTTCACTCCTCCTAGTGAAGTAACATCAGTTTCCTAGTGGCGGGGTTTTATTTGGTAAATGGTAAATGGACTTGCATTTTATATATAGCAACACTCAAAGTGCTTTACACTACATGTCAGCATTCACACACACTGATGACAGGATCTAATCTAAATACTCATTCACACACCGTTGGCTCAGCCTTCGGGAGCAGTTTGGGGTTCAGTATCTCGCTCAAGGACACTTCGACATGTGGATCGAGGATCGAACAGCCAACCTTCCGATTGGTGGACGACCCGCTCTACCTCTAAGCCACAGCCGCCTGTCTCAAATTCTATGAACCTCTCCCCTGGTTTGTGTGCTCCATTGTTGTGGTTGTTTCACACTGAGGAAGATAACTGTGGAAGTATTTTTTTGTTATATTGACTGAAATGAAAAAGTTTTGCAAAAGTTTTGCAAGATCTCTCAATCTTTTTTTTATTCTTTTTTTCAACTTTCGAGTTTTTTTCTTCCCTCCATGTCCCTTCTGAGGCAAAATGTAAGAAAAGCAGCACTGCTAAAAAGTGTGTTTTTTGGCAAAAGCATTATGTATTTTAAGGTGTTCAGATCAACAACAGCCCTATGTTAAAAAAAAAAAGCAAGGGGATGCTTTGGTAGGGGTGTGTTGTTCCAGCTACTGACGAGACGATGAATTACGATGCAGGAAGTCCAGTTAGAATAACAGACCCATGAGCTTGAAGGCTTATCAGACACCAAAACACTGCACAGTAGTTTATAACACTCTGAGACAGGAGTTTACATTCAAGGTAAACGGTATGAAAGCAAAACGTAACCTGCCAGCGCTTGCGTGTACTGTGTTTGATTCGGCACAGCAGCGTCTTGCCAGCAAAAGTCCAACAAGGTTCAATGTTTGGTTTTGCGTTGGCAGCAGGCCCGCATCTGTCTCAACACTGCCGTCTACATATAGCTGCTGCAGCTGATTTATCACTGCTGACAGACCACTGTGACAGAGGAAACTGCATCTGAAATTTACAGTCTGGGAAAAGCAGGTGTATAATATGGCATACTGTGACACACACAGAGAATAAAGCCAGGGGGAGAGTTGAGAGAGAGAGACGATCAGACAATGAAAACACTTTATTGACAGCGGTAAATTAAAAGATGCACTACACTCCCTACAGCACCGCAAGACAAAGGAGCTGCAGCAACAGTCTGTTTCCCTCAGTGGCCTTCTGCTTGAACATATTAGTTCCTAACTGATCCAGACCAGTGTGATATGACAGCCTAATTATTAAGTTGGCCTGTTCTATTTTTTTATGTTTACAGAAACAATCTAGTCTAAGGAGTTAAAAACCACAGTCCCCCCCCCCAACATTACACTCTCTCTTTTGGCTCCACCGCTTTCCAGACATCAAAACATCAAATCAGATGAACTTTGGGTTTCCTCCTTTTTAATTAATCGCTCCGACTGCCTTTGTCGATCTTCCTCATTTACGTAGGTGAAGAACAAGATGACAAAGGAGCAGTACATCAAGATGAATCGCGGCATCAACGACAGTAAGGACCTGCCCGAGGAGTATCTATCTTCCATATACGACGAGATCGCGGGCAAGAAGATCGCCATGAAGGAGAGCAAAGAGTTCTCAATCACCCCTAAGTCCGCCAAGCAGGGTGAGTACCTGTCTCCTTTCATTCTGTCACGATTACTCACTGAAATAAAATAGTCCGTCACTGATGCATGCACGAATGAATGTCTCTCTTGGTTTGAAGTGAAAAATAGATTGCTGTACTCATTGATGGTTTTCATTAAGAATGTCATAACAACAAAGACTCCAAACATCAGACGCATTTATGTCCTCCTCCCTCCAGGTGTAGCCAGTGAGAAGCAGCGGCGTCTGCTGTACAACATGGAGATGGAGCAGATGGCGAAGACTGCTAAAGCTCTGATGGAGGCTGTCAGCCACGCTCAGGCCCCCTTCTTCAGCGCTACACACCTGGAGCATGTTAGGCCCATGTTCAAGGTATTCCTGATTAGATTGAACCAGATCTTTCAACAGTGGGATGCGTATTGTGACCAGAGAGGCAAACTGTTACACCAATTGTTAACGTTAGAAATGTGCACCTGTCGATTATTTCTGTCTGTCGTAGCTGGCGTGGACACCCTTGCTGGCAGCGTTCAGTGTGGGACTGCAGGACTGTGACGACCCAGAGGTGGCTTCACTGTGTCTGGAGGGCATCCGATGTGCCATCAGGATCGCCTGCATCTTCAACATGCAGGTTGGGTGATCTTTTACACACACACGTAGAGCCTTATGTTTATATTATGTGTATTTTGAGTTTATTCTCAACTGGTCACTTGATCTGTCAGTTTTATTTTTAATATTGGCTCAGTGTTTTTACGACAGCATGAGACTGTGACTGTGTAGTAACTGGCCTTCCCGTCTGTAGTTGGAGAGAGACGCGTATGTCCAAGCCTTGGCCCGATTCACCCTGCTGACGGCCAGTTCCAGCATCACAGAGATGAAGCAGAAGAACATCGACACCATCAAGACCCTGATCACTGTGGCCCACACTGACGGAAACTACCTGGGCAACTCCTGGCATGAGGTGAGTCCCTGCTAACGGGATATATGAGCGGTAGTAGCACAGAGAAAAATGGGATTGAATCTCAAAAATATTGTAAAGTATTATTGGTAAATATGATTATGAGATTAAAGATATCGATTTAGTTTGGAGTCATACTTTTTCATATATGACCTAGATAGTTTTGTCGCTTATATTATTTGCCTATAAACATAAAGCTTCCTCATAAAAAAAGCTTGTAAAACAGAATTGCATTTCGAAATCTCACCACTGAATATTTCAAAAGATCATAATTTATTCTTTGTGTCCGAAAACGGTGATGACACTCCCTCCTAGGAGTAGTCCTCCTGAATGTAGGAAGCATCATAAATAACTTTTAATGCTTTTAATCTTTGGTGAACTTTCAGGACAGATACTGAGATGCATGATAAACAGGGCCCTGGTAAATCATGTTCTCTCCACACCGAGGAAAATGCCTTGACCATTAGAGTTTAATAGTAAATGTGATAATTTATAATCACTGTTAATGATAACATTTTCATATAAACTGGATCAAAGCTATTCTCTATGGAAGCCCAGTAAAGTGTCCGCCAGTAAAAGAAGAAAATAAGATGAAAACTGATGAAAAATGTAAGATGAAAATTTAGCCTTATGATGAGAAAAAAAGATCCTATTAAGTCATTGTAATGACAAACTAAATAATGACTCAGATAATGAGAAGCTTTCTCAAACTATTGACTTAATATCTCTACATAATAATGCGTTACTCAATATTTGAGATGGGATACTAACTCACTTTTTTGCGATATGTTATTATTTGGAGAACATTTCTCATTATAATGACTGACAGGATCTTTTTTTTAATATCACACTGGCAGAAATGGGCTTCCATCATTCACATCAGATTTTATCAAAGGTGTTCTAAAATCAACCCAACATACAATGAAGTTATCTGTGGTGCATGCTTGTGTGTTGTAGATCTTGAGGTGCATCAGTCAGCTGGAGCTCGCCCAGTTGATCGGCACGGGGGTAAAGACGCGCTACATCTCGGGGGTGGTCCGGGACAAGGACACCAACATCAGGGGCTTACCCTCCGGCACAGAGGAGTTCATGCCCCTGGGCCTGGGTAAGACACACATTCACACACAACATGACCTCTACTCACAATTTAACCCCTAACTCTAACTCTTATAATCATCGACTAAATGTGTCTCTATCTTGAGGATTCTCATCAAAACCACAAGTTACTGTTGTGCTTCTATAGTAATAGTTAACTTTATTCACTGGATATCCAATATTGAATGAATGAATGAAAGACTTTATTTCGAACATATAATAAATAAAAACAGATACAAAATAATAACAAACAAAACAAGAGTTATAGTGTCCGAAAAGGAGTAGGTAGAAGAAAAACTTATATTACCCTACCCCTTTCTCACTTCTCCTCTATTAACTCATATATCATAGAATGATAATATAATATAATATAAAAACTATCTCAGATTTATTTAGTCTTAATTACATATAACAGCACACATACATTTCTGCATTAATACCCCTTTCACTGTGCTTTTAAAAGTTTGTCATGTGTGTCTGATGCCTGACTGTATACATTAGCTTGCGTTAAATGGATTTAATGTTACAGGTAACCTGGTGGGAAGTCAGGACAAGAGACAGATGGCTCACATCCAGGAGTCCGTAGGAGAGACCAGCTCTCAGAGTGTGGTGGTAGCTGTGGACAGGTGAGACAGTATGCCCTTAAAAAGTACTCCCATACAGGACAGTAATAACATAATAAATGCATCTATATACATCCCTTTGTGATGAATGAAGGTTTCCGTCCCCTACAAATACTAACGCTGCTTCTATATTTGCAGGATCTTCACTGGTTCCACCAGACTAGATGGAAATGCAATAGGTGAGTGCGGCGTACAGTACCTCTAGTTTGTGTACGTCACAGAGAAAGAGGAGTTACTCATCGTGTGTTGCTGTTTTAATTATTTCCAGTGGACTTTGTGCGGTGGTTGTGTGCTGTGTCCATGGATGAGCTGGCCTCAGCTCACCAGCCCAGGATGTTCAGCTTGCAAAAGATTGTGGAAATCTCCTACTATAACATGAACCGCATCAGGCTGCAGTGGTCTCGAATTTGGCAGGTCATAGGAGACCACTTCAACAAGGTCAGTGGACGAAAGAATTTGACTTTTAAAATGTGTTACCTGAAAGTATGAGCTACAGTCTCCTGTGTTTTAGTGAGGGGTGGGGATGGAGGGATGGAGGCAGGCAGCAGCGGGATGACATCGTGTTCTTTTGGTGGCGCTCCCTGCTGCTCTGTGCACTTGGTTTTGTCCTGTATCTGCCTCCTTGAGGACTCAGATTTATTACCGCTACAGGGACACAAGATTAATTATGTCTCTACACAGGCTGTGTGTCTGCACGACCTTGTCATCAGAATCGGAATCTTTATTTATTGCCAGGTGTATCATGTATACAATAGGGATTTTCTTTGGTTCTTTGGTGCAAATAAGCAGTAAAAAATAACAATAGAATAATTAAAACGTTAGAATAAAATATACAATACGAATGTAAACAATCCCTTGCAAGTATTGCAAGATATTATATATAGTAAGATATAAATAAAAAACATTACCTGTCATTTATTTTAATGTACCAAGGTTTTCTCCTAAGATTGTACACTCAAGTTAAATCCCCCACCCTCCCGCCCCAAAAAAGAGATTGCACTAAAATTGTCACTTTTATACCATTAATTAGTCAGAATGAATGTTGGACTTGCATTCACCAAGTGGCCAGAAACACACCTCTAAATGAATGCTAATGTTGCTCCATGTCTGCTGGATGAGTACATAACCGAATGTTTTCTAACGTTTGCTGTTATCAACTATATAAGGTGATAACATTAGGTTCGTTCGAGTTGAGCCAGGCCTGCGCAGAATCAATCACCGCAGATCGCCGCGCAATGCATGCCGGTTAGATTTGTGTCCGACTTGATGCCGACTTGTTCTGACATCATGCACATGTGGACTGCGGTAACCTCACGAGATCGAGGCGGCCGCAGTTTTTAGAGCCAGGCACCGCAGTTGCTCTCCAACGACTGCAAGACCCAGGGCATGATGGGAAACGCCTGACTGTCACCTGATCAAAGAGCTGACTGGCTCTTAGTTTTGACAGCAAACACCACATGTTAGAAAGTCACAACTGTCTGTGTAATTGTAATATTTAACACTAGATTGTATTAGTCTCGTGTTGTGCAATGAAGGTTTCATCTGTTAACAAACACATCTTGTGTGGTTGATAATAATAATTATTATAATAATGAAGGTTATCTATATATAACACTTATTAAAACGAGTGCTCATTATGTGCTTTACAAGGCGGACATAAAAATAATAAAGGATAGAATCCAATGCCAGACACACGCACATTTCCACATAGATTTAAAAAACAAATCTAAATAAATCCCAACGTGGTCTGAAAACTACCAGTGGCCTACAGATCGGATCTAACAGGAAGTCACTTTTTCTGTGACTTCCTGTAAATTCAGTGAAGGCTGCTCGAAATAGCTAGAAACTGTCTGACTTGACCGCAGCTGCTGCCACCTGATCTCGTCTACTTTCCAGGCGAGGCGCAGTTCATCTCCAACGAGCCGAATATGTCAGTGTTGTGTTTACAGCTTGCTGCGTTGCCCCCAAGTGGCCAAAAAAAATCAATAAATGATTAATTAAATTAGAGTATAGGCTTACTGTACACATAATGACCAAACTGTCTTGGAAAGAAACAATGCATGGTGATTAATGTTAGTAAATCAGAGTAAATGTAATGCACAGCTGAGCTCCACTCATGACGGTTGTGTCTTCCTGTAGGTGGGATGTAACCCCAATGAGGATGTGGCCATCTTTGCTGTGGACTCACTGAGGCAGCTGTCCATGAAGTTCTTGGAGAAAGGAGAGCTGGCCAATTTCCGCTTCCAGAAAGACTTCCTCAGGCCTTTTGAGCACATCATGAAGAAGAACAGGTAATATATTGTAATATAGCTGGATGGAATGGGAGACTCTACTTTCTCTTTGGCCTATGTATATTTATAGTAAAAAAAAAAACTACAGGATCATGGGAGTAAGAATGGTCTGGAATAGTGATGCACAAAATAACACCCCCCCTCCCCTCAGGTCCCCCACTATCAGAGACATGGTGATCAGGTGTGTGGCTCAGATGGTAAACTCCCAGGCGGCCAACATCCGTTCAGGCTGGAAGAACATCTTCTCAGTGTTTCACCAGGCGGCCTCCGACCACGACGAGACCATAGTGGAGCTGGCCTTCCAGACCACTGGACACATTGTCAGTGAGTATGACTGCAGCTCTTTCCTCTCCTC
This sequence comes from Sebastes fasciatus, assembly GCF_043250625.1. NCBI lineage: Eukaryota > Metazoa > Chordata > Actinopteri > Perciformes > Sebastidae > Sebastes > Sebastes fasciatus. The sequence continues at coordinate 10,185,104 of NC_133802.1, read as the reverse complement.
AGGGCAGCCATTTTGGCTCATTATAAAGGAACCAGTGACAGAGGTTGTGTTGTGTCAAACTGCTCAGCTGACAGTGAGACAGATCCACGGTCCTGCTTGAGCTTTTATAAGAATGTGAGAATTTATCACAGGAGAGATCATATTTAGAATAAAGTTACTGACTGTAATGATCCTATATTTAATTTGGACCGTTGGCGCCATGATACTAACTAGCTTGCAAATTACTTTATCAGCTAAAGTTAGGAAGCAACCACGCCAAAACCATGCCGTGTTACAGCTAGCTGGCTAACCTTAGCTGAGCTTAGGTTACAGTTGGCCAGTTTGCCTTGAATCGCTCTTTGCTGGTAGAAAGCAAACGTTAGTTATACACCTTTGCTTTGTATCGTTATATCATTTATTGTTGGCTAAAATCAGCACAGTCATAATACATAATGTTAGTGTCATGCATCACGTTAGCTGGTGAAGTAATTTGGCAAGATAGCCAACTAACATTTCCACTCACTCAGATTTTCCCATAAAAAAACAGTCCTTAACATAGAAATCAGTCCGAAGGCTGTTAAAGGCAACCAAGTCGGGGAAGGTTTTTAATTCATTCACACACACTGGCAATACAAAGCGATTAATACTTTGGTATTTTTGTACCTTTTTAAGATCTCCTAAACCAACCGAATGATTCTTGATTTCTTATTTCCTGTCCCTCTCTCCATCACTCTTCCCTTAGTGAACACCTTCCAGCAGCACTTTGCAGCTGCTATTGATTCGTTCCAGGATGCAGTGAAGTGCCTGTCAGAGTTTGTGTGCAACGCAGCTTTTCCTGACACCAGCATGGAGGCTATCCGACTCATACGACACTGCGCTAAATACGTCTCAGAAAGACCACAGGTGAGCTGTGACCATACTGGTTCCAATAAAATGGCAATTGTGTGATAAGATAATGGCATTTATCTATCATTTGCAAACAGCACTAATGTGGTTTCTTCAAAAACTAATGTAATATTACACTTGATGTGTCTCCCCGTCCAGGCCCTGAGGGAATACACCAGTGATGACATGAATGTTGCCCCCGGTGATCGGGTGTGGGTTCGTGGCTGGTTTCCCATTCTGTTTGAGCTCTCTTGCATCATCAACCGCTGCAAGCTGGATGTCCGGACCAGGTAGAAAAACAGTTCAGCATGGGAGTGTAGCTCAAACTCTCACTTCACTGTTCACTTCACTTCACTTTTCAGCTAGAGTGATGTGTCCTCCATGTCTCCCCTTGTGCTGTACCTGCCCCGATTTCTTGCAAAGACAAAACATATAAAAAAGAAATATACTAAAATGAACTAGATGGCATATAAAACAACAACAAAGATCTATGCATGACAGAATTAAAAACACTAAAAGTTAACAGAACGAGCAACACTTGGTTTTACACAATAACAAACCGAAAGGTAGAAAAAGGTTTTATTTCTCTGCAGGGTCCTTTCCATAATGTTGTCAGACACTTCTAATAACAATCTGAGCCTGTCAGTGGCAAAAACAAGCACTTTTAGTGGACGTAAACTGACTGCGGAGTTGCCCTGAGCGATTACATTGAGGCCTATTTAGCAGCTCCAATGTTCTCCCTCAATACCGGACCAATTTCAAAAACTGTTGTCACCATTAGTCACTTAGACACAAAAACATGAGAAGATAGGGTCCAAAGAAATCCTGAAGTTACCCTTTAAGTCAGTACAGTGGAAAGAAGCACGATAGCAGCCTCACTCATGTTGTAGTGCTCGTGATCCCATACTGTGCCCTCTTTGTTCTTGCTGGTTGCAGAGCTGTGAAGCAACAACGATTTGTCTTTTGTTTCTGACAGAGGTCTCACAGTCATGTTCGAGATCATGAAGAGCTACGGTCTCACCTTCGAGAAGCATTGGTGGCACGACCTCTTCAGAATCGTCTTCCGCATCTTTGACAACATGAAGCTCCCCGAGCAGCAGACAGAGGTCAGAGGTCACTGGTAGCAGGCTGTCAAGTCCCACGGTTCTTTATGTTTTGACAAGCCACTTAAATGTCTGAAGGATATCCTTTTTTTGTGATTTGGAGAGCCAGAATACCTTAAACTGTAAAATAGTGTATGTACACATACATCTGCTAATGTCTTGTCTCTTGTTTGCTTCCAGAAAACCGAGTGGATGACGACGACATGTAACCACGCTCTGTATGCCATCTGTGACGTGTTCACTCAGTTTTATGAGCCTCTCAGTGAAATCCTGCTGGCGGACATTTTCACGCAGCTGCAGTGGTGTGTCAGGCAAGGTGGGTGTTCAATGTCATGTGGACAGGTAAAGCAGAAAACACTCGTAATACTCCTCTGTCCACACAAACAGCAAATAATGCTCATAAGGCAAAGAGGTACGCCCACACTAATCTATGTTAAATTAAACAAACTAGATGTTTTGGCGCTGTGCTGAAAAGCTAGCTTGTATTTAGGGACACCGGTAAGGGACTACACAAAAATGACTGGGGCGGTGTTACTAATGCTTCACCATTAGTAACTAACTAAAAGCACATACATCATTTAAGATGGTATATTCTTATTAAAAGAGACATAACTGTCCCCCCCCATTGGTTTGTGGACTACCGTTTTGAAGCCTCTAGTTTGGCAATTTGTCCGTCGCCATCTTGGCGTTTTGGAGCCAGAAGTGACTATATTTGGACGAGACGGTGGAGCTAGAGAAGAGTGAGGCCCGGGCCAAGTACTGTTAGCATAGCAAACGCTAAGTCACCAGCTAACACTAGCGCTAATTAGCTAGCTTGGTTAACAATATGCATCCATAATATATGTTGATTTTGATATTAATTGGGATGCTAATTTGGGAAAAACAGTCTTAAAACAGAATGGACTTCCCTGAAAATAATGAACAGCCGACTTCTTAGGGTGCGTTTTAGTACAACTGAACATTTTTCTATCCTGATTGACAGGTTGCCGTGGTAGCGACCTGTCAATCACAAGGTAGCCACGCCCTAAAGCATCCCCTGCTTGATGGTCTGTTTGACTCTAAATGGGAACATAATTTACTAAATGAACATCATGCTGTATTGAAGAAGACTTGAAACTAGCGATTGAGACCATGAACTCATGTTTACTGAGGTACTAAATTAAGTGAGAAGTAGGCTCATTTTCTCATAGACTACTATACAACCAGAGGAGTCGCCCCCTGCTGGCTGGTAGAGAGAATGCAGGTTTAATGTACTTCAGCATTGGCTTCACTTCTCAGAGCCAGAGGTAGCCCCTTAGCTGGCCCTTATGTTTTGTTATAAAAATCTATCTACGTTCATTACAGTATAACAATCCAAACATTCAGCAACTGTAACTGGATCCTGTTCTCCAAAGGCTTTCAGTCCCTGACCATCACCTCGTGAACCTCAGTGAAGTCCACAGTATTTGTATGTGTCAGATGTGCTTTGAAGTCATTCAACTTTCTCCTACAGACAACGAGCAGCTGGCTCGGTCGGGGACAAACTGTCTGGAGAACCTGGTGATTCTGAACGGGGAGAAGTTCAGCCCCGAGGTCTGGAACATCACCTGTTCCTGTATGCTGGAGATCTTCCAAAACACCAGCCCTCACGCGTAAGTCCTGAACCGCTGCTGAACACAATCTAGTTTCAATTCAATCAGTTACATTTTTTTTAATGAAACCGCACGTGAACGTCTTGATGATGGCGTTCATTCAGTTGTCTAGTCAAAGAAAGCACCTCAGAGGGAAGTTAATAGTAAAGACTGAGGCTAGCTTAGTTAAAGGTTATTGAGCTTCTGTGACAGGATGTAAGTTAATCTGATCTGCTTTTCAGTTTGTTGACTTGGCGACCAGCTGGACAGGAAGAGGAAACTGCAGATGGCAAGCATTTTGTAAGAAAATCAACAAATACTCGTATAACTTTTAACAGTAATTACAGTATGTACGACAGCAGCTCAGCAGATGCTTCATACTTGGTCTGAAACATGATGAGCTGCTTTTAACCAGTGAAACTAATAACTACTGACCTCCCCACCGTGTCAGAAGTATGACACTAACCTTTGAACGTCCATGATGTCTGTTGGTCTCCAGGATGCTGATTTTGACAGCGTGTCCCAGAGCAGCTATGACAGAGCTCTGTCTGAGAGAGGACACAGCCAGATGTCCAGCGACGACACCTGGAAGGGCAAGTCCAATGCTAGTGAGTGTACACACACACACACACACACACACACACTGCAAACTCAGATTCAACCTGAAACTCTGTTTGAAAAATGGAAATGGCAGCATGTAGAAAAACGAAATAAATGAGTCTGTTATATCACATATTTGTCGCTGACTGTCCCTGTAATGTATTTGTTCTTCTGCTCATGTCTCCTCACCACTTGTGTTTTTCTGTTCTACAGGAGTTTCAGACCAGAAGCTGTTTGCAGGGCTGCTCATTAAATGCGTGGTACAGCTTGAACTAATCCAAACCATAGACAACATCGTCTTTTACCCAGCAACCAGCAAGAAGGAGGATGCCGAGAACATGGCTGCTGCTCAGGTAAGTTACAACAGCTACTGTATGGATAGAGTCTAACTTTTTATTAATTTAGTGTTACAGTTGAAACCCTCTCTGAAATGCTGCTCACTAATCTGAATTATATGGGGAAGTGATCAAATGTCAGATCAGCCCCGTCTATTCTTAAATGTTCGGATAAACTTAGTCACAGTTGTCTAAATCTGTCCTTCCCGTCAGCGAGATGCTCTGGAAGAGTCGGAGGCTGAGGGAGGCGAGGCGGGTTCAGAGCAGGGTATGTACGGACACATGACCTCTGCACACCTCTTCAAGCTGCTGGATTGTCTGCTGGAGTCACACACCTTCGCCAAGGACTTCAACTCCAACAACGAACAGAGGACAGCACTCTGGAGGGCAGGTAAATGGAAAGGAAAAGTCCTCCATGATAACCCAGCTCATAAAACTCTTTTACACTCTCTGTATGTGACATACTGTAGAATGTGTTAGTCTGTTATGAGACAGCCTCACAACGTCTTAAAATATATCGTCTAACCTCACCGCCTTAAAAGGTCTTTAATGAGGCGTCCTAGTTCTAAAGTTTTTACCGTTAACGAAGTCATCTAAAATTTAAATTCAGTGCAAATAAAAATCTGTACAGCAGGATACTCTGTTGCTGAAAAACTTTCAATTGTTGGATGACTTCTCTGCTGAGAGAATGTTTTCTTTGTGCTCTGAGTATTTAGGCCAGTCACACTGAAAATATCGTAATAGTCTTAAGACTAGCTTTGTTAATCAATTAGAATAGTTAATCGCGATTAATCGCATGATTGTCCATGATTAATCGCAAATTAATTGCGCATTTTTTATCTGTTCAAAATGTACCTTAAATAGAGATTTTTCAAGTATTTAAATGTAAAAAATATGCTTGCTTTATGCAAATGTATGTATATATTTATTATTGTAAATCAATTAACAACACAAAACAATGACACATATTGTCCAGAAACCCTCACAGGCACTGCATTTAGCATAGAAATATGCTCAAATCATAACATGGCAAACTGCAGCCCAACAGGCAACAACAGCTGTCAGTGTGTCAGTGTGCTGACTTGACTATGACTTGCCCCAAACTGCATGTGATTATCATAAAGTGTTCATGTCTGTAAAGGGGAGACTCGTGGGTACCCATAGAACCCATTTTCATTCACATATCTGGAGGTCAGAGGTCATAGGACCCCTTTGAAAATGGCCATGACAGTTTTTCCTCTACTATATTCAAGTTTGGACCGTTATTTAACCTCCTTCATGACAAGCTAGTGTGACATGATTGGTACTGATATATTCATAAGGTTTTAGTCTTAACCACTAAGCCATGCAAAGCCCTCTGTTGTTGTTGGCGGTTGTTGTTGTTGACCAATGGTTGTCTCTCTTTTGCCTCTCAGGCTTTAAAGGGAAGTCCAAGCCCAACTTGTTGAAGCAGGAGACCAGCAGTCTGGCTTGCAGCCTGAGGATCTTATTCAGGATGTACTCTGACCTTCAGCTGCAGAACTCATGGCCTGACATCCAGACACGTCTGCTGCTGTGAGTACAACACACGGCGGTGGTTTGGGGCTCGTATATATATATATATATATATATATATACACCAATCAGCCATAACATTAAGACCACTGACAGGTGAAGTGAATAACATTGATCTGACCGGGTCAGAGCATCTCCAGAACTGCAGCTCTTGTGGGATGTTCCCGGTCTGCAGTGGTCAGGACCTACCAAACGTGGTCCAAGGAAGGAAAACCGGTGAACCGGCGACAGGGTCAGACCCGAGGCTCATTGATGCACGTGGGGAGCGAAGGCTGGCCCGTATTGTTTTATATATATATATATATATATATATATATATATAAGTATATAAGATCCTTTAAAATGTGTTTTTTATATATATATCTATCTCACCAGACTTATCCTTTAAAATGTGTTTTTTTTTACCAATCTAACTGACCAGAAAAACAAACCGTAGATCTCCACGACTCCAACGTGTGACCAGTTTGTTATTGTCTGGTTAAACGTTGAACCTTAGATAAATAAGCACCCACTGTGTCTGCTGCAGAGAAGTGCAGCGCTGGTGTTTGTTCCGTGTTGACTGAGCTGTTTTGACACATGGCTCATAACTCATTATATATTTATGAACTGTACACTGTGTGTGTATTTTGTAGACGATATTGCCAGAGCCTGGTACAAATCACCTTGTGTTTTTCACTGAGCAGCTGCACCGGAGCAGTTGACTCATGTATTACATCAAGAGTACGTATGTGTGGTGTTAATCATTAAATAACTGGTTTTGGTCTGCACTTCTATCATAACAATAATAATAATAATGATAATTGTACTGTAGTAGCTCTGGTACAGACCAACCACTTCAGATACATCAGTGTTGTGTTGTTCATAATCCTCTCTGTGTGTGTGTGTGTGTGTGTATGTGTGTGTTGGTGGTCTCTCTCAGGGTTTGTAGTGAAGCTCTGGCCTACTTCATCAGTCTGACCTCAGAGAGCCACAGAGAGGCTTGGAACAGCCTGCTGATGCTGCTGCTCACCAGGACGCTACGGCTGCCCGATAACAAGGCAGGAACATACTCACACACACACACACTCCATAGAAATAGACTGTAGATATAGATGGTCGACGCGTCTCCACTTCCTCCCACTGTACAGAAGTGAAGCCTAAATATCCCAGATACAGGAGCTGCCATCTTCAGAGTCTACGCATTAGTGATTGGGCGGTGGAGCCGCGGTATCGAGGTTCTGCCCACACACCCGCCCGAGCCAATCCCAAGCCGAGCACGGCAGCGACTTGTTAGCGTTAGCCACCTAGCTGCTATGTTTGGCTAGAAAGACACAACAACTAACCATATGATGAAACTGACCCATATAGACCCATGTTCTTTTACACAGACTGGTGGCGGTTATGGAACGTTAAAGTTACATCTCCTCTCTCGTACAATTCAGAGCCTCCGGCTGCGACTACTTCACTCGGAGCAGCTGTCAATCACAGCTGTCGATCATGACGTCTCACCCCCCTTTTTATAGCATCAAATAACTCATTAAAACCAGACTTAAGAGATAAATGAACACTTGAACAAACATCAGCATGATAAGAACTACCTAAAATGACAGAAACCATCTTTCGGAAAATGTATAAGACGGAGGGGGCGGGGTTCATGACCTACACTGCAGCCAGCCACCAGGGGACGATCCAGATGTTTTGGCTTCACTTTTGGGGAGCTGTCATGTCGTCCATCTTTATATACAGTCTATGACACACAGAGTATTCTTCCAACTTAACATTAGTAATAATAATAATAATAATACATTTTATTTAGTGGCGCCTTTCTGGTCTTACAAGGATCAATTTAAACATTGACAGATAAAACAAATAAAAACAACAGGACATGACAGAGACATATGTGGTGGCAGTTTCTGTTAAAACAAGACACAAACCAACGTAACAACTTGTCTTTCAGTGAATTTAATAAAAAGGCATACATTAATAACTAAAGCATCTGCAGATGGACTCACGAGCACAGCCACCTGTTGTGGACTGTGGCAAGTGAGCCCCGAATACAAAGAGTAGTCAGTATTTATACATTTAAAGCATAACACGAAGATAAGTGCAAAGAAGAAAGGAAGAGAAGGATAGAAAGTATATCAATGCGTCAGCACACAGCAGACAACAGAGCATCACAAGACATAACAAGTATTCCAGCAATCTGTTGTTTGCAGTTACAGAGAACTAAAATGTCAGGTCACTGTCCTATGGTGACGAAGTTGAACATGTGAGGCCCTGAGATTATCTAACGGTACAGTGTTAAACTGCAGATATGAAAATTGCCATTACACATATTTGTACAGACACGTATGATGGGTGCTGATGAGTACTATAGAGAGTAGGCCAGTTTAAACAGGTGGGTTTTGAGGAGGGATTTGAATGATGTGATAGTAACATTAGTAGTTGACTCAAACCTGTATTTTCAAACATTATGGAGCTCCAACTGTGATGAAATCCGAACCAGGATCTCAAATATAAGATAATACCACGGGTAGTTGATAAAATGTATGTGATCCTTTTAATATTTACTTTTTTTATTTATTTCATATTTTTTGTGATTACAAACCCTGTTGTGAGATTTCACCAGTGACTCATGCACTCTCTGTGTGAGTGCATGAGTCACTGATGAGTCATAGCAGCCCATGACTCAGGGTTTATTTCCAGGGCATTTTAGAGCAAAACTATAGAAGTTTTTAGTTAGAAAACAACCCAGCATGCAACCTGAAGCAATAGGAAATGTTGGCGCCATGCAGCCAGCTTTAGGAGAAAATGCCAATACCACACTGACCACTGCATCAACAAAAAATGATAACAGTATTGTTAAAGTGGACTGGCCGGCACCAGTCTCTTGTGCAAGGCCTGTTGTGTGTTTTGGGAAAGTTGCTAAAAACAAATCTTGGTTCTACAAATTGTGTTTATTTGCAATTTCGTAATTCAATGAAATTGCCCTTAAAAGCAGCAACAAACATGCATAAGTGAAGACAGAAATGGCCTCAGGACGCATTAATTAACCGCCCTGCTGTGAACTCTTTGGCCTCCCAGCAGCGCCCACACAACCCAGCAGCAACCGCCCGTCCTCTCTCTGTCCTGTATACTCTCAATAGGTCCAAATGCACTGGTTACATCTCATCAGGGATTAAAGCACATACAGTACGTCACTGGGTTGAATCATGGTGCTAATTTACATTTTCTCACTTCCAGTTCAAGCCCCATGCTTCCTGCTACTACCCCCACCTGTGTGAAATGATGCAGTTTGACCTGATCCCAGAGCTGCGGGCCGTCCTCAGGCGCTTCTTCCTGCGCATCGGCTCCGTCTTCCACATCGCTGCTCCCGAGGGGACGCCCGCCCGAACTCCCGCATCCTAGACTGAGCGGGTGGAGGGACGGATGGAGAACTGGAGATGAGGGCGGACATTGATCACAGGTGGACACATAGGAGACTTTTCCCCCTTCTTTTGGACTGCGACAGATTTCAGAAGGGTGACAGACTGTAGCTTTTCTGTCTCAGTTCAGGAGTCTGCATTAAAGTGTTCTCAGCCTGCAGAAAACGTCTTCACCCTGTCCTTCCTCCCTTCTTTCTCTCGGGGATGAACAGCACTGTGACCAGCAGACCTCTCTGCTGAATGTCGTCATTCATCATCCCCCCTCCCCTCGCCCCGCCGACTCTCATCTCAAAGTGTGACAAATGACAAGAAAAAGAACTGTAAACAAATAATTTATTGATATTGTACCTGATTTTGATGGTTTGTTTTGTTTTTTTAATACTTAACAAAAGAAGTATATCTACATGCTGAAAGCAAATGAACGATACCATTGAATTCGATGAACTTTAACATTTGCCGTTTCGCGAAAAATCTCTCGGCCACCTGTGCCTGTTAGAAGATGATGACACCATCGGTGTCGCCCTTATTGTGAGTTTGGTGATCTAATCAAAACATGTTGTAATATCTGAACCCCTCACGTATCGATGCCCATCCCAAAGCATTGTTTGTCACTTTAATGTCTATGTTCCCTCTTGTTGTCTGTGTTATTCAGTAGCAGGCTGTTAAAGACACTGAAGTGCTCAGCTGCAGGTGAAAAAGCATCTCTACTGCAGCTTTGTTTGTGACGTCTGCTCTCTGGGACACAACCGTCCTGTCGTCTTTACAACTCCTTGTCAATGAGATTTTACTTATTTATTTTTGCTCACTTGCTTTAATTTGTTTTATGATTAATTTTCAGGATGATTGCTGGTTTACAATGAAAGGTTGATTGATGGACTGGCTGCTTCCCTCTGCCATGCATTCCTTTAGAGTGTTGACCCAGTGAGCCTTACAGTGAAGGACTCAACATGGAGTCAACTCGTCCTGGCTTTAGAATTACAGATGGCTCATAAAACGCCTCTAATCCATCAGTTGGCCCTATAAAGTGACACAGTGGTTGTCTAGTTCCCTCTCTCTCTTTTGCACATCTGTTACCGACAGTATGCTCATGTATTAACACCACCCAGGGTGCATCAGCTCGCTCTGGATGGTCGGAAAGGCCCATCAGTGTTGTGTCACATTCAACAGTAAGAGTTCAACCACAGAAAGGTTCAGAGATACTGGAGTTCTCTGGATCCTTCGCAATTTATTCCATGCCTTTTTTTTAAAAAGAAGGATGTATGTAATTATTTAAAGTGCATTTAAATATTTTTTGAGAAGCATTCCTTCCCTCGCAACTATGGATGTCTACTTTTTCTTCCCTAAAGCTAGGGAATATATAAATATATATATGTATACAGTAAATGAAAAAAGCAGACTGTAAAGTTTTCAATGTAAGATACATAGAAATGAAAGTGCTATACGGTTCTATACATAATATTGTGATGTAATCTTCCAAACATTTGGTGAAGTAATCAATAAATCTGAATTCTGATCCACTCTAAGTGACTATTAATTCAGTTTTAAGGTGCTTAATAGAGCTTTCTCACTTGTTGCTGGTTCTAATTACAGGTCCAGGGTGTGCATGGTAATGTGTACACAGGCTGCTAAAGCTTAACAGAATGGAGCCGTGATTAATATTCGTAGTCACACCTGTGCTGTTCCTGCTATTATGAGACAAACGATTTGCTCAAGGGCATTATAAAGCCAGTTTGAGCCCTGCATGTTTGCCAGACTTTAACCTGAGTTGAGACGTAAGCTCTTTAACCTCACTGACCCTCACATTAGTATTTAAAATAAGTCATTTATTTTTTCTCGATATTATATTTATTGTTTTTTTGTTCATTTTGAAACAACAGAACAAACATTCACAAACGTCCCCAGTAATAACATTCTCGGTACAAAGAACCTTAACAAACCTAATATTAATATAAAATAAGCCAGTAGAGATACAGGAAAAACATCAGACGTTTAAATAGATAATTCATACGACACCTTCTCACACAAAAATATATCTCATGCTGTATATACTGTATATGTTCTTAATGTATATGTTCTTAATATGCCCTTGTACAAAGTATTTGCTTTTATAATTGTAATATAACGTGTTATTTGAATGGAGCTTCCCAGCAAAAAGCATTTCACACGATTGTATCTGTATAACTGGCGTGACAATAAGCATCTTGAATTTATTATATACAAAAAATAGATAAGTAAAAAGAATATACACGAGTAAAAAATTCAATTCAATTAAAAACAATAAAATAAAATAAAATCAATTTATAAATACATATATATATATATATATGTATATATCTATATATATATATATATATATACATACATACACATATGCAAGCGCAGTAGGGTGTTTCTATATAAAGGTGTCCACAGGGTGGCGCTGTGCTCTAACTGGTAGGGTGCCTGAAGCGGGCTACATTTTTTGGGGTAACAAAGGTTACCATGGAGACCTCTCACATCCTTTGTTGTGGCTAGCAAAGCTGAGAGCTGCCCCCTAACAGCTGCTGCATGGAGCCCAGTTCAACCAGCAACTAGATACTATCAACTAGCAACTAAACTCACGAAGCGGGTCAGAACCGGGTCAGACCGGGTCAGACGGGCCCAACAATAATAAATGAATGAATGAATGAATAATTAAACATATCAAATGAATACATATGAAATACTAAATGTATTTAATGATAATTTAAAAAGAAAAACAACCGCCTCCACAAAATGTAGTTCAGAGAAAACCATTATTCCAATTGTGTAAATACTTAGTCAAACTAAAGAATACATTTCCAAAGACTGATCTGACTTCTAAAATTACAGTAGATAGATAGAATTGATTAAAGGAAACTGTTCACTATTACAGATTAATTTCACTTCAGAATAATAGTAGACCTCCTCAGAGTATTACTCAGACAGTATCAGGACATCCTGATGTAGAATTTAAAAATTAATGCCTTTAAAAAATCTAAAATATGGGCTATCTTCCCTCTAAATTAAGATTAGAATGAAAGGGAAACTGTCCACTATCACACACTTATGTAAATTCAGGTTGTTAGTAGACAACCTGAAGTGTCACTCAGAGAATATTAGGACATCCTGATGTAGATTTCCAAAATTAAAGCCTTTAAAAAATCTCAAATATGTGCTATCGTCCCTCTAAATTAAGATTAGAATGAAAGGGAAACTGTCCACTATCACAGACTAATGTCACTTCAGGTTGACAGAAGACAACCTCAGAGTGTCACTCAGAGAACATCAGGACATTCTGATGGAGAATTTCAAAATTAAAGCATTTTAAATTCTCATATTTGAACTATCTTCCCTTTAAACACAGATTAGAATGAAAGGGAAAATGTCCACTATCACAGACTAATTTCACTTCAGGTTGACAGGTTGACAGAAGACAACCTCAGAGTCTCACTCAGGGAACATCAGGACATTCTGATGGAGAATTTCAAAATCAAAGCTTTTTAAATTCTCATATTTGAGCTATTTTCCCTTTAAATTCAGATTAGAATGAAAGGTAAACTGTCCACTATCACAGACTAATCTCACTTCAGAATAAAAGTAGACAACCTCAGAGTATCACTCAGACAGTATCAGGACATTCTGATGTAGAATTTCAAAATTAAAGCCTTTAAAACATCTCATATATGGGCTATCTTCACTCTATATTCAGATTAGAATTAAAAGGAAACTGTCCACTATCACAGACTAATGAGTGACACTTCAGGTTGTCTACTGTCAACCTGAAGTGTCACTCAGAGAATATTAGGACATTGTGACGTAGAATTTCAAAATTAAAGCTCTTTAAAAATCTAAAATATGGGCTATCTTCCCTCTAAATTAAGATTAGAATGAAAGGGAAACTGTCCACTATCACAGACTAATTTCACTTCAGGTTGTCAGGTTGACAGTAGACAACCTCAGAGTGTCACTCAGAGAACATCAGGACATTCTGATGAAGAATTTCAAAATTAAAGCTTTTTAAATTCTCATATTTGAGCTATCTTCCCTTTAAATTCAGATTAGAAAGAAAGGGAAACTGTCCACTATCACAGACTAATCTCACTTCAGAATAAAAGTACACCACCTCAGAGTATCACTCAGACAGTATCAAAATTAAAGCCTTTAAAACATCTCATATATGGGCTATCTTCACTCTATATTCAGATTAGAATTAAAAGGAAACTGTCCACTATCACAGACTAATGAGTGACACTTCAGGTTGTCTACTGTCAACCTGAAGTGTCACTCAGAGAATATTAGAACATCCTGACGTAGAATTTCAAAATTAAAGCTCTTTAAAAATCTAAAATATGTCACTATATATCACTATATTACATCCCAGTCAGGAGAGGACTCTCCGGTGAGAGGACGAGCTACATCTCTCCTGGTAGAAACGGTCTCTCCTCTCTGGGACTCCGGCCTGAACACAGAGAGGCTGTGCGTGGTGGTGGAGGTGCTGGAGAGTTACGCAGAGGACGTCGCGCTGTGTGGGCGGATCTGTGTCAGCCAGTAGCTGACTAGGAGATCTCCGTCGGCGTTAGCCAGCCAGACAGGACTAGCTATGACGGATAGGACTACTCCTCCTGCCGGGGTCTGGATTGTGAGCCACCAGACGTGATTTAATGGAGACCACCCTACAAGTAAGAGTTTAATGTCCTGCTGATGAGTGTGGTGGTTGTGTTGGTGGATAATAAGAGATAGATGCTGGTAGAGAGAGAGAGGGCGGCTTCTCCTCTCTGGATCCGGCTACACAGAGGAAGAAGGAGGTCGACAAGATCTGGAAGAAACACGTAAACCAGCGTTGTGTTTCCTGCTTTTCACCCTCTAATCTAATCCCGTTTGACGCAAAGAAACTGTAGTAAATGATTTTCTTGGTTAACAGTCAACGAATGTGTGAGTCCACTGTGTGTGTGTCTGTGTGTGTGTGTGAACCAGTGACAGCCATCTTCAGAAAGCCTACATGTTCAGAGCTGCTGCCTTCAGTGTGTCGTTAGTGCAGGCGGAGCTGTGTCTGTGTCTCTAATGCTTCCTCAAGAATTAGTTTAGTAATGATTGCTGGTGTGGTGACGTGTATTTAGAGCTGAGGACACAGGGTGGTGCCCGCAGAGAGAGAGAGAGGTATCTTTATGCGTTGTGATTAAAGGTCTCTTCTCCTCACAGTGTTCATGACAGGAGGATGGGAATGGCCTGTGCTGCCTTCAGGGGCTCCGACTAAACCCCGTTCATCCCCTTTGTGAATTAGACTAAATTAGAATTCAAGATTCAAGATTCAAGCCCTCTATTGTCATTGTGTAATACAATGAAATTAGATTGTGACAAAAAAGGGTAATACAATAAAAAAGAGATAGTGCAATATAAAAGATAATACAATATAAAAAGCTTGTTCATCCCACTGTAAATTACACTAAATTGGAATTCAAGATTCAAGCCCTTTATTATCATTGTGTAGTACAACGAAATTAGATTGTGACAATCCCATAGGTGCTAAAAAAGATAATACAATACAAAAGAGATTAGACTGTAATACACACTAATACTTTACACTGTAAATTAGACTCAATTGGAATTGAATACCAAAATGTTAGTTGAATAAAGCAGAAAAAAAGGCACATAGTTGAATTGAACTGAAAAAGGCTAGAAAAGAGACGGTCGTGTCATTTATATTTTAATTAATGTAATAAAGAAAATAAGCTCTGTCAGATAAAAAAAAAAAAAAAAAGTGAACAAAGAGTGACATACATCCCAGCACTAATTATGTACACAGAATGGAAAAATAATAATAATAATTATTATTATTACATCGGTTTCTGTTATTGTTCCTCACATGGTTTGTTAGGTTGTAATGTAGAACAGGAACCATTCTGGTATCAGGTTGAGTTAGTTTTATCAAGGTCCTCCTGGGTTTAAAGGCCATCACTCTCGATATGACGGTGCTCCAGATATCCAGACCTCTGTGAAGGCGTCATATTACGTAATAGAAGAGGGCTGGGCATGCACAGAGCGAGTGGAGGAGACGGAGGAGGAGACGTGCAAACATTACGTTTCACACACATAGTGACTATACCGTGGCTTCTACTCTCGGATTTTGACAGTTTGTGTACAGACAACCAACCAGACAGGCAGACTCGGGACATTTTCACAGACTGAGACAACGAGCCGAGGAGGATAACTCCCATTTTATTCAGTACTGCTGGTAAGGACGCTGTGTTACTCTCCTTATTTTATATATAGGCGATGTGAATGAACGTTTTTTTAATGTGGTGGCTTAATGACATGGAGAGACACAGCTGTGCTCAGCGCTGCTTTATCTCTCTGTGACTTCCAGTCCAGATTCCACCTGTAATAAACAGCCCTCAGTCTGCTTTACTTTACAGCACCTAATATGTGAGCGACTGTCATTATAAAATGTTGCATTCAGGTGCAACATTTTGGACTCGTTGTATCTTCCTGTTAGAGGAGCTGTGTGCGTGTGTGTGTGTGTGGTGTTTACATCAGAGCTGGCCTATTAAAACCCGAGCCACGTGCTGTAAGCTGGGGACCATGTGGCCGTTTGTAAACACTGCAGCCTTGTGGCTCTCTCGTCTGCTCCAAAGGGGCTCTTTTATTTCTTTCACTACCAATTATACGACCAAAGAGTCTCCTGAACGGGGTGTTTGGAAGAAGTTTGAAGTTTCTGGGGCTTGATGAAAGTACAGCACGTTGCTTGTTTGGCCAGCAGCCAAGTAGAGATAGTAGAGACAGTATGGGGCTTCTTCCATTGTGCTTTGGAGGAAGAGTAGAGTATGCATTATGTAACCAGCACTATTTTGCATGGAGCGCCCCTTCCATCCGCCTCATACACTAATTATTAGGTCCAACCGCTTATCAGCTTAAATGCCATTATTGTTAGAGGAAAGGTCAGGTTCCCACATGATAACCAGCAGACTGTTTGGGATCATCAGCAGGTCATGTTCCTCCTTGTGTGCCTGACTGTACACACACATGAGTTAATGGAAGATGAGGAACGCCTCTGTCACATTGTCTTTTGTTTCAGGAATGTTGGTTCGCTTAAACTCAATTTACTGGCTGCTGGATGCACACATAAATCTTTAATGAATTTTTTATTATACATCAGAGTAGTAATATTAAGCTGTGTGAAAAAAAAGACGGGTTGTTCCCTTCATAATGATCATTAAACCAAAGAGAACATTAGTGCACCGACTATTAATTAAAGGTCTTATTGATAACATTTTTATGTAGAGAAATCATTTATTTCATATTTCATTCCACAGAGCCTTTTAGAAAGGTGCTGAATAAAAGTATGGCTTTTCCTGGAAAAAAAAAATCAGATTGTGAATTAATCATTTAAAAAATTTTGGTGGGTCCAAAAATGAATGTTTTCTTTATCTCTGTGGAAGATATCTGACATTTGGTTCCCTCTTCTAACATGCTTGTGAGCCAATAGTAAAACGACGTTGGTATCACGACGTATCTCTGGGTCGTCAGTGTGGAAAAAAACAGATAAATGGCTGAGATTGACGGTAAGTGTCTGGCAACGACTTGTTGTGAAGTAAATGCAATGGAAAGGGGGAGGGAGAATACAACATCTAGTGGCTGAATGTTATCAATGTTATCAATATTACCTTTAATCACTATCACTGGACTCAACACCAGGATATTTTAGACTGTGTCAGAAGGCATATAAAATCATACAATCCACATACTGTAGGAATCAGGGCTGCAACTAACAATTATTTTCTCATTTGCTTAATCTACAGATTATTTTCTCAATTATTTTTTTTGTCAAAAAAATGGCAGAAAATAGTGAAAAATGCTTTTCATTATTATTCCACACCCCAAGGAGATATATTCAGAACAGTTCAAAACTCAAACTTGAACTAGAGAATGTTACACTATTTATCAATTAACAAACTATAGTTGCAGATTAAATTTTCTGTCAGTCGACTAAGCAATTAATCAACTAATCATTGCAGTGCTAATGAAATTTGTAGATATAGATATTAAGCTTTTTTTTTTACCATCATAAATCTTCTGTTTTTCAGCCGCTACATACTTTGAACTGCTTTTACAGTTGAACAGTGATTTTATTTACATTATCAATATGGGAGTTATTATTTATAGTTCATTCTGTGTTTAACAAAGGTACCAAACAGTATCACAACCTGCATTTGACCCTTTTTATACCAGAGTGCTATAAAGGGTTAATCCCTGCAAGTCACTCTTAACACAAGACTGCTATTGTAGTTTCAAACGTCAATGCTAAACACACATAATAACTCCTATTGTAAAATATATTTGCTAATAGAGTGTATGACTTTGAGTTCATTAAGAGTTCACTGCATTATGCTCTCTGGATGTCCAATGGCACTGGAAGCAAAGTAGTTTAACTTTATTGGATACTTTGATTTGGTCATTTGGAAACGTTATGCAACAACCGGTTACACCCTCAGTAGTTGAGAGGGCTAGCAGTGGCAGCCAACACCGGTTACCTTTTAGGTTCAAATAATCTTATAATAATATATAATACATATAAGCTGTCCCTTCATAGTGAAACTGAGTAGTGTCAGACCAGTATTAAAGCCAGAATGGAAGCAGTGATGTAAGGCCAGCATGGATAATGTGTGTAATGTATTCAGACCAACCTCCAACACTGATAATAAGATAATAACCTGTTGGATGCCAGATTTATCAGCTTTGTGTGGAGATTCAAGGGCATGTGTGACAGTATGCAGAATAGATCAGTGACTAACAGTAACAGGGTGCCTAAACACTCCGTTTGAAGGTCAGAGGTCACTGATTGGGAGATGGCGACTGTCTGCGTGGACCCTTGAGCCAGACTGTCCCTCTGATATCTCCTCACCTAAACCTCCCCCTCCTCACACTGTCTCTCTATTGTCTCATTAATATCATTGCCATCTGTTCCATATGTAACAGCCCAATTAGAGAGATGCACTTTGACCCTACCTGTCCACATTTAATTTGAAGGTCTACAGCATCCCCACACAGCCGTCTTTCCTTAAACGCACACGTATAATCCCAGCATGCTTATGGGCGATCTAGACTTTGACCTTTCATTGTTGTCTCTCTACAGGGCCTGAGCTGATTTGTCAGCCTTGTGTAGGTTTGGTTTTCACCCCCCCAAGTGTCCTCTGGATATCAGCTGACCATGGTGGTCTGAGCAGAGGAAAAGCCTGGCACAGCGTGTGTTCATTCTTAACACAGCAAGGCTCGAACCAGAGAGGAGCAGAGACGTACCGGAGCAAGGACAAGCAGCGTATTTAAACACAACATGTCTCAAAACAGAGAACTGGTGGTATTCTACATAAACTATAAACTCTCCCAGAGGAACTATCCCCTCAACCACATGGGACTCTTAGAGCCTCCCAACAGGACTGAAGGGGCGGAAGCAGGGTTGCCTGAGGAGCAGCGGGTAGCGACGCACGCCAACGGGACTTTTAACGGCACGAGTCCCGGGACCCCGCCGGCGTCCCCGCTGCGGCAGCAACGGTTGCCGTCAACGACGAGCCTGGACGCGGTGAAAGAGGCCCTCCGGGACTCGGCCAACGAGTTCGAGCTGCGATACGCCCGCGCCTTCAGCGATCTGCACCACCAGCTGCACATCACGCCGGCCACGGCCTACCAAAGCTTCGAGAACGTGATGGACGAGGTGTTCCGGGACGGCGTCAACTGGGGCCGCATCGTAGGGCTTTTCGCTTTCGGCGGGGCGCTGTGCGTGGAGTGCGTGGAGAAGGAGATGAGTCCGCTGGTGGGCAGGATCATTGAGTGGATGACGGTGTACCTGGACAACCACATCCAGCCCTGGATCCTGAGCCAAGGAGGATGGGTGAGTCTCTCTCTCACACACACAAACACACACACACACACACACACACACAGTGACAAGAAAAGTGTGTTTAGCTGCTTTCATACTCTTCAACCTCACTGGGTTCAGTTATATGGATCAGGTAAGCTGAGGTCGCCTCTATGGAACATGTCCATATTGACACTGTTTCTACTCCCCACCGCTGGCAGCAACACTGGAGAACAGCCAACAGCTAGAATAAATCATGTTCTTATTTTTCCAACTATGTGGAGAATGTGTCTGGATGCCAATGGCTTTATTGATATGATTATAGCGTTTTTGGTTGTGTGTTCCGTTCCAGATGTGTCTCTCAACATTGTGAAATGTTGAAATATGTTGTTGTGCCTGTTGGTCAACTGTGTGTCAGTGCCTATCTGCCTGACCTCCAGGTGAGTTGTATCTCACTGGAGAACGGAAATGCAGAGCATCGTTTTTTATTCCATCCTACGTGTTGAGACTTATCCTATGCAGATAAGCCAGCATGCTAGCATCTGAACTTGTATCACCCTCCATGAGATTGTGACATAGCCCGGGGGGGCTTCAGATTAGATACAATGGAGAAGACCTCATGGTATAATAAACCTATCTGTGCTTAAAACCAGTAAAAACAGAATGTTTGTGGTCAGCAGCTGGTTCAGCTGTCCTCTAATTGATCAGCAGCACGGAGCTCAATGAGCTGAATCGAAGTGGGAGCTTAACAGGCTCCATCAGGGCTTTGGAGCTTCGTCTGCAGCCGGCCTGCTGGGGATCGAAGTTCTCTCATCACAGGGTGGATGAAGTCCAGGGCTTTTACAGATAGCCCTTTGTTTCACCGCGGTCAGTTGATTGGCTCTGTGCTTTGTTTTTCTCTTCTTCCACTGTCTGTCCATTCTTTATCCTCTCTTCTTCTTGCGTTCGTCACCAAGGCAGCTGCATGCAGATGAAAGCTCCTTTTTTTTTTTATGGGGGTTAGCTGGAAAATAGTCTGTCCTAGACAATCCCCCTGTGTGTTTGTGTGTACGTGTGCTCCTGAACACCTCCAGGACAGTTAAGGTCAGCTCTTTTCCTTTGTGCCGGCCGTTTGATGGTATGGAGGAGAGCGGGGTGAGGAGAGGGGAGGGGGTTGTTTAGATTTTCTCCGGCGCCGCACAACGCCAGGTCAAAGGTCGATCCTATGGAAACTGACATCCCAGTGGCTGAACAGCCAACCCTAGACAGAAATCCCATTGGGCAGACGGTGGCTCTGCTGTTGTTTCAACTGCAGACCTAGAATGTAATTATTTATTTCAATGTTGGACTGGAGATAAGACGGAGGAGGAGGAGGAGGAGGAGGAGGAGGTTATGGAAACAGGTGACAGGATATGATATGTGATAATGACGGCTAAAGCTCTGCAACATACTGATGTTTTGTTGTTCCTTTGTTGAAGGGATGCTGCGGCAGAGCTCTGGTCTCATAAATACACTAGTACCGCAATACCCCACTCCCGTGTTTTTACCCATGCTAACAGCATTTCTACGGACGGTCATGTTGTGTTGTTGGTCCGTCAGTCCACTACTGTGGTTCAGACTGAAATATCTCAACAATCTCCCGCACGGATTGCACGGCTCTAGACTCGCGTCCGTTGGTTCTATGTAAGATCTCCGGTTCCCAGGAAACCCTCTGTATAGCTAAACTAATAACTACTTCATTTAATTATCATTTAGTTGTCATCATTTGTCCCGATACCTAAACAGCTATTTGCGGAGTTCCAGTCAGTCCCTGTGAGGCTGAAAACAGATCAACCGGAAGAGGCCGGTCTAATGGTTAAACTAGTTTCTCGTAACGACCGCTCATAAATATTTTTAACACCACCGTCGTCAACGCAGCGTAGTCAACACAACTGTCATGTGTGGTTGATCTCTATGATGTCATGTAGTCAAAACCATCGAGGCGCCCACAAACACATTCACACACACATAGACCGTTTGCTCAGCAACAAGTTGGACTACCAGCAGCAGTTAGCATGCTGTAGCTGCTGGCATGTCAGTGTAACCTTGACTGTATCAGAAATGTTGAATGGATTTGCTGGTGCGGTTTCACTTCTCCTGCTGCTGGATAAACCGCGTTGAGCACATGATGCCACTTCCTTCCCTACTAAGCGCTGTATAATTCACTTGTATTCCGTCTGTTATGGCCTGGTGCTGGGCAGAGAGCGCTAGTTATTCATAAGTTGACACATTTGCCTCGGGGGTAGTCCCGAGCTGCAGCGACAAACTAAAATATACAATTCAGTAGGTGGTTTACCGTTACAGTCCTATCATTTCTTCCCATCACTCTATTGCTTTCCCCTCTTTGTCACAGCGTCATTACGTTATCTTTTTTAGTGGTTTCTTTGTTCAAAGTCAACCTACACTTTCCCTGAAATGTCCCAGAGTCTCTGAGTAAACCCACATGAGACTTTGTTGTCTTTTATTTCCCTCTTTCTTCCTTCCTTCCTTTCCTTCCCCTGACGTCTCCTTGCAGGGATGAAGCACAGAGCCGTTGGCAGATGTGGGAACCTGAGTATAGCTGTGAGGCAGGTGTGCCCTGAGTGTTAGCTGATGAAATATTCGTCTGCTCCGAGCAGCAGCAAGGTCACTTTCACTCAGTTGCTCCATCACTCAGTCTCATCATCTCATTGTCTTCTGTTCAGATTGGTTGTGACAGAGAAAGTGGAGGGAAAACTGAGAGGAAATGGACAGTTGGTTGGTGGTACTCCAACAAAATGTGAAAATATTAAAGTAATTTGTTGATGGGTGTTTCCGTATTTGTGGTCGTCTATATTCCATAATCTGACAGAGAATAGACTCCTAGACAGTGTTGTGTTCACAAGCCAACACCTTATTAAGGAGGCTGTAGTTTTTTCTCTCTGTCTAGAGATCAGACTAAACGTCTGTTGATAAACTGATGAG
Organism: Sebastes fasciatus; assembly: GCF_043250625.1. Classification (NCBI taxonomy): domain Eukaryota; kingdom Metazoa; phylum Chordata; class Actinopteri; order Perciformes; family Sebastidae; genus Sebastes; species Sebastes fasciatus. The sequence continues at coordinate 10,162,823 of NC_133802.1, read as the reverse complement.
TAGATTGACAAAAGATGTTTTGTTTCAGTCAGTTTTCAAGCAAAAAATCCCAAAGATTCTCTGGTTTTAGCTTCTCAAATGTGAAGATTTGATGCTTTTAAACATAGCAAACTCAAAGATATTCAGCTTCCTATACGGTAAGATACTCCTTAAGCTGTGGAAAATTATTTTATATTATAATAATTATAACATAGACATAGACATTTTTCAATAATTTCTAACATTACATAGACAAAAATTGAAAGTAAGCATTAGTTGCAGCCTTAATTCTGCATTTCCACAATGATTTTCAATGCAGAAATACAAAGAAAGAGCGAGACCGTCTTGAACCGGTGAAATAGTGGAGGTGACAGTTAAAGTGAAAGGTGTTTTTGCACAACAGAGCAAAACCTCGCTGTCAGAAAAACTGATAAAGCCTCAGCCTGAATGATCCCGCCGGAGCTCATTTTCGGAGCCTCCACCGTCCGGGATGCTGCTGAGATATTTGTAGCTCGGGATGCGAGATAAATATGCTCAACAGCCAGATTCTCCCTCCTCAGCATGTGTTGTTAAAAGAAGCGGCGGAGTGAAGCCATATATTGTCGGATAATAAACCTTGGCAGGCAGCAGAGGTAGAGACAGTACCATCGACCTAATAATGCTGTTTCCAGCAGAGCGGGCGATGGCAGTGATTACTCAGTGGAGATTGAGCCGCCTGAGGGTGGGGGTACGGGGTTATTACCAATTATAGATGAATAATATCTCGACCTGCTACTGGGGGAAACAATGTTTTTTTTTTTCCTCTCTGACAGACTAATAAAGGCTAAACTCATTTAGAAGAACCACACTGCCACGGTCTGGGGAAGCTGGCTGGATGGGGATGGGGATGGGGATGGGGATGGGGATGGGGATGGGGATGGGGGGGGGTCCAGAGAAACGACGGATAAAAAGAGACCATTATCCCAGTTGTGCTGTCGACAGTCTTGGTAAGGTCAAGGGAAAGTTAACTACAAGAAAAATGTCCTCAAGCAGTGAAAGTCTGCCTAGTTTTCTTAGCTTGTTAGTTTTTTTTATCACCTCTGCCCCTTCTGGCTGTATACACGACATGATGTGATGATGCCATGTTCAGCACGAGCACTTACAAGATGAGTAATCTGGTGATATTCTATATTTTGTTATTGTCAACAAATCACAAGAAAAGACCATCACTAATGACCTGTACCATAGAGCTCCATTATTGTCCACAAAACGATTAAAACACACAAGTGAGCCTCATCTTCCTTCATCACCATGAACACACACACACACACACTGTAGTTTATTCTGACTCTATCCCACACACAGCGTCCTGCTGACACCAGTACCCCAACACATTTTTAATTGATGTTTACTTTATGAAACGACTTGGCCTTTTTTTTTAAAAATACAACTACATATTCATGGCCAAAAGCTGATGAGCTTTGGGCTGAGAGCCACAGACATAGTGGGTAAGGGAAGTCAGAAGATATTGAGAGCTATTGTTTGTTTTGTCCGAGTCATGTTGACAGAAGCAGAGATGAACAATATTGTAACATAATCAGTATCTCTATGTGTGATTATGACGGGTATGCAGGCTGGCTGTACTGTACACCGAGGCTGTAATTAAAGGCCCATGGAGGGTACGTCGTCCATTGATTTGTTTTGACAAGGGGAAACACCTGAGCTTCCTTTGTGCCGTTCTCCTTGACAGACTTATTCTCTCTCTCTTTCTCTCTCTCTCTGTAATTAACATGCACATAGGATAGGCACTTAGATCCACAGAGTCGACTGTCAGACTACCCTACCGGAGAAGAGCAGGAAATCTCACCCATGGGACCATCCACCCCGCCTCCATCTCTCTCTCGCTCTCCCTCTCACCCACCCCCCACTTTTCATCTTCTATACGTCTCTCCCTCCCCACCTCCTCCCACTGCCGCTGATCGATTTTTGTCCCTTATTTTCCTATCTGCACCTCCCCTCCTCCTGCATTCACCATTTTTGATCTTCTTTATCTCCACCCTTGTCCTTCCCTGTCCCTCCTCCTTCTCTAACATCCATCCATGTCTCATCTACAGACTATAGTGGCCAAACGTATCGTAGAGCAGACACGCTACCACGCGCCTCGTCAATCTCTCCGTTAACCCCGTGCACCCACGTTCCAGTGCTTTTCCCATGTCAGTTTGTTTATCAGAAACACACACACACACACACATCGCCCGTAACATCGTCATCAGTGCTATCGATTCGCTCTGACTTGATCCCCTGCTCGCTACCCCCACACCTCCACCCCCAACCATCCCTTCATCTTTCCCTTCATCCCGTTTTTACTCCTTCCGTACCTCCCTCTGTCCCATCCTCCTCCTCCTCTTCCCTTTATCACTAATGGCTCACGTGTGGCTAATTAGCAGACATGTTTTCATCGTCTCTTTCTGGGTTTTGTTTTAAGGACCTGGTTTTGCTCATCAGGCAAAGTTTCCATGAGCTGGTCGTGTGTTTTATTTGTAATCACACACGTGGCGTGGTTTGTTGTTGTCTCATACGTTTGAGCATTTTTATTGTATGGTGGCGCGCTGCAGAGGGGAGGGGGGACGCCGCCGCCAAGTCAGACTGGTCATGTGACTACCTCAAACAAAGGACCTGAGGCCACACACACACACACACACACACACACACACACTGGAATTTGCCTCGCTGGCTTTTTAGTTGTGCCTGACAGGTGTGTCGTCGCTGGGTAGATAAAGCCAGATCTAAAAGTGACTTTGTCATTGTCTCACATAGAATCCGCACACACAGACAATGCTCCCGAAAACCTTTTTGCATCGGATCAATGGCGGCCACTTTTGTCCACGCGGCGTCAATAAACGCCTCTGTGTGGTGGGGGATCTATGCAGATTGATCTCTGAATGTTTCAAATGAATGTAGCTGCTCAGCCATGGATTGTCTCTATTGTTTATCTATGCATGTGTTTAAGCTCAACACATTAGTGTGTGTGTGTGTGTGTGTGTGTGTGTGTGTGTGTGTGTGTGTGTGTGTGTGTGTGTGTGTGTGTGTGTGTGTGTGTGTGTGTGTGTGTGTGTGTGTGTGTGTGTGTGTGTGTGTGTGTGTGTGTGTGTGTGTGTGTGTGTGTGTGTGTGTGTGTGTGTGTGTGTGTGTGTGTGTGTGTGTGTGTGTGTGTGTGTGTGTGTGTGTGTGTGTGAGAAAATGGCAGCAAACAGATTGTGTGATTCACTTGCCTCCAGCTCCATGACAAGAACATCAGGGACATGTCACATGTTTTTAGGTGTGTTGTGTTTATGTGAGTACGTGAAGGTGTAAGAGACTCTTGTTTGCCTTTAGTAGAGCGACTGGGCCAAACCATTACTGTGTGGTTGCAGGATGGGCTGAACCATTCCTGCGGGATCATTCAGTCTGCCTTTTGCTCTATTTTAGATGTGACAAACGGGTCAAAGGACATTAGTCAAGTCAATTTTATTTGTTTTGCACAAAATCACAAATTAGCCTCAGGAGGCTTTACAATCTGTACAGGATACGACACCCTCTGTCCTTTTATAGTGCGACCCTCTCATCGGATAAGAAAAACCTCCCCCCCAAAAAATCCCTTTAACAGGGAAAAAATTGAAGAAACCTCAAGAAGAGCAACAGAGGAGGGATCCCCCTTCCAGGATGGACAGATGTGCAATAGATGTTGTGTGCGCAGAGTAACAACATCATGAACATATAACATAGACAAACCACATAAATTAAATTACAAAAATGAATACATATAATGTGAACATATGTGAGAAGGTGGATCCAGGAGGATGTCAAGCCGCTTCCCGGCGTCGCCAAACAGATAGAGCCAGAGCAACACGACCTCATCTCCACGCCAAACAGGTGGAGCCAGAGCAACACGACCTCCTCTCCACGCCAACCAGATAGAGCCAGAGCAACACGACCTCCTCTCGACGCCAAAGAGATAGAGCCAGAGCAACACGACCACCTCTCCACGCCAAAGAGATAGAGCCAGAGCAACATGACCTCCTCTCCACACCAAACAGGTAGAACCATAGCAACATGACCTCCTCTCCACACCAAACAGGTAGAACCATAGCAACATGACCTCCTCTCCACGCTAAATAGATAGAGCTCGAGCAGCACGACCTCCTCTCTACGCCAAACAGGTAGAGCCAGAGCAACACGACCTCCTCTCCACGCCAAACAGGTAGTGCCAGAGCAAACGTGGAACAAATACACACACAACGTCTCAGATGAGGATAGATTTTAGAGATATTGTGATAGTTGCGAGAGAAGAAGGGTGCTTTTTGATTAATCGTTCTTTTAGCTCATGAAACTAACAGTCAGAGACTCAGTAAACTGATAAGCAGTCATCTGATCAGTATTTGGTGTTAGAGCAGGCCTTTACACAGCAACTCCCCTCTGCGTGTGTGCGCGACCTGTAGCCCCGGAGCATCAACACACAGCAGTGAGACATCAGTGCAGCCTCTAATGACTACATTTAGACTGCAGCAGCTTCTCTTGTTCCTCTCATTTAGAGAGACGCCGTATGTTCCTTCCATATCCAGACCTGTTTATGTATACAGGACAGCTATCCAGCTGTGTGTGCTTGTCTATACTGCCAGCACACTGCATGGAGCGTGGAGCTATTAGAGCTGGTAGACATCAGACTACCACCGCTACTGCACCATTACGTCCCAACCCCCCCTTTAGTGTCTGGCAGTCGAGAACGAAGAAGACGAGGGGTATGCAGATGGAGAGGAAGACGAAGCCAGTGACTCAGCTAGATGAGGATGCAGTATGTAGGTTAATGGGTTACACCGTGCTCTCTATATGTGCGGCTTACATGTCGTATGAGCAGAACAGCTGGATGAGTGAAGATGCTGAATTTTGGTTTGCCTCCGTGCCGCTCCACTTCTCCGAGGCTTAGTGTTGAAAATCAGGTCACGAGCAAGTCTCCCCCCCTCCTTCCATCTTCCTCCCTGTTCTCCCCTCTCCCTCTTGTCTGCTGGCCCCTTCGTTCTTTTACCTCTCTGCTCTCAGCCCACATCCCTCCCGCGACAGCTTCTTTCTAGTTTTTTCCATCTTCTGTCTTCATGCAGCCGAGTGCAGAGCCTAAGCATCTGCCTGCATCCTCCTCCTCCTCCTCTCTGATTGCATTTCATCCCTCTCCATCCTTCTCTCTCTCTCTCTCTCCATCCGTCTCTTCCCGGCTGTCTCTCTGCCGGTCTCTCTATATGCTCATATCTGTGATCAGATTCTGAGGCGTATCATGGGATTAGTGAGTCTCATGGCATGTATTAAAGTGGGAGAGCTGAGGAATGGATAGAGAGGGTTGATGAGTATTTCATGGTAATGCAGCGCCCCAATCTCATACAGCGCGAGGACTAAATGATGATAAAGAGCATCAATGCCATCGTCGTTATAGTCATCACGGGCTTGTTTGAATGGCCGAGGGGGTAAAGCAATAAAGTCAAGAGATATCCTCAGTGGCTCTGCAATAAGAGAGAGAGAGCAGATAATAGAAAGAGAGAACAGAAAGGAACTGGTGCAGGGGCCTGTAGATATCCATCTGTCTTTCATGTCCTCAAACTTTATGAAAATGAAGTGTAGTTTCAAGGAAATCTGTCAGTGAGCCTCACCGCGGCTGCTACTCGCTCCTCTCTACTCATACTTTACTCCTCATGGGTTTCCCCCCTTTTTCAGTTTCCAGTCGTTTTCGTCAGCCTTTTCTCCCCCCCGCTTCACCCCTTCTTCTTTTGTTCTAGCTTCGTCTCATTTTTTCTGTCTCACTCCCTGCTTCTCTGTCTCAGTCTCACCGTTTCCTTTCTTAATTTCTGTTTCTCTGTCGCGCAGACAGATGGCAGGTTTCGGGGTCACGGTGAGGTGTCTGGATGGGGCGATGGCCTACAGGGGTGGAGGGTTACACATCCAGTCACAGAGAATGCGCCTCTTATCCTCTCTGTTTCCCAAACATGTGCTCTCTCTGCCAGAGGTACATCCAGTCCTGAGTCCTTGGCCTTCCTGCTGTGCCTCAACAGTGAGCGTGCGTGTGCGTGTGCGTGTGCGTGTATATGTGTGTGCTGACAGAATGGGGTTTTGTGGAGAGAGACAGCCCCCAGAGTAGGGCAGGGAACAGATTGAGAGTCTGAGCCTCCATGTCCTGACTCATTAATCTCTTCTTTAATTCATGGTCTCACCGCCGGCTCGACACGTGCACACATAGACACGCACAGAGCCAACTCCAAGGTCCAAAACACAGTACATTGATTCTGGCACAAAGTGTCACCACTGAGGGGAGGTTTAATGATTCAATTTCCCCATTTTTCTCGCTTCCTTTCTACTTCTGGAAATGATTCATCACACTTCAAACCAGTTCTGCCGTCCCCTCACCCGCCCTTTCACCGCCAGCATTGATCTCAGTGATCTAGCCAACAGCGTGAAGTCAACCAGAGCGTCAATGACTGATGGACGATGACCTAGTGTCGATAAGCTCCTCTTCCTCGTTCCTGGGAGTAGTTTTTTTTTTTTAGCTTGTCATGCAGAAGAAGAATGAAGAAAGGTTGGCAAGTTATAATCACACCACTTTCTCTTGATTCAAAGCTGTGTCAGTTAAACCTGCTGTAGGCAGAATATTTTTTGGCATCATTGGGCAAAACTTCCATAATAACGTTTGAGCATATTGTAATTCAAGTGTTCTGAGAGAAAACTAGACTTCTGCACCTCCTCATGAATCTGTTTTAAGACTTTAGAAAATCTAGCCAGTGCCGGGAGACTTTGGCCAATCACAGGTCATTTCAGAGAGAGAGAGAGCGTTCCTATTGGCTGTTCATTCAGCGGAGGCAGCTGTCAATCACTCGCCAACTCCAATCAAACGGTCAAACTAGGCAGCGCTGATCAACATGTATGAATCAATATTCTGTTAATGTAATGCCTAGAAAGTTTTCTCCGGCTGGTGGGCGGTGCTTGGTATTTCCTCAACAGATCTCAACATGGCTGCCGGGTCACAAACTTTCTCATTTTACAGCTAAACAGTACACTACAAGATGTTTCTGAAAACATTTTATGCGAGAAATAGGCATTACAGTAACAGAATATTGATTCATATCTGATCAGCGCTGCCTAGTTTGACCGTTTGATCAGAGTTGGCGAGTGATTGACAGCTGCTCAGAGACGGTAAGGCTCCAGCTCGACTCTGATTGGTTGTTTTCCTCCGGTCTGTGAAATCCTGCAGATGCCATTAGGAGCACCGGAGGACACAGAGGAACATGATTTTTTTTCCAGATTATCTTTCTCATGCACTACTGTCAGGATATAGTGACCGTTTTATAAGACAAACTTTTTAAAATCACATTTACTCCATTTCTACCCGCTGCTGCTTTAAGACCTTTAGTGTGTGTAGAGCTGCTGCCCGTCAGCCTTTTGTTTAAAATGTCCTGTTTTCTTGTTCCCAGCAGTCCATCAGAAAAACAAGTAGAGGGGAACCACATCCAGTGCAAAGAGAGTCCTGTTTATACAGGCGAACACTTAAATATAAAATAGCTCCATAACCAATGGAAGAAGAACTTAGGCCATATGAAACATGCACATTTTTAAGCAACACGATTTGAAGGAATGTGCTCCTCTTCAGGCATCAGTAAGTGTATGTATTTTTCATATGCTCCTCTCATGGGGGGGGGTGCATTTTCATCTTTTCGGCTGTCAGCTTGAGCAGTCTGTCTTTTTTGATTGAACTTAATTCCCATTTGACTTCTGTTTTGTGTCGATTGTGCCCATAGTTTTATCCAGTTCTTGTCACTTGCTGAAGTAGAATCTGAAGCGTTACCCTACTTGCCCATTAAAGACTGGCATCAGTTTAAATGCCGGAGTCTGGGCTGTGGCTTTCTCTGCCTAGAGCTTATAGCTCTACAGCATTCCTACCTTTCCTGGTCACATGGGATGTTTGGCAGCCGGGCCTGACTCCCTTCTGAGAATGTCTTGGTAATTGTGGTGCGGATGATAAAAGGTCAGAAGGCCTTGAGGAGGAGCAGGAAGAGATGGAACTCATGGACATGATGAGCACATTGATAAGGAAGGAGGAACAGTCGCTCACATTGTTGGCTTTTTTTCCCCCGACTGAACATAGATCTGCAGTGGGAGGCTGCCTGAACGCAGTGGAGAGAAGGACTCGCCGTCCAGTCTGTTTTTGTTTCGTTCCGCTAATCGACACATTCAGGTGATGCCGACGTAGATTAAATGTTTGCAGTGTATCCGTCCGATATACCCGACTTCAGTTTAACAGTGTCTCCATCCAGTTTGACACAAATCGTTGTTCATTGAGCTTGATTAGCTCGACTAAACCAACTAGCATGCCACAGCTGACAACAACTGGTGCGCTGCCAAAACTTCACCAGGTAAAACTCCAGAATTTCTGATCCGCGTGTGGGAGTAGTAGACCGGACATCCTGTGCCGAACGGTTCAGTATGAATACACGTACCGTTACAGCCCTGCTAATAATGACTACAGAGATTATAATAATATGATGGTGATGACACTCTTGATAAGGATGAAGGTCATGATGGTTATGATGGTTAAACTGCGAGATCATTATTTTTTATAATGATATTGAACCAAACTGAGGCTGTGTTGAGACATAAGCACTGCATGAAAAAAAGGGCAGCCCACTCATTCATTTCAATGAGACTGTATTGAGGTAGTGGGGTAGCCAACGCTTAGGGCTCCTGCTTATTCAGGATCCCAGGAAGACTAGAGGCACATCCATGTGATTCTAATGGGGATCCTTAAATAAACTCAACTAAGCTCCAGCTATAAACCCTGCTTTTCTCTGTCTGACAGCGTAATGACAAAGCAAGTCTCTCATTTACATTAGTATTTAGAGCCTTTATTCAGTACCTGGTAGAAGCACTTTTGGCAGCAATTCCACTTTCAGGTCTTCTCAGGTAAGTCTTGACAGGCTTTGTGCATCTGGTAGTGATGCACGGGTCGACCCAGGTCAACCTGAGCTGAATGTGAAATGTCTGAATACTTGTGTAAATAAGGCTCACTGTATAGTACAGCAATACTTGTTGTCTAGAAAGGCTGCTGTGATTGTTGGTGTTAAAAGGTGGATGATGTTGTTGGATTCATCATCGTCCTTCAGCCTGACATTTCAGTCTGTAATTCCCTCAGGCGGTTTATCTGCTGTTTCTTTTCATCTTGCCGAGTCACTGTGATCTCATGATAAGCTCATGGACCGTTATTCACTATGTGAGGCAGAGGTCACAGCGCAACACATCACATTCACTCACTGCACTTGGAACTTTATACACGTTCTCTCCTCCTGTATGACATCATCTTGTCTCACGCAGCCAGGACATGGTGTCTCCTCTCCGTGTTGCTGTAAACCCTGTTTCATCAGTCACAACTACTCGATAAACAACACACATCATGTGGTGTGTTGTGGAGGTCTGTGTGCGTTTGCACAAGCCCACGTGGTGTTTTCGTGTACCAAAGTGTTTACTCAACTCCGGCTGACATTACGATGTTTTAAGAGCCAGCTTCTTCTCCCTGGGACCTCCTCAGTGATCGTCAGGCTTTTCTTGGTCACTGGCCACTTGTGAACTCTTGAACTGTGATCCTGCTTTCTCTTTTCCTACCTCACCCCGCATGTTCACATCCTTTGGACTTCTCACTTTTGGGATTCTTTAAGATCCATATCTCTATAATACTGGTATTCAGTTCTTCGTGGAACTGGATGCTTTGTCTACAGTACACTATAAAAAGTTTGCTGCTAGTTAGAACGCTTGCTTTAGATTTACAACAACACAAACCTTTGCTCCTTCATTCCTTTCTGGCCATTCATTTGCTGACTGTGAGGATGTGATCTTCATTGTGACTCATCACATTCTGCTCATTCATGCACACATACACACACACACACGGTTATGCACTTCATAACAAAAGCATGAGGAATTCAAAGCATGCTCCTAGTTGTTTATGTATATCAGATCACTGAAACAGTGACACAGGGTTAGGGAGGGTGCGGTATCGAGAACAGGGCTGCGGTCGAAGTAAAAAAAATTACGTCCTAACTTTTCCTAACCACTTTCCTTGACCTCGATGGAAAACGTCATGAGGTTGGGATTATGGGATGTTATTCTCTCTTTTCGTTTGGTAAAGGATCGTCCAGTGTATCCTATGCTAAAGGAGATAGTAAAGGAAGTATTGAAGCTCCTTTCCTTAGCATTTAAAGAATTCGAACAGCTCTAATCACGGCTGTTACTGAGATACTTCTGGGTCATTTCACTCCGTTAGGAACCTTCCTAAGAGAAAAAGGATTATATGAGCCGCAGCCCTGGTTCTAAACTGAATCCCAAATATATTACAACAACAGGGGATTCTTTATCAAATGAATTTCTGATTCTGCTGATCAGTTCAAGTCAAGTCTCAAATGTTTTTAGAAACACCAAACCCTACCCACATCCCTTGCCATTATTATTTGTTTGTTTTTCTCTTTCCCACGATGCCCGGCTCCCCACAGAGCATCACCTCCTCCAGTTCCAGTAACTTTATGTCATGTGCTCATTTGTCCTCTCTCTGGATGGGACTGGTTCAAAGCTGATTGATTTAGATGGCCTTTGTCGAGTCATAGCTATTGAAAGGGAGCAGCCCTTCTGTGTGTCCCGGGGAAAGAGCCTTAGTCAGCTGTCTCTCACAGTAGAGACGCTTCCAGTTCTCAACACGGAACCCTCTGGGTTCTTCTCTGCACGTGAATGGGAGCTTCAGCTTCCTGTCTTGCGTCAGCATGTTTGGTCATGGACATCGTGTCTACGTCTTTCAACCAGTTTCCTGTCGCAACTTGTGGCCAGTGTGGCCTGAACATCATGTGCTCTGTGGGCTTGTTAGAAAGCGGTCCTTGTCTGTTAAAAGGGAGCTGTCTAGGTCAGATGTTGCACACAGAGACGGAAGGACTCTCGCTGTTCATACAGCTGAACTTCAGTGCTTTGGTGCTAATCCAAATACCAGAGCTACGACTAATGCTTATTCTTGTTTGCAATAAAGATGTATATTATGGTTTTGATTAAACAGATATTAGTGTGATTGCCAATCATAAGTTAGAGACGTCCTTGGTCAAGTCTGACTGATACTGGCTTTTGTTTTATAAGTATATGTTTATTGCCTCATAACAATGCCTAACACAGTTATCACAATAACCTCACTATAAGCTTGAGCTATAACCGGATCCTTTACACAGTAAAGATCTCAGGGTGCTCGATCTTTGGTCTGGACTAAAAAGAAAATAAAGTTCTGGTAATTTATAACTTCTACAGTGATGTAAAAATCCTCACATTCAAGAATCTGTAACTGATGTAAATTCATCAATTATCAAAAAGGTTGTTGGACAATTTTTTTTCTCCATTTAATCCACCCATTGATTAAGCATTTATAAATACAGAATACAGTTTGTGGTGTGTCAACTTTTCGACTTTTTAAGAGGAACAAGATGAACAGATTTCTCTGTAACTGCTCGGCTCACAAGGCCGGATACTCACAGCATTCAGCCCGACATCAGGATTACACATATGATTACTGATATTAATGCAATGTGCCCTCTCAAAGTTATTGAATTTCAATTCATCTCCAGCCCCATTTTGCCTAAAAGGAACAGGATGTGATGTATTAATCGACGTCTGGTGTGTGTGTGTGTGTGTGTGTGTACGTGTGTGTGTCATGGTCAGGGGCTTTCACCATCAGGGGATTTGAGTGTTGCAGCTTGTTATGGTGCAACACCGGAGCAACCGACAAGTCGGAGCTGATGAATCGGAAGCTGCTGCTAATGATCGTTAAAACGCTCCTTTCTCCACATGTAGCATCGGGCCATTTATCAGCCACAGAGATGGACCTACAGGCCCAGACACACACACTCACACACATCACACACCCTAATCAGCTGCTTCCCGGTAGCCGTGGCAACCGACTGCAGAATCTCCTTTCCTGTGCCCCTTCACTATTTTCTCTCCCTTTCTCTCTCATATCCAACCTTTTGCTTTCATGAGCTAATCCCTCCCTCATCCTCTTTTTTTTTTTTTTTCTCCCCGGCTAACGAAGAAAGAGAAAGTTAGACCGAGAAAAGCAGGGAGAAAAAAACAAAAAAAAACGGAGAGGAGACCTGAAAGCGCTCTGCAGGGCTGCTGCCTAGCACCTGATTTCCTCTGGGAACGGACTGGAGATAAAGAAGAAATAAAGGTGTGACCGTGTGAAAGGGGAAAGTGAGAGAGTAGATAAAGACTGGGTTTACCTGCCAGGTGGGACTAGGAGAGATGGAGCATATCAAACCAACATGTGCACAGGGAGCTGACTGGTAATGCCGGTGGAGACATTAAACAGAGGTGATGGTACACTGAAACTACAATGAAGACGATTTTCTGGATCCCACGGGAAGAAATTACATTTATAGGTAGATACTATAGGTAAAGAAATAACAGAAAATCAGTACACATTGCTTCATATTATATATTTCTTGCCCACTGAATGAAAACATGTCCTGACATGTCTGTTTTACAGGTGTCAGTCAGCATCACAAGTTGTTTCTCTCTACACCCAACATTCCTCCGGTGTTCTTTCACAGGAAGGGACCGGCAGCGGTCTCTAAGATCAGTCAAACATGACGTACAGCACTGTGTAATCACATTACGTCATACTTTAGTACCATTTATCAACCCCCTGTGGCTAATTCCACCTGCTTTACTGTAATGCAGCTCAGTCATCATTCTGGTCTTTTTTGGCTCACTCTGACTCCTGTGTATCCGTCCAAGTTGCCATCTGTGTCATAAGTAACCTCGACAGTTCATTCCGGTGCCGGCAAGAAGGCCAGTTTATCTTTTCTGAAAAAAACGTTCACGTGCTGTATCAAGGCCTGCCGGAAGACAAATATTTACTCTTCCTCGGCTTCCTCACACGCAGACAGAATCCCTCGCAGTTATTAACGTGGCCTCGGCCGAGTGGCTGAGAGGACCGAGGAGGGTTGAAGGTGAACTTCTCACCTTCAGTGAACCTTGTATGAGAGGCAGAGTGTCCTCAGTGAAACTTGAAGCTTCTGTGTTGCACTCGGTTACCTATTTACAAATTCCTCAGGTCCTACTCACTGACTGGGAGCCACTCGCTCAAGTGTAAAAGCTTCTCTAGGATGTTTGCTCACTGAGTTGCTACAGTATTTTACTGTGCGCGTGTGTTTATTTAGAGCTAAACCATGAATGAACAGAGCTACTGTGAGACCGGCTCGGCCCGCAAGCTGCCCTCCTGATCTGCAGCAAGCAATAATTAAATTTTTCTGCGTCCGGGAGGCGTGTTCATGTGTTTCAGGCAGGAAGACATTCTTTGTAACACAGGTCAACATGTCACAGGAGTCGTAGGATCTGCTAACTGATTGGCTGAGGGTCCTCTCTGGCAAAACATCGCCAGTAAAAGTTATAAACTTAAACTTTTACCAACTTTTGTTTGGCCGTAATTCATGGCTAAATGTGTTTTTAATGGAGCTCTATGGCACAGCGGAAGAAGAGATATCAGGCTTTAGACACACAGACTTACTAACACATGTTAAGTAGGATCAATTCATTGTTGGTTTGGGCTTTTGATGGGATTAATTGACAATAACAAAAAATTTAATATCACCAGAGTTGCTGTTACTCCAAGTTCAACACCGTTAAATACGTACATTGTATGGTTACTGTTCCTGTTCCTGTGATGACGCATATCGATCAGTTTGTGGTTAAGACTGTAGCACACACCACAGAAGTGAGTTCATCTCCTCCTTATCTTACACCAGCACATTCACACCCCACGTATTCTTAGAAGTATCAGCCGCTTAGCCAACATTCCTTTCCTCAGAAACCCTAGTCGGACATGACGACGTGTAAAACGAACACACCCTCCCCCTCCTCCATGTATGCTGTTAAGTAATCCTGTAGTCTCATTGTTGGTGTGTTTCCTGAGACCTGTCAGGGACCAGTCGGTTTCATTGTTCTGGTTTTAGTCTGCACTACCACTGCTGGTGATGATGTCACCTCGTCAGGCAGCCAGAGAAACTAGTCTCCACCCAACCGTTATCCAACATAAATCACAATGACGTCAAACTCCTGGAATGTGCTTCGTACCTAGTTGAAGTATGGATGTGGCTGAGGATTCAGTGCTGAAAAAGAAAGCTCTTGGAATGCCTCAGGAATGCTACCCCCCACCGCCACACGCCTCCTCGCTCCTCTACATCCGGCTGTCACTGTGCCTGTACTGGTTTGTATCGTTTCCTCTAATGTGTCCATCTGGGGTCTGTTCCAGACACCCTGAGCTGAAGGAACCTCAGGGTTCTCAGTTCCAGGAATATAAATCACTAACTCTGGGTCAGTTACTGTGGCAACTAATAATGTCACCGGCAGGTTTTCTTCAAACCGTCCACCCCCCGTCCCCGTCCCCCCCTACAGCCTTGGGACACGCCGTCTCATTTCCTCACTGATCCAGTCGATACCAACGCTCATTAATTTGCAGAGATTCAAGTCGGGAGAGGAAGACCAACATCCTGGTTGGATATTCAATCATTCCCCGAAGGTCTATCTACTAATGTTACCGCTTTTATGCACAATCATTGTGATGGAAATCTTGTGAGCAATTAACTGGAGACTGAAGGAGCAACAGGAGACCCTCAGATGTTTTTAAGACTGGAGGTTTATTGCAGCTTGAATTCAAGGAGAAGTGAGCAACAGCAGTACAAGTAGTCATAAGTGTGCTGCCACCTCAACTCTGAAGGACGCCGCTGGTCAGAGGGAGTTGCACAGAAACAGGATAGCCCAAATATGGTCTTTTCTCTGTAAAACAGGTGCCAGATCACATGTGTACAGTAGGTTTAAAGTGTGTATCTAGTACGGGTCACGTTGAGGCTGTTCCAGGTCACAGGCAGAACAACCAATCAGTAAGACAGAGGCAACTGTAAAGTGTGTGTGTTGATGTTTCACTTGCATGCCAGTGTGTGTGAGTGTGCTGTGGGACAGAGATCTACTCCCCGACGTCAACCAGGAAGGATAGAAGGGAGACGGAGATACAGACGGACTGCTGTCAGCGGTTTGAACAGAGGGCAGCGAGCTATGGAAGTTCATGACCTGATGACCCCAGTGGTTCTGTTATTACTTTAGCAACAAATGGTGTTGACATACTGTATATCACCGTATTACCTAACAATCAGTGATCTCACATTCAAATAGTAACCTACACATTGTGGTTTCACTCTCAGCTCAGAATACAATGTAGTTTTCTTTCTAACACTGTGACTCAGGAGGGTAAATGACTGTAGTAACCTTTAGTGTGAAGCTTTATACACAACAATAATCTCATGTTCTCCATAGTGGGACTGGTCACAGTGATGATAACATCTCTGTCACAGATATATCATGATACTGATGTATCTGCTATAAGCTTAAATCAGCCGATTCATCCATGTAGCTCTAGTGCATGTAGTTAGCGCATATAAACAATGCATAGCGTATAGTTTTTACCTGCATGTCAGTGACTATATTTAAATTTCTGTGTGGCTGCAATTAACGATTCTTTTCATTATTGATAATCTGCGGATTATTTTCGAGATTAATCGGTCATTAAGTCAATGAAATATCATTTAAAAAAAGTGAAAAATGATCTTGTAATTTCCCAGAAAGAGCCCGAGGTGGCATCTTCAAGTTCACGTTCAGTTCGACCATCAGTCCGAACCAGAAGCTCTTCTCTTTACTGATCACATCTGAGAGAGCTGTAACAAGACAATATTTGTGCATCGAACTCCGGCTCTTTTGCTGCTACTTCACTGTGTGTTTTAAAGATGTGTATCATACAGTATGCATGCATTAATATTTCTAGCTCCGCCGGATTCAAACGGAGGCTGCGCCCTGTATTTACCCGGCGTTGCCGTAGTGAATTAGTGAGTTGTGTAATCGGAGCTGATTTGATCATTTTTAGTCACCATGTGGTTAACTCGGGTTGAATGAGTCGACTCGGAGTCCACACACGCACACACACACACACACACACACACACATTCTTTCTGTGATTCACTGATTTCCCCTCTGTCGTTTCACTCTCTGTCTTTCTGCTGGCCGTGATGTCAACCTCACCTGTTAGTTGCTGCGGTTGATGGAAAGTTCTCCATGTGACTATGTGGGCTGTGTGACAGTCAAACAGATACCCAGCAGCCCAGAGACCTTTACATAGGGAATCTACCTGAGCTTCTCAACCTGCCTGCTGGGTTTTTTTTCTTTCTATGGGTTTTTTTGAAGCAATTGAGTTTTTGGGAAGTGTGTGTGTGGGGTGTCAGATTTGAATAATGTCACACAGTCAGCAGCAAGAACCCCGGTGTTAACCCTTTCCTTTCCCCTTCTTCTCCCTTTTTTTCTCACGTCTGCCAGGAGCGCTTTGCTGAAGTCTTTGGGCAGGACGCGGCGGCAGAGAGCCGGAGGTCTCAGGAGAGTTTCAAGAAGTGGCTGCTGGCGGGGATGACCCTGGTGACCGGCGTCGTGGTGGGCTCGCTCATCGCCCAGAAACGCCTGTGAGTGGGCGGGGAGGGGGAGATCCACCCTCTCCTCCAACCGGCCTCCTTCACTACCCCTCAACCTACAAGCCACCCAAGTTAAGATGAAGGTCCCGTTTGTCTCGTCAGAACTGCTGATGATGTTTACTCCCCACCCCTCCCTACACCCCCCCCCCCACACACACACACACACAGTGGACTAAGAACTCTCACATGTTGTTGAACTTTTGAGAAAGAGAAGAGGACGAGTTCCTAGTATTCATGTGTTCACCTTATTCCACCTTCTACAAGAGACAGACATGTTATTCTTTTGTTCCTCCTACTGTTCGTTTGCATTAGTTTTAACAAATTTTGCTTTCCCAGTTTTGCCCTCAAAAAGAGGCTAAAAGTGACTCCAGTCTTGTGAGGAAGACCGTGTGTCCGGGTCTGGGCTGCTCTGCATGTCTCGTCTACAGCAGCCTCGTATGTGCCATATGGAGAGTGAAGGCAGGGGAAGGATGTAGCACCGGCCCCCCCCACCACACCTTCTGTACTTCCTGCTTCCTGCCATCCTGATCACATCACACCCAGTAGAACATCTTAGTCCATGACTTCATATACTGCTTTGTTTGTCTTGCCCTGTGTCCCTTCACGCTTCATGTTTGTATGAAAGGAGTCAAACAGATTTTTAGGGAGTCTCAGACTAGACGGGGGACAGACTCGTCTGCTTGTTTGTGTTTGTCGGTGCGTTTTGGTTTTAGGATTAGTGAACCATTAAACCCAGTGCTGCCACTGGTCCGTGCTCTATGGTCACACTTGGCCTTGATTTGATCCTGTTTGTGTTTAGTCAGCCCGCCCAGTGCCAGACCGCCGCGTGTGGCCAGTTCTCCCAGTCAGTGCGACCGCAAGTCCATCCAACCAAGGCGCCGCAGCAGCTTCAGAGCCGCCATGTTTACTGCGCAGTAGCTGAGAGACGCAGCGGATACTGTAGCAACACATCCAACACTTGGAAGCAGAACGTCACTGATTTGGGGTGTCAAGTTTTTTTTAATTTTTTTTATGCAACACTTTATTTTAACCCTCCTATTTAGCATTTAGAAGCAAACATTTAATAAATGTATTTGTCCACAATGATAACTTCTCCTGTGATGCATCCATAACTGCTGTATAAATCATATTATTTTAATGATATGATTACACACACGACCAAATCCTTACTGTGTGATATCCGACATGTACACTGATTACTGCCATAAGATAACATCAGCCCAGATATTGTTCTGGACAATTTATTCATAAGAAATATTGTTATTCATGCATTATGTCTACATAGTCCCGTTAAAGATGCCAAGTTAAAATTGTTGAAAAATACAATAATAAACACTTGAAAAATCCTTATATTGGTTAACAACTCCATTATAGTGTGTAATAAACAACGTATTTATTGTTCATAGAGCTGCAAACAATTAGTCAGTTGATCGATAAGTCGACCGCAACAGTTTTGATAATTGATTAATAACTATCAAGCAAAAATGACAAACATACGCCGGTCCCAGCTTCTTAAATGTGAGGATTTGCTGATTTTATGTAATTGTTTTGGACTGTTGGTCTGATAAAACCAGACATTAGACTTCACATTGTGACAGACATGTTTCACTATATTCTGACATTTTATAGACTAAATCATTCAGTAATAATAAAAAAATAAAAAATGTGATGAATCGAAAATGAAAGTAACCGTCAGCCGTGCGGCCATATTTGTTAATAACGGGGTTAAAATAAAGTGTGTAATTATGCATTGTGTGCTGCAGTGCTCAAAACGGGAGATGCTGTTCCTCTCCGTGCTGATTCACTAATCATTCCTTATTTTTCAACCATTAGTCAAATCTTGCATTTAAATATAATAATTAAATATTTGAATGACACATCATGCTTCACGTTATCATCAGAGTGAACATCATCGCCTTTTCAACATTTCTGTAGCAAACTGATGAAGCGTCCGTCTGTGAGGAGACGACGCCGTGTCTGTTTACCATCGTCAGCCAATCAGCAGCTGTCAGTGGCTGTAGGAGCGTAACAGTAGACGCACCCAAACCTTCACATCTCATCTCACACATATCCGTTCTCAGTTACCCCCCCCACCCAACTTCTCCTCCTCCGTCCTCCCCAGACACCTCCAGTCTGTCAAATCTCCATCCGTCTCTCCTCCTCCCTCCCTTCCTCTCCATCCAGCTCCTCTCTCCTCCTCCCTCCCTTCCTCTCCATCCAGTTCCTCCTCTTCCTCTGCGATCCCCCGGCTGTCTCTGCATCTAGTCACGTGTGTCAGTCACAGCTGGCCCACCTGGTGCTCCACACAAACACACCTCAGCACGCACACACACCTGCCAGTCACATGTGGTCCTTGAGAGACTCTGTGTTTCGTCTCAACATCTTTAATTTCAAGCTGAAGTCGGAGGAGTGTTTGTCGCCTGGCGTTTCACGCACCAACAACTGGCAGCTCCATTAATTTACTGGGAAGGGAGGGCAGGTGGGGCGCCACATGTGACCTGCCAGTCACATGTGGTCCTTGAGAGACTCTGTGTTTCGTCTCAACATCTTTAATTTCAAGCTGAAGTCGGAGGAGTGTTTGTCGCCTGGCGTTTCACGCACCAACAACTGGCAGCTCCATTAATTTACTGGGAAGGGAGGGCAGGTGGGGCGCCTCCCCCACCCCTCCCTTATTCCATGTACTGTCTCCAGCTAACAACAACATGTCCCGGGTTCTATTCATGTGTGTTATAGCAGCTCGGTAAAGCACAGCACATTTCCTCATTGGAAAAGGTTCAGCTCTAGATTCACACACACAGAGCAAACATCCATCACTACACGGTCGGTCGGTGCGAGGGTCCGGCCAGCAGCTGAGCCTCCATGTTTAAAAAACACGACTCATCTCTCTTCATCGGTGTCCACGTTTGGGTTCCTCCTTCTAAACTGATTGTTATTATCCCTGGAAATAATATGTCACCCAATAAAAGACCAACTGCATTGACTATTGATGAGTACCACCCTCTAAATGCTTGTTGTCCTGAGCATCTTATGAGCCAAGGTCTGCTCTCATACATTCCAGTACAGTATATATATATTTTTATAGTGTATGCCCCACCAAGAAGCTGCTCGCAGGCTTTTCTCTGCTGCCCCCCCCTGGCCCTCACTGAAACAACTCCCCTTCCTACACTTGTGTGAGCGTGCGTGCGTGTGTTCGTGTGCGTGTGTGTGCATGCGTGTGTGTGTGTGTGCGTGTGTGCGTGCGTGTTCATTTTCTGTGTGGCAAAATGTTCTTGAAGGAGGCACAAATGAAGGAAGTGTGACATCATTGGCAAGTCCCTATATATACTGTATATACAGTATATACATACTGTATATACATATATATATAAATATATGCTAGTTATTTAAACTGATTAGAATAGTACGTTAGCTTAGTGACATATTTAATAAAATCAGAACTGATGGCTTTTAAACATTATTTATATTTGGTGTAAAAGCATAATTGCGCCCCTTCAAAATGGCCTTAAACTCCATCTTTGCATTGATGTGCATTGTCATTCGTTGTGTTTTGTTTTTTTAGGATTATTGGACTTATTATTATTATTATTATTATTGGATGCCACTATAGACAAGAAACATGCAAACAAAGTAAGAGGATATTTTCAAAAAGGCTCAGCCTCTGGGTGCGTTCTTGTTGGCCGTAAAGAGTACACAATTCTAGATGGAGCCATGTCCAATGGTCTGTTTGTATGTCTTAGAATGCTGTTGTAAAATCTTAAATTGCATTGAACCTAATAAAGCCAATGTTGAAGATGTACTAAGTCTAGCTGTGTCTTTTTACAGAGTCTTGGATATAGTGCGTGGGTGTGTCAAATCATGCATGAAGAGATGCTCATTAAGACATGTTAAATATTCAAGGTATTTCCAGAAGAAATCAGCCTGAACAAAGTACATTTTACGCCCAAAATGAGTAAATGGGAATTACTTCAGGGCTCCGCAGACTGAGACGAGCATGTCGTCCACAGCAGATGGACCGCGGCTCCACGCTCCCAACGGGCACGAGCCCCCGACAACGCTGCGAGCAGCAACACCAGGAGCCAAGCAACGGCTCATTGACTGCAGCTCACTTTACAGCCAAACTCTTCTTCACTTAGCCTACCTGGAGTTAACACGAGCGGCCGAGCAGAAAGCCGACTGGAAGCAGAATCCAACCAGAGAGTGTTTCATCAGAGTAACCGCGAGTAAGCCTCGAGTAAGCCGCGACCTGGGTGTGTTTTTCAGGGGCGGATTTAGTGATTTGGGGCTCCGAGGGCAAACACAGTTCTTCTACAGTGGTAGAAGAAGTAAAACTATGAACTAACTACTAACTGAAGAGTGACAGAGAGGTATTATCAGTGCAGTGTACTGAAATGTACTTAACGTTTGTTCACAGTGGAGCTCTCAGTTCTGATACGATGCTGTGTAGATTAATAAATACGTAACCAGTAACATTTCTCTGTCAGGTAAAGTAGTACTACAATGTTTTCCTCTGAAGTAGAAGTACACAGTAAGTAGTATACAGTTGAGTTGCATATTTTCAAGATGCTTTGGGGGCCTTTTGTAAGTTATTTCAGGGTATAATGAGTTAGAATAGTAAATTAATTCAATATTCTTCATATCTAAACATTATAATAAATCTATAGCTGTTTGGCAGTTGCCTACCTTGCCAAACATTAAAGTCTGCTCCCGGACAGGCCAAGCATCTGGCCCGTTCTGAACAGGCGTGTTTTCAACTGACTCTGCACTAGTTGACCTACTAATGATCATTTTAAGGGTGAAGTATTCCTTTAAAAAGGAGGCAATTGTTTTTCTTTTATCACTGAACGATACGCAACATTCTAGAAACTGATCAAATCTTTTGTATGAAAATAACCTGCAAACTATCAAACTAACCAACTATAGTAACTATAGTTGTCAAATAAATGAAGTGGAGTAAAAAGTACCACATCTCCCTCTGAGATGAAGTATAAAACAGCATAAAATGGAAATACTAGTAAGTACGTATAAGTAAAGTATAAGTAAAGTACAAGTCAGAGTTGGACTTGAGTAAAGGTATTTAGTGAAATGTAATGAAACTGATGGTCAGATTCTCTTGTTCACTGCTTTGCATGTGAAGCATCAGAGTGTATTACTTCAGGTAACAGAACAGAGTTGGACGGAGGCATAAGCAAAACTTTATTATTATGAGGTCTCAACAGGACGGACAGATAAGAGGCTCCTGACTGGGAGTAGGAGGTGGCACAGAGTCAAATGACCCCAGGGATGTAGACGGTGGAGAAGCTTCTTTATGACAGTTAGAATACAACATTCAGATTGAGACGGATCCGCGCTCTGAGGGGACAGGTCCGGACCCGGTGCCACCTCAGCCCCTCAGCCTCTCTTTACTTCCACTGGCCCTTCTCGTAGTCCCACTTGGCGGCGAAGCCCTCGATGGGGTTCATCCTCATGTCCAACGTCCTCTTTAACTGTTTGGCCTGCCACTCCTCCTCAAAGGACCTGGGACGGTGAGGGTAGACTAGAGACAGACAGACAGACAGACATCACTTCAATGGACTCTGCAGGACAGTCGGTATATTCACAAACATGCATGCATTATTCTGGCTCTCTCACAGCGGACATCTTGACCTGCCAAACACTCATATAGCCTGAAGTCCATTTACAGGGCTCTGGCTTACTGGTACGTCTCACTGGGATACTTCAAAGGAACAGAGCCATAGGTAATGTTGTTGGTTACAGCGGTGCCGGTCCTGCTGCGATTAGTGAAAGTGTCTGCTGTGAAAAAGATTGTCTGATGTAAAAGAGATGGAGGGGGGTGAACACAGATTTACCGTAGAGTCTCTGCCACCAGACCACCAGGCCAGTGAAACCCAAAAAGATGAAGATACCCCCAAAGACAGTCTTCCATTCTGCTGACGGCTTCTTCATCTCTGCGTAGGTCTGATTGAATGCGAGCCGATACACTGCGGGGGGGGTGGGAGATAGAGGTCAAGAAGGGAAACAGAAATATTTCTCCTTTCTCTTGTCCTGTATTCTCACTATGGTAAGATTCCTTATTATGCACGACTACTTCAAATGTCCACTGACTGTACTGAGTGAAACGAAATGTGGTCTATAAATATTGAGTGTATCCTATTAATCCTAGAGGAGTATTGTGAGCCACGTCAGCAGCTCCACAGAGAGGAAACCTACAGGCCAGCTTCTCCTCGCCGGTCAGCTGGCCCCATGGCCCCGTCTCCTTCTGTTTCAGGCTCTTGTCAGCAGCGGTCAGGACGTCTTTGTAGGGTTTGTCGGGCAGAGGGGTGTCCAGACGGTCCGAGTACATCGGCTGAGACATGTCCACTGTCCCCGCCACATCTGGATGGACAGAGACACGAAGGGTCACTTTTGGGAACGACTGCTGCAACAATGTACAGTGAAGAGGACGTTAATAAACCCTGGTTTAGAAAATGGGAACGTGTGTCCTACACTAGATCAGACACAACAGACCAGAAGACAATCTGTCTACATGATGGGACAGCAGCGACATCTGCTGGTTATAGGGCACTTTACACTGAGGCGTCCTGGTCTGGCTCATCAGCCTTCTGAATCATGGTAAAAGTGATATATAATTAAAAGTGACAGTGGTGTAGTGGACGGTATACACACTTATACTGGTTATACACAGGTATACTGGGTATATATATGCAGCTTAACCTACTACTGTCCACCTTTACTACGTCCCTCTACCAGTTCTAGCAAACATCAACAATCTCTAAGTAGGCTTTTTGAAAAAATTTGCACCAGTGTAACACCTAATTCTGCGACCCATCAAATTCTGTGACACTTGATTAACTACACAAAAAAAGGGGGCTATTTAGGGTGGACCAGATACTGATAGGTGTTAGTGCTCTACAGTCTGACCCTCTCTGTATCTACGGGGTCACTTCTGTCCCTCACATCTTAAAACTATGAGCCGCCTCTTTATGTAGCGCCAGCTATCAAAATATAAAGTAGCCTCTGCAGTGGTGGAGGAAGTATTCAGATCTAAGAAGTACTAATATGTAAAAAAATACCCTGTTACAAGTAAAAGTCCTGCATTGAAAGTATTGAAGTATAATGAGGACAATTAAGTATTAAATGCAGAAAAATGTGACTGTTACACTGCCATATATTATATCATTAGATTATTATTATTATTAGGCCTGCTCTTTCTGCAAGTAATGATTTTTCTCATTATGGATTCATCTGCTGAATATGTTCTCTATTATTATAGTTGCCAAATAATTTGATTAACTTACTAATTATTTTACTTTTATATGCTGTTGGGTAGATGAAGCTCAGGTAGCCTAGCTGGTAGCTAAAGCTGTCAAATAATTGTGACATTAGTTGTTAGTGGAGTATTTAGTCTAGTATATTATTTCCCTCTGAGATGTAACGGAGTATAAAGTATAAATGAAAAGAAGACTTGTGTAAAGTACAAGGACCTCACATGTGTACTTAAATAGCCTAGATTACTTAATTGGGGGGTCCCTGAATCTGCTGGGTCACAGAATTTGGTGCAACACCTGTATACCAGCCACACCAGCCAATCAGCCAGTGAACTTTGACCCGGTAGTTAAAGGAGACCTGTCATTCTGAGTGTGTCCCTATTACATTAATACCGTGACCGTGGCTCGCCATCCTCGCGCTGCTGGTACTGAAGGCCACTGTCGCGCGCCTGGCCACCAGACTTGCCGCGCGCCCTGTCATCAGGTGGAGCATCTGAAAACAGGTGAGAAAAAAGAAGTGAAGCAGTTTATTAAGTTCTGACTAAATACTTCCGGTAACCATCCTAGAAACTACTAATGCTAATTATTAGCAGGCGAGGCTAATTATCATCCTGGTAACAGGGTTTAGTTGTTCTGGCCTCACACATCATATAGAGTTAAATCACACAGTGTGAGTGAAATGCTCCTGATAAAGAGTGTGACTTACTTTAGATGAGCTGATTAATTAGGTGGTAAAGAATTTCTTTAGACGAATCAACCTTCCTGTTCAATGTGTTTCAACTGTTTGGAGATCTTGAAAGTCCGTTCAGACTAATTGATTAATTGAATTCAGCTGCAGCGGCCAACAGACAGACAGGTGTTGAGCCAAATATTGATTTCCACTCGTGGGAGCAGCATGCAGCATGTCATTTACGTGATACAGGAAATAGTTTTTTGTTAATGTGTTTTTTAATGTCTAATATCCTTGTTTATATTCGGAATTTGAATGTAATTATAATGATTTACAGATAGAATTACTAGATTAGAAACCAGCCATTATACATTATACCAAGAACATACAGTTATGTGTATTTGATCCAGATAACAGCAGCTGTAGACTATAAACTCATAGACATACAGTATATATACATGTGTTTGTATATATACTGTATGTGTATATGTATAAACTGGCCGATACAGCTTTAAAAATCCCATATCGTGCTCATTTTCAGGTTCATACTTGTATTTTGTGTTTCTACTGGAACATGTTTACATGCTTTAATGTTAAAAAAAACCTTTATTTTCCTCATACTGTCAGCCTGAATATACCTGTATTCACCCCTTGTCTGAAACGCTCCGTTTTAGTGCATTTCAATAGAATTGCAACGGAATTGCGTTGCTAGGTAACAGTTTGGGTCCATGTTTACTTCCTGTCAGCTGATGTCATTTACATACACTGCAACAGGAAATAAGCTGGGACACATTTAGAATGTTTACATTTACAACTGTGTAATGATGTATATATTGTATATATTGTATATTTGTGACATCACAAAAGGACAGAAATCCTGACAGCTTGTTTCAAACGCACAATTTCTGAATACGGGCTGTGTGTATTTCTCCGTATGTTGAGCGTTTTGATAGTTTAACAGTATTTATAAAGCACTTAAACCTGCTTTATAATGTAAAAGACCTGAAAATCTCACTTTTTACAATATGGGACCTTTAAGAAGCTGCACACACTCCCATGAGTGGAAATCAGTTTTTGGCACTAATGCTGCCTTCAGGTGCGGTCGGAAATCATTCTAACAAGTAATATTGCTACTTGTACAAGTGCTGAAATTTACAGTTATCTTTTGTCTGTAGCAGATTGTATTAATAGACCTGTAGAACCTGTTATTGAAAGTTTTTTTTGTCTCTTTGACTAATAGTTTTGTTTACGTGTACAACAACTACCGTTGGACAGTAAATGCCAAAAAGCCCACCTACAGTATTATTTTATTACAAAGTAAATTGTATTGTAATCAGGATAAAAGCAGTGAAATGCACAATAAGTTGTATTTATGTAACCACAACTACTGAACTATTTTACACATTGACATACAATGATTCCTCTGTCTGTTATGTTTCATGTTGCAGTAATGTGAATGTTTAATTGGCCATTGATTCTCTTTAAAAGCCAATGGTGGACCTGCTCCTCCGAGATCTCATTAGCTGCTTTATAAAGGGGGCCTGGATGAAGGCCAGGTCTGGCCTCCTCATTAGTGTTTACTGTTAAATACACGTCAACGTGACATCTAATGAAGAAGCAGGTTGTACAGGTGCAGCAGGCTTTATGGAGCCCAGCAGGAGCTCCACCTGCCTGTTCAAGCTAAATGTGACCTTTGATAGCTCAGATATGATCTGTGATTTTTGCAGTGATGGAAACTGATATGTCTGATAATTTAAGCACGGTTAGATTTACAAGAATAATCAACCCTGCAGTGATGTTGGAGAGAGTTTACGTTCACAGTCTGTGATTTAAGTTTCTAAGTAATGTTTTGAATTATGTGTAATTGATACCCAGCCCATGCATTGTTCACATGCATCTCCTTTTACTCTTTTGAGCTACTCTATCAACCCCTGGTGTATTGTAAAGAGGACATCCTGGGCTCTCCAGTGATATCTCATGTGATAGGTAATGGACGTTGGCAACTTCCTCTTTCTTTCTATCATAAATGGACGTGACAGGTGAAAGCTCATTTTATGGAAAGAGGAGAGGTAAATCAAATACTGTTTATCTATTGTTTTTTTTTACTATGACATTCATATATTTTCTTGTTTAACATTTCAGGAATGATACATTTAGTTCTGAAAGCAGATACATGATTTGTCTTTTGAAATAATAGCCCTTTTATGAATGGCAATTGCAGTGGACACCAAGACCATCTTAATGTACTTAAAGAGTCCACATTGTTGTCGGAGACAGAACTGAAGCAGAGGGGATTATTTACCAGATAGTTGAGGGAAATTCAGATTTGGATCTGTCATTAGAGACAGATCAGGATGAGTCTGAACCGGTAGTAGAAGATGATGATAACAAAATACTATAAATTATATTTACAGTAAATGGGTAATTCCATGTCATGTAACATCCATAATATACACATATTACTATGTATCACTGACATGTATCAGTGATCATTGAGGTTTGAAGATTTACCCAGGTAGAAATGCAAATTGCCTCAAGAATGCAAAGTTTGTGCTTATTAGTACGGTAAATATGAGATCATAACACTGGAATTGTCCCAATGATGCACTACTACCTGACTGTATTTAAAGGGATAGTTGAGGTGTTACTCAGTGGGGTTGTATGAGGTACTTCTCCATAATCAGTGTATTACTACAGTAGATGGAGTTTGGAAAAAACACACAGGGGTACCAGCACGGGAGCAAAGTAATGTACTGCTGTGGACAGGGTCAGCAGCAAAACGGATTTTAGACACTTAAAAAAATCAATATCAGTTCATGTGTAAGCTATTTTTTTTATATTTTCACCACTTTACCTTGCCTTTACCCTAAACTGATGTTGATTTTTTTTTTTAGGTGTCTAAAATACATTTTGCTGCTGCCCCTGTCTACAGCAGTTCCAACACATTCTCATCCCAACTCGTCACATACTGCCGCTTTGTCCCACCCCTTGGTGTCACTTTATTCTTAGCATCAAAACCACTATAATTAGGTTTAGGAAAGAACAACATGGTTGGGTTTGAAACTACTACGTTTGTACAGTGAAAATGACACTGAACGTTGTGAACACGGGACACGAACAAACAGCTGATTGTAACGTGAAAGTGAAACTCAACACACAGGACACAAACAGCGGTCACCTGGATGAAAGCCTCGTGTTTGTTGGACCTCCCACCTCCCCTCCCACCTGCCTGCTGAGTCTCTTTCGCTCTTTAAACTACGTCATCACACTCGCGGCGCACTTTCTCGGAGCGTTTACTGTTGCGGCGGATGGGTTTACATCGTAGTTAATGGAACGCCTCGCGTGTCCGGCACTAAAGGGTGCCTCGTGCGGCGGTATCACACGCTGACGGCTGTGACAAGCGTCGGTATTTAACGCCCTGGGAATGAGAACGGGCTGGCAGTTCATTGCTTTGCTTCTGAGCGGTAACTCCTGTCTGTTTCTCCAAACTGGGGGCGTGCCGACCGCCATCTACTGTAGGTAATACACTGACTATGGAGAAGTACCTCATATAACCCCACTGAGAAACATCACAACTCTCCCTTTAAATACAGTCAGGTAGTAGTGCATCATTGGGACAATCCCAGTGTTATGGTCTCATATTTACTATACTCATAAGCACAAACTTTGCATTCTTGAGGCAATTTGCATTTCTACCTGGGAAGTCTTCAAACCTCAATGTTCAGATAAATGTCAGTGATACATATTAATTTGTGTGCATTATGGGTGTAACATTACATGGAATTACCCGTTTACTGTAAATATCATTTCTAGTATTTGTTGCCATGAATCCAGAATGTTATATTTTTTAGTTTCTCAATCAAGATGAATGTATTCTTGGTTTAATATCACTCTACAGCCATAATCTGTCGGCTGTCTTTTCACACTAAAATTGTCCTGTGGTGGTCCACTACAGTGGACATGCTGTAAAATTAAAAATAAGAATTAAAAAGTCTAAATTGTAAGATTCTCTTTTAACCCTTAAATAGGAGGGAAATCACTAAAAAGAAAAGAAATTGGAAGACACTTCTTTTACTTGGTTCCCAGGAGGTGAAAGAGTCTCTCTTATATTGCTTTTGTGTTTGTCCTTTCACCTGCCATTCAACCGCTTAGTACACACACACACACACACACACACACACACAGCAAATGAAAATGGCGGATTTTGGCATTTAGTCAATTTAAGCGTCCGAGCTGACCTTCTGAGACGGGCAGAAGTAAACAAAAACATTTAATCTGTTTTACTTACACACACACACACACACACACACACACATTTAAAGAAAGATAATAATAATACCATGCAGTCCTTGTTATTACGTAGGAAAAGTTACTGGAAGGAGCAACGTGTTTTATCCCTGCAGGATCCAACATGGCATGGGATTGTATGGAGCAATCTTTTATTCTGCCATAAACAGCACCATCAAGTTTGACATACTTCACTCTGTAGCTTCCTACCAACACAGCTCCTGCACATTTATACAGATCTCTCAGCCAGATCTGTGTCATGGTGCACTATCTTTTCTGCACGTCCGCCACTCTCTGTGTGGGGTTTAGGGGAGGGGGGGATTCTAACCCCTCCGTCATCCCTACAAGTCCTCCTTGTTGCCAAACACCATTATAGTCTGTGTATTTGATTCGGCAAAGACAGATACTCACGGTCGTCGTAAGAGACTGAAACTGCAGGATTAGAAGATGCAACAGGAAAACACCAAATCTTGAGAGAAAGGGGGCTGATAAGGCCGTCTTTCCCGGTTCGTCTCTGCTCTTATTATCACCACATAAAACGAAGCAGGAACCAACTGGTGGGCGGGGGAGAGAGAGAGAGAGAGAGAGAGAGAGAGAGAGAGGCTGGATGGGAGGAAGAGAGGGAGAGGGAGGGAGACCAAACCAGTACAAGTAAACAATCTAGAAAAGCATGTGATAGGACTGGCCGAGCAAGCAAGAGAAAGTGGGTTGAGTTTAGCTGCAGGTCTCAAAGATACTTCCTCTCATCCGCTCTGTTCACAGCTCCGGTGCAGACAGAGCAGAGACGACGGGGGTCGCTTTAGGTGAGGTTACTTCAGGACACAGAGAAGATTATTCTTTACAGTGGGCAGAAAATGAGAGTGCGCGCATGTGCATGAGAAAGAGAGGCGGAGGTTTTATGGAAAGAGAGAAAAGAAAGGCACACACAAGGAGAGATAAGTTGCAACCTTTTACCCCAACTAACTACTCCGTAAGTGCAGGTTGGCGGCAGGCCACCGTCCTGGTGGCTGGCGTTGAGCCCAGGGCTGACTGGCTGGGGCTGGTATGTGAGTCTCAGGGGTTGGATAAGGACACACTACTGGCTGTGTGAGCTTCCCAAAACAGTCTAACACAAAACACAGCTTAGGCAGTATTACAATGTACAATAAACCTCATTGTATTACTATATAGAGAGAAAAACACCTATTAGTAGTACTTTTTCAGCTTGAAATCTCTGATGTGACTGAACGTAATTCAGCAACTCTGTGCATGCCTGAAATTTCAGAAACTCAACCAAATGTTCTGTGACTCTTGATTATGTTTCAGTGTGTCTAAAAGATATTAATAGAACTTTCCGCTGCCACACAGTCAACAGGTGTGTGATCTGATGTTGTCAGTGTTAAGCTGGTATTGTTTGATATGTGGAGGGCAGAGCCAAGCTGTGGTGTGGTATAAAGCAGTCAGTCAGGTGCCTCTGACGCGCTGGTGAAAGGAGGAGTGAGCGGAGGTGTATTCAGTTGGTTGCAGTCTGCAACCTCACCACTAGTTGCCACTAAATCCTACACTGGGCCTTTAAACCTGAACATATCAATGTTTGAGGCCACTCGGGGGCAGCGGAAGCAGCTGGAAACATTGACATGTTATCCTCTTACAAAGTTGATATGTTGAAGCAACATTAGCATTTATTTCAGAGTTAATGTTTCTGACCACCTGACAAATAGAAGTCCAGTATTCACTCTCCTTTAGTTGTGGGTTTAGACCTCCTGAGAAACACATCTGTCTCTGTAGCTGCCAGATGTTCCACTATGTTCCCCGGCTAGTCTCTGAGTCTGTCTGCTGTCTGCTGCTGAGCAGGTAGTGGACAGGTAGTGGACAGAGGGTTTATCAGAGCTTTTCTTGGCAGTAGCTCAGTCTGTGGGGACTTGGCTTGGGAAGTGGAGGGTCACAAGTTCAAGTGCATCTGGCAGCTGGGCACTACCAAGGTGCCCTTGAGCGAGGCACTGAACTAACTGCTAGGGGTGGGAAAAAAATCCATTCATCGATGTGTTACAATTTTTAAAATAGATGTTTTTAATGCCAGAATCAATATATTTGCTTCATTTGAGTAAATGTGGAGGAAGAAGGAAGTTACCACTTTTATTGTTGTAGTCTGAGTAACGTGACGTCATATCCGTTCCGTATCCGTCAACCAAAACAAACAAGCCGAAACAAGAAAGTAGAAAACGGCGGAGGGTCTGTGTGGATACGACCGGCACCCTCACATGTTAAATCCAAAGTGGTAAACACTTCACATCCAGTAAAGGATGGAAACACTTTGGGTTTCACACATTGCAGGAAAAGCAGAGCTAGACATCACGGCTAAAGCTGCAGTCTAACTCTGTCAAGGACAGGAAACATTATCGTATCGCGGTAACGTGCGGTCAAGCTCTCATCTCCGTGGTCAAATGCAGCCGACGCTACAACTGTAGAGCACCCATATACTGACATTTATGTTAAATACATTCAAACGGCCCCGATGGAGCTGACCATGGATGTATAAACAGAACGGCGCTGACGGGAGAGCTAGCGACTCACTTGGAGAATTTAGAGGAAGTATACACATGGGACTATGTCTGGTTTTCAAAATAAGGTGTTAACAAAGGGAACTGTATATACAAAATACATATATGGAAATAAGATTGATTGGATTATATTGACCAGAAGTAGGAAACATTACATGTCCCTTATAAATTAAAAAGAAAATGCCACTAATTTGTGAGAGAAATGTCTTTACTCTTTGATTTTTGGGTGGCTGGATAATAAATAATTCCTGACAATGGCTGATATATTTGACTTCAGGACATCTCTGACTACATACATGCTGAAAATCAAACATTTTTACTGTATAAATTTAGATATTTTCCAAATTAAAAGTCCCTAGAAGTGTATGATTCAACTTTTTCCCATGGTCTAGTGTTAAAAAAGTTAACAAATCACAATAAATTAAAATATTGAATCGCAATACTTGTAGAATCGCAATACATATCGAATCGATACCCAAGTATCGTGATAGTATCGAATCGGAAGATATGGGATCGTCCCAGCCCTACTATCTGCTCAGGGTGTCATCCTATCTTAAAGCATGTGTATAGGTCTTGTTTGTGCTTGTGTGTATTTCAGGCCTGTGTGTGTAAAATAACAACAGAGTGAAACAAATTGAATTTCCCCTAAAGGGATTAATAAAGCGTGCATTCATCTTCTTTACTGAAAACAGCTGCCGGCTGCGTCTGGAAACATGGATAATAAGAGCGGTGAGAGTGAACCACATTAAAGTCACAGACCATGACTGCGGTCGAATAGTCCTTTTTCTCTTAGGAAGGTTCCTAACGGAGTGAAATGATCCGTATCTCAGTAGCTGCCATGATAAGAGCTGTTCAAATTCTCCAAATGCTGAGGAAAGGAGCTTCAATGCTTCCTTTATTATCTCCTTAAGCATAGGATACACTGGACTTTACCAAAGGAAATGAGAGAATAACATCCCACAATTCCTTGCGACCGCAGCATTTAAAGCGACGCACCATTCGGCCGTTCCTGATAACAAACTATATGCTTATCTTGCATATTATTTTCATATGCTCATACACTAATTAGGATTTATGTTTAATATGAGTGGACAGGGACAACCATTTCATTTCACTTTAATTTTAATTAATTATTTATTTCGTACATGTAACAAATACATCAGTAAAAAAATAAAACAAGAATAACAAATAAAATGTAGTACAGTAAACAATCAATCAATTAACAAATAAACAACATAAATAAATATTACATGTCCGAAAAGAAATTGGAGGAAGTATATGATCTTTCCTCTTCTCCATAACTCGAACAATTAACTCAATATTTATCATATATATTCCTTTATTTATTTCAATAAATGTAAAAGTAATGAAGTGATATTTCTCACCGGTTGTCCACATTAGGTCAGATAATCCTTTATTATATGTTGATAAAGTGTTCCAGCAGGACCTGCGGTATCTCTCTTTCACACACCGCGGGTGAAGCAGTCTGTCATTGAAAGACCTATTTAACAACACACGGGGGAAGCAGTGACTGTTGTAGTCCATCTTCAGAACATTGTAGTTTCACCACTGACTCCCGTCACTTACATCCGCCGCCGTCGCATCTTAATTACGGAGCCTAGTGAAAGTGCAGTCGGATTCTCTGAACAACGTGGTTGTCGTTTCCTAAGTCCTTATGAATTCTCCTTCTCATCTTTCCTCGACCTCATGACGTTTTCCATCGAGGTCAAGGAAAAGTGGTTAGGAAAAGACGTTAGGACGTAATTTTGTGACTATTCGAACGCAGCCCATAAAACTAAAACAATGAGCAGCCTGAAGTAAATAAATAAAGCTATCTGCATGGCTAGATACCACAAGGTGTAAATGATAAACTATGGACTGACCCTTTACTATATGTCTGTTGCTTTAGTTGGAGATACCAAACACATCCATTAGATGGCAGCACCAGACAAACATTTGAGGCAGTCGCAGACAGAAGATCTCCTTGGATGCAACACAATAGAAAATGCAAAAAACGGCTATATTTGTCAGTTGAAACTGAAACAAAGTCTTTATCTTGCTGAAACTGGTCCATATTTCACTGAATTAAGCATGCACAGTAATTACCAGCATTCAGGTTGTGTGTTTCAACACTGCTTAACTACTGTAGAATTAAAGAAATGACTTATTTGTGAATAATAATTGTTGACTAATTGTTGGTCTTTTAGTCCTGCAGTAAATCTGCTATTGGAAGTATAACAATTCATAGTGGAAATATGTGTAATAGCTTCAGTTATCTATCAAAGTTAATAACTTTTAACTGGATAGTTGAGATTGTTTGATAATTCATGAACTAACGATACTGATGATAATGATAAAGTTCCTCGCTGTCCTGTTTTTCTTCATTCTTTTAATGGTTAACACAGAGGCTTCTTGTGAGAGCCGTTGTCTGTCAGTATCATTATAGTAACGAGCCACATTCTGCACGACCAGCCGGGTTTCACTTTTCATTTCTGGAAAATCATCTGAAGCAAAGAAACACGGAACACGATTAGTGTGCAGCACATTTTCCAGAAATGTATCCAAAGCAACCTCATGCGTTTTTCTCTCCAGACAGAAATAAATGTGTTGCAGCTACTCCCTCGCTGACATCTAGCGAAAGAGACGGCAGCTGCCAGTACAACACAAACACAGTAGGGCACGCGTCCCTCATTCATTTATGGAAATTAGGTGAGGACCGTGACGGTGCAAATAACCCCAAATCTGCCCCTTTCTCCCCTCCTCCTCCACGCACACTTTGTCTTTTATCCCCTGCAGGGCTTCACCCCACTCTGACCCCCAGCCGCCCTCTGCTGTCCCATTAGAATTGGAGATGTTTCTATCTCTCTTGAG
The DNA here is from genome assembly GCF_043250625.1 of Sebastes fasciatus. Classification (NCBI taxonomy): domain Eukaryota; kingdom Metazoa; phylum Chordata; class Actinopteri; order Perciformes; family Sebastidae; genus Sebastes; species Sebastes fasciatus. Next base: position 10,128,631 of record NC_133802.1, on the reverse strand, counting down.
GAAACGTTTGCCATCCGTCATCTCTCCTTTGTTCAGTGCTCGCCCATTGTCTCTTTTTATAACAATGAAGCAGCAGAAATGAGGATTGAAGGGAGAGAATCGGCCCCTCCGAGTGTCAGCCTGGAGTCAATCTGGCACGTTAACCGAGATACGCCTCCTTAAAAACCGCCCTAACGGCAGAGCTCTCAGCAGCCTACTCAAACATGTTTCCCATCTGACATCCTGACAAAAGTGTGATTCAGCCCGCTGACAGCGACACTGATGCCTCTCGGTATTGATGGGAGAGAAGTGTCAGGGAGAGTGCTTTGTCATCCTCATCATCTCCATTTTGTCGTCACATTATTTTAATGAATTCAGTTCAGTTTTACCCTGCAGGAAAGTGACTCGCTTCTTGTGATTCCACTGTGCTTTGCAAGTTTTAATTCTCTCAACTTTCTCTTTCATCTCTCCATATACAGCATACATAAAGAGTGCTACAGCTTACTCAGCTGAGGGGAAACCGCAGGGCAGAGAGACAGAGGGAGATGGGACTCGCTGTCTGCTTGTCAGTCACGAGAATGCGTCTGCAACAAGCTCTTAATTCCTCTAACATGATGAATGTAGGTCACCCAGTGTGATGGTGTGCGGCCTCAGATCTTTCTGTCAGCGCTCGGCCTCGTGCTCTGTGTGCGTGAAAAGCCTCAGAATCGTGCCTGGCTCTATCTGGCGCTGCCTAACTTCAGCATGTCCGAGCTTGTATTTGGCCTTGGCCTCTTCTAGACAACTTGTGTGGACCTTGGCAGAATATGGCTGAGATTGTGTGTGTGTGTGTGTGTGTTGGTATACGTGAGTTTGCACGATTTTCTTTCCCCTCCGCTTCCACCCTGGAGGCATTGTGCGTAACTGGGTCATACTCCCAACGCTCCCATGCTAACGATGGTGCTCCTCCTCCTCTTCTCCCCTTCTCCTCGTCATTCCTCTTCCCAATCTCTCCTGCCATATTCTGCTCTGCTGCTTCGTGTTGTATCGGTGGGCCCTCGCCCCCTTATTGGCACCCCCTCAAAGAGAACGCCGATGCATGACTAAGGATGAAAGGGAAGTGGCTGTGACGGAGTGCTCCCTCTGCATGCATAATCCATAATAGTAGCCAAACGTACAGCCTACATATCTACATTATTTGATCATTCCACTGCAGTGAATGCAGAGTGCTCGTCATTTCAGCATAGTTCTATATATCGTCCATCTATCTTCCACGGGTGTCGGTGGAAGCATACGCTCTTCTCCCTAGCCACATCCTCGAGCTCTTCCTGGGAGATCCGGAGGTGTTCCCAGGCCAGGTGGGATACACAATCCCTCCTGCATCTTCTGGGAGTTGGACATGCTCAGAATACCTTGACAGGAAGTCACCCCGGAGGCTGGATGTCCGGACCACCTCAACTGACCTCTTTCAACGAAAGGGAGCAGCGGTCCTAATCCGAGCTCCCTGTGGACATCGGAGCTCCTCACCCTATCTCTGTGTGTCCAGACAGAAATCATAAAGCTCCATATATGTGCAAATTTCTCACTCTGGTCGAGAGTTGAGACATTTTCAAATCGTGCTGATGCTCAATTTGTGCCGTCCCTGGTGAATTCATGTCTAATCGCGTCTGTCCATTGACTTTGTATGCAATTGCGCCACTTCTAATATTGACTCAGACATGTTCTGTCTGAACTACCACAGTAAGGGTGAGCCCAGCCACCCTGCAAGGCTGCTTGTATACATGATCTCATCGCTATGGTCAGGATCTTTGGGTGATGACATCTCATTACCACGGCAGTCCGGTGCTCTGTCGCTTCACAATCCGCTGCAAAGCTTCCCAGTGTGCACTTGGGGGTCGCGGTTTAATGAAGCCAGTGATCCTGAGGCCACAATACCGGACACTCTCCACGCCTCGGCTTTGCCAAGATCCTGTCAATGAAAATCACAGCCACAATCGGTGAAAAGGCACAACCCTGACGTCATAGAGATCACACTGCACTTCCTCTCACACCTCTCACTCCGGTTGTACAAAGACTGAACCCTTTCCAAGTCCCTAAATCAATATAAACTAGATGGGCAAACTCCCATAACCCCTCTGGTATCCTGGAAAAGGGTAAAGAGCTGGTCCACTGTTCCATGACCAGGATGAAATTCACATGGCTCCTCCTGAATCTGAGGTTCATCAATAGGCCTAGGTCTCCTTCCCACCACCCTGGCATATAATGAAGTTGGTACTTCCTGTAGAGTATTCGTCAGATGAGCGTTAGGGTGAAAAATACTCTCTGGAATTTTCTTTTGAACAAACTTTGGGATACTGTGCATCTTTCCAGATTGGAAGTGCAGATTAGAAATCTTGTTAGTCAGTCAGTTGTTCGGTAACACTCGGCACACATTATAATTATCAAGTCACCTTCCATATGTCCATCCACCCGATGAAAGACTCCCACTGTTGGTCTGTCTGATGCTGACCTGGATAAAGTGCCTAATCAGCAGTGAGTTTGTTTGCGTGCTCTCCCTCTCTCGCCGCCTCTCAGTTCCTCCTCTGATAGGACGTTTCTAAAGCAGAGGTCTGGGGAGATGTGATAACATTGTCCCTGTCATGTTTCCACTGGGCATGGTGTCTCACCCTCACTTTGAAGTTGTTGTATTTCCCCCTCATCCAGGAAAACAGGGATAATCTTTGTGTCCTTGTGAAGAAGAGCAACACTGTTCTTCAGTCACCATGTCTGTATGCACACAAAACAATCAGATTATTTGGAGAAATTAAGTTATGGGAGGAAATCCAAGACCACATTTACATTCACTGAATAACCAGGTTAGTGTAAAGCTGTTCAGTAATCAGATTTCTCCTCTACCCGCTGCTATATTTTTGAACCATGGCAGCAATATTATAAGTATATTAGTGGTATATGATGTTTCAACCTGAAGAGCGTTTTAACTGAGGGCAATAAGAGGACAGTTTTCCTCACTGTGAGGATGTGTGTGGATTTTACTAAACAGCCTATTGAGGAAATAAACCAATTCTTTTATACACATTCACTTCAATTTTAGTCAGACTTTGAATTAACTTTTTATAATGTGAATGGCCCTCTCTAGAGCCAGTTGTTGTAAGAGTAGCGTAGGTCACAGTGCGTAGTGTGTGTACGTGGGAAGTGAGTGGTGAAGAAAGAGAGCGACGGCGACAATCTTCTTGCGAGATTGTTAAGGTCAGGCATTGATCTTGAATAGTAAGTGAGGATAGGTCAAGTCTCACAAGAGTTTTTGCAGATCTCAGGTCAGATTTCATGGTTTGTGGGCTCCCTTCTATACACGACCCAGGAAAAGTTAACAGTGTTTGGTTTGTCCGTTCTGGGCTACTGTAGAAACATGGAGGAGAAACATGGTGGACTCCGTGAAGAGGACCCGCTCCCTATGGAGATATGAAAACATAACCATTCTTATTATCAGGTGATTATAGACTAAAGAAAACATAGTTATTAATATTATAGTCCATTTCTTGCCAATAGATCCCCCTAAATGCTACACACTGGTCCTTCAAGTCGGAACAACAATTGTTTGTAGTTTCTTTCTACACCATAGAGGCATTGAATCGGGAGAGCAATATCAAGCAATGACGGTTGGGGTAGCCTAGGAGTAGTGGCAAGAACTTCAATCTACGTCCCCCCCTGGTCTCTCTTAAAACCTTACCCCAGAAACTGATGAGGAAAATCAGGAGACTCTAGTTACTACCAGGTAATCCTTCATTTAATGAAGTGGACTCATTGAGAAACTGTCAGTCTGACCAGTCAAAACAACAAGGTTAAAGGTGGAATGCCAAGTTTACAGAATAACTCTTTTCTCTCATCTCTCAACATCTTAACCCATAGTGAAGTCCATGTACAGCAGGTAAAGGATATGAACCATTTACTAGTAGTCTCCAGACTAGTTGCTGTTTATTGTTTCTCTTTGCTCTCTTAGTATTCCTGTGGGGTCGTTTTCAGCTCTGTTGTGTTGGTTGGTTACCGTGGCAGCGAAGGGTCGGTTTTGTTAATTCCCTGAAAGCTGTGAGCCTTCCTCTGTGTGTCAGCAAGGGTTCAGTTCCCAGGATGGATCACCTGTGGACACAATACGGGGTCCCGACCCAAAGGGGTTCCCAGCTACGCCCTAATTAACTTAATACCGATTAATCTACAAGCCTGTGCTCTCCTCTGTCACCTCTGCCTGTTTTGTTCAGGCGCCAGAATCGCTGGCGGCCTCAGGCAAACGTGACAGGAATGAATCAGCTCCTGATCTACGTAATTGGTGCTAATGATTTTTCTTCTATAGTCAACAGACAGAGGGATGAATGTTGGTCAGCCAGTCACTATTCCGCTGAGGATGATTCTGTGTGTTTCTATGTAAAGGCTGAATTGAACTGAACTATTCCAGTGTCCCTGTGTTAATCAAAATCAAATGATCTCTTGGAATATGTCAAATATATTGTAGAACATACATTTACATAGAACATACATATACATTACAATATTCTTTATGACTCCTCTTGAACTACTGAGCCTATACATTCATTTATCCTATCAAATGTGATCACCGACTCTGCCCATCATATAAAACCACACTTGACCGTTAGCTTGTGGGTCATATTAGCTAACAGCTCAGAGGTAGAGCAGGTCGTCCACCAATGGGAAGGTCGGTGGTTCGATCCCTGGCTGTCAAAGTGTCAACGTGTCCTTGAGCAAGACACTGTGAACTCTGAGGCTCTGCCCATCCGGGAAGCAGAGAGGCAGGTAGAGGAAGGTCAGAGTGGGAGGGGATTTTCTACAGTTGGATTAACAATATTTGACCAGTGTTACAGTGTTATACTTCCATTTGATGTAAAGGTGCAGCCATCAAAACTCATCATGGGTTTGAATATTTCTCTCACAAGCATTATACTGTATGTAAACATATAGGACTCATTATTTTGTGAAAAGGAGGTTTTTAAAGTCAATAATCTGGGTGGAATTTTTTTTAAATACATATTTATTTTTTAGGGACTGCTGTGCCTAACAACAGCTCATTTGTGTTCTGTATTCTCCCCATTTTAGACTTTACATACTGTGAAGTGAAATGCAAGATGACACTACCATGAGCACTCAGAGTCAGGTTGAATCAGTTAAAACTGATGTAATTCTATTGTAAAAACCGTCAACAGTGACCCTGTGATCAGCAGCAATGAGGTGTTGAACAAGAAACATGTTTACCTAAAATATACTTCAGGGGAAATGTCAATTCAATGGAAAACCATGATTAATATCAAGCAACAGGTTACAACTGGAACCTTATGGTTGACTCATAGACCAGCACAACCCTGTAGGGTTACTGTAGGAAGTAAATGTGGCTGCAGGGCAGGACCTCAGGGCACGCCAGTGTGTGTTTCTGGATTATCCCACTAAGCCAGGACATATTTTAAAGTATTACATAAATCCATCACAATCACACATTACAACAGCTCTGCATGCAAAGACTTCACGTTTGATATTTTACATGTTCATATCGCACGGTGACATCGCATGTTCAACCTTGTAAATGCTTCATGAGAAAAAAAATCATACAGGTTTTTAGGGCTCAAGGAAACTCACTGTGAATTTTGGTGAGCTTAACTTTGGTTTGTTTACAAGAAAACTCCATAGGGCCCCTTTAAGAGAGGCTGGAGCATGTGATTGGCTGACAGGTGAAGGGGTGGTGACACCACTGTTATTGAAAGTGACATTATTAAATAAAATGTGACCTGAAAAATGCCATCATGAAATATACACAGACTTTTGAAAAGGGACATATTAAAATACAAATTTCCATCATGAAACTGAAATTCCAACAGAACTCTGCTCTTATGAACATAAGTGATGACATAACATTTCATAATAATGAGTTCTCATAGTGAACGATTTCACAATCTCTTGGTTCATTTATATATTTTAAACAATTTATTCATGCAATTGTTTATGTCTTTGTTGAACACTGGTATAGAAGGGATTCTGTTGTGCTGTTAACTTGATAATTTTTCCATCACGTCTCATCTCCATCCTTTGACCTTTGACCTCTGGCCTCACACGAACTTTGCCCATTTTGCAAATATTTCTTTTATTAATAACTTTTTATTTGCGCCACTTTCTCCTGTTTCCTACTGTCTTTTATCTGACTACACACATCCAGCTTTTCTTACGGTGGATTGTTTGCTCTATTTACATTGTATTCACAATCAGAATATAGAAAACTGGTCCAGTTCTCCTCGTACTAAAGTAACACTTTCAGCTGGATGAGTTTTCAAATTGATATTGAGGATTAAAGAGATACCTTTGATTTGAGAAAGATATCATAATCACCATAAGAGCATCTGATTCATGGTCAGCCTCAGGCTCCGTAGACAGGGCCTCAGAGTGAGATATATTAAAGATGATCACACAGAGATTCAAATTATTACAATTTCTTTACTGAATGCGATGAGTGCGTTTGATGGCAAACACGTTGGCATCATGAACACTGTGTCAAATCTAATCATTACCTCTCTGGAATGATTCATCTCTCCCTGCTTCTTCCTAGTTGCACAGCTTCCAGCACCAGCTATGTGTATTATCTTCCTTTCATTATTCATTTTCATATTATCCATAATTCATGTTTTGGTGAAGTGCCTCTGTATGCGTACAGCTGAGAGTCGACGGGGGGGGGGGGGGTTCTATGCTGCTGCTGCAGACGGTGCTCGTGCCACACACTCTGCATCATCTGTCCCAGATTATCAAGAGAATGGGGGGCGGTGGGGTAACAGGAGAACGATTGGGTTCGAGGTGAGGAGTAGGCGATGAGTGTGCTGATTTAGTGGTGGTGGAGGTGGTGGGGGGTTGATCTTACAGAGCTGTGGGATAAATAAAGAGAATCTGCCTACCAGCAGCTCTATAGCACACTAATTGACATTATTCAATCTATGTTATGTCTATATTTACCAATCCCAATAGTCCACCAAATGTCCAGACAGCCCGTTTAACAGGCCGTTGGAAATGGCATGACACTGGTAGTTTAAGGAGAGACAGGCAGAGACAAATCCGTTTTTGATCCCGTTTGAATTGCACCATGAATCACACATATGATGTTTGTCAATTCAAAAGATAATTTTGCAAGTCAAGAAAGTGTCAGTTTGTCGTAGTATCATTTAGTTTAGTTTGAAACCGCTCAGTGAACTCCATCTCTCGTCTCGCACAACATACATAACCAACACTAGCTAGCTGGCTAACTTAGCTATGTTCCAGTCACAGATGTAACGTTATCTGTTTTATCCAGAGACACCTGGTCTTTTTATCAGCCGGGAACAGAAAGAAGGATCAGACCCGTTGCTGCTGTGAGTTCATCCCAGTAGGAAACACAAAGGCCTCGTATAGCTTCAGAGAGAGAGACGTCACTAACTAACTCTTTTGGGTGTGTCGTCTTTGTAATTACTTATTTTCACAGTCTGATACTTTAACAGTTTTACAACAAACTGAGACTTTCTGGATCTTACAAAATTATGTTTTAATTGACAAACATCATATGTGTGATTCATGGAGCAATTCAAACGGGATCAAAAACGGATTTGTCTCTGTCTGTCTCTCCTTAAACTACCAGTGTCATGCCATTTCCAACGGCCTGTTAATCCAAAACCCCAATAGTCTGAAAAATATCCTGACAGCCCCTTATCCCGAACAGAGGCACATGGCTAATTATTATGCAAAACGGCGCCATCGGACCTTAGTTTCGACCCGCCCTACTCTGCCTCTGATTGGCTTACCCTGATATTCTTACCCTAAACCTAACTAATTTCACTCCTCATGCCTAAACCTAACCGACCAACCAACCCAACGAGGGCATTCAAGGCAAGGAGACGGGAAGGTCCGATGATGTCATTCTGCATAATAATTAGCCATGTGCTTCTGTTAGTTGCACAAAGAGTGTGTATTTTCGGAACAATGGGCAGTCTAAAATAAGTCTAAATAAGGTCCCATGGTGGTCCACCGGAATGGGAGGATACTTCGCCCCTCTACTGCAACTTCCACATTAGTCACATGACACACACTGGCCCAAAAAGCACTGAACCCATACACAGTCACTGTAAAAGGTATGATTGTTAAACAGTGAATACATTTCCAGCGTGTGACAAACCCCTGGAATGACTCTGATCCATTCGGTCAGTCTAAGAAGAGCAGTATGGTTAAATTATTTTGTCCCATTCATGTGTGAGGATTCCTGCGGAGGCTTTTCGGTGTCTTGTTCCAGTCTTTATACTAAGCAAAGCTAACCGTCTCCTTTTATAGCTTCATATTTACTGTAGACATGAGTGTGGTTTAAATAGTCTCATCTAACTCTTGGCAAGAATGCAAATAAATGTCAAAGTATTCCTTTAAGAATAAAGGATAATAATCTGAATTGAGGAATGAAGATGCATGATTGACAACTGGGTAGAATGGCTGTCCTTTACTGTCCCAAATATCACAACTTTGATCCCTTCGATGTGTCCATCAACAGCTATTTGACCTTCTGTCAAAGTTCCCTCGAGCATGACATTAAATGCTTCATTAAGGGGTGCAAACTGTTAAATCCTCTTTTGCTTACACCAAACAGCCGTTTTGCTCTGTTGTTTACGAATCTCCCAAAAGTACAAGTTTACAAGGCCATTTCTTTTTAATGCACCAAACGGTATCCAGGTGCAGTGTTTTACATTATTGCTGTTTGCTATAATGGCAGCTGCTTTGCTGCTGTGCAGATACAAAGTGAAGTTGTGTGACCTGCTTTTCTTTAATTGCTTAAGTTGCATAGTTTGAAGCAGCACTTTCTGAAAGGAGCTAAACATAAAAGGGATAGAGGAAAAGGAGAGATGGAGGATTATTTCAGGTGGAGGCCGGTTGGAGAGAGAGAGAGAGAGGATGACAGAGTAGAGTGATCATGGCTGATCTCCTCCCATGGGCCCGTGTGTGTCGAGGGGGGAGGTCTGAGTTGGGAGGTTTTCTCTCCCCTGGGCTCTGACCCCGACTCTGCTGTTAAACCCAAACCCTATATCATACGTCCGTGGTTAAACCCCATAATGAGTGTGTGTGTGGGGGTCTGTTGGACTGGGACCCCCAAAGGCAGCAGAGGAGTGTGTGTGACTGAGAGCATTAGAGATGTGTGTGTTATAACAACAGTGGTGGTGGTGACGGAGGGGGATTCGACACAAAAGATCCCCCCCACATGCAGGTCTGACCTATACGTCTAGTCGCACCCATCCGCCCCCTCCCTCCATCCTCCCTGCCCTTCTTCCTCCACCTCTTGTCTACCTCCATCCCCTCTCTTCCTCTCTGGGGATCATCCCTCACTCAGATGGAGGTGTGGGGCAGCAGCTGGTTGTCTGCAAAAGAAAGGAAGTGGACGTGGATGAAGAGAAAAGGGAGGGAAGCATGGAAAATAGGAAAATTGATCTTATTTATGAGTTTTCTGTAACCTTTGGGTCAGATTTGCACTGTTGCTGCACGTCTTTGACTTCAGCAGTCGTTTTGGCAAATTAGTTATTTTATTACCATGCAGTGCACTTCACATCTGAACTTTTGTGTGTGTTTTGATATCTGAGCGGAAAATAAGCATTAGACTACGTCAGTGAGTAACATCAGATTTGTTTTCAGTTTCTTTTACTTAAACCTGCAGTAGGCAGAATGTTTTTGGCAGCATTGGGCAAAACTCCCATAATAACCTTTCAGCATATTGTAATTCAAGTGTTCTGAGAGATAACTAGACTTCTGCACCTCCTCATGGCTCTGTTTTCAGGCTTTAGAAAATCTAGGCCATGATGGGAGACTCTGGCCAATCACAGGTCAACTCAAATAAATCATTTAAGAGAGACATGTCTTCCTCCTTCTCTTATTTGCCACCCAGTTTTTTTTTTTTAAATCTCCAATCTCCTCCACAATTTCAACATTTTGCTCGTCCCCTCTTGTCTTTATGTCTATTGACTTGCATGTTGGGACCCCAGTGGTGTCTGCAAGGGAACCTGCTGCCAAACGGTGGTAAATCACCATCTGTCTCAACTCTGTGATCCCCTGACTTAAAATTATCCCCCTTGACCTTTACCCCTCCACCTTTTCGCACAACGCAATTACATACAAAGACAATGCAAAGACGTAAATTCACGCCAGGCGACGCAAATGACGTGAATTACTGCATTATTAATGCACTTAAGCCTATAATCATATTTAGATTCCTTGGTGGAGATGTGATACTTAATAATAAATAATGTTATATAAAATGTATTTCCATCTTTACAACAAAGAACACAACCTTTAATGACTTTATAATTGACTGATTTGTTTAATTATTGTCTTTTTAAGGGAATAGTATTCACTGTAAATAAAAAAAAATAATTTTAAAACCCAGAAAACAAGCACAAGTAACGTTGCATACGGTCCCAACAACATCCAGTAAAATATACGGCAGCTTGTATGTTGCCTAAGAGGCAAAACATGGACTGCTGATGCAGGTAAAGCTTACTGCAGAGAGAACATTTTTTTAATCTTTTCTCTTTATCTTATCTCTCTCTTGGATTCTGGACAGTAAGAGGACACAGTTTAGAGAAATTACACCCTTGAGAAAGCCACACATTTTTTCAAATGTAATGTTTCAGTGTTTTGAGCAGCACAAACAACATTCCCTTTGCCTCCGCGGTCCGGGGAGGAAACAGACGGGTCAGAAGTGTATCTCAGACATCTGGGCCAATAACAACAAACTGTCTGCACGGTTAGACACGACGAGGAGTCAGAGAGAATCAGTTTTTGGTGTCATTTGTGTGAATTGACCATTTAAAGAGAAGCCCATTGAAAGAACGGACAGAGATGTGTGGGTGTTCTGGCTGTAGTTTGCATTTAGTATATTGAGTTGTAGGGTAAATGTCTTTTGGAACCACGTGAGCATGTCCATGTCTTAGTGGTTGTTGCCACATGTGAGTAGAAATTTGTTGACTTTATTATGAGCTCATGGGGGAACTGAATGTAGTTATTTAGCAACTGCCTCTTTATATGTGTGTGTCAGTTTTTCCGTTTTTCTCACATTCCAGTGAGTGGAGGTAACACTACCATTACACTACCATTATAAAACCCAGAGGAACGCTGTGGTTGGCTCCGCTGGAAGTCTCGTCTGCTGCCGGGCAATCGCCCCGTCCGCAACTCACGTTTTAACACGAGCGCCAAGGCAAACCAGACTTCTGCTGCTGCTGCTCGAGACTTCACCCCCATCGTGTTTCTCTCGCTGTTCGTCCCCTTTTTTGCTTTCATTTTTTGTGACATTTTCTCCACTTTCCGAGATCACTGGTTTGGTTTTGCCTTACAGTGTTTGAATTTTCTGGTTTGTGCCGTTTCATCTCTCAGTTTTGAATGTAAATATTCACTCACTCATAGTGACGCCTCAACACTTGAAGTTAAGTAGCATTCCCATAACAATAGAGATAAATCTGGATAATGACTCTGGTCTGTGTTTGATTTATGATGTGTCAAATAAACATCAACAGAACAGTGTCCAGGAAAAAATCCTTCACACACAATTCAAATGATGTGATTTACGTGGATTCCAATAAGAAGTCAACAAAATCAATGCTGTTATTTTTTAACTCCAGCATCCTCAGAGGTTCCACGAATAGTAGTGTGAAGCAAGCTGCAGAGCGTTGATGCGGAGCGACAGATGACGTTGGATGAATCAAGCGGAAGACTTTAGAACGTAGAGCTGTCAGGTGTGATGGACTACCTGAATCCAGGCCAGGCCTTCCTCCAGCAGCAGCAGCCTCACGGCCTATGAATAGCAGGAAACCAGCCGTATAAATAGCTCTATCTATCTATAAATGGTCTTACGCCTGATGGAGAGAACCGATAAAAACAACACAAATCAACATATATGGTCATGGCGAGAAGGAAATTATATGTTTTCTAAAAAAGAAGCTGACTGGACATTGTACTCCATGCTTATTTTAATTATTGTTAATTTTCGTAGTGGCCAAACGGCGGTACTACAATTTCCATGTCCGTCACGTGATGTCATTAGGCCCAAAAATACTTTTTCCCATAGACTTACATTGGGAAAGAGACATCTGTAACTCAGAGGATATTTTTTTTTTAGGTGAATCAACTTCCCAGTGCGAACACTTCAGCTCCAGCCCCCCCCGCGACCCTGAATGGTACAAGCTGTTACAGATAAGGGATGGATGGATGGGTTTGCATTGTAGTTAATGGAAAGCCCGGTGCATCGCACACCACCGCTAAAGGGTGCCTTGTGCGTTGGTATCAAACGCCGACAGCTGTGACAAATCGTTGGTATTTGACGCCCTGGGAATGAGAACAGGCTGATATAAGAGCTACATCAGCAGAACCTTTTAAATGTTAAAGGTACATTGTTAAAAAAAATAAACGAGTCAATTTATTTAGACTACAGAAGAAGATAAAGGTAGAGTTCACAGTGTGATATCCCTGACTAAAACACACAGAAGTGCTGTTCTTGTTTGCTGGATGTATTTATTGGCTGTGAGGTATTTCAGATTTTCTTCCAAGGAATTTCCAGGACAAGTTATAACGGTGTCCTCCCTCACAGTTCTGAGGAAAAAGGAAGAACTCTCAGAGGGAAAAGCATGTTTACTCTAGAGACTTCCCTTAGTTTGTTCACACGTATGTCAATTTTTATTCCCATTTGGAAGTTCATTACGGCTCATTTCTAACAGACCATAATGTATTTATGTATATTTTTCACTGAAACTGTGATGAAGATGTGATAATAAGAACTTATAGGAATCAATGTGAATATGTATATCTTAAAGGGGAAATATGCTTATTTCCAGGTTCATACTTGTATTTTGGGTTTCTATAAGAACATGTTTTACATGCTTTAATGTTCAAATACACATTATTTTTCTCGTCTTGTCTGTCTGAATAAACCTGTATTCAGCCTCTGCCTGAAACACTCTGTTTTAGCACCTGTCTCTTTAAAGGTGCTCAATACAAAATTCAGAGCATATCATTGCCTCCACACGGCTCTCAACATGGCAACGGCTAAACATGGGAAAAGTGTGATGTGAAAGGTGGTGCTTGTAATGATGAACCCACAAAGAATTCAATAACTATTGGATGGATTGACATGAAGTTTTGTATAGCGACTAGCTGGTGAACATACGTAGAGGAGCATTTAGCGACTGAAGAGATCAAAAAGTCTGTGGAAACACCACTTAAAATGAATGTAATGTTATGTAATGTAATAGGCAGCTGTTGGGTAACAAGTTCACCATAATAACTTTAGAAGGTGTTGTAAGAGCTTTCTCGTATAGCCTACCTCCTGCTTTACTGTATGTTACACCCTGTGTAACCAAAAACAACCCCAGCAGCTGATGACGCCGTGTCTTCCGGGGGCCCCTGAATGATTTCCTCTTCTCTGAAGTCCAGCAGTTTGACCGAGGGTCAGAGTCTGAGCCCTTCTGAGCTTCCTCCCCCCTTAACTGGAAGTCATTGAAAAGACAATCAACCAGCACAGGTGGGGCTGTAAACAACAGTCAGCCTGCTGTTTCACTGCCTCTTTATTGTGGAAAATATGTTACTCTGTGGGGGAAATATTTGTTCAGTTACATAAGAAGGGAAGCAGCAATGTTTATGAATGTCATTACGAGCGTTTTTTTGGCAGACGCTTGAGAAGCTGAACATTAATTGATGAGCAAAGTGCTCTGAGCGGTTTCAGTTCAAGAATACTTGTACTCTTTTTAACGGTGTGGGTGTGTAGCGGGGTATGTTGATGCCCAGGCCTCAGGTAGCAGATAAAAAATATAAGACGCTTATGTAACCAGAGAAAATAGAAGCTGCCAACCCTCACAGTACTCAGGGCAGAAGGAAGTGCACACCCCTGCTCCAGACTTACTAAATAAAGGCACAATCACACAGTCAGACACCAAAGCTTTTGTTTTTGTGACAAGTAGAGTCAAAACACACTTTGCCATGTCTGATTTCAAGCTGCACTCCTTCTGCTGGCGCTGCTTCAGAAAGATGAGGCTTCAGTTTTAGCATCACAGACAATGTTCCTACATATAAAACAGACTTTACCTACTTTGTATTTAGTTCACTTCTTTTTAGGACTGAAATTTGGATTGAATACAGGTTTTGTTTCCAGATATCTGACAACAGAGGTTCTTTTACCGATATGACAGCCAGCTTTATGCAGAAAACAGAGAAAAAGCAGTATTGTCTTCTTCATCGTCTGTTTGTATGAGTGCATATACGTAATTTCTAAGTGATGTAATAGTCTTACGCCGCATTTACTCTGCATGGTTCGGCACGGTTCTACTCAACTCCACTCACCTTTTGGGGTTTTCCATTAGTAGAAGTTGTGGATAGTACCTGGTACTGTTTTTGGTACCACCTCGGTCGAGGTTCGAAGCGAGCTGAGTCGATACTACGAGGTGGAGTTAAACTGCAGACCACTGATTGGTCAGAGAGAATCATCACTAGCGCAACATCCTGCACAAACCCGCCAGCTTTGAATGGCGCAATTCTTTTATTCACTCGGCCCAGATAAAAAAAATTGCAGCCTGCAAAACTACACCATACAATCGACAAAGTGCAGATGTTCTTCTGTTTGGTGCCGCGTTGAAGATGATGTCACGCCAGTTTTATGCGGCGACGCTACGGCGATCAGCTGAGAATCCCTCCTACACGGAGGGGGTACTATCTGCAGTGGAAAAAGGAGGTTAGAGAAAAGGACCTGGTACCAAAATTGAGTTGAGTTGAGTCAAGCCGAACCGTGCAGTGGAAATGAAGCATTGGAGTATTGTGGGTGGGTGTCATAATGTTTCAATCTGCATGTGACAGGGTGATTTTGTTGGCGGACTAAGACTAAGGCAAACTACCTCAGACCCTCATCAGAGGGCTGGGGGGGTCAGATTGGTACAGTCATATACAAACTGCTCTGTATTCAAGCCTGAAAAAGGATGTGATGTCATGAATGAATATTAAACAGAGCAGTCTGATGGAGTAATATTGCACTAAACAGGGTGATGACATCCACTAAAATAATACTTTTTCCAAACACAGAACATCAGTGCCAACGCATGGTCAAAGACGAATAAACCATGCACAGAAACAGGAAGCACATCCTTGAATTTCCAAGAGCTTCAGTCAAAATGAACACACGATGATGGATGATGATGAAGGTGACCGTACTTCAGGCCACGTTCAGTAAGACAGCAGCACCATGGGAACAAAATCAGCTCCGGCAAAAACAAGTTGTACCGTTTTGTTGATTCTTGATTGAAATAAGTGCTGTTTGGTGGATTGATGTGTGCCAAACTCACTAATAGGCCAATAAACAAGAGAAGAAAAGAAAAGGATATTTTACCAGGTGTATAAGGACACATTTTGTTTGCTATATATTTGAGCGGCGCGTGGTGCAATGTTCCATTCTATCAGGTATATGGAGCTGCTGATACTGCCTATCAAGGTGGCAGGTTGGACGTTTTATCCTTCTTCTACATAAAGTAAATAAAATCCTGTCTCTCGTATGAACCTGTGTCTGTTAAACCCACAGAAACTAAACAGTTCTAATGCAATTGTGCTCTGATCGCCTCACACGCAGCTCTCGGCCGCTCTTTGATGTGTGACTCATTGCGTCACTTTCACTCTTATCGACACGCATCCAGACGTTTAGCCTCTCCTCTTTAATTCAGAGGAATAACACTAGGGTTTCTGTGCAGAAGAAAACAACGATTCTCCTCATGGGAACAGTGTGCTAAGTGTTTTGTATCCTCATCTGCACGCACGTGGAGAAAGAGGGGGAAACACACTCCTCTCTCCTTAGAGCTGAGGTCATCCTGATTTAGTTAATTAAAGCAGCTTGTTGCCAAAACATTAGATCATCCCCAGCTTGTTTTGTCATTAGCTGAGGCCAAGTCCCTCCGCTGGCCCCCTCTCTTTAAGAAGGAGAACATGAAGGAGGCAGGTCAGGCCTGCATCAACAGCAGTATAGAGCTGTAAC
Organism: Sebastes fasciatus; assembly: GCF_043250625.1. Lineage (NCBI taxonomy): Eukaryota > Metazoa > Chordata > Actinopteri > Perciformes > Sebastidae > Sebastes > Sebastes fasciatus. The sequence continues at coordinate 10,112,634 of NC_133802.1, read as the reverse complement.
CTGCCCATCATTCAGCTCTAAATGTTTGGTTTTATTATAGGCTGAAAAAGGTTGTATTCCTGCATGTTGTAATCTGTTTCACTCACTAGAGGGCCTATAGTAATCCTGTAATAACACAGTATTGTTATAGTATGATTAAGCATATTATCCCTACAGAATATTATGGTGGAAATGATGTAATACTATAGTGGTAATGTAACTAATAGATCCACAGACTTTACACTCACTAAGTTCAGTTCATTGTCTATTTCAGAATACACAAGTATCATGTTGTTACACATGATGATCTTCTTCTTCTTCTTCTTTTTCTTTTTCTTTTTTTTCTTATTCTTATCCTTATTCTTCGTCTATTGCAAATAGACTGTATATATAGTACTGTTTATATACCTTTATCTTTATGTACAGTCTATGCTCTGGAGTATATAGACTGTATAAAGAGTATATATACTTTTATCTTTATACAGTCTATGCTCTGGAGCATGAGTGAACGTCTGACTAAAGAAAAACCGGTTCAACGTTCAAGCTTTATGTGATGTTGTATTATGTTTCATGCTTTTATTCTCGCGAGAAGTGGTTACCACGGTAACGGACACGCAGCGTCCTCCAAAAACTGTAAAAGAGCCCGACTGACCAATCAGGGGAGACCAGAGCGTACCAATGCGGGATCATTTTAGGGGTGCGCTAAAAGGTCACTCTTAAATAAACTGTAATATAAAAGCAATTCAGCAAATTCATAACTACTGAATCAACGCCCCCTCTAGCACATTCATCTGTTTCGTTGTATTGGAGGTTGTTTCATTAGCGTACATTACAAAGGTCACGGTGTGGTTGGTCGGTGTTCATTAATGGTATCAACCGCGCGAACAGTTGAAAGTTAGAGTGAAAGTGGACACCAACGGTCAGCCGTTAATACCGTCAGTTACGTTTCTATCTAGAGGTCTGACGTTAACGTTACCTGCTCCACACCAACAGAAATCACGTTAAACCGTCTTCCAAAAGAGCTGTAGACACAGGTGAGTTGTTTCAGCTCGTTTTAATGAACCTGCTGTTGTTGTTGTGACCTAATGAACGTTTGTTGAGCTGCATGAGAAAGGAAAATGAAAAGTGTTGAAAAGTCACTTCGCGACCTCTTGCAGTTGGTTGACGTTAATCATTGATATATAATGGTACAGTGGAGGGAAGCCACACTAGTTCATCTCTATTGACTAGTTCATCTCTGTATTGACACTGTGTTAAAGTGGCTTTTCACGGCAGTATAATCTTCCATTCAGTAGCGAGGGTTAGCCTAGCCTACTGTCTTTAATCTATTATTCCAAGAGCTACAACATGCCTGCTTACATGACTAACCTTAGTGTGTTTTGTAGGGTAACCTTAGTGACTCCGTTAGTCTGTGGTAACCTTAAAGGTCCCATATCATGCTCATTTTCAGGTTCATACTTGTATGTTGTGTTTCTACTAGAACATGTTTACATGCTGTAATGTTAAAAAAAACCACTTTATTTTCCTCATACTGTCTTCCTGAATATAACTGTATTCACCCTCCTGTCTGAAACGCTCAGTTTTAGTGCATTTCAGCGTTGCTAGGCAACAGTTTGGGTCCATGTTTACTTCCTGTCAGCTGATGTTATTTACATACACTGCAACAGGAAATAAACTGGGACACATTTAGAATGTTTACGTTTAAAACCGTGTAATAGTCTATATAATCGTCAATTTGTGACATCACAAATGGACAGAAATCCTAATGGCTTGTTTCAAACGCGCAATTTATGAAAACGAGCTGCTGTGTGTATTCCTCCGTATATTGAGGGTTTTGATAGTTTAACAGTATTTATATCGCACTTAAACCTGCTTTATAATATAAAAGACATGAAAATCTCACTTTTTACAATATGGGACCTTTAATCTCTCAGAGACCTCCTCAGTTCCTCTGTAATCCTGCAGACATGACTGTACTGGGGAGGTGATGCTGGGAAATCAGGTCTGTTAGCTGTGACTCCCAGAGAATGTAAAAAGATGGGAAGTAATGTGACGCCTGTTGCATAAAAAGAGGAAGTCTACTATGAGTGTAGTCTGGTTTAAAGGTCTTTAAAGGCTGTTGTTGTATTTACACCCAGGGGAGGAGAGGAGGAAGTGGAGGCCCGAGTTGAGCTGCTGTTGAATCGGATGTCTCTTCCTCTTTTAGCCTGGTTGCCTTCTCTTTGAGTCAGCAGGTTCTCTGTTCTCTTCTCCTCTTGGCTGGGAGGGCAAGGGTCAGCTACAGAAACATAAATTGACTGAATTTTTGTTTTGCTTTCATTGAAAGACATTCTGCAGAGCTACTGCGCCATCCTGTCACATTAAATATAAAATCTAACCTAGGGGTCTGCAACAAGTAGCTCGCTACCTGTGTCTGAGCGGCTCACTAAAGGTTACAAGAATATGGACATAAATTTGATAACACAAAGTCACATTGTAAACCAGTTTAAATGTCTATCTAATGAAATTCACAGACATTGCGCCCCCTTCTGACACAATATGATTATTTGCCAATCAACCGACAGTTAAACAAGTTGCGCTGCTTTCAAATTTCATGACATCAGCGACGCAGTAACATTAGGTAAGACAGAAATTATGTCTGCTGTTGGCGATGTACAACTTGGTGGCGCTATGTGTAGCTCTCAGCCACTTTCATTTTGTCAAATTAGCTCTCAGAGGGAAAAAGGTTGGAGACCCCTGATCTAACTTGTGAGAAAAGCAGACTTTGTATGTCGGCTTAATAACTGGCTCACACTCACAATAGACCTGCAAAAGCTGTTCACCTTGGGCAACGGCAACAAACACACCACCTTGTAATTTCCCCTGGTAATCATTCCCAGGCCAGGAATGTGCATCCTGCAGTGTAGAGAAGTCCGTTTGCTTGTCAGCGTGGAGTCTGTTTTTACGGGCCCCTCCAGAGCGTTCATCTTGGGGGAAAACAAGAAAAAACAGTCGTCTGACTCTTATTTCTTATATCTAAATGGAAAAAGCATACCGCGTTTCAAACGTTAATAACAGTGCGTGACAGAGTGCATATAGCAGCGGTGCAGAACTGCCTACTGTTATTCACATCTGCCTTTTGAAGAACCCACAGAGAGACTTTGTTTCCTTCATTTAGACAAGGAGAGACATCAAATGAGTATGGGCTGGGGATGTCTGGAAAGAAGCTTATGGGGGTTTTAACTGAAGACAGAGGCCCACCACAACCCACCAGTGTCCTGTCCAGGGGATGTACTTCACCTCAGTGCTATCAAAGCAGGAGATATGGGCTCCTGCTTATGTAATGCACTTGGAAGATGTTCTCTGATTATTCTCCTCTGCTAACAGAGAGCATTTAGTTTAATTCAGGAGTTTAGATTAGCTTGATCAGCATTTTCTCAACCCTGGTGGGCAAAATCATTTAAAACTCATGACTCAATGCTTTCTACAGTGAAACTGGAATTTTAATGGGATGAACACAAAAATGTCATCCTTTCTTTTTGAATTGTTTGAAATTGATTAAGTAGACCTTCACTGATTGGCGCTTATGCAAATAATGCATGTTTAAAAAAAGAGTTAGAAATGGCTAGTTCTGACAATTTATAGACGTAATGGGCAGATTAATCTATAATTAAAACAGTTGTTATTTGCAGGCCTACACTGAACATGTGTTGTTGACTTTACCATGTGGAATATCTCTGATGTTTGACTTCTTAGTAACTGCTGAGGCTCCAATGAGGAAATAATTCTTAAATGTTTGAGTTAGAAAATATAAATCAAGAGATTAACAAACACATACTTAGCAGTTGTAAGATGTGTGCTTTTAGATTTTCAAGTTATTCTCCAGACGTTTGGTTCATGAGGTCTTCTGCCTCAGTGTCTTTTGCTCTTTCTGCCCATCCTGTTGTTAACTTGTCAGTATTTTGGTTCTAGTGGTGTGAATTTAGCCCGCCAGGGAAAAAATGAGGGAATCCTTTCTAATTAAGGCCTATGGGGTAGATGTCAGCGGCTGTAATATTACAGTTTGTGCTTAACATAGCTGCCACACAGACAGACACGCTGGAACATTTAATCGCCACTGTTACATCAGCCTGCTGCGATGGCATACATAATAGAGAAACTAACCACTGTTGCTAATGCTGCTGCTGCTGCTGCTGGTGATGTTCTCTGTTTTCTCTCGGCTCATCCAGAAGGTCTATACGACACCAAGCCTGTGATTAGTTGGAAAATATGATGTTTTTCCTACCAAACCTACATACCATCCATCACAATGAAAAGCCAGCAAATAATAGTGTGGCCTAGGCTGGATTACACTCCACTAGCTGTGGCCTATAATATCATAGCTAACATCATTGTTGCAGACCAACATTGGAACATGTGTTTTGTTTTTCTTTGTTTTTCTTTGCTGGCCATTCTTAGATTTTACACTTCTGAATGCATGAAGAGAACACAATGAGGGTAGAGTTTTCCAATGATGAACACAAGGCGAGCTGGTTGGAGGGTTGAGTCAGTAGGTGCCACAGTAACATCCCACACTGCCCTGTTTTAGAAACAAGTGTTTGAGTGACTCAGAGGCTGCGTGGCTTCAGTTCTCACACTGACTGTCTGGCTGCTGTCAATGTGCTGCGTTGTTTTGCTGACTGTGCCAAGTCCTGCTTGTCTGTCGCTGTGTTTCTCTTCCTGTCTCTGTGTCCTCTGAAATTCAAATAAGCTTTATCTCTCTCTCTCTCTCTTTTTGGCTGTTGTCTGTCCTGTGGTGCTACCTGTATTTGGCCGTTATTGCTGTACTGATGTAACTTTGTGTGCAGTTTATCTGCACTGCCATAAGATGATTAATCAATCAATCAAGCCCTATATTGTCATTGTGTAGTACAACGGAATTACATTGTGACAATCCCATAGGGCTAATGAGAAGATAACACAATATAAAAGGGATAATACAATATGTATATTGGCAAGATGCCAGTTCAGTGGTAGAAATGTGACCAACAGATAGTGTCCAACAGATAGTGTCCAAAGTGTCCAACAGATTATTATTGCAAAGAATTGTCCACAGATAATTATTATTGCCCAAAAGTGTCCACAGTTTATTATTGCACAAAGTGTCCCACAGATAATTATTGCACAATAGTGTCCAACATATTGTTATTGCACATATCCGTAAACAGTTCAAGCTCGTGACAGTAGATTCATACATGATTAGTATTGCACAAGTCTTATTCTACGTGCTCATCTCGGAGGAGGTGTCATAGTTCAGGAGGTTTATAGCAGTTGGGGAAAAATCTGTTTGTGTGTGTGGGTTGATCTGAAGCGCCTGCCTGATGGGAGGAGCTTAAACGGGTTGTGTCCGGGATGAGTGATGTCCTTGATGATGTTTTTTGGCCCTTCTCATACAGCGAGTGTTGTGAAGGTGGTCAAGTGATGGCAGCTCAGATGATGAGGTCATTTTATGTTGCCATCACTTTTCGCACCAGGCCAAGTAATCTGCTCCACTTGGCCAGAGTATACAACACACGCACAGAGCTACACACATGCACGCACACACAGATCCCCACATACAATCTGGCATTATATGCAACTCTGTTCAAAGCTGTTCTTGTGCATAGGTACCACATGCATTGATTCACATATCATGGGCACTAAATAAGATGCACATTTGAACCCATAAGTACACTCATGAGACACAGAGATGTTTTAGTTAAGTAAAAGTAGCAGTACCACTCTATAAAGATACTAAATTGCAGGTAGAAGTCTGACATTCATATTTGTATTTAAGAAGAAGTACATAAGCAATAGCAGCAAAATGTAGCTGAAGTTATAATCCTCAAGAATTTCATCACATCAACTAAATTTTGAGTAAAAAGTACAATATTTCTCTCTGAAATGTAGTGAAGTAGAAGTGTAAAGTACAAGTATGAACCTCACATACCCAGTCTTAGGAAATGGAACACCAACAGTGATTAAACTAGAGACGCGATTGTTAGACTTGATATTATCAAGATGTGACATGTCACTTTTAAAGAGTGCAGTTTTCCTTCTTGCTATAGCTTCACAGTCAGGTTAAGCCCTCTCTGGCCTAAATATCCTCAATGGTAGGAGTCATGTGGCTGGAGTGTCCTTCTGTCATTGGCCTTTGGGTGCTCCCAGTTTGGGTGAGTCTCCCCCTGAGGAATGAGGTCAGTGTGACTCCTTGTCCCGGCAGGCTGTGTCTCTGCTTGTACTGAACTCTGGAGGTTAGCAGCTCGGGACTGGCATGCAGATTCCTCGCGCTGCGAACAGCTTGTCTTGTGTGACTGAGAGAAGTTGTGACCTGGAGACAGACTGACTGACTGACAGCTCTTTGCTCAATGAGAGGCAACATAGAGGAAGACGACCTTGCCGGATGTTAGTGTCATGCAAACGCCCTTGATGTTGTTTTCAGTGAGCTGAACTGGCCTCCACATGAAGAGAACATTTTTAAAAGGCTGACTTTGAAGTACATCAGTCTTACACTGATCTACTGACTTTGTTCTAATGCGTTTGCCAGGTGAAGGAGCACAAGTGGTGTTTCTGTTTGCTGCTATTTATATGCCAACAGCCCCCCCCCACCCCCACACACACACACACACTCACAGTCATTAATCATAACTGGTTCTAAAACTTCAAACCAGACAGTTAAGACTGAATCAACAATGACTGCATATATACAGTTTGTCTTCATGAGTCCTACACACCCAGAATGTGTGAGTTGGAAAGAGCATGTGTGTGCAAATAATATGTGTGGGTGTGTTTGCTCATGTATTTTTGGAGGGTCACCCTCCTGCCCCTCCCTTCCAAGACAAACGACAGCAGTCTGGATGCCAACCTTTCTTTCATCATGCCCTCCTTGTTTGTTCCACTCCCAGAAGACCATGCTTCATCACTGCACGTGACACAGACTCTGCCCTTTGCCTGTCGTCAGCGCCTCTGGCTGTTTTGAGGTCGCTGTTTAGCAACATGCTTCTTGTTAACCATTATTTACCCTGCCCCCTCCACCCTGGGCCCACTGACCTACTAACCAGAGAGCTCAAACAAACTGTGTGTTAGACATCCCTGCCGCTGTGTCACGTTGGGATCACTGTCTTTATTACAATACTGTCTTTATGTAGCTGCAAACTGTCTGCGGAGTTGCCTCTAGCCTGTGAAAACAATGTTGTAGTGTCCTCTGTTGCGTTGGAGGGAGCTTTGAATAGGCTTGTGTCGTTTGGCTATCGGATCGTATGTCGACGATTGAAGGGATGATCGATGATTGTTTTTTCCTACGCCAATATTAAGTCGATTTTAACTAACTTACTATCAGAACTAAGATATTATAAAATGATCTCTAGAATCATGTAGAGACGTTTCTGGTGGAGTGGCCTGTCCGTGTTTATGAGCACGAGTGAATTTTGTTTGCCTTTGTCCCCTTTCCATGGATCTGACACCCTCATCTCTGTTCTCCATATGCCTGCCTGCTCACCAAAACTTTGCTCTGCGCTCCATAAGAGTAGTTGATGTTATGGATATGATTTGGATTGAGATATTAAAGATAAGATAATAACATCATGGTGTGATATTGTTGCATAGACAAAGACTTTGTGGGAAATCTGCTTATTTGCATTCTTGTGAGTTAGACAAGAAGATTGATCATTTTGCTCTGTGTTTGTGAAGACGTAGATCATATCCTTCTGCCAGGAGCATCTGCTAAGGTAGTTCAGGGTAAGATGTGATGTCCCTCGAAGCTCTGTAGAAAGGGCATGGAGGGACACACCTTATTTACATTGAACATAGAGCTGTCTCTATGGTTTGTTTATCTGCTATATTTCATTTAAAGAAGGGGCCAAAGGCTTTGAAACAAGTCACATGTTGCCCTGAAGAACTCTCGATGTTTAAACAAGCCCATAATATTTGTTTTGTTTGTTTGCAGCACGTTGGAGTGTGTGAATGTCAGTGTTAACCAGGCCTGATAAGATGTCCATCTTGAAATTTGAATTTCAACTGCCGTCTGTTATCGTTCGTGCAGTAATCTCAAATTCGTGGCCACATTCAAGACATGAATTGCAAATTTGAGCAGATCAGTGTTTGGACCAGGACGCTGCTTCTGCTGCTCATCAAGTCTCAAGGCGGTTCTCACTCAGATCCGTCTGATTTTCTCAGGGGATTGATTCCATTTTGATATCTTTACCAACTGAGCGACAGAGATGGGCCTGCTTGGGCATGCCAGTGTGTAATGTGAGCAGTAATGTGAGACGTTGGCCTGGTGTGTCCCTGCATTCGTGGAATGTGTGTGTGTGCACACTGAGGGATGGAGCTTATGATGTTGGCATGAGAGAAAGGAGCTACAGCTGCAGTAACTTTACACCCCTCTGCCTCTCCAGTCACTATTAAAAGACATTTTCAGCTGATGAATCAAGAATGAGAACCGTGAATTAGAGCTAACGGTGTGAAAACATCATCATCATTGTGATGGTAAAGCCAAGTTCTTCTCCTGATTCTTGTTTTTCACCTACACGCGACGGTAAATGACAACAAAACTGCAGATTACAGCAGACTTGTAATGCACTGCAGAAGGATTTTTGTTTAGTTTTTGTAATGATTATGTACTGAGGTGGGTCACACAGATACTGATATTGAAAAGATGCAGCTTTTTATATTGTAGACTGTTGTAGTCTAATTTTTGAAACACTTTCTAAATAAAACGGGAGTTCAGTTCTTGTTTTAAAGAAGAATCTAAAAGTCTAAATGACAGTTTTCAGGGCATGAAACCAATGATCTGTTGATCTTTATCAATCAAGACTCCATAGTCTAACAATGGCATGTTTACATTGAAAACTGAATCGTGACCTTAAAATCGTGACACCCCTACTGTCTTGTTATCGGGAGTCTCAAAGTGGTTTTCACACTACCAGATCTTTCACCAGGAGGAATCCCAGATGAGGTCTCCAAACTACGTTTTGTCATGAAAACACACGCAAGAAGTGATGGGAGTTGTTGTCGTTTGCGCTCATGTCCACATAATACATCAGACCGACAATACGTCAGCCAGAGTATAACCAGCATGGCATCATATCCGAGGCTACGCTCCCTTTTGGGGGAATGAAACTCGCTGTCACAAGAGAGAAAATTATGAAAAGTTGTTTTTGTAGCGGGTTAACCGAGGCTTTCACACTGACATTTGAGGCGTTAGTATTCACTGTCAGTGTGCTAAATGATGCTGGTGACGGTGACTAGCATGGCTAGCTAACGTTAGCTTGAGTGGGAGGCTGCTGCAGTAATACATTAACGTTATAGCAGCATCAGACTGTCGTCTCCAACTAAAGGTCAGCATATAGATCAAACAGTTGGCTATTAACAGGTTGGTTATTTACAGACAACACTTAGTCTAACGGGATTCAATCAGATATGTACAGACGTCTGGATAAGCAGTATCCGGCCTCTGTGTTGGACTGTCGCTAAATAATTATTAGATGTGTATAAAACAAACGTTTGTATGATGAGATGAATGCATACAGACTTTTTGTGACTTTTTGTGAAGTACCCGTATGTGTCAGTCTGATGTAGAGCTTGTTTCCACACGTCTTTACTATTTCCTCTTTGTAGATCATCATCACTGTGTTGTGTTATGTTTATTCATGCAAACATGAAATGCCCTATAGGTGCAACAACATCTTTGGTTTGCGTTCCAAATGCAACACATCCAGTAAGTTCCTATTGTTACAGGCAACCCCTCTGCCAGCTTTCCTCTCAACCCCTGTCTCGCACTCTCATTGGCTGTAGCTCCCCGACAGGTCCAGGTATTTATGTGTGAACAGTTCACACATGACACTCAAGTGTCGATTTGCGAGTGCCGAGCCAACGCAGATTTGCCTGTGATCAGGGGGCTTTTGTTGGGGGAGCTTGTGTAGTGCGAACTAGGCAGAAGTGAGCATGTGTGCACATCTGTGCATCATGGATCACAGAGTATTTGGCCAAATGAGAAGGCACCATACACTCACACTAATACTTGTTAATCCATCTGCCTCCTCTGTGTCTCCGAGTGAAGGTGTGTGTTCTCACGGAGGTGCTCTACCACTGACTGCCAGAGGGCCGGCTGAATGCTCACACTGGGTATTATGTTGAAAATATTTCCCCCCGGCACAGAGATCATAGCTTTCAATAGATGTGACAGAAAAGGAGGAAAGTTGAAGAGGGGAATGAGACAAAATGGGAAGTTCGAAGGCAGAATGGAGGTGAATTAGAGAAGTGAGGGAAAATGGATCTATCTAGGTAGAGAAAAGTAGATGTTTTGCCGAAGAGGAAAACAGGAAGACTAGAAAGGATATATGCAAGTGGAACATCAGCGGGGCCCAATCCTCGGAAGGAGGGATGGGGAGGAAGGAAGTGAAGGGAGGAGAGTGTGATTGATGGTGTTAACAGAGGTAGAGAAGGTGTGGAAATTTGTTGACCCAGCTGAGATGGTTGTTGTTCCATCCCATCCACTCCCGCTGTGTGTTTCTGACTTCAGAGCTGCCGATTGCCATTTCCTCTACAGCGAGGAGTCCGAGTGGAAGTCCGCTCCCTGCTGCTGCCTCCGGAGAATCACTGACCACTGCATGTGTGTGTTTGACTTAAGACTGTGGGTGTGAGTGCCTGAATGTGTGTGTCTGTCTGTATACATGTATTTTAGTGTGTGTGTACCACAGGGCGGTTGGTCTGGGGCACCCCGCCCTGCTGACTCCTTTAAATAAGCACCGCCGTGTGTGTTTGGACTGGAGGGAGCGAGGGCAGCTCAGCAACGGTGTGCAGGAAGTGAAATAAACTACTTATGGGAATGGATAAATGTGCATTAACTCATTTATTTTGTGCATTAATTGGACACAAACCTTTATATACAAACCCACAGGAAAACTCTCGAGGTATTCCAGTAGCTCGAGCTTCTGCTGAACCACTGTTTTGCAGGCCCTAATGACAGGATATCCTTGACCACACCTCATAATCATATTCTTTTTCTTTACCAGCTGTCTCTTATCCCACTTCCCTTCCCTGACTTTCTCACTTACTAAAGTACATTGTTTATTATCTAGAACCTAACAAAAAACAGCCTTCACATGACACTGATTTGTGTCTATATTGTTTTCTTCATGGTGATCGCTGGTGACACTTTACGTGTTTTTCCTGCAGTACAGGTGTCACTGCTATATTAGGCAGTGGAAATGACACTTCGGAAGACAGACAGGGGTAATGAGAAAGTGTCGGGGAAATCATGTGATCAGGAGGAAACAACTCTTGCTTCCTGCTCTCCTAACTCTCTTCCTGCTTCTCGACAGAGGGGGCGGAGTCTTCCTCAGCAGTGGGAGGAGAAGGAGGGGAGCGTATGAGCCTGAGGAGCGGAGAGACGCTCAGGTTAGTGTTCATCTGGCTCGCACACACACAGGAACACACCACGCAGAGCTTACCGGCTCATTGACCAGCCGTGCACACTCAGAGCTCCTACCTGCTTCTGGTGCTTTGACGTTACACCTTTCTGGTTTTCCTGGGTTTAACATCTTACTGTAAGACTCGTATACATCATGTAAGTAAACTTTACCTTGTGTCCTGTTTGAGCAGATCAGCGTGCCTGCAGTGTGTGGACATGAGGTTGTGTCCGTGTACTTAATGGGGGTGGGGGGTGTGTGTTGCTCTGGCAGGTATCGACAGCAAACTTTACACTCGAGAGGAATGTTTATGTCTTTAATGAGTTATGCTTTAGTTTTCTTTTATTGCCTGTTTATGTAATGGCATTCAATCAATTGTTGCTAATAATATCTTGAACATAGGATGTTAGCAAGAGGATCAGCTTTAGTCTTTATTGTGATAGTAGAGCCACACAGAGCCATTGAAATGCTCCATGATAATAGAGGCAGCTATTGTGTCTTTTTTTGTGTCCCTGCCTTCCTTGTCCTTGAGATAGAATGCCAAATCTAAAAATACTGGTCTTGATTATAACATTTGGCAGTTCTCTCAGCCCCCTCAGCTGTAGCAGGGTGAGAAGCTGCGCGGCAGCAGCCTGGCAGACTGGATGTATTGTTCCTCTTAACACGTTTCGTGGTGACGTTTCATTTCAAGCAGAAAAGGAAAGTGTTACCATGGCAGAGGTGTTTCGGTTTATCTCGCAGGCCGTTGATAAGGGTCAAAGATCTGACAAAGTTTCATGAGCTAATCGGTCTCTGTTTTCTCTCTAAGATGCACGGAGTTACCTCTGTTTTAAAGCCTTTATGTGTATGGAGGAGAGCATACCACATCAGGCTGTTGACTAAAACACACAGAAACTCACCTTTTCAAGAACGCTCTTTAGACTTCCTCTCTGTCAGTGGAGAGGTAATCAGGGGTTATAAAGGGTTAACAGTCGGAGTACAATGTGTGAGTGTGTGTGAGTGTGTGTGTGTGTTAGTTAGTAAAACACTCCCTGTATCCAAGCCAACAGTGAGGCCTAGCCATTGAGGCGACTCCACAGTGACCACTCTCCCTCCCACCAGTGTGTGTGTGTGTGTGCGTGGTGGCTCTGTAGCTGACTGAGGACAGGAGTATGTGATTGCATCCACGCCTGCGTGTCTCTGGAATGTGTTCATCACCACGTTGAAGGGGGGATATTGTCTTTCTCCCTGCATTTTTCATTTGCCTTCAGGCTCTAAAGTTCCAGTATAGAACTGTGTGTGTGTGTGTGTGTGTACACGTGACTGTTCAGGTATGCAGTTCTGTATCTTTTAGTCTGCAATTGGCATGTAATTGCATTAGTGTGTATGTTTGTCTGTACGTGCATTGCCAGTATGTCTCCAGGTGTGTGTTATTGTACCTGACAGATTAGCCGCAGCTGAGTGAGGTGAAAAGAAATGCATGAAGCCACTGATCCAAACAAAACACACACCCACTCTAAATTACAGTAATCTCCCAAAAGATCTACAGATCAGTTTGTGGGATATCATCACAGTTTCCATAGTCAGCAGAATTTTCTTTGCTGGATCAGAGTTATTTCCCCCTCTAGAGGCCCAGCGATGCCAGAATCTCTACGGGCATTGTAAATCTCTACGGGTTTTAATCCTGCATGCCCAGGTATCCAGCACAGGGAGAAAAATAATCTAGTGTTTTGTAATGGTGTTGTTCTCTTCAAAATGTTGGTTTAATTTGGAAGAGAAAAGTGAAATCTATATACTCTCTGTATAGAGTACGGTCTAGACTCGGCCTGTCTCGAGATAACTTCTGTTATGATTTGACGCTATATCAAAATTGAATTGAATAACTACAGTATATCTACAGGGTTGTGCCAACAGAGTGCAGTAAAGGATGTACCTAATAGAGAGGCAAAGTCCCGGCCCTTCCGGTGGACCACCATGGGACTTTATTTTGGAAAAAAATATCGATGGCGAGACACAAATATTTATTGGATCCCGTTTGAATGTAGTGTAGTGAAGACGCCTCTCTCTCTCTCTCTGAAGCTACGATGTCTGTGTGTTTCCTACTGGGATGAACTCACACCAGCAACGGGTCTGATCCTTCTTTCTCTTCCCGGCTGATAAAAAGACCAGGCGTCTCTGGATAAAACACATCAGGTCAGATAACGCTTCATCTGTGACTGGAACATAGCTACGTTAGCTAGCTAGCTAGTGCTGGTTACGTATGTTGTGCGAGATAAGAGATGTAGTTCACTGAACGGTTTCACACTAAACTAAACGATACTACGACAAACTGAGACTTTCTGGACTTGCAAAATGATCTTATAAATTGACAAACATCATATGTGTGATCCATGGCGCAATTCAAACGGAATCAAAAAATGATTTGTCTCTCTCCGTTGACTATTGAATATATTTTTTCCAAAATAAGGTCCCATGGGGTCCACCAGAAGGGCCGGGACTCTATCAATGACTTCCAGTGGCAGTTTGTGAGATGCCACTTCTAGTTGGTGTTACTTCTTTTTTTTAATTTAAAACTTTTTAAACTTTAAGATAAGAAAAGTAGATTTACTTTTTTTGTATTCTATTATGTTGTTCTTGTTCATGTTGCAACACATATTGAATCAGTTGGCAGGTGTTCTAATATGTTTGTCTTGCCAGGTCTAGTTTTCCTGAGGGAAGACTTAACCACCTGCTCTCCACTGATTACCTACTCAGTCAAAACTCTTTTCCTGACACACACACACACACACAGAAATGAGGATGCTGACATTTATGGATGCACATATACACATGAGACAGGGTTTCATTGGACCCCTCCTCAACCCACCCTTGGGTGTAATTGTGCATGGATGTGTGTGTGTGTGTTTCCTGGGGCCACAGGGGCAGACAGTAATGCGCAGAGGTGGAGGAGGGGGTAGAAGGGGAGACCAACGGATGGAGAGAGTGGGGGGAGGACCATACAAAGATGATTCTCGATGCTATAATAACTGTCTGCTTATGGTTCAGTGGTTGTTTTTGCAGTAGACTAGACCCCAGTGCATATAAGAGTTGCATAACCCCAGTAGTCCAGTTTCCCACCCAGCCAAGAGAAATGAGCAGCCTGGCCAGAGCTGATAGCTTAACAGCACTGTGGTGGGGAGGCCAGGGCATTAAGGGTTGGATCCCGTGAGGTCTGGTGCTTACCTCTGTCTTCATTAGCTGTCTGTGGAGCTCCCTAAATCAGCCTGGAAGGGGCGTGACTGATAACCTTTTGAACTCTTCTTTTAAGCTTTTTATTGACTTAAAAACTGAGGCTGGGTGTCCCAGTGGGGTGGTGGGCTTGGGGCCTGTGTTGCTCGCACATCACCTGATTTTTTTTTTTAATTAATACCCAGGTTTTGGTCTATCATTTAACCAGAGGATACAATGAAGATGTTTAACTGAGTGAATTAAGCCTGGAGTATTCAAGTGGCAGCCATAAGAGTTCATCAGATCAGGAATGGTCCTTCCTTCAGTACTTTCTCTCCTGAATATGTTGTATTTACAGGACACTTATTTTGACTTAATGATGATGTTTTCTCTCAAGGTAAAGTGGTAATGTCAGTGGGTCCACAGCTTTAAATAACAACTTTAAATGTCTCAAAGCCACATTCATGGTACCAAGGAGGGTGAATCCTAACATCATCCTGATGTCCACGTTTATTTGGATATCGAGCAGGGAAGTGAGATCCGATCACTGGAGACGCATGTTAATGCCAGGCGTGAACAGGGCTGTACTCTAGCACTGTCATCAGGACAACCTCAGCTTTGTGTTGTGTTTAGTGCAAATTAGCACACATAAGCATTGAGTTGTTGTCTATTTCCTAGGTCAAGAATGAACTTTGATGCTTGTCTTTTCTGTTGTTTGCTGTTATTTTTGCCTAATAAAGGCAGACCTGATACAAATATAAACTCTTCACATAAAAAACATTTAGTGTTAGATTATCATTCTATGTGTAGTCACAGTTGTCATCATGGCCATGTATCTCCACCTTTTAAAACAGAGGCAATAACACCCTGCTCAGAGTTGAGAGGCTTCAGTGAAGTCTATATACTTGTGTCCTTGTTGGTGTTTTATGTTTTATGTTTTATGTTGTTGTTGTTAAGCAGTGGTTAGATTGGACAGTCAGTGTTACAGCCTACCTCAGTGTGTGATTCCTCTACAGCGGTTACCAGTGCATTGTGTTCAGGCTTCATGGCAAAGAGGCAAGTCCAAGTGCCCAGAAATAGATGTGCTAAGGTCGTCGTAAAGCAGGGTCAACCTGCTGGTCGCTCACACACACAGTCAGAAGCAAACACTCCAGCTGAGTGTGTTTGTTTGCTTTTCTGTCTTTCCTGTTGTGAAATGCGTCATTAATTCCTGCTCGTCCCTCCAGTGGACGACCAACCACAGAAATCACTGCTGACTAACTCGCTGCAACCTCCCCCTGCCCCTAGCCATGTTGAGATCTGTTGAGGAAATACCAAGCACCGCCCACCAGCTGGAGCAAACTTTCTCATTTTACAGCTAAACAGTACACTACAAGATGTTTCTGACAACATCTGAGGAGAGAAATAGGCATTACAGTAACAGAATATTGACTCATATTTGATTAGCGCCGCCTAGTTTGACCGTTTGATAAGAGGTGGTGAATGATTGACAGCTGCCTCCGTTGAATGAACAGCCAATAGGAACGCTCTCTCTCTGAAATGACCTGTGATTGGCCAAAGTCGCCCGTCAGATTTTTTTAAAGCCTGAAAACAGAGCCATGAGGAGGTGCAGAGGTCTGGTTTTCTCTCAGAACACTTGAATTACAATATGCTGAAAGGTTATTATGGACATTTTTTGCCCAATGATGCCAAAACATTCTGCCTACTAAAGGTTTAAGTTTCAGATTGGACAGGAGGGGGTTTCTGGTGACGTCTCTTTAGATTGAGTCTCTGGTGTTTTGTATACAATCTGGGGTCAATGTCCGCTGGGACCAAGGCCACTGCGATATGAAGAGCCAGCTGGCGTCACAGAACACACACACATGAACGCACCTTGTTCCTGTCCCTCCGTGTTTGGACCCTCAGAGTGCTGCATCCTCCTGGCCTGTTTCTCTTTCCTCTCCTCCCCTCCCAAAACCCATTTCCTCACGTGTTGCTGTTTGCTATTTATTCAGTCATTCAGTAACTTGGTGCTAGAAGATATTGGCGGAGCAAATTGCTCCCAGTCATGAGCCCACCCTATAATTAGTCTTAAGCAGGCCAGTTGGTAGATGACCATAGTCAGCTGTGGTAACAACGTAGTCATCCCTCTCTTTCAGCTGGAGCTTCCTCCGCCACCCTTTTGAGACATCTCTGGTCACAGACATCCGAATAATACCGTGCACACTTTTATCTCTCTATTCTTTTTGTCTCTCTAACGTCTTACTCACTCACTCGCTCACACACACAGCAGACAAACCATAGAAAACCATATCATTAACCACTAATATTTAGCGGTTGGAAAGCCAAATGTAAAAGCAGTCAGATTCACAACAACACAGTGGTTAGCATAGTTTTATGATAATGGATCCGAGCAAGTTTCCATCGCGGAGTAGAAATATCATTCCTCGGTCTGTCGCTGTGGTGGTGCCTGTGGTGCGCTCGTCGCTTTTGGAGACATCAGCTGTTTGTGTAACTGCACAACAGAACATGAATGGAAAGTTAGAAAAACAAGACGGACAGACTGAGAGACATTTCAGTTTAAATAATGTGCGGGGCTGAAATAGGTTCGTGTGGGTGTGACACGGATCATGTGTGTGTGTGTCTTTGCATGGTTGTTAAAACCATGTGTTTTATAGTGTTTGAACTGGAGAGATATCCCATGGTATCCCTCTGTGTTTACATGATTTCTCCTCTATAGTAATCATGTTTAAAGTAGTGTGTGTTGGGAGTCAAGAAAGGAGCCTTTAAATTACGCTGTGTCATGTTGTGCAAAAGGCAGAGAGGAGGCCAAGTTAGTGTGTGTAAACTCTATAGACCATTACACAGTGAATTGGGACCTCTGTCAAAGTATTTGTATAGAAGAAATTTGTCTTTTTATGGACATGAAAAGGCTCTAAATGTGGACTAAAAGGATGTGTTTTTTTTTCAGTAGAGGCCTGTGTGAGGGTAATGACAAGGCCACAGCATACTAAACCTGAGGTTTCTGTGACCCAACGTTTATCTCAACTCTTTCTGGTAAAGTCTTTCTTTAGGATGAGTTTCTATGAATGGACACATACGACTTACTATACGGGCTTTACTGACGGTATTCCAATATTCTCTCGGCTGGATAATGTATGTGTAGAGTATAGGGCTGGGCGATATGGCCTGAAAAGAATATTGCGATATTTTTAGGCTATATCACAATACACATTATATATCGCGATATTTTCAAATATCCTCTAAGCACTTCATAATTGCTCGTGATGCATACAATCACACCAATATGATGATTCTTGTAGTCCCTGCAGCATATGTCTGCATTAAATCGTTCTTGTTTATATTCATTAGCGGTTTCTATTGGAACAATTTAAATCTTGCATGCAAAAAGGGGGAAATCACAAGTTAAATTTAACAAAACAGTATCGAACAGTATTCACTTTAACCAAATAGTTTTCTGGCAATACATGCTTTATATATTTTGATAAATACATAATACATATGCACGCATGCACACCGTTTTTAATGGCATGTAATAAGTGTAAAGTAACTTCTTGTTATGCTTACCAGTAAGCTGTTATAACATTGCTGATAATAAAAGTTATTATTTTCCCACTAGTGTAGAAAGACTCACCAATCGTGAGGTGTCTTAATGAGTCTTTTGAATCCGGGCTTTTCAACTACGCTAACCGGCATTGCGATGTAGTTGTTTACAGCAGCCGTGATTTCTTTGCATTTTGCACTTTTTTTGTCATATGGGATTTTACTTTTGGAAAGCGAGGAAGCGAGAGTCATTTGCTTCTGGGCTGGTTCTGGTTGCTTTGGTCGTGTTCTCGCTACCGTACTCGCTTTGCCGCTTCACTTCTTCCGCTTTCTTTGGGCTCCGTCCTTCCAAATCCAAAAACACACCGGCTGCATATGTCTCACACACTCGCCCAGGAGAAAGGTCTGGATGGGCGCGGAGTCTGTGATGTAGGTGTGTGTGTGTGTCTGAGAGCGGGAGCCGTAGGAGACAGGGAGAGAGGGAAATGCCAAAGCGAGTCTCATGCCGGCGGGGTGGCTTAAAAACATTACATGACAATTTGTAGTCGATGTTTGCGATATAGTCATTCTATACCGCGCGAGGGACAAGCCGCGATACATCGACTATATTTCGATGTATCGCTCTCCCCTGGTAGAGTATTAGTGGTTTGTACTGAGGTCTTTTGTGTGTTGTTCACTATACTGTGGTGCAAACGTGTTCTCTAGCAGGTGGAGCACCAGTGTTGCACCATGTGCTGGGTTTTATACAGTGTGTTAAAGGTGAACTCCACTGATTATACACATCAAGTTGTGTTTATAGTTGTTGGAGAGTTCTACTGCATATGTGAAAAAAGTTGAGTAACAGTGATGATGTCATCATCTCCTGTGTGTCTCATGGGTTTCTATCTTCCTGTAACTGAAACTAACTCAACAATCCCTCCTTTCTTTGCCTAGAAGATGTTACATTTCTCCTCACTCAGATCATTTTCCTCATTGAGCCGTCAGTGTTTCCATAACAGTATTTTTTTTTTGCTCCATCCCCTAAATGTTCTCCCATGAGGCTTTTGGTCGCTTCATGTTGGTGAATCATTATTTTCTGTGATGCAAATGTGTTTGTAATTTAAGCTTGCCTATTTTAAACTCTCCTTTGGTTTGTCACATAGTCGAGATGAAAGCAAAGTGGGTGACTGTTTGTGCATATCGGCAGGTTTTCAAGCTCTTGCATTGCAAGAAAGCGCGTGTGTGTGTGTTTGTGTGTGTGTCCAAGTCTAAGCTGTCATGATCGCTTTTGCTCTTTCTCTTTCTCTCTGCTGCCGGTCTGCTGTTGAAGGAGGGAGGAGGAGGAGGAGGTGGGAGGGGGGGTCACATGTTGAAGGAGACGGGAAGGAAGACAGCTATAAAAAGACTAATTAAAAATGTGCAGATAGATATGTTGGAGACGGAGGTGGAGGTGGAGGTGGAGGTGAGGAGGAGGCCCACTAACTGGGTGTGATGTAACCTGGAGTGTAATGTTGTAAACGATAAGAAGAAGCAGCAGAGATGAGCAGTGCAGGAGTGTTGGGGGGAGGAGGGGGTGGTTGTCTTCAAACCCAGAAATAATATAGTTAGCGAAAAAAACTTTGACTGCTTGTCTTTGTTTGTGCCTAAACGAGTGTTGCCGGTTTTAGTCGCACTCAGACCACAGAATGTGGTAATAATACACATGATGTAACCACCAGGATTACACTGAATAAGACCATCCTCTACTGTTCACCGTGTCTCTGTCGTTCACACACCGTCCACACTTTGTCTCTTCTTCTCTGGTGATGAAGACAAAGAGCTAAACATGAAGAACAGTTTTTTTCCCACAGTGTTTTCATAGCCCCCCCCCTCTGAGCTTGATGCAAGTCAATGTAAAAGATTGCAGCTGTTTTGCCCGTTGTTGTCCCCCCCCCTTTCTCTTTCTCTCCCCCCTTTCTCCCTTTCAAAGAATTTTCATTTGAATGAAAACCCTGCCTCAGTGTTTTGTTGTGCTCAGAGGGGGGAGGGGTCCAATTGGTCAGAATCCCTTTCGAGGTCGACCAATGCGATCGCACCTCCCGCCTCCCGGCCCGCCCCCCGTGCCCCACTAAGGCTCACGGCCTGACGTGTGATTGGCCGGGCTGGGAGGAGCCAGACTCGGTATTAAAGCCTGTCCCGTCTGCTCCACTTCAGTGTTGAAGAGAGTACCCCCACGTCTGTCAGCCGGAGAAGTGTGTGTGTGTGTGTGTGTGAGAGAGAGTGTGTGTGTGTGTGTATCAGTGCGTGTAGATGCTTTTGTTAATGAGAGCCGGGCAGAAAACGGAGAGCTCTAATATTATCTGACTGGGACTTCCATTCTTTTTAACCCTCTCCAGGACTGTGGGGCTCTCCAGCTGAGCTGCCGGCCGATCACAGCTGGACAGGCGAACGGGCTGGACAGACGGGCTGGACAGACGGGTTGGACAGAGACTGTGAGGGGATCTTAAAGGCTGTTGTGTTGCCGGTATCGCTGCCGGCTGATCTACCAGACCTCCGTTTTGGATAAAGAGCTCCCGTCGGCTG
Source organism: Sebastes fasciatus (assembly GCF_043250625.1). Taxonomy (NCBI): domain Eukaryota; kingdom Metazoa; phylum Chordata; class Actinopteri; order Perciformes; family Sebastidae; genus Sebastes; species Sebastes fasciatus. The sequence goes on along the minus strand of NC_133802.1, from coordinate 10,091,977 downwards.
CACTGTGGCTGACCGGTGACCCCGATCTGCAGCCAAACCCCCTTCTGGGGCACCGCTGAGCCAAGAGAGGTGATCTGGCCGGGCCTGATGTGGAATTTGACCCAGACTGACCCTGTCCCACAAGTAGCCTTTCACTGAGCCTGGACTCAGTGGAAAGGAAGGATAATAGAGCAAGAGGAGCGACGGAGAAGAAAAGGAGGAAGAAAAGGAGAGAAGTGAGAGCAGCAGCACAGCGACTGGTGAGGAAGTTAAAGGGGGCTCTGAGGGGGGGGGGAGAAGAAGAAAAGAGAGGGTATACAAAAGAGCTATTTTCTTAAGCTTAGAGAGGACATGTGGGAGCCCTAAAAGGATGTTGGTTGACCATTAGAGCCCACCTCTCCTTCTGTCAGTTCTTCTGTTTGTCTCTAGTCTGACTCATGTCACTATATATTACTATAAACCACTTTAGTGTAACCTTTAACACAATAAATACAGACACGTGTGCCATTCTCTTCTTCTTCTCTTCTTTCCTTTGTGCATGATTCAGTTTCAGAAACCCTTTGACTGATAGAAATATTTCTCTCTCTCTGTCAGCTCCTCCAGTATGCCGGTGGAGACCCTGCGGCCGTCAGACGGCCGTCTGGCCGGGGTTCCCTTCACCTCTGCCATGCCCTTCAGGATACTTCACAAGGGTCCGGACTACTTCCGTCGCCAGGCTGAGCCCGGGGCCCGTAAACTGAGTGCTGTAGAACGCCTGGAGGCCGACAAGGCCAAGTATGTGAAGAGCCAGCAGGTAGCTCTCACCCGCCAGGCCCCCATCAAAGCACCAATCATCCGCAAGCCCCTTGTTCCTTCGGGGATGATGCTCCAGTACCAGATCAGCACTCCTCCCGCACGCAAAGTCCCCCGCTGCCCGGCTGACGTGGAGAACCGAGGAGTGAGAGATGGACCAGGAGGAAGGAGAGGACCTGCTCTTAACTTGGATATTCTGAATAATCTTATCAATGATGTATGTGATGGACCAATGCCTTGTTCCCAGTCCTCTTCCTCCACCTCCCCCTCCTCATCATCTCCTTCATCGGGAGCTAAGAGCATCGGCAGTAGCCTGTCAGCAGAACAAGAGAGGAGCAACCGACTCCTCAACAACCTCAAACCTTTGAATCACGGCACCATAAACTCCTCATCCACCTCCTCCTGCACTTCGTCTCCACTCAACAACAACCTCCGGGCCCCTGCAGCAGAACCCGCCCGCCGTCCACCCCCTGTTCCAGCACGGGTACCCCGCATTGGGGTTCCAGCGCCCTACAGCTCCCCGAACTCAGTGACGGTGCGCAGGGTGGACGTTCGGCCTCAGGCTGAGATAAGGAAGCCTCAGAGGACCCTGCTGCAGCCCCAGCTCAGGCCCAGACAGACTGCCCAGGGCCAAGTCGCACACCCCCAAGTCCCACCTCCACCACCTCCCACGACCTCTCAGAACCAACCCCAGCCCATCACCCCCTCCCAAACCCTGCCCTCCACCCCGGTCTACCTGCCGCCTAGTCCTATGATGATCCGAGCTTGCATGATCCCGCCAGCCTCCCCCGCTTTCACCCGTATATCAAACGCCAGCTCCAAGGGGTCTGCCCGTAAGCACCCAGCCTTGCACCGCTCCAAGTCGGACCTGAGCGACCGCTACTCCCGCGCCACAGCCGACCTGGAGCGCTTCTTCAACTACTGCGGGCTGGACCCGGGGGAGGTGGAGGGCATGGGCGGAGTGGAACGCTTCACAAGAGCCAACTCAGACATCGTGTCCGTCTCCAAGCTCCGCAGCGTCAGCACGCCCAGCTCGGACTGCGGGGACGAGGCTCTCTGGGCGAGGGAGAACGGGGAGGACGAAGAGGACGGACCCGTCAGAGCCAACGAGCGGGTCCCCTACGGCATCTCCGTCATCGAGAGGAACGCTCGAGTCATCAAGTGGCTGTACGGCATCCGTCAGGCGCGAGACGTTAACAGCGCCGTGTCTAACGTATAGACTAACGAGGACTTTTTGTACGTATACACCCGTGTGAAGGAGGGAAAGCCCATCTTCTGCTGCCTTACATCACATTTAAGGATAATCCAGTAGTTGTTTCTTTCTGTGAAGACTCAGACTTGTTTTGGAAATTACACATCAGTGTTGGTGATCAGGACTGAATGGACGTTTCCCTTCTCCTTTACTTGATCTTGTTTAACAATATTGTTATATGAAAGCAATAATAGACTGGTGTAAATGATGATGACGAGGATGAAGGCAGAGGATGTTTGCGATTGTGGTTCCTCATGTAAAAGGTACTTGTGTGTGTGTGTGTGTGTGTGTGTGTGTGGACCTGCTGGAGACTCAGAGACCCAGAGCCGTGTCTGTGGAGCGAGCCAGGAAAAGAACCACGTTGATACTGTGAAACTTCACAAAACGCTTCCATAAACACATTTTTATCTTCAAAAAAAAACTGTTTGGCTGTAAGACTGTTATTATTACAAATTTCTGTCAGCATGCGAGTGAAACGTTTGTACACATTAATTTTCGGGGTTTGGCATGTCGACGAAGCACACAGATAATCACTTCACAGCACAGACGTACATTCAGGTCAGTTAGTGCAGTCTGTATATGTGACTGTAACGTTGTCTAGGTGAGCCTTTTGCATCCGAAACATAATCTCATGTCTCGGATTATGCTGTACTGGTGCAGTGGAGAGAAATCTGTTTACGATGTATGTCTTGGCACGCATGAGAGAGCAAGTCACATGATGAGGGTTGATCTCATGGCGGATGGTTGAAGTAAGTGTAGCATGAAAAAAGTTATTTAGCCTCCAGTAAGAATGGAGAGAGAATCAAAGGATGGTTAAAAGGCAGACTGACGAGAGTTTACTCAAGGATAGGGAGAAAGAAAATATATTGATGGCGGTTCTGAAAGTGTCTCAGGAAGATGTACTCGGCATATTAACGAAAATGGACCAATATTTATTTGGATTTTTAATGTATTTTTTAATATTGGGACAATTTTGTGTACAGAATTCAATCTTTGCTCTTAAGTGCAATCTGATCATATCTACTACAGTTCCAGTACATTTAGGATCCCATTTAAACACACATGCAAATACAGGCAGCAGCCACATGCTGAGTGTGAATGGTAGTGCTCCGCTGCTCCGTGGGGAGCACTAAACAAAGTGAGACTGTTGTGTATTTATTAGACTTCCTGAGAGGAGGTCTGTCTCCCCCTGCACAAGTTCTCCACCCTCTGCATCTACTTCCATTTAACTTTTCAGGATATTCAGTACGAGCACCGGCCAGGTTTTCCTCTTCATCATCACAAGTAGATGAAGGGCAGCGTACAAACACAGCGGAGGTCGGATCAGAGGGCTGGAGAACGCGACGGTGAACAAAGTGTGCTGATGAATCCGGCACTGGATGCCCAAAGAGTCTTCAAGTGAGAGATCCAAAATGCTTTACCATGGTGTATTCTAAACGATTAATAAAAAAAAAATGTTAAAGTACGTTCTTGTTCAATGTTTTTTCTTATTTCTCTGGTTAACTAAAACATGGCAACGACCCCACGTGGCTCCGGCATGTGTCTGCAAACAGCCACTCCTCTGATTTCTTCAGTGTTTATGAAGCGGTGCTGCCAAGAAGTCCTTGGTTTCTAGTCTGAAATCTGGTGCGGGTCCAGTTCAGCAGAGGCAGGTGTTTGGCCCCTCATATCAGCATCAATAATTGACACGCAGCACCTCGGCTGATCTCTGGATGGGTTTTGTTTACTTTGATGGTGTTCTGATGAGAGTCTGACTGCTACATTATTTACATGGAAACATGCTGACATGCAGACAAACTCACTCTCTCATTGGACTGCCTCATTTAGTCACTCACATGGAATTGTATTATGACAGTGTGACTCTGACTGTAGTTCAGAAGTGTGTTGTGAGGACCCCCCCCCTCCCACACACACACACACACACACACTCACACTCACACACACACTCAAAGTAGTTCTCTCCAGCACCACACCCTGTTTCAGAGCTCGTTAAGAGAGCAACTGCTCAATTAAACACCCAAATGAATGGGTGTGAAAGGGCTACTTACCTACCAGTACTCTGCTGATGCTGTCCATACTAAAAGTGCATACATTCATTCATTCACTGTAAGTTTAGGGAACAACAGGAAAATACGAAGGCGGACCAGGAAGACTAAAGGAATATTAGACTAAAAATGTATGTTTCAAGTATCTAGTTTTTACCTCCTGTAGGTTTTGAGATCCCGCTCACTGTTCTTACTCAGCATCACAATTTCTTTTATGTAATCCACATAATTGTAAACCAGCAAAATTACATACAATCTGCCACATTATGTTCTATATATAAGAAAAGAAAAGAAAAAAAGTTCTCAAGTGATACTCTCCAACATCTGAGATAGTTGGATGTGTGATAATCACCTATGAAAACCCCTCCTCCTGAATCTATCTGCCCCTCTCAAACCAAAGCTGCAAACTTTCTTTTCAAACATACAGATGGTGAATATTTGATGCTTACAGGTCTGAGTGGCGTATTCTTTAAACTCCATCCATTTCGTTGTGTACTTCCATAACATTCGGGTACCTACATTTCCCATAATGCAACTTGATAGCATATTTTGATCTTGTGAGTCTTGTAAACACTCGCATCTTTCTAACGCCACACCCCCAGTTTGTAACGCGAGCTTTCTGTCATAAATTTGTGTTGCCCAAGCAACTTTTTCAGACTTTTGAAAGCTCCCCCCAGAAGACATTATACATCTGTTTCCATAGGCTGAGTAGTAGTCCTCATGACGTATAAACTAGTCGATGGAGCGCCCCTTCAAGTCAAACTTCCACTCTAAAGTGCTAACCCACCCTGGGTGTCTGATCACCACCAGCTCTTGTGCAAATGTCACTTCTGATGAGCACTTGTGATATTTGGTGGGTTTTCATCTGAGTTATGAAATCGTAGAGCTTTCAGACAGCTGGACTGTGGCTCGTGCCTCCTTCAGGCCTGCGACCACTCCGCTGTGGTAGCCTCGCTCGTCAGAACAGAAAGCACAGTCCCTTCACATTGTGACATCATTGCGTGCGTGATCTCCCCCAGAACGTGGCCTTGGTTTACTGGTTTTGAGGATGTGGGTGGCTAGAGGAGGATTGGAGAAGTGTGGTGTGAGTGGAACCCGCTGTTGCAAATGATAAATATTGCTGCCTGGAGCCTGAGGCCGGGCATCATGACAGCAACCGCTTGATGTCCCAGGCTACTCTGATTAAGAGCCAGCAACACTGAGGGATAGGGGAGGTGGGGGGGAACCCGACAGATCACAGCGGTCTAAAGGCTCACTAATGGAAGAGAACGAGGGAGAAAGTTGGTGGAAGGAGGAAGAGAGAGATATTGGGGGGAAACTAGACGATGCTGCGGAAGAGAAGGTGACTTGATGCCTATCAATAAGTAATGTGTCAGCTTCTATTAGAGGAACGTCTGGGAGCAGCTGTGCATCTCTGGGGCTTCAGTGTCCAATAAGTGAGTGGCAGGAAGCACTGGCTCTATTCATTTGCATTGAAATTAAATCAGGAGGTATTCAGAAATGTTTTGCAGTAACACGGTGTTACTGGCGCTTGGTTTGTGTATTACTTGTTTCTTAATTATTGATAGTTTTAGTCAAGAATATCTAAGACAACTCTGTCTAAAACTAAAGACCATTTAGTCTTGTTTATGTAAGTAAAACTTATTTTTGTTGTGCACAAGTGTCTCTTAAAAAAAAATTAAGAATTCTAATGAGGACACTCTTGCACACTTTAGCATCAGCACAAGCACAGCATTATTACAACTAACTGTGCTCTCGTGAGCCGTATTACAACCTGTCTGGGCCAAAGGGGCGGATAACATCGTAGAGCAGTTACGTATATACGGTATATCTTTATTAAACCGGAAACGTAGAGTTACTGCCTGTTTTCATAGTTTGTCTCAGTGGTTTTGTCGCTGCTTCTTGTCTAGTTTTCAATGGGATTTATGAAAATGTAGTCCATAATTGTATTATTTGTTCCTTTCCAGAAGTGATAATGTTAGCTAGCAGTACTGGCAGAGACATAACGGTGCTGAAATAAGATGCTGCTTATTGGTGCAACAGGTCCAGCAGCTCAATAAACTCCTGAATAAAAGATATTTTGGGAATTGGAGGATGCTGTTTTGATAGAAGATGATCATGTTTTAGCAGACTGGACTCTCTATTGTACGACGGAGTACTAGGGCCACATTGAGGAAAATGATTATTATTATTATTCTCGTAATATTATGATTTTATTCTCGGAATCTCAGATTTTTTTTCCCCCTCAATGTGGCCCTAATACTCCGTCGTACTATTGTACTGAGATACTGAAAAGTGAACTTCCTAAATAGGACACACAACAATTAAAAATGTGTTTCAAATCTTTATTAACTTCCAAGTGAACTTGACTGGAGTGCTAATGTGGCAACACAGAGCACATTTTGACGCAGATATGAAAAGAAACAAGAGATCACAGACTTGACTGTAGCTGCCAGCTTCGGCTTCGAGCTGTCACAGTTTCTTTGTTTTGATACACGATGTACACATTTCACATCGCTTCTTCAAACCGCTCTGCTGAACTTACATAACTAACTAGTCGGTCTGGCACCACAGTTCCCTTGTTTTCATCCCGTGACAGTCTCATCATTACATAACCAAGAGTGGACACCTCTGACCTGCTCCCCCCGGGGGACGACGGGAAGAGTCAAAAAGGCTAAACGCTTCAGCTCTGGGAAAGGAACACAAGTCCTGGGAGGATAAGATGTCTCCGCCTGCTGCGGTCTCTCTGTGGACAGACGAGGAAAACACGCCAAGAACCATCTCTGTGTCATCCTCATCCTCATCCTCGCTCTGTCTCTGTCTCTGTCTCTGTCTCTCCCCACAGAGGCTGACCATATGTCCATATTTACTGAGAGATCAGCTGGGCTTTGGCGTTTTGTCAGAATACAAACACACACACACACACACACACACACTTTGTATTCGCGTGTGCCCGCTCTACTGTGTGTCTCGGTCTTGTAGTTTGTGCTTTTTTCTAAGCAGGATGTCCTCCTAGTGTGTGTGTGTGCGTGCATGTTTAATGCTTTTTATGGTACTTACATGCAGACGATGTTTTTTTAGGATGAAAACGTGTGTTTCCTGCATGCAAGCATTAAGCCTGAATTTGTGTTTGGAGTGTGTGTTTGGAGTGTGTTGTCAGCTCCAGAGTGTTGGACATGTGTGTGTGTGCGTGTGTGTGTGTGTGTGAGTGTGTGTGTGACGGGGTGCTCGGTTAGGAACAGTATATCGCTTGATCCCAGTAGAACCACTAATGTATGTCAAAGCTTGATATAGGCCTTCTGAACGGCCTCAGTGCAGCGAGTGATAAGCTGATTAAGGCGCCGGGGCAGATGGGATCTCTGTGTTTTTGACTATGTTTGTTTGTGTGTGTGTGTGTGTGTGTGTGTGTGTGTGTGTGTGTGTGTGTGTGTGTGTGTGTGTGTGTGTGCGTGCGTGCGTGCGTGTGTGTGTGTGTGTGTGTGTGTGTGTGTGTGCGTGCGTGTGTGTGTGTGCATGCCACTGGGACCAACTGTATATCCCGTGGGAAAACAAAACTGGGTTGTCTGTGTTAGCTTAACGTGTTGTTGCAGAGCGCTGCGTTCCTCCCCTCATCTCCTGACATCCATCCCTCTATCTTCCTCTCTTATCTGTTCATCTGACTCATCTCAGCCTCTGGACGCTGCCTGCTGCCTGCTGCCTGCTGCCTGAACACACTCTGACAACTCACTTTGGTTTACGCTCCTCTATAGATCTGGACACAGTGCAGTTTCCATCTCAGACAGCAAATACCATTGATCTTATTCCAGGCTTTTAATGGACGTGAACACATTTACATAGATTCATGTGTAAAAATGTAAAAAAGAGTCCAGCTGTTTGATCGTGAAATGTCTAAACACATCTGCAGCAACTAAAACTAACACGGCCGACTCTTTGGGGAGATTTGTGGGCTGCAGCGGGGACGTGTTGGTCAGTGAAATGAGGAGCTTATTGTCTGTGTTTTCAGTCTTTTGTCAGCCTGCAATGAGACAGGATTCTGTTTCAAGGCAAACCAATGAAAGTGTTTTAGAAGATAAGTTATTATTACAAGTATTCATCCCTTCTAAACTAAGCTTCTAGGTTGCTTCATGGTTCAGACATTATGTTGAAAAAGTCAAAAACTGAATTTAATTTTGACCAACTTGCTGATTTTCTTGACTCCTAACAAATGACTTTGAGTCGTGCTTGTATGGCTGTATCTGATGGTGTTTCATTCACGCTTCACAAGCCCTGGCTCACTCACCCACCTGTGTGGCTACCAGCAACGTCCAATCATATTCATTGAGATGAACAGCACAGCTATTATAACCTAACCCTTCACTTTGCTCTGCTGATACTCTCATGCCAACACTGTTTGCCGCTGCAACTTGTTGACAGTTGTTTTTAGCCACACACACGCACACGCACACACACACACACACACACACACACACACACAGACACACAGACACACAGACCATCACAGGAACACATTAAGACTCTTTAAGGAGGATAAGTGCAAAGAGACACTGTCAATAATTCATTTTGCTTAAAAAGTGGTGAAAAGCTAAGAGACACTCAGCACCACATGAAGATGTGTGCAACTTCACCAATGGAGATCATTACTCCTGATATATTATATATAAAAATATATACTGTATACTATATATATATATAAACTGGAAAAACAAAGTTCGGAATCTTGTGTTTGGTGGATTATTTCTCTGTTGTTACAATGCTAATTGGCATTGTACTTTACATCGTTGGAAAGCCTGTTTATTTACCTTCGCAATGATGTCCAACTTGTAAGGATCATGCATTTGTGGGATGAGCAGCACAGCTGATTATGTGGGTAGCGCCCAAGAAAAATTTGCCAAAATGCTCCGTCAATGGTAAACAGTGTATTCTGTTGGTGTTGACTCTTGTTTTGAGTTGTTTGGTGGATTGGATGATTGAACTCTCTATCAGTAACAAGGAACAAACATGACATATTGGCTATTTTACACTTTATTCATTTAATACACCGTCAGGAGCCTCAGTAGCGGTGGAAGATCCATACGCAGCCACAACAGCCTGGCACCTCCTCCTCATGCTGGTCACCAACCTGGTCACACGTTGCTGTGGGATGGCGTTCCATTCCTCAACCAGGATTCGTTCCAGGTCAGCCAGCGTGGTTGTGTTGGTCACTCTAACATGTACAGCACGCCCAACCTGATCCCACATGTTGAATTGGGTTGAGGTGTGGACTCTTGGCAGGCCATTCCATTCTCTCTACTCCCACATTGTGGAGGTAGTCTGTGATAACCCTGGCTCTGTGGGGGCGAGCGTTGTCATCTTGGAGGATGAAGTTAGGTCCCAGATTGTGGAGATATGGGATCGCCACTGGCTTCAGAATCTCATCCCGATATCTCCCTGCATTGAGATGGCCTTCAATGATGACAAGCCTTGTTTTGCCAGTGAGGGAGATGCCGCCCCACACCATGACACTGCCCCCACCAAAAGCTGTTACTCCATCGGTGCTACAATCAGCAGAGCGTTCTCCGCGTCGTCTCCATACTTTGACCTGCCGTCCAACTTTTGCAGACAGAACCTGGACTCATCACTGAACATGACATTCCCCCACATGTTCAGGTTCCATTGTCTGTGTTGTCGACACCAGCGCAAATGGGCCTGACGGTGAAGGGCAGTCATTGCAGGCTTCCTGGTAGCCTTATGAGAATACACTGTTTAGAGCATTTTGGCAAATTTTTCTTGGGCGCTCCCCACATAATCAGCTGTGCTACTCATCCCACAAATGCATGATCCTTACAAGTTGGACATCATTGCGAAGGTAAATAAACAAGCTTTCCAACGATGTAAAATACAATGCCAATTAGCATTGTAACAACAGAGAAATAATCCACCAAACACAAGTTTCCGAACTTTGTTTTTCCAGTTTATATATATATATCAGTCAATCAGTGGGTTAGGAAATGTGTCAGCTAGACATAAGTAACAGAACTAGTACTGTTAGCCTATAGGAGAGTTCATTCTGATAACAGCTTACTTTGCACACAGCGAAATACAAAGTCCAGTAAAACATACATTGATATTGATTATTGATATATTGAGCAAACAGCACAAACTTCATCATTTATCATTTCAAAGTTCAACCATAAGTAAACAAAAACATTATCCTCCTGCAATCACTCTGTAGCTAACCATTTAAGCTCCTTGTCTACTTTTGTTTTGCTTTCTGTTTTCTGTTTTTCTTTCTGTAAGGCTTAGTAATTAGACATTTTTATGACTCAGGTCATGACGCCTGACGCCTGGACTCATGTGAGGACTTTCCGATCGGAAGTGGACTGACCTGATGGTTTAAAGGCCTCGGCCAAGCAATCTGGGAACAGATCTGTGGGACTTTGACGTGACAACAGTTCCACGTGAAAACACCAAGCAGACATGCCCCGCAGTGTTTGGATCCTCCTTTGCTCTCATGTAAGTTCTCTTTCATTCAGTAGCCAGGGCCTGTTAGGAGGACCGAAGGCTCTCTGGACGAGGACAGCACATTCAACAAGGGGGGAAAAAAGCAAAGTACAAGTAAGGGAAATTTGATTTGAATATACGTCATTGCAAAGCTTAAAAGCAGTGTGAAGGATTTTTAATGTTTGGAGGGAATTCACACCGTCCATCTGCAGCCAAAACACAATCTGTGGCCAGCAGCAATCAGCGGAAACATGGAGTTTAGCCGCCGGTGAAGCTGCCAAACGCACAGAAAAAAGGGAGACTGGCAAGTGTGTGAGAGAGAAAGAGAAACAGAGACGGCTTCCAGAGGCTTAATGTTTACCTAACCTCTCACTGAATGAAAAAACCCCGTCTCTGACTAACATCGTCACTACAATATAGGAAGTTTTCCACCCTGCTGTTATTTCCCATTCTGAACAAATACACAACATAGTCTGTGGTCCAGTATTGCTGGTCGGTACCGTCTGATGCTCGTATAGTTAGAAAATATGTGATGGCATGGCATCAGTGGCAGCTTTATGTGTGCTGCCATGCGTTTTATAACACTACCATAAAATAAACAGTTCTGAAAAGTGGCCAATATAAAGTACAACATACTGTATATTCAATCAGCAATCCCTCAACATTGACATTTGTCACAATTAAGCGCTTTGAGTTGTTTACCATTTACAATGAAAGCTGAGTTGAAGCACTTTTCCTCAGATGTTGTTATAAAATTTGACACTATTCTACTCGTAGTACAGTGCCCAACTACAGTAGAGTGAATCTTTGCATTTTGAGAAAAATCTTTGTATATTATAAGTCAATAAAGGACACATATAATCACATGTATTTGTAGAGACTTTATTCAGGAATTCAAATAACTAATTACTTTTTATATCAATTTCATATTCCCCAAAATAAAGGCACAACATGATCTTCCTGTATTAGTCTCTGTATTGTTAAACTTTACACAGTCAATGTGCACATGTGTGTGTCTTCTTCCACCTTAGAGAGGGGGGTTGCTTTCAGCTCCCCATGTTATTGGATTTCATAATAAACTTCAGATCTATGTATGTAGACACAGTTTTTAGGTTATTCTTTAGCCTATATACAGACATACAACATCTTTCATGAAAACAGAAGTAGATCATATGTAATGTTTAGTCACTGTGTTGTCACTGCCAGTAATACAGTTCATTTGGCAAGTTAAGAAGACTTTTTGTTTTGGACGAGGCTGAATCAGATCTGAAATACCATGAAATGGTGATTCCTCTTCGCTCTTGTATGACTACTCCTGTCGGCACAAACACTTCGTCATGATGTCAACACCACTCACGCACGCACACTGAATGTGAGTCAGACAATGAACCAGCACATTCCTCTCTGTACCTGTCCTCTCCTGTCATAACACCAGCTTCATTACATTCATAATCATCTTCCTCTTTCCAGCTTGTCTCTCCTATTTGCTTCCCTGTGTGTATCTGATCACCACATGTGCACACCAGACAAGCACCCCCTTTTCTCTATAGATAGATTGTTGTGTGTGTGTGTGTGTGTGTGTGTGTGTGTGTGTGTGTGTGTGTGTGTGTGTGTGTGTGTGTGTGTGTGTGTGTGTGTGTGTGTGTGTGTGTGTTTGATGAGATAGCAGGAGTTTTTGCCTTTGGTTACATATTTGCAGCATTGAAATAGACGTGTTTCTGCACTGTGAGAGATTTCTGATTGCAGGAAAGTTCAAAGAGCAAAGAAGTCACGACTCTGCAGGTGTGTTTGATTAAGATCTCGCTCTTAAATGAGATACCTACAGCCTTAACAGTGGGACTTCAAATGAAAAATGAAAGTGAAACTCATTTTTGAAAGGACATTGTTGTCACCCATTTATAAAACCTTCTCCTACAAAGTAGTAACGCTGTCTACGCACTCCTGTAAAAGAGATTTTTTAATATCAGCGATGCCTTTTCCTGGTTAAATAAGGTCTATTTTAAAGTCAAACCAAAATTAAAATTTTTTTTTTTGCTAAGAAATCAGTATAGAGATCCTTGTTGTGTTAGCTTTGACTTGTATCCTGATTTGATAATGTACAATAAACACTGTAATTAGAAAACGGTGTAAAGTCCATAACATTTTGGGGCAGATCAGTTAAGGTTGGCCTCTACAGGAGCGATCTTTCAAGTGTTTGGAGTCTTCTGTAAATCTGTATAGTGATGTTCTCCATGTGTGCCACTAGAGTCATTATGATAATTGGTCACAGGGCCTCATGTGCATAGAAAATGAGTGTGTGCGTGTGTGTGTGTGTGAGAGCCAGTTGTCTCTTAGAGAGGACCGTTGGACCGTTGGACCACAGCTGGTACTCAGCAGTATAGTAAAACGGTCATGAGCAGCTGTCATTTGGACTGAACTGAACTGTGGGAAAGTATCTGATAAGAGACAACAACCAGCCTAATACAGCGTGTTTTTGCACACATATTTCAGTTATTTCACATACAGTATGTGTATATGTTTAATCTGTTTTCACATATAGAAACTTGAGGATTAAAGTGATTTGTACATGTGGATGAAATTGAAACCTTTTTGCTATGAACAGAGCAGCAGCGCAGCGTACTTTTAAGCATGGCCGTCCCAGTAGAGCTTTTCTCCAGGCCTGATGCATTTACAATTCACGGTGAATTCAAGTTGTTTCATGCGCTGATTCCCTGCTGAGAAAGTAAAGTGACTGGAAACCTCTCGGGGGGGGAGAGAACCTCGATTTCCCAAATTGACCAGAATTTGTGATGAATTGAGCCTGAATCTCTTCCTCCATCTTAAAAAAACAGCCTGGAACAAAGACAGACAGGAAGCAGCCCAAACAAAAACACACTCGGGTGTTCAGATCGTGTAAATGATACACACAACAGCAACATTCTCACAAACAAAGACAGCCCTTTAATTCTTTCTTTCAGTTCTGCTTTCATCCTCTTCTGTCTTCCCCCCTCTTCACAGAGCTAAGGAGCTTTTCAGGGAGTAAAAAGCTGCTCTAATTACATATGCACCGTGTAGCCCACTTTCGGCAATGTTGGCAAAACTGCCTCCATAAGGCTGCAAAGCTCATACTCTGCACGTTCCTCAATCTCTTTTGTTTCAGTAAACCACACAGAGCTGTGTGACATACTGCACGTGCAACCTCTTACATCCAACACATATGCACCACACACCCATACCCTCTACCCTTACACCGATCACCTATAACATTATGACCACCTGCCTAATATTGAGTAGCCAGCCCTGACCCGTCGAGGCATGGACTCCACTAGACCTCTGAAGGTTTGCTGTGGTATCTGGCACCAAGCCGTCAGCAGCAGATCCTTTAAGTCCTGTAAGTTGCGAGGTGGGGCCTCCATGGATCGGACTTGTTTGTCCAGCACATCCCACAGATGCCCCATTGGATTGAGATCTGGAGAATTTGGAGGCTAAGTCAACACCTCAAACTCGTCGCCATCCACATGATGTTAAATAAACTGTGATTCATCAGACCAAGCCACCTTCTTCCATTGCTCCGTGGTCCAGTTCTGATGCTCACGGGTCAGCATGGGCACTCTGACCGGTCTGCGGCTACGCAGCCCCATACGCAACAAACTGCAATGCACTGTGTGTTCTGACACCTTTCTATTGGAACCAGCATGAACTTGTTCAGCAATTTGAGCTCCAGTAGCTCTTCTGTTAGATCAGACAACACGGGCCAGCCTTCGCTCCCCACGTGCATCAATGAGCCTCGGGTCTGACCTTGTCTTTTCCTTCCTTGGACCACTTTTGGTAGGTCTTCCTGACCACTGCAGACCGGGAACATCCCACAAGAGGTGCAGTTTTGGAGATGCTCTGACCCAGTCGTCTACCCAGCACTATTTGGCTATTTGTCAAAGTCGCTCACATCCTTACGCCGTTCCATTTTTTCTGCTTCCAACACAAAGTTCAAAACGTTGACTTGCTGTCAAATATATACCACCCACTGGCAGGTGCCATTGTAACGAGATAACCAATGTTATTCACTTCACCTCTCAGTGGTCTTAATGTTATGGCTGATCAGTGTATATGCAGCCATAGTATAGTAAATGAAACACTTCTCTGGTGATGCAGATGCTAAAAACACACTGTGATGATGGCAGAGCCTTTGAAGCAGTAGCAGTGACACCCCCCCCCCCCCCCCCCCCCCCCCACACACACACACACACACACACACACACACACACACACACACACAGGATGAAAGATGTTCTGATGAAACAAACACTGTTTGAGCTGCAGCATCCTATCACATACAGACTGTGTAAATGTTGTGTCACATTGAATCTGTGTATGATGAGATAGTGCTGCTGCGATGCAGACCGGTGTGCCTCCACTTTTCTTCAGGAGTCTGCTTTGTCAAATGTCACATTTTTTTTCAGGATCACAAATTGATTCAGAGGGCTGTCGTGGCAGTTTGTCACACTGATCTTATTCTATTTTAACTCACAACCTTCCTTTCATCTCCGAGGCTGCACGGCGTAACGCAGCCAGAAGACTGTTACTAAATTATTACAGTGCAGCGAAAGCCGGTAAAATAAGTGGAGCGATTTTAATGTGAAATAACCTGGTGATCCAGCTGGAAACCTCTGATATGTAGGTTACTGTCAGCCGTTGTTTCTCGTCTCGTCAGCCCATCTCACCTCTCATCTTACTGAGGAAGAGTGAGCCGGGATTAATATTTCACTATTGTTGTACAAGGGATTTGTGTGTGTGTGTGTGTGTGTGTGTGTGTGTGTGTGTGTTTATTTGTGTCCATCACATATGTGTGTGCATGCAGAGGCTTAACAGTGTGTGTGTGTGTGTGTGTGTGTGTGCGTTTGCAGATTCATCAGTGCAGCATGGTTGCCTCTACTGTACTGCATGTCTGCCTGATTGCATCTGTGAATGCCTTCATGCACTTGTGTGGGTGAGGGTGCTCAAGTGTGTTTGCATGTAGGCTACAACAAAATATGATGTTACTATCGCTTTATAAGGGCAAAGGTTACTGTTGTGTTGATGTCGGATAATAAGCCCTGCAGACGAGCCTCTTTGCAACAGTGCATAAACTGTACAAGAACAAACAACACACCACGCTGACTGTTATCTTTAAATATTGTACTATACAGTGAAAGTATTCAGACACCTTCACTTTGTGTGCACACTTCATTGTGTTTAGATTTAATCCAATGAGGATAAGGCAGGAAGGATTGGAGAAACTGAGTAGGGAAGAGGTAAAACTCCAGCAACACTTGTAGTATGCACTCCTGTGTCCTGTAAGGTAAAATAACTTTTGTGTCTGTGTCTTGAGTCTGGTGGCTTTGAAGGCAGCGATGTAACGGCTTCAGTTCTCTGTTGGAAATAGATTTTTTTTTAAGTGGCTTAAATAGTTTTTTCTGCTGCTCCCGTTCACAGCCGCTTTACCTCGCCACCAGACCGCCTGTTCCGACGGGGAACTGGAGCCGTTATATCGCTCTCTTCAAAGCCACCAGACTCCATTCACAAAAATAATGATTTTACCTCTCAGAACAGGGGAGTATACATTCAACCCCACTTAAAAAAAATGCAAACTAACCCTTTCAATTATTTCCAAACTTGGCCCAGCTAACGTTGACTCGTTGAACGTTGACATTCACATTATTCATAACCTTATTGATTGGTAACCTACGTCACTGCTTTCTGCTAACGGCTGAGTGGGCGTTTCCACTTGGGAAAAAAAGGGAAAAGAATGCAGATGGACCCGCCTTAAAGAGACAGTTGGAGACAGTTGCAGACAGTTATGAGACAAGAGTCTATAGTAAAAATATATCTTTGGTTGCATGCATGCCAGTGCATGAGTAAGGGATAATGTACAGCGAGCTGGTCATTGTTGTGAAAGAATCCCCGACAGGGCGATGCTGCACCTGAAGGGGATTCTTTCACAACATTGACCCGCTAGCTGTACATTATCCCGCTTATTACACAGCTACTTACTTAAGAACACCGACATCAGAACTGCGCCCATAGCAACGGTCTACTATAAGGAAATAACAGACCGCAGAACGCCGTAATTGACCAATCTGAATTGAGTATTCAACACAGCCGTGTAATAATGATCATTATCATTTGTGCCCCCCGCCGGAGGACACATCAGCCACTGTCTAGTCCTCCAAAGTCTCCAAAGTGAACTTGACGAGCGAGTAAGTGTTGAGCAGTTGCGAGCGCGTAAGAAGGGTCAAGCTCGCGCTCGTCACAGCCCCTTGCCCACGGGACCGCATTTGTGCACAGAGCAGAAATGCTCCCTCGCAAGAATGCTTTTGCGCTCGCGGATAGTACTGTTCTGTGCGCTTGTATCACGTGCACATGCCTGGTTTTTATGTGCACAGGTTTTGAGACTAATTAAATCCCATACCTGTGAATGTAGATAGATGGATAGATAGTAACTTTATTGATCCTGAGGGAAATTCAAGAAGCGGTGTACAGCGCATGATGCACATGTACGTAACGGTGTAGAACTTTATGAAACAATCCATTTATCTGTTACCGTGTTCCAAAATGAAGAGTTCTATAGCTGATTATTTTATAAAGCAAACTGAGCAGAGAGAGGAGGAGGGTGGTGGGGAGGGAGCAGAGAGAGAGACCCACTGAGCCGGTGTCATTGATTAATACCATGCTGTACCAAAAAGAAAACGGTTCCACCCAATCATGTGCTGGTGCGACCGAGAAAGTTGGTAACACCAGTGGAAAAGTTAGTCTGGAGCCCTGAAAAGCGTAACAAAAAGTTAACCACAATGATGCTGCCCAGCAGCACAAGAAGCATCCAGAAGCAGATGGTAAATCCACGAGAGGTTCCACACTGGAGGATGTCAAATCAAATCTGCATTACTGAACTTGAGCAAAATAAATGGATATAGCTAATTACTACGTATTCTGTGAGGCTGTATATTATTACACATCGAGAGAGAATAGATCATTGTGTGCAAGCTAACACTTGAGAATAGTTATTATTGAGTCATAAAAACTGATCTGGTTAAGTGAATAATGCACATTGCTTTCCCCTCAAGAGTTGCCAGTTGGTAATTGAGCGATTTCTCCTCCTCCAGCTCTATAATGGGCTTGTCATGCTGTGCTGCTCAATGCATCTTCAAAAGGAACCAACTCTCTGTGGCTCAGAGGCGAGGGCTGTAAACTAGGTCGCCAGAATGAGCCAAGGAATTTTGCAAGACAGGAAATAAAGTTTGTGTGTGTGTGTGTATGCAGGGAGGGGGGCTAAAATAGTGCATTATTAAGGTGTAATGGCTCGGGCCTGAGTGAATGCTTCTGGTTTGATTTATTTGGGTCTGGGGAGAGAATTGTAAATGTGGCTTGTGCGCCTTGGAAAACACCACAAAGGCATTAATTTATTCAAGAGGCACATTTCTATTGTTTGTTTTTGAGAGTTATGTAAAGCTGAGGCAGAGTTGAAGGTAAGATGAGGGTGAAATCACGAGGGGTATACGGCGATGAAAGAGGACAGTGTCTTCCTCCGCCAGCATCATCATCATCAACAAATTCAGACAGCTCTTATCACGGCTGACAGTCAGATGAAGGTTTTAACATCTGAGGTCTTGTGCACGAGCATTCGAATGCACCACTGCCTCCTCTATTGTGTAAGAGGTGGAAGATCATCTCCATCCGCTATACTGTCTGGTCGTCATTACCCCGTCCATAAAAGGTGTCACGCCATTAAAAGCCCCCTCTCCTTCCTTTCTTTCTGCCCTGATGCTGCTGGTTTGGATGGGGGGTAACAGTGTGAGTGTGTGTCTAATGGTGTGAGACTGGGATGGGGGGGTTCTCGCATGTGAGGAGGATAATAGCCTAGTTGAGTGCCAGATCTTGGAAGCTTTTATATTTGACGAGGTGAGATCCCATGAGCCTTTTCAACATCTTACTGTCAACCAGAGACCATCACCTGCAGCTGTGTGTGTGTGTGTGTGTGTGTGTGTGGACATACAGTTAGGAATTATGTCTCTCTTTGCATGTGTGTGTGTGTGACAGAGATAAACAAGTGTGTGTGGGCAGAAGTGTGTCACAGTAGCATCCTCCTTAAGCTTGCATATGCGTGTGGCCAGTAAAACACGGCACCCTGGGGCCCATAATTTAGCGCCATTTCTCCATTAAAACTCAGATCTGCATGTCTAACTTATGAAATATGTAAACAGAGACTCTGTAAGCAGATTTGTCATAAGCCTGGCCCTGTGTGTGTGTGTGTGTGTGTGTGTGTGTGCGCCTTGCATGCATGTGTAGAAAGGGTGTAAATGAATTATAGAGAGGCACTAGTTTTCAAAGAAGAGTACCAGCAGCAGCAGCTGATGGACATGGTGTAGATCTACTATACATACTGTGTGTATATTGTCTGACCTAATTGACACTGTGACACAGTGATATAGTTATTAATACACAGGTCATCCACTTAGCAGAATCTGCTAACTTGTTAAAGTTAGACTTGAGAAGTCGCAGTTTTGTCGTATTAAAATCTGCAGCCCAGAAAAAACAAATATGAAACAGTCGAGACATCTCGTGACAATAAAAAAAAAAACAGGAACTAGATGTTCAGATTTGGCTCATTTGTTTTTTATGCGGAATGTACTGGTGGAGGGACAAGTATGCACCCCATTAGCGTTGGTTTTCCAACATATCCGCTGCCTGTGGTTGTGGGATGAAAAGGAGCAGAAAAAGGCAAATTCTCGTGGTCGTTCACAGAAGAATTCTCATGTGAGAAGTAGAAGCCTCAAATAGGACGGGTTAATAAAATGGTCTGGATGTGAGCAGACGGTGCAGCTCATGTTTCAGCTTTTCAGCTGATGCATGAAAATGATGGAAAATGAAGGCACTGCGCTACATGGAGGGGATGTCACTACTAACATATTTATAGCCTACATTATTTCTGCACTTTTTACGTCGGGTTGATGCACTTATTCCGGTAAGGCTTTACAAGTAAATACGTGCAGTAGGAGAACAAACTTAAAAGATTACTACCGGTAATTTAGAGTCAACCCTGCTAGCAGCTCTGTGTGGCTGTACTTATGCACAGTGGCACCTTTTTATGCTAAAATCTCTGTTCTTTCACAATGATAGCACTCGAACACACCGCAAAGACGATAGCCGACGGCCAGGTACCACGTACGTTCTGCGCCTGCGTGAGAGGAAATAACTCTCCACACCAGCAGGCGGTGGTAGTCTGTATTCGTCATTCAACAGGGAAAAACAGGAAGGCCGAGGAAGGCGGATATACAAGCTGTTGTTATGATACATGAAGCAAAGCGGCGTCTGCCGACCATTTTATTTCTAAATATCTGTGTATTGGAATGATCTGTGTTTTTCCTCCCGACTTTACTCATTGGCTTGGTTTCCTCACGTCCGTTTCTCTTCTCGTGCACTGATTTGTTTAAGCTGAACAGCCAATCAGAGTGATCTCTCTCACTGACGGGCGCCGCCACCGATTCAACCTGCTGAATCCACCGAAAGACCTCCGACGCGGGCAGACTAGAGCCGACGGTGCGGGACACACCGAAAAAACTAGGACGACAGACGCTCACCGACGGCCCTGGACTGTCTGACGGTCGAACGTTGGCGCGGTGTGTCAGGGCCTTAAAAGTTGTAAAATGCACTAATAGCTGAATCCAGAGTTATTTTCGTTGTTCATGTGATCGAGCTGAGACTGAGAAGTTGGAAGGCGGGGTTAAATAAAACGCCAGTGCGCTTGTATTTTTTACCAAGGAAGTCAATCGTTTTATGCTCCATGCGCCACTGAGCAACTTTTACAGGAATGAACGGGGCCCCGCCTCCAGCGCTGTATCCAGTTCTCTTTATACATCCATGGAACCGACTAATATTGACATTGGTTGGTCCAAAATCTCAAGCTGGGGGTCGACAGAGGGTGAAGAGAAAAACAAGTTGTCATAATGCGTGCACTGCCCAGAAATCAAACTCAGCTCACGAGAATGGGAATCTTGTAGGATACCACGTCACTAGCAGAGCTGATAGGAGGAGATCAGGCTGAGAAGTGAGAGGATGTGGTGGAGACAAAGCTGAGGGTGGAAGGGAGGACATTAACATGGGAAAGGAATGGAGGGGGGGGGGGGACAAAGAAGTGAGGATTAGAGAGGAAAAGGAAAAAGACATGGGTCCCATGTGGAAAGATTTTATAAGAATTCCAATTTCTTTGTGTCGTATGAAAATGGAAAGTTGAACCTTTGGTGAATTGTGGAGCGGTCGACTCACGTAAGGATTTAACCACTTAACACTTTTACCATAAAGTGATGGTTGCGAAAATGAAAAGAGAAGCTTTGACAATGTGAGAGGGACACGTGCTAGAAATCTGTCTGCTCATGCATAACATGTGAATGAAGGGTGTGTGTGTGTAGCGTACTGTAGATGTGTGTGTGTGTGTGTGCGTGCGTGTGTGTGTTTGTGTGTGTGTGTGTGAGTAACCCATGTGAGAAGTGAAAAAGAGGCCAGGTAAACACGAGTTTGAGTCCAGCTGCAGCATTAATGGCAACATATCCAGCTCCAGTCTGTGTCTGTAACTGAAACACAACAATCTGCATATCTGCTTTGAACTGAAACATGTTCCACTGTGTGACTGGAGAGTGTTTTGCTTTGTGGGAGAGATGAGACCCAGTTTCATCTACTGGCTGTCACTTCAAATACTCATATGCAAATTATAACGATATAATGATTTAAAAAAGGATGAATTGGAACAGCTACAGTATGAATATTTTTCTTGCTCCATACTTTTACTTAGGCGTTTTATACCCATCTTGGGGAATAGACCGTCAACGAAGCTTCTCCACCTCCACCCATCTCTGTCCTGCACCTTTCTCACCAGGTGGTTCCAAGTGAAGCTCGTTCTTTTGGTGTTTGCCTCCAGGTCTCGACGCCAGGTGTTCTTTGGCCTTCCTCTTTTCCTTTTTTTCCTTGCATACATTGGTGTTAAATAGCCTGACCTTAGTTTGCAGTGACAGCTCTTTTGAGTCCCAGATGTTGTTTAGCTGTATAAATGCTGTTCTTGCTTTACCGACTCTTGTTCTTACATCAGCATCTGTGCCACCCTGCTCGTCTATGATGCTCCCAAGGTAGTTGAAGGATGTTATTTCTTTCAGTGCGCTACCTTCTAGTGTGACTGACTGGGTCAGTACTGGTTGCTCCATACTACGAAGAAAAATAATTCCATGTGAAAGGAATAGTTTGGCACTTTGGGGGAAATTTGCTTATTTGCTTTCTTTCTGAAAGTTTGATGAGAAGATAAATACCACGCTCCGGTCCGTGTGCGTTGAAGGAGAAGTGTGTAGGATTTAGTGACAGCTATAGGTGAGGCCGACTGAACACCCCTCCGCAAACAACGCTCAGGTCAGCGTGTCGGAGAACTACGATGGCCTTCAGGTAACGTACAAACGTGAAAGGCTCTCTCTAGAGCCAGAGTTTGGTTTGTCCATTCCGGGGTTACTGTAGAAACATGGAGGAGCAACATGGAGGACTCCGTGAAGAGGATCCGCTCCCTATGTAGATATGAAGGACTCATTCTAAGCTAAGAAAAACACAACGATTCTTATTTCAGGTGATTATACAACAATGAAAATGAAAATATGCAGACATAAGACTGTTATCAATCTAATCAAACTCTCAGTACGAAAACGAAAAAGCGTATTCCCCCAAAATGTCAAATGATTCCTTGAAGAATGAAGTTTTGCCGAAAAAAAAATATTTATCCAACCCAACCTCTAGATCAAAAGCCTTATCATCATTTTTATACGAGTTAGAATACAGTTTTTGTAATTCTGGTTTTATTGTTGGCAGAATTAGCTGCCATGCTAATGGCTGTTTTAATTTTTTTTTACAATGATAGATGTTAAAAAAAACATAGCTTGGTTCCATCTTGTAGCTACAGATAATTGACTGCTTGTGTAATATTTCATATTTAATTACATCTTTTAAAATAGTTATATTTCCAACAAGGCAGAACAACAGGTCATGTGAGTATTTTAGTCCATTTTGAGGGTCATTTTTCTTATTGTGACGGGTTAGTCACTACAATGCAATTGATGAAAGCAGACTATATTCACCTCCTTCCTAAATTTCTCTTGACATTTGGATGAGAACTAATATTTCATCAAGATACCATCTTTGTTACGACTAAACCAGGCACATGATGCCATTTCCATCAGCAGTGGTGCGTTATGTTATTGATTTAACTGGGGGGGGGGGGGGGGCTTCTGCCGGTTTGGACCGGCTCAACTGACTCAATGACCTACAATTTTCCTCATTATACAGAAGAGAAATGGGGGTAGACGGAGGGGAGAGGGTGATTAGAGTAATGATTATAGTAAACCTCTTTTTATAATGTCTGCTGGATACAGGAGGAGGAGTAGGGGTGAGAGGATACAGGGGTTAAAAAGAGGGCGAGAAGAGGGGGTGCAAAGAGAGAGTGAGAGGATGATAACGGAGGCAGAGGATGAATAACAACTACAGAGAGATGTATAACCTGAGTAGGGAGGATTTCTGGGAATTCAGTGATTCATTTGGAAAGAGCTTTTTGGTGGAATCTGGAAAAACAAAAATACATAAGCAGAGTTTGCTGGTTGAGGAGGAGGAAAGAGATGAAGGCAGATTAGGATAAACTGTTGTTGACTCCAGGCTTACAGATGCTTGATTGTTCATCTGTCTGTTTTCCCCACAGACTATTGGACACACAACCAATCCTCTTACATGTACCCCCAACCTGCGGCCACCAAATCCATGGCCTCTTATTCCCAGGCAGCTCCACACAGTCCCAGAGCGGAGTGGTTTTACCCAACCTGCACACGTCAGTCATTGACACTCAGCTGCTAGCGTGCAGTGAGAGCAGTAAACAATGCAGTTGTACGTTTTAGCACTTTTGGTTTCATTTTGCTGAAGTCTACTGATCAATGTTAGAGTAGAAACAGTCTTTTGAAACTAACTTCTGCTGTGGTCTTCCCCCACAAACTTAAGGCCCTGACTCGCCGCGCCGACGGTCAGCCGTCAGACAGTCTGGGGTCGTCGGTGAGCGTCCGTCTAGTCCGGCCTAGTTTTTTCAGTGCCTGTGGAAATCTACCAGGCAGCCCTGAGGGGGAGGACTGAGGCATCATGGGACGCAACATTCATCACATGTCTGATATTCACCAACACATGCATGTGTTCACATCCTGGCTTTATGTAATGCTGCTACACTGTCCATTGACTCATAGTGGCCTTTCCACACAGAGGTATTCTGGCACACTGTGAATCACTGTACTTTTCCCACATTTTTCTCTCTGTGAGTACAAAGGTCACAGAAAGGACAGGAAAGATCAATAACAAAGGTGTGAGTGGTGTGATGTATTAGTTTCTGTACCGTCATTCCAACACCCGTGATAGATAGTCTGTGTTCTCATCTGGCAAAACCTCACAGAAACATTCAAAATAAAATAATGTGTTGGTGAGCACAGCTGGTATTTCTTACGTTGTAGAGATCTTATTAATTTATCAAAATAAAAGATGATTGAAAACAATTCAACAGCCCTCAGGAGTATACAGTCTGCCTGTGCTAAAGAACTTTAAATGTTGTCATTCTGAAGTATTTAGGAGAACCTGAGTGGAGGCGGAGGGATTACAATGCCAGATACAAATAAATGAAATGGGAATATATCTTTCATGCAAGTCCAAATCATGTCATTATGTAATCATCAGTCTTGCTTCATAGCCTAAAAGAACTTAACAATACCAGACAATAACACTAAAAGAAATGCAGGTGTGATGCAGAAGTATTTGATGTACGAGGTCAGATCACAAGACTGTAATACTGGCTAGTGTTTTACAGTAAGACGGAGTAGGTGAAGAAACGTCTTACATAGTTGACATTCTGAAAGATGTTGAAGTTCAAAATGGAAGTGCTGAAAGGTAAGGTGAAGACCTAAGACTTAAAAGGGTTTGAAGTGTCAGTTGAAGCCTTAAAAGGAGTTGAAGTGTTAGTTAATGTGTAACCACTGACGGTAGATAAGCTCACAGTTAAAGAATGAGAAATAAAAGCAGTGGTACTGTCAATTGGGGTATATTTGTTTCATCTGAAGCATGGTTTGTAAGCAGTTGAATTATCAGTCGACATGTCAGTAAATGTAGATCAAACTTCAGCTGGAGTGAAATGCTTTAGAGAGTATACGTGCGCTGCGGCTGCAGGTGAAATGAGGTGTGGAAGTTGAATTGTCGGTTCAACAATTCAACGAATTCTGTCCAAATCTCTGTGAATTATGTATGAGATGAAGGAGATGAAAGATATCACAACTCTGAAACACAAATAGAAATGCAGATGTCCTAAATGAGCTGAACATTTTGAATGTTTGCGTGCGGTTTCAAGGATCTCCAGAAGAAGAAGAATACAGATATGAATATGAGATTAACGTCACACTTCCTCCTTTCAGCATCTATTAAAACATGTTTCCTTACTCTGCTTGTCTTCCTGAGTCTTCCTCCTTTAAAGAAGAACGTTTCAGCAGCAACATTGACATCATTCACTTGTTTCTCTACGTCAGCTGCAGCACCGTGTAACCTGACCAGAGAAGGGCAGAACAGAGGGATGGTGTGGAATTACACCGGCCAGAGTGGGTATGTCTGCATCTGCACGTGTGTGTGTGTGTGTGTGTGACTGACTGCTAGACAGTGTATGTGCTGTATCTTTCTATCTGTGTGTATATGTGTGTCTGTATTGGAGACAGGGTTGTACTTCTTTGTGGTCACCTCAGGGCGAAGGAGAGCTAATATCACAGTGTGTAGGTTTCAGGACTAAATGCATGTTATGATAGCCTGTCATGTCGTCATCCCCTCCACACTGCAGGGCCTTGTTCTATCTGCTCCCTCCATCGTATTCCTTCGTCATTAAAGCCAGGTAACACATATGATCCAGAGCTCCGAGACACTGTGTCTCTCTCTCAAAGATGATTAAATGTTTTCTCTGCTGCTGGTCAAACACTACATGTTTTATCACATCTCCCTCAACAGGGAGGTCAGAGGTCAGGTTTATCCTCAGAACAGTAGTCCTGGAAATACGATGGCCGACAAGGGCTACGTAAATCTGTTGCTTCTTATGATATTGTAAAAGACGAAGGCCAAATGTAGTGTTCCTCTGTTGCATTTGTTTTCGAGGTTTGTGTGTTTTCGACTTTGCATCGTTTCTGTATTTGCAGCGTGTTTGCCGTTAATGTATGTGTTCTGGATTTTCGTATGTGTTTTTGATTTGGCATCGTTTCTGAAGCCGCAGCACGTTTCTCCTAAAGGAAATGTTTCGGGCCGTTGTAGCGCGTTGGCCCTTGTCGGCCACCGTATGGAAGGGACTCTTGCTCAATGACGCATCAGAGGATGGATGGAGTCAAACTCTGATCCTCTGGTTGACGAATGAGTAACGTCTGTCTATCCTCCTTTCTATTATATATTTCACACCTCCTCTTAATGCAATTATTAGTTCTGAAAAATCTCCTCTCTGTTTTGCACCAATATGCCAAAGAGATGAGACTATTTCACCATGTAAGTCTGCTTATTTCAAAAAGAAATTTCAAATGACTTAGGATGATGGGCCACGTCACTGTTACATGTTTGAAGAATATTTCACAAAAAGAAAGACTCTACTTATCTAGAAACCTTCGTAAGGTGCCTCTTGTTCATACACTGAAACAAAAGCACTCTCTCACTGTACAGGCCTTGATTGCTCATATTAAGAATGAGAAGTATGAAGAAGTGGCACAAAAGAAGTGTAATACAGAATGTGAGGTTGAATGGGTCGGTGAGTCTCTCCCATCCTTCACTTTTCATCTCTTCATCCTAACTGAGCTGTCAACTACTTTAAATCTTCTCCACTTCCACCTCTCTCCGTCTAAAAGGTTCTATAAAAATCTAACACACACACACACACACACACACACACACTGAGTGTGACACTGAGTCACCTGTCTGTGGCCGTCACTGTGACGTCAGTTGAACTGAAGGGAGTCAACTCTGAACTACACACACTCACACAAGTATACAGACATGCTCTCACACGAACGCAACAGTAACACAAGCGTGCCAGTGTGCATGCTCAACCCACTCTCAATTGCACCCGCACACAAACAGCCCCCCCAGGTAACAGGGAGTGTACCTGAGGGTGTCTTCTCTCAGCCCTGAATCATTCGACGTCTCTACTCCCAGACTGAAAACACACAACAGATGCAACACTTGTGCAACTTCTGAAAACAAAATCAACTTCCTATTTATCCATTAATGTTGTTAAGTTCTTGCCTGTTATCTTCTCTGTTTGCTCTTTTACTTCTCATTTTCAAATGTCATTTTGTCCAATTAACACGGACACAATCACACAATCAGTGCGGGCTGCTCACATAGTTGTGATTTTCCAGTGTTTGACTGATGACTCTTCAGGATTACAGTGGAAAGCAGGTCTAAGCGTGTGTTTACATGAGCTGAGTGATAGAGGTGATCCTAGTGAGCATGAAGGGAGTATGTTGTTGACTGATCTGGGTTGGGTTGCTCCAGCTATTAGTACATCCATCACTATAGTAACCTTCCTAAGTTCTTAGTAACTGGTAAGTGCTAGGCTATCTTGTTTCAAACCATTAAAACTGAAAGAATTGTACAGACTGCCAGCCCAAATCAGTTTTTTTTTGGCATATCCAGACTTTATCCAGTATCCATAATTTCTAATTTTACCTTTATTTTACCAGGAATATTTCCCATTAAGATTCATAAACTCTCTTTTGAGAGAGTCCTGGCCAAGACGGCAGCATAAAACGTTTCACAAGTTTCCTGACGCTCTGGATCTGCCTGCAGTTTGAACGTTACATTCACACTACGAGCGATAAAAGCTACAAAACAGCCAAGCATGGGAGCTACATTGTCGCGGAGTCGCCGCTGAAGTGCTGCTCAAACGCTTGATGACGTAGTTATGACGTTGAATAGGACTGGGGACTAGCTAACGGCAAAATTAAGTTTTTTTCTTGCATTTTTTTCGAACGGAACAGAACAGAAATTGTGGGGAGAGAGAAAGGGACTGGAAATGGTGAAATATAACATGATAATTGTTTGACGTTTCACCACTTTATCGGAGCGCTAAAAACAGTTGAGGCCAGCGCGTGTTGGGCGTCAACACCAAGGCACCCTTTAGCGCCGATATGAAATGCACCGGGCTTTCCATTAACTACAATGTAAACCCATCCAACAACAGTAAACGCTCCGAGAAAGTGCACCAGGAGGAGTGTGGTGACATAGTTTAAAGAGTGAAAATACACACACAGGGCGGGTGTGAGGGGAGGTGGATGGTCCAACAAACACAGGGCTTTCATCCATGAGGCCGCTCTTTGTGTCCTGTGTGTTAAGTTTCACTTTCACGTTACAATCAGCTGATTGTTCGTGTCCCATTTTCACAACGTTTAGTTTCTTTATTCACTGTAGCCCAACTATGTAGTTCTTTCCTAAACCTAACCATAGAGTGGTTTTGTTGCCTAAACCTAAAGTGATGCTAAGGGGCGTGACAAAGCGGTGAGTTGGGATGAGAATGTGTTGGTCACTCGTAGTGTGAACACAATAGGCCTATATAAGTCGTGTAAATTGGTTGATAGGAAACATCGGTTGCGCTGTCCAATCAAAATTAGCTATGTAAACAGGAAGTGACTGTGGCATCACAAGCTAGCCTATAACGTCCAGATATAACAGTTTTAAGGCCAAGTCCTTTGTAAATGTAGTTATGACAGTTTATACAGTTTAGAATGAGTGTAAAATATCATTATTGTTGTGCTAACCTAGTGTGGGGGTTATTAGAATAACATTTTGCAATTTGAGGTATAATGTGTTGTTTTTATGAACCCTTCCAGCTTATTAACCAGCAGTTGAATCAGATGAACGTGTCAGGTCAGATGGGTGGATTCATATCCCATTACCATGTTTTACTCTCCACTCTGAATCTATTATGGCAGGAACATTTCATTTTGTATCCCACAACTCATGTTTGGTGCAGCTGAGATGAAGTCATTATAACTGTGAATACATGCACACACAAAGCCACACTCACACACACACACACACACACACAAATAGGATTCAAGTAGAGAAATGGTAAAGGACGCCTCTTGAGGCCCTCAATTAAAAATTG
This sequence comes from Sebastes fasciatus, assembly GCF_043250625.1. NCBI lineage: Eukaryota > Metazoa > Chordata > Actinopteri > Perciformes > Sebastidae > Sebastes > Sebastes fasciatus. The sequence goes on along the minus strand of NC_133802.1, from coordinate 10,063,248 downwards.
ATGTTATGCTCTATGAGCTCTCGGCTGTATCCGCTGAATATTTGATAAACAGTCTGACTTTTTCTTTTTACGTTGGCACCATTATCACGTTGCCTTGGGTATATGGGACAGGAAGCCACTCTCCTCTACTTCCTGTCTGATAACGGCGATCTCTGGAAGACTGGGAGGAAACGGCGCCAGAGGAAACAGGGATGAGGAAAAGGGAAGGTGGAGCGTCGAGTTGACTGCTGTGATGAAACAAAAACAGGAGAATCAGAGAAGAAGCTGTCATATTGGAGGCATTTAGAAAAAAATAGATTTACTCCCATTGTTCAGTTCATCTGGATGACGCAGAGACTTGTCTCACCAAATCAAAAGAGAAGTGTGTCTGTAGGTATGAGAGAGGATAACAGGAGACAGGAGGGGTAAAGGATGATAGACAGTTTGAGAGACCCAGACAGCCAGAGAAACATACAAAGATAGCGCGGCAGCAACGTAACGTTGTCACAAGATCCAAGGACTTGTTTTGTCTTTGTGAGAATCAGAGAGGAGGAGGAAGAGGCAGCCAGGAGCTACATATGTATGTGTGAAAGAAAGTGAAAGACAGGGGTGAAATGTGTGTGTGTGTGTGTGACGGAGGGTGGAGGGACTCCAGGGAAAAAGAACCCCGACTCAGCCTCCAAAAATCCCTTTCATGTGTGATTGGGGCTGTGCCTCTGTCTCCTTGTTATCTCCACACACAGGCCGGGTATCGCTTTCTCCGCGCTGGCTGACTCCGTAACTGACACTGAGTGTCTGCAACACAACTTTGGCCTGCTTTCCCTCAGACCCGCTTCCTCCTTCTAAAGGGATTTGAATAAGGCTGAGAAGTGAATGGTTCAGATAGAGCTCTATGTTACTCCGTTTTTTTTTTTTACCAAACACACATGTAAGTGTTTGAACATGAAGCCCTAAATTTGAATGAATTTACAAGGAGGAGGAGGTGAGATTTAAATGTGACTTTTTCAGAGCAGTCATATAAACAGCGGTGACATAAGTGATATAATCTAACAAACCTGATTATTAACTGAAATGATAATCAAACGACAGCTGTTAGCCTGCGCTATAAAAAATCTGCTCCTGCTGTAAAAAAGATATTTTGGGTTTTACTAAGGAAGTGATTTCTCTTAAAGAAAAGTGACCAAACTGGTTGTTAGGAGTGGAGTTATACGATACGATACAACTTTATTGGCACTGAAATTCATTTTGCATCAATAGGCATCTCAATTTGAGAAAAAGTACACATACAATAGACACACTGTTACCATAAACAAACAGACAAATGAGACACATCAGTTGTACATACAAGACAAAAACACATCACAACTAACCATACATAACACATAAAAAAATGACCTTCTATCCTCTGGATTTACATCTCCTAAGCAGCACATTAATTAGTTATCTACTGCAGAGGCAGATTGAATTTACGTAGTAATATCAATGATTGAGGACACCAAAGTCTAAAAACCAGGAGGATCTGACTGTCTGTCTACGCTTGAAGTCAAAGCAACAAGACCTGAATTGATGATGTCATCAGGAGGCAGAAGTTGGTCCTCTGACCGAACTGACGACGTCTCTGTGAGATTATATGGTCGTCTGATGAAGCCCTGTGGCTGAAATGTCGTGTTGTAATGAATAAGAAGAGCTGCTGTCTATTCTTCAGGGGTCTCCAACCTTTTTTCCTCTGAGAGTTAATTTGACAAAAGCTACACATAGCACCACCAAGTTGTACATCGCCAACAGCAGACATCCTTTCTGTCTTACTTTCATGGTCCTTTAATAACGTTTCAGCCACCGCAGTCATCGCTTCTATTACAATCCCGCCATAGGTGAATGGCTTTTTGTTTCGTTAGGATGTGCGCCACTAAACGAAGCCTCTGCTGAAGCGTTGGCCTTCTTTGTCAGTTTGGTAAACAGAGACTGTCGTCTTTTAAGCCTTGTTTTCAGCTCCTTTACCTTCTCTGTTCGTAAACTGCTACCAGACGAAATATCACTTGAAAAGTTGCTGTGGACTTGGTGAAGTGGCGCTCTACATTACATCTTTTGCCGACTGACACGCTTGAACCGCAAATGACACGCACGCATTTGTCATCACCCATTCCTCATTAAAATAATATATTTTTTTGCTTTTTATTGGCCTGGCTATTTTCTGCGGTCATTGTCAAATCTGGTGTACGCTTGCTGGTCTGCTAACATCGCCTGATGTTACTGCGTCACTGATGTCATAAAATTTGAAAGCAGTGCAACTTGTTTAATTGTCGGCCGATTGGCAAATAATCATTTTGTGTCAGAAGGGCGCAACGTCTGTGAATTTGATTAGATACACATTTAAACTGGTTTACAATGTGACTTTGTGTTATCAGATTTATGTCCATATTCTTGTAACCTTCAGTGAGCCACTCAGTGACAAGTAGTGAGCTACTTGTTGGAGACCCCTGTTCTACAGTGTCTTTCTCCCGAGATATTCCATTAAAATCACTGTGGTTTGAATGTAACGCTTACAGCTGTGAGTCAAATAAAATCACCACTAGTGCTCTCGGAGTGTCTATGTCATGTCTACTGTCTGCTATTTCTGCTGTACTACCATGACGAGTAAACAGATCTTCATGTGTAATAGGCGCTTTTCCACATGAGGACTATGTCAGTGTCATTAAATGACATATTTGTGCAGCTGTGTTAACTCTTTATCATCTACAAAGTGATGTGGATGGAAGAGTTTTCTAAAACGTTCATCATTTCAGAAAATGACCAAAGCTTTTAACCGGCGTAAAAGACAGTTACTGATGATTATCCTGCAGCTGCTTAGGTATTAATTGACTAAGTTATTAGACTTATTTATCAGGGAGGACAGTGATTTGTAAGGCTTTAGTAACGGTCATGCATCTGTATAATCCTGTTAATCGCTCTCAGTCTTTCCAACTCATTGCTTTTGTCTCTCCGTCTCTCTTCCTCCCTGTCTTTCTCTCCCTCTCCCTCGCTCTCCATCTTCCTCTTTCTGCAACAATGCAATGTCAGTGGCTTACATAAGCACATGCGTAGACGGAGAGAAACTAAGCCGTTCTAAAGCGTGATGACTGAACCAGAAATTCAAAGACTCCCCCCCAAAAAAAGCTGTGAAGAGGAAGAGACGGAAAACAGAAAAGAGAATCTTTAATTCTGATGAAAGGAAGACACTGAGAGCATCTGCCTTGTGTGTTAAAAGTCCTAGTTTGGATGAGATCAATATTTTACCCCACAGCTGTATGTCTGCACATAGAGCTTTAGATATGGTGAAGAACTAAAAACAGCAAAGCCAAAATACATTAAAAAGAGCATGAAAGACATTTCCCAGGATGCATCCAAATATTCACATTGGCTCAAGTCATTAAAAAAGGAAATGTATTCATATTCACCATAGAGGAGAGTCACGACCCCTCCCCCACCACATGTACACTAACTCAGACACTCAGACACTAAAGGCTGCCAAATGTCAACTGAGATCTGGGACAGTTTCCTCGCAGGCATGGCACAGACGCCTATACACAGCCAGATGAGATCCTGCATCCACCCGAGCGTGTGGTTACCACGGTGACCCTGGCTCTCTCTCCATCACCACCAATAAAAACGCTGGAAAGCTGCAGAAGGGTGAGGGGGGAGGGGGGGGATTGTCTGGGAGGCATCTAGTGGAATGTCATGTGGTATTACCCCAAACAAAGTGTGTACTGGTGCTGTGTGTGTTCAGTGTTGGACATTTAAAGGGTTTGAAAAGGGCCTCGGAGCTTGTCTGGATGCTCCGGTGGGGTAATAAAACACACACAAAGAGACGGGCGCGTTTAATGTCCGTTTATAGGCTGTGTTTGTCTGAGCTTGATTCAGGTTTAGTAGCCATTAACGTCAGCACGCAGTGCCGGGGGGCTTTACTGCACTGATGATTACACAGGCTCATTGACTCTCCGTTGAAGTTCAAGCGTCGATGCATCGAGTGTTATTGGGTGCTATTTAAATGGACACATGTGGCCCTCGCCACATTGACTGCATGCACCAAAACACAAAAGCATCATAACATGGTGTATTCAAATATTCATGTCCAAAGGCAGTAGGCTATATGGTTCAATTTGGTGCAATTGGGTCCAATCAGTTTGGTGCATGTCTCAGTGTCTACTAAGCTAGTATTCTCAGTTTCCTCCTTTTGGTTTTCCACACTGAAAATCATACACTCTCAGTCCAACATTAAATTTTTTGTCTGTCCAGCTTTCTTTGTCACGTTACAATTAAATTAATACTTTGACATTTTGGGGAAATACACTTATTCTTAGGATTGATAACACGCTCATATCTGTCCGTATGAGATATGAAGCAATGGCCAGCGGGTGTTTAGCTTATACAAAGACTGGAAACAGGGGGAAACAGCGAGCCTGGCTTTGTCCAAAAGTAACAAAGTCTGCCTACCAGCACCTCTAAAGCTCACTAATTAACATGTTATAGTAGTAGAATAAATATTTTTTTTTTAATTTATTAATTTATTTGACAGGGACAATATATGTAGGCATTGTTACACTTAATTAAAGTGCAACCAATGCAACGTATATAGGACTTAGCCGTGGCTAATTTGCAGACTTTGTTCCTGGTTCAGCTTTAAAAAAAAATAAAAAATACATAATACAACATCGTACATTACAATCAATTTACATATATATGTTTCCAATCAATAATCAGTGATCGCATGCAGGTTTGGTTTAGTTTCAGCCAGTGTTTCACCTTTTCATTAAACGTTTTCAGGTCAGGTTGTGTTTTTATTTCCGTTGGTATAGTCTGAAGTAAAGTATATATTGTAAATCCCTTTCATGTATGAACTATTGTGTGTTGGGTTTCACTTTGTACCAGAAGATGTTATTGTAAACCTGATGACATTCTTCAATGCACATGAGCCAAATAGATTAAAACATTCCTGATTCAAGAGTTAAAAATAACCAGTTCACACATTACATTTTCTATTTAATAAACAGCATTGATTTTTTTTTACTCTTCATCACTCACTGCCTTCATTCTGTCAGCTGTAAATCATTGTGGGTTTCATTAAAACTTGTCGGCTGCTGTGTGTCCCTTAGTTACAACGAGGAAGTGACCCCCAGTGACACCGGGATGGGAGGGAGAGAATGCACAGAGGAAATGTAGTAAGGAAAAAAAGAGAAAAGGAAAAGACAAAGGTGTGAAAATAAAGGAAGAGGAGATAGAGAGGAATGGGGGCAGCATGCTGGATGTAGTAAATCTCTCTCTGGCTCTCGGTGGAGAGAGGAGAGGGCCATGTCCAGATTTATGGCTGCCTGCTGGGGTAATAAGAGAATGGATTGGATCCTTTTCAATCGCCCCCTTCACAACCTTGTAGTGCCTGCAGCCAACATAAGATCAACCTCACTGCTGCTATATGATGATCTATATACTCTATGATCTGCTACAATATGCAGACCGTTTAACCCGAGGTGATTTACAGTAGATATTCTCTTGTCACATGTAGGTCAGTGGCTCCTGTCTGGTCCCCACAGACTCGGTTCTGCCAACTGTATCAGATGATTGTCTGCTGCCATGGAGATAGAAATGGAGCTGGCTCTGGTTTGGAGTTTTTGGAGAGAGAGAGAGAGAGACAGGCAGACAGTTTTGAAGTATGTGCACGTGCAGAGAAGCACCTCTTGAGATGCAAGCAAAACTAATGGGCTAGTTTAACAGTATAATGGCAACAGAGATAATAAGCTGCTTCCTATTTCCTCCTTCCTGTCGATACCAGACTGTTTCTCTTCCCCCACACTGTACAGCCTCGTGGGCTAAACAAGCAAAACACAGAGAGACACAACTAGAGGTGATATTGTTTATCCGCCCTGCCCTGCGTGACTCAGGGGAATTCTCACAGTGATGATTGAGGATGTAGATATCATTTACCTACAGCAGTGTCGGGTTATTCAGTTTTTGTTTACCAAACTGACGAAGAAGGACAACGCTGCAGCAGAGGCTTCGCTTAGTGGCGCACATCCTAATGAAACAAAAAGACCTTCACCAATGGCAGGATTGTAATTGAAGCGATGGCTGCAATGTTATTAAAGGACCACGAAAGTAAGACAGAAATGATGTCTGCTGTTGGCGATCTACAACTTGGTGGCGCTATGTGTAGCTCTCGGCCACTTTCATTTTGTCAAATTAGCTCTCAGAGGAAACAAGGTTGGAGACCCCTGGTCTATAGCATCTCATGAAGGGTGAACCACCAATAAATGCTTCTTCTAGGGCCACTTACTCACTAATACTAAATTACTTTCTGCATGTTTAACACATTACGGAATGATGTAAGGTACATCCCAGCGGTATTATGTCAGCCAGATCCTAAGAAATACTTCTGACAGTTTGTAATTATGGTTAGACCTTTGATGGGCGGGAACAAAGCCCCACGTTGACAGTGACCCTCAGGGCAGCCATTGTTGGAGCTGACTTCACCTGGACTTCTATGGGGGTGTTTGTCTGGTGGTCTAAAAGGTTCTCCCAAAGGGAAAATACCGATGTAATATTGTGAAAGCACTCGTGGTTTCAACAGACCAAACCACCGTTGGTGATGACATTGATACAAGCAGAAAGAGTATCATAGCACAGGGTCTAAAAATCCTCTGGCTCCTTGTGTGACAAATTATAACAGAGATCATAACAGCCCATCGGCTACAAAGGGTAAACTGAAAGAATGAATATGATGATCTAATTTTGGAGAAAAAAAATCACTAAGCTGTGTTGTTGGAAAATCAAATTGAAGACTGCAGGTCATGATACACATGTAATTATGAGGTGATAACCAAATGGATTAGGAGTTATTACCAAACATGTTCCTAATCCAGCATCACTCATGTCTGCTGCTGCCCATACATCATGTGCAGTCTTGTTTTGGGTCTCTAAAGAACCAATGGTTTGTGACACTGTTGACCTTTAGCAAGGCAGTTAAGTTAACACAAGGCCTTGACCCCTCAGACAGCATTGTCACTATTAGCTACTGCCTGCTGGAGGCAAGGGAGATATATTGTTCTGCTTGACACTCCTGCAGCAGGAGGAGGATGAACAAAAGAAGGAAGAAAACAAGTCTAACAGCACCGTCCAAATAAGATACGATATTCCTTTATTAGTCCCACAGTGGGGGAATTTGCAGTGTACAGCAGGAAAGGGGATAGTGCAGAAACAAGAAGCAGCAGTAAAAACAAAAATCAAGATACAACACAGAGCAAAAAGCAAAACAAAAGTAGACAGACATATAAAATAATGAACAATTTAAATAGAAGGAAATATAAAAATAGGAACAATATAAACAAGGGGGATATTAAAACGTGGAACAATATATACAGTATTGACAATAAACAGACTATTAACACAATTGCACAGGTGTTGCATTCATTGCAATTGCACAAATGAAGAGCAAGTATGCATTTGCTTTCCATAAAGTATTATTCCAAAGTGCCCTTCGGTCAAAAGGTTAGGTGCTTTCCTGAAACTGACAAGCAGTGATCGGGGTGGGGTGAGACCCAGCCTTCACTAGCTAACTGTCAGGACTTTACGACGTGCCTGAGGGAGGAAGAGCAAGATAATTGCACAACTTGTGTGTATGTGATTTAGAGGGGTGGGGAACAGGGAGGTGGTGGGATGTTCTCGGGTTTATGGATGCTTGTCCTAATCAACCTTCTCCGACAGCTTCACTTTTATGAGCCGTCACATCACCTGACTGTCACAGTGCTCTGATGGTCACTGACCTCCTGCAGGTTGCTCAAGGTCAAATAACCATACATGCGTGAGGTGTATTAGAACAGGAGAGTGTTTTTCCTCTAATGGCAAAGGTTAAATAATCGGAATACTCACACACGATGTGCTCTCCTGTTCTTACGTTTGAAAACAAGTTGGCTTTTCAAATAATTAGTAAGCCAGAAATTAGTTTCTAAACTGACCCACTAGATTTTAGAATTTATATTTCAAAAATATATATTTTTTTCCATTTGAATAAACAACCTTTTACTACTTCTATACACAGTCTTAATTTTTTTAAAGGAATATTTTGACATTTTGGGAAAGACGCTCATTTCATGTGTGCGTTAAAGGTACTGTTTGTAAGTCCTAACACATATAAATCATACACAGAAGCACCAAAACTGCAATGTTATATCTAGTGATAGTGATTAATTAACATGTTGTGTCTCGTTTGTGTAATCCCTACACAAACTTCATAGTAAAAACAACAAGTTCGGTGTTAAACATGGATGTATTAAGGAGAACTGGATACCATTCAAAGATGGTGCTCCATTCATGTCTATGAAAGTTGCTCACTGGGTGCATACGCTTTATGCTTATGCTAAAAGCCCCAGCTCATCAGCCTCAACCAGTGAAAATAACTCACCTGATGACTATATTTGATCACATTCATCTTTACATCAGGTTCATTGAATCAGTTGTTGTCTTTAATGACAGTGTAATGTTTTTTGGCATGCTTCGGGGCCTCAGACACATTTGATTTAACCTCTGCTGACATGTCACTGTCCACTGTGTGCTTCTACACACTGTTGGTAACATTACACTACAACAGCACCAGCCTCATGGGAGGATAAAGCACATATGTACACATACATCAACACACACACATGCCTTCAGGGTTTCCTCCTGAGGTGACATTCAATGCTGTCAAGCCGTCACCTGGGTTATGGCTGATTACTGTGACTGTTGTGTTTCTCCTGTCTTACAGTATTAGTGTGTGAGAGCTTCAGGTACACAGTTGCTGCACAATACCTATTTCCGTTTTTTCACTGTGGCCTTTAGTGCTTTATTTGACATGTTTCTCTCAGATAAACACCTCTTCTTGCTCTTAATGTGTCAGTCTGTAGGTTTAAATGTATTTCTCTTATTGCCGTTGTCTTCTTTGTCTCTTTCACTCTCTTGCCCTGTATCTGGGTGCTGTTGCCTCATCGTACAGACCCTGAAGCTGAAAACATCCAAAGGGGAAACGATATATGACCTCCTCAGTGTAATGCACCGTATTTTTTCTGTTTTTTATCGTGTTCTTTGTGCAGAATCTGAGGAGAGATGGGGGTTGTGCTTCATGAGGTGAGGTGACAACATGGTTTTCTCACTTTGCTACAGATTAATTAGCCCTGAAGATCAAACAACCAACAGCGAATGCATGAACACCCTATCAACCCTTTCCCCCCCAGAAACAATTAAGATACTCCCAATCTGTCTAGTACTTATTACGTTGTGCCATCTGACCATCCCGCATCAGACACCTTAGCGGGGGCACAAAGGTATCTCCCATGGGAATATTCTCTCCATCTGTTTATCGTACTGAAATCAGAGGCACATGGTGTACTGGAAGAGTTTTGTTGGAGCTTCAATCAGCATCTGTTTCACGGTAGTCTTTAGGAGATGTGATAAAATGCAGATTAAGATCTGATAAAAGCTCTGTGGTTTCACACTGAGGTGTCACATCTTGATGAGATCAGATTAATGAGACGAGATGAGACATAAAAACAAAATGCATAATAATGCCTATAAGCAGCCTCAGATTCAAAGAAAAATAACCTAGAAATCATCAGAGAAAGCAGACTAGGTACATAGTGAAAGTAGATGATACAACTATAAATAATAAAGTTTATGATCGAGTGGATTAGCAGCATCCTTTACTATAAAGAATATTAGCCATTATTATCAACTGGACATTAACCTAAGCAACCAGTGTTGTCATTTGTTATATAGCTAAGTTTTAATAAAAAGCTATTTGGCTCTTCACCAGCCCTTTTGTTAAATATATACACAACACAGGCCAGCCATTAGGAGTTATGGGCAGGGGGACAGACTTTCCAAATTGGGCCCCTCATCCACCCCGAATCCAGGTCGCCCAGTTTCATATGATACCATTATCTTCACTCCAGCTTCACTACAGCAGGTTTTCAGAGCCAGCTCCTCATCTTTATACGCTCAGCTTCGCCTGTCATACCTGGTGCTTCTCCAGAAATGTGTTCATTGCCTCTCTGATCCTTTCATTTTCTTGTTCTCTCTGTAGCCTGGCTTTTATTTTTTGAGCCCCCGATCAGGGCTTTCCACAAGGATATGGACTAGCCAGCTAGTGGGAAACAGTAGCCAGATAGGGGAATCCTTTTTAAATTTTTTTATAAAAGCCCAAATTTAGTGACCTCTGGCACATTCTAATGCTACTATGCCATCATATACACTGATCGTAATTGTTGTAAACACGTAGTGAATTATTGTGAAGGAGAATTAGGCTCCTAGTGTGTTTTAGCCCACACAGTCTGTAATAGTTATTAATATTTAAAACCACGTCTATTCCTGACTGATCAGAACTTTTCTAATTTAGAATCATTAGACCTTATTTATTATTTATTTATTGACACCTTCACCTGAAAGGTTTATGTTATAAGACATGCCACAATGATGGTTAATGTATAAATGCACTGTTATTCAATGGAAATAAACACGGTTACTTCTAGCCCGTGTATTGATTTTAAATTAAACTATTTATAAATAAACTTGAATATAGTAAATCAACCTCAGGTCATCTTCGTCTTCATTTTCATCTTCACCATCATCAGATTTTTTATCATATACTGCAGGAAGTTCCATTACTTCATATTTATATTTATGATTTGGGACATCTGCATGTATATAAGATAAGATAAGATAAGATAAGATATTCCTTTGTTAGTCCCGCAGTGGGGAAATTTGCAGTGTATAGCAGCAAAGGGGATAGTGCAAAAAACAAGATGCATCAGCTAACACAGTAAAAAAAGAGCTAAACAAAGTGTAACAAAATATGAACCATTTAAATAGAAGGAAGTATAAAAATAGGAGCAGTATATACAGTATTGACAATAAACAGACTGTTAACAAAATTGCACAAGTGGAAAATGATATTGCACATTGAGAATGAAATGAAATTCCACCTGAAAATATTGCACAGTATGAATTACACCTTAGTAGTAATAATGATAATGATATCTATAGATCTATATAGATCTATAGATATATATATCTATATATATCTATATCTATATATATCTATAGATATAGATATATATATATGATATATATATCATATATATATGTACGTATATATATATATAAATACATATATATATATGTATTTATATATATATGTATATGTATATATATGATATATACATATACATATATATATATACATATACATATATATGATATATATCATATATATACGTATATATCATATATATATATATATATATATATATATATATATATATATATCATATATATATATTGTGTTGTGTCAGGCATAGATATATATATATATATATATATGTCTGTGCCTGACACAACATACAGACAAGTGAGTATTATGTAGTAATACTATGCACCCAGACAGCAGAGTGTATGATGCACACAGACAGAGCTCAGGAGTTCTGGTAGTGTTGTGTAACCTGTAGATAGATGCCACCTACTGGTCAAAACAGTGTTATCATCAACAGCCAGTACAAAGTGTGATTTATCAACAATGAAACTGACTGTAGACCATTAAGATTAAAAATATAGTAATAATAATATATCTTAACAAACACATTTAAAACCGGAAGTTAGCCTGTTTATTTGCAACCCTAATAGTCCCCCTTTGTTTTTGAACCAGCTAGGAACCTTCCTCCCCGTCGCTTGGTTCCCCTGGTGGAGGCGGACGAGTTGCTGAAGGAGCAAACCAAAATGGCGAGCCAAGAGGAGTCAGTGAGGGAGTTCGTCGCTGTTACAGATGTGGACGAGGAGAGGGCCCGCTTCTTCCTGGAGTCCGCCGGCTGGAACCTACAGGTCGGTGTTATCTGCGTGTTCCGGAGGACTAGCACCGGCGGGAGGTCTGAGGGGGACAGCGGGGAGAGGACATGTGTCAGGCGGATAGATAGCTCGCAGGCTAACGCTAGCCTCTCTGTAGTGCCGGTGATTTGTGCAAGTCACCCTTTGACAATGGACCTGACCGGCTCTCTGTCACCACACAACAGGGCTGCAGGACAGTTAGTATGTTGGTCCACTACCAGGTCCAGTCCTCAGGTCTCTCTACAGAGCAGGCTGTCTTTAAGTTGTGGCTAACACTAGTCAGCCGGGAGTCCATCGAGCTAGCTAGCGTTAGCCTGTAACCATGTATCAATGTATCAATGTATCAATGTTAGTTAACCTGGTAAAGATCAGCAGTTAGCTCATGAAGCTACAACATCAGGTGTCCCATTGAAGCATGTGTTATGTGGTTAGGATGAATAACGCACATCTACTCACTAGTGGAGTCAAGTGCATAAAGAGTGACTTTACTAAATAGAGAGTTACTGTAGAGAGAAAGAGACAAGACATCTGTGAGCTGGGACAGTCTGGGACACTTCAGTTCAGACAGCTTTATTTATCCCCAAGGGGGCAATATATATATATATATATATAAGATTATTATTTGTTCTCCTTAAGGGCACATTATAACGTCGGCCTGAAGGCATCAGAGAGCATGTGTTTGTGGTTAGGATGAATAACTCACATCTACTCACTAGTGGAGTCAAGTACATAAAGAGTGACTTTACTAAATAGAGAGTTACTGTAGAGAGGAAGGGACAATACATCTATGAGCTGGGACAGTCTGGTTCACTTCAGTTCAGTTCAGTTCAGACTACTTTATTTATCCCCAAGGGGGGCAATTCATTTGTAGCATTCCCAGTCCATACATCCATACATACAACAGACAACCAATTATTAGTTAAGTCAAAGGAAACATATTAAAGGCATGGTGCAGTTGGAGGGACACGTTACAATAAGAACCATATACATACATAGGATTATAGCAATACAAGACACAAAATAAGAAACAATATATAAGACTATTTGTTCTCCTTAAGGGTACATTATAACGTCGGCCTGAAGGCATCAGAGAGCATGTGTTTGTGGTTAGGATGAATAATGCATATCTACTCTATTAGTGGAGTCAAGTACATAAAGAGTGACTTTACTAAATAGAGAGTTACTGTAGAGAGAAAGAGACAATACATCTGTGAGCTGGGACAGTCTGGTTCACTTCAGTTCAGTTCAGACAACTTCATTTATCCCCAAGGCTGGCAATTCATTTGTAGCATTCCCAGTCCATACATCCGTACATACAACAGACAACCAATTATTAGTTAAGTCAAAGGAAACATATTAAAGTCATGGGACAGTTGGAGGGACACGTTACAATAAGAACCATATAAATACATAGGATTATAGCAATAAAAGCCCAAAAATAAGAAACAATATATAAGGAACAACATATGTTAAAGTTCCTCTAAATAACAGTCATTTAAAATGGGTATGGTCTGTGTTCAGCAGCTTAACAGCAGAAGGGATAAAGGACTTGGAGTAACGATTTGTTCTCCTTAAGAGCACATTATAACGTCGGCCTGAAGGCATCAGAGAGCATAATGGTTGTGGTTAGGATGAATAACGCATATCTACTCTATTAGTGGAGTCAAGTACATAAAGAGTGACTTTACTAAATAGAGAGTTACTGTAGAGAGAAAGAGACAATACATCAATGAGCTGGGACAGTCTGGTGTAAATGACGCAGCAGCCTCAGATGGAGTTGAGTTCTACAGCTTTGGACTGAGATGCTGTCTGAAAAGGTCATCAACATGTGACATGTGTTATGGTCTCTCAGGATTTTCAGGACTACTATTTGCACTGACACTTCTATTTATTAGGTATTTATACAAGGAGAACTACTGGAGAGTCATTGGGTTTTTATATATATAGCACTTTTAAAGACCTGATTGCTTTTATACTGCTTTTACTCTGTTAATCATCCTGTCATCCACTTTTTATTCTGCTGCAGCATCGCACTTTGTTCACTGTGTTATGTTCTATGTTTGTGATTGTTTTTGTATGTCTGTGTTTGCACCTTGGTCCGCTGGCACCGTCATTTCGTTTTAACCGTGTACTTTGTATGTGGAAAAATGACAATGAAGTTGAACTTGAACTTTGTGACCTTAATGTTTTTCTCTCCTCCCAGCTTGCACTCGCCAGTTTCTTTGAGGATGGAGCTGATGACGACATAGTGACGCTTCCTCAACCTGAGTTGGGCTCTTCAGTGTCCAGGTCTGCTGGGCCGAGGTAATGTTTACAGCTTGCCACTGCTTTTTTATTACTACCACACTTTCAATCTGATGGAAATGTAATGGCACATACACTTATCCATAATTCTACGCAGCTGTGTTCACATCAGTAAACTTTCATCGTTCACCAGTTTAATTTTGTAACATACAATTCAGTGCGACAACCTTATATTTTTCTTTATCATCATCAGCGCTCAGCCCAGAGTGACCTCCTTCAGAGATCTGATGCATGAGGCAGAGGAGGAGAGTGATGAGGAGGAAGGCCAAAGGTAAGTTTAATTGCCAGTTCTGTCTGTTGTTTAGCGAATGTGTCACTCACTTTTACAATACCAGATGAAGGAAGAAGGCACGCTTAGTGTTGTATTGAAAAGCCACCCAGCCTTTTATTCTGAAATGATTTAATTGAGCCCCATACAGGAGATATTTGTCTGCTTTGCCCTCCGTCTTGAGATACTCACAGATCAGAGTTAGATAAATTACAGACACCTCAGAGGGATTATAAAGTGGACTCAAGACAAATTGATGAATAAAGGTCTTTCTCATCCTCTTAAATGGTTGTGAAAGTTTCGTTGCAGACTGTAAACGTTGCTGTGTGTCTGAGCTGTACATCCTCACAATGTGTGGATGGTAGAAAGTCACTCCTAGCAGGGTGATTCCAGAATGCACCAAACTATTTTTGGTCTCACCTCATTCACTGTGAGCTGCTTTTCTGCAGCATCAACAGATTCTGCTGCCGGGGCAGTGCGGTGGACTGGTTGTTAAGGGACTGAGTTTTATAAATATAATATACATCATTTACATTTCCCCCAGTTCTGTTTTACGGTACATGATGGCTTTATTTACTCGTTTTCACCTGACATGCGTGTAGAATTAAGGCGCTATTTCTCTGTGTGTTTTTGAGATGTCCTCCTGCCAGGTAACTAGCTGTAAGCAGTAGGGCTGTATCAAACCAAATCTTTGATTGAGGTTTTCAAATGAAGCTTTGAATGTCTCATCATATTTTATGATGTCATCACTCATAAAAAATGGGACAAATATGATTTTTTTTGTTATTGTGGTTAAATAAATGTAATTTCTGGTGCGGTTAGATTGCTGGGGAGATACAGGATCATGGGTTGGTGGTGGATGACTCTTTCCTCCGTCTAAATGTGTCTAAAACCAAAGCATTGATTATTGACTTCAGGTAGCCGCCACCAAGCCCAAGGTGTTGATATTGATCTAGTGGAGCACTGCAAATATTTGGGTATTGTTCTCGATGACAAAATGTGCTTTGAATGTTGGTCCAGCAAAGACTTTTTGTCAACAGTCTAATTGGCCGATAATAGAGAGGGGAAATATGACCTGTTTAACTTCCTAACACTACATCTAAGCAGCTTCTAATATATAATTAGAACTACTAATTCCAAGATTTTTTTTTATCAAAAATAAAATCATTTATTTCGTAATCATTTGAATTGTGTGTTTGTATATAAATAACCACTATAGATGACAATAACAAAGTAAAAGAACAACAATTTAAAATTTGACGGTTGGAATGTAGCACATCAATATTGATCAAGGTGGACCAGCAAGGTGATACTGACTTGACTACAGGCTGCTTTAGACGCAGTGATGGTGAGCTGTCTCTGATGAAAGAGGATTATTGTGAGAGAGGCATGGTGAAATATTTGCCACATCTTACATGACCATGAGAGAGGACACTAGTTGATGACATGTCTCATCTCGCACTTGTTTATTTACATCGTGTCGCTACGGTTCACTAGACAATTTCATTAGACCCACCTCCCACAGTGACATTCAGTGAACTTTTTGTTGTTATTTTGTGGGCTGTTCTTTTTCATGTCTGCTGTTTTGCTTACATTGTGGAAGAATTCCTTATCAACTCTTTGACACCCCGCCAGGTTTTTTGCGGGGGGATCAGAGCGCAGCGGGCAGCAGATCGTTGGGCCTCCCAAGAAGAAGAGCTCCAATGAAGTGGTGGAGGATTTGTTCAAGGGGGCCAGGGAACATGGGGCTGTGCCTCTGGACCGGCCTGGGAGAGGTCCAGGAGAGTCCAGCAAAGCCAAGGTAAGCTCAAACTCATTGTCCTTTTTCGGGCTCCTTCTGTAGTGTCACATTTTTTGTCCTATACCATTTTTTTCCCCCTGTGGTGTCTGTATACATTCATTTGTTATTACCCAAACAGGAGGTTCATCAGCTTCTGTTTGTGTTTGTAATTCTTCTCCCTCCCATTTGTTTTGAACCTCTCCTCTTAGGCCTTCATTGGTGGAGGCTACAGGCTAGGAGCAGCTCCCGAGGAGGAGTCAGCCTATGTGTCTGGAGAGAGGCATGGCGCCAAAAGCCAGCAGGATGTGAGTACAGATCCTGATGGCTCCTTTGCTTTGTTTCTGGCAGCACTGGTAATAGTCAAGCCTTCTAGGTGGTTCCTCTGCCAATAGAGCAGGTTGATCATTCAACCTAATTCACTGCTAATTCTTTGAGGTCATCATGCTGAGTCAGGACATTTTACATAAACTAATGTGTATTTCTGTACACATACGGGAGAGCATTGTTTTTATGAAACATTGTGCATGTATGTATGTGTGTGTGTTAGGTACACGTGGTGCTGAAGCTGTGGAAGACGGGTTTCAGTCTGGATAACGGTGAGCTCAGAAACTACAGCGATCCTGGAAATGCCAACTTCCTTGAGGCGATCAGGAGGGGGTGAGAACATTCTGTTAATTTATTCTAACATATAGATTCATATAGGTCCATGAGGACACGCCATGTCCTTAATGTTTATATGGAAATATCAGACTTGGGGAGTAACGGAATACATGGAACAGCGTTATGTAATTAAGATACAAAAAATAACTGTATTCTGTTACAGGTACAGAAAAAAAGACAATCAGATCACTGATATGTTTAGTAAAAATAGGGATTACTAGCAGGATTTACATTTTTAAATATATATATATATATATATATAGGAATGATATACTAGGGTTACCATGCACAAGTCTCACACAATGGCCTTTAATGTGGAAATTTCACCATTTTCACCATTATTTCATTCTTGATTGTCACCCTGCAGGGAGATTCCCCTAGAGCTGAGGCAGCGGTCTCGAGGGGGCCAGGTCAACCTAGACATGGAGGACCACAGGGACGAGGACTTCTCCAAACCCAAGATGGCCTTCAGGGCCTTTGGAGGCGAAGGACAGAAGTTGGGATGGTAAGACTTTGTTGTTTCATTTAACACGGTTTCTGTATTGCTTCTCCTCAGCAACATATTACCGATCAAAAAAGCAACAGCTGAATTCAATGCGAGGTCTAAATGAAGGCTGGTAAACCAGTCTTACTTACTTGTTCTACATGGGAATGAATCATCCTTAGTCTGGGTATTGACTTTGAGCCTGGGCTCTTTCCAGATAAATGACTGGTTTCTAATTAGTTACGTGACACTGTTGGAGCACATTTAAATCTCAAGGACAGAGTTGTCTCTACTCTTTTAAAGTAAAATCAAGGGATTTTAACAGCACTTAAAATAACCCTAATAAAAAAGCAATACATTTAAAATGACACGTGTACTGTAAATTCTACACAATCAACCTCCAATTATCACATTTGTTCAAATAAAATGAAGACAAATTTGATGTCTTACCTGTTCTCTTGTCTGCCGTAGAGGTTGTCTGCTGCCGGGTCATGTTATTCACCTGTAGACTGTTTGGACAGTGGATTGTGCTGCAAGAGGCTGTTCAGTACCTCTTTATAGAGTTTCAGTCGGCACCATCAGACCTGTAGCTAAGTGTCAATTTTTAGCATGAAATAAAATGGGCTTAATTGAATAATCGATTTTAATTGGTTAATCATCCATCTAGTTTCTGCTGCTTCTCCAGGTCAGTGATATGGTATTCTGCAAAAACATATAGTCAGTGTCCAGTAAAAAAAAACGTGTTTCTCTTCTTTTTTTTTTATTAAATTGAAGGATTAAACCTGCAGTAGGCAAAACAAATTTGGCATCATTGGGCAAAAATTCCATAATAACTTTTCATCATATTGTAATTCAAGTGTTGTGAGAGAAAACTAGACTTCTGCACCTCCTCATGGCTCTGTTTTCAGACTTAAGAAAATCTAGCCCGTGACGGGACACTTTGGCCAATCAGAGGTCATTTCAGAGAGACAGAGCGTTCCTATTGGCTGTTCATTCAACGGAGGCAGCTGTCAATCACTCGTGTACTCCGACCAAACGGTCAAACTAGGCAACGCTGATTAAATATGAATCAATATACTGTTACTGTGATGCCTATTTCTCTCCTCAAATATTCTCAGAAACATCTTTTTAGTGTACTGTTTAGCTGTAAAATGAGAAAGTTTGTGACCTGGCTGGTGGGCGGTGCTTGGTATTTCCTCAACATGGCTGTCGGGTCACAAACTTTCTCAGATGCATGTTTTTCACAGGACAGCACTGGTCATTTTTATTGTCTTTTTAAAGTTTTTGTTTGTTTGAAAACTTTAATATCCCCATTAGCAATTAAATTGACAAAAATATATATTGATAGGATATATGAATAGGGATTAAACACGGGATTTATTAATAAGAAATGGTTGAAATGGAAAGAAAAAGAGAATCAGACTGGAGCAGGAAACAGTTCTGCTGCTGGTAGAGGAGTCATCCGATAAATCAAGTGCAGACTATGAAGATGCAAGTTGCAAATGAATCAGTGCCAGCTTTACTCTTGTTCTTTTGACTCTTGGTGCAGAAAAAGTTAAACTAGCCTATTCTGACAGACAAGTCAGACTCATTTTTTCCCATCCTCCTCCTCTTCCCCTAGTGCCACCCCAGAGTTGACTACAGCTCCGGCCACCTCCCAACATGACCAGTCCACCAATGAGGCCGAAGCCACCGCCACTGTGGCCCTCGACTCCTCCCAGCCCGTCACTAACATTCAGATCCGACTGGCCGACGGCGGCAGGCTGGTCCAACGGTTCAACCACACCCACAGGTGATTGATTTGCTCTTTTCAACTCGATATTACACAAAAACCTATATTAGACCGCTACAGCTGTCTTATGTGTCTGTAGGTCTGTGGAAATGTTTACTGGCCTAGTTAAGACAGCAGACCTACCTGTGTCCACTGAAAAACTCAAAATGCCTCATAGATCTGATCTGTCCCTTTTGAGAGTCCCAAGTGCTGAAAAGGTTTAAACAAATGTTTATTTTGATTGCAAATGCAGAGACATCAAACTAAATATTGTATGTAAATCGCATCATGTCATGTAGACGCGGAGGGAGAGGCGTGAGGCGAAGATGAGGCCTGCGCGATATGAGGAAAATCTGTGATTTGCGATAACATTGTTCAATATATATCATATTCCCGTTACGATGTGTTTGTTGTATCCCTCAGGGTGTCTGACATTCGCCAGTTTTTGGTGGGGGCCCGGCCCGCCATGGCTGCCAGGGAGTTTGTTCTCATGACCACCTTCCCCAACAAGGAGCTGACGGACGAGAGCGAGACGCTGGAGCAGGCCAACCTCCTCAACGCTGTCATCGTCCAGCGGCTAAATTGAGGGGGAGAGTAAGAGCACCCTCCCCCTTTCCCTCCCCCCCCCCTGGTGGTGTGGCTGAGTAACGGCAGCCCTGTGAAACCTGCTGCCCCTTCTGAGGGAGGAGAAAACACAGACTTATGATGTATGGACTTCTAATTTCTGATTTTTGTTTTTCTAAAGTACAACATAACATTCTGCACCCCCCCTTCCCCCCCTCCCCCCTCCCTGGTCTGTGGTCTGTGATGGGTGGTAATGACCCAAAGACCCAGCAGCAGTCCAGCTCCCTGCACAGATGTTCACTAACCCGGCTTTCCCTTCCTTTAACTTGCTCCCAAACTTTTCCTCTTCTATTAACCTTAATGTGGCCCCTTCAGCTATGTTTACTATCAGCTGCTGGGGCCTCACCAGACCCATGCAGCGGCAGACTCGACAGCACAAACCAGAACCACATAAGGAATACTAGTCTTATTAAGGTAGAAGTACACATTGATAATGTGGTTTTGTACTAGTTTCCATTTCTCTCCACATATTGGTTTTGGAGAGAGAAGTGTAATAGTGTAACAAAACTCTGAGGGGATCCGATACCAGTAGCCTTACGCTCCGTTATTCACCTCCAGAACCACACCTGTCCCTTTGCTCTAATGAAGATGGAATTATTTTTTTAAACTGCCTCTCCCCCCCCCTTCCCCATTTTTTTTTCCTTTACAGACTGTAGGATTGTCCCAGATAGACAGTGGCATTTTGATATTGTGTAACATAAAAACCGTTACACATGGCTTTATTGTCAAACCAATGGTTGAGCAAAAGAACATTTAGATTGTAAACACTGGTTTGTAGAAGTGGAAGTTGAATTCCTTTGACACACTGACATCTTCTATGCATCCTGGGGCAGAACGCAGAAAAATGTTTGGACCTCTGGTGAAATAAATCCATTTTATGGTTGATGTATAAAGAACTTATGGTCTTGTGTTTTTATTATTATAGGTGGGAAAATGGATATTTATCATAAATATCCCTGTTCCCAAGTTGACATAATTTGTCACTTTTTGGATTGTTTTTTTTAATTTGATGTTGTGGTTCTGTCCAAATGTCTTCATCTTATATAGTACCAGAGTACTAGACCTGCTCTATATGAAAAGCGTCTGGAGATAACTTCTGTTATGATTTGACGCTTTTTAAAAATAAATTGAATTCAATTGAATCTTCTTTAATATCTTTATCATTGTTCAGTGCATGCACATTAACTACACTAACTGGATCCCTTTGGGCAGCAGCATCATATCAGAAATGTAGATTTTCTTTAATGGAAACTGGATTTCTTGATCTGGTTTCATTCCAAAAAGCCAAGATGGTGAAAGCCAAAATGCCAAACTCGAGGCTTTAAAACAGCAGTCCACAAACCAGTGGGTGACTACGTTCACTTCTTATATACACTCTATGGTTCTAAATAGGACTAAAAGCATGTCTTCGTCCAGGTGAGTGTTAATTTACATAACTTGGTAACACACAATATACAGTATGTAGCTTGTGTTTAGAGTGCATGGAGAAATTACAACTCATCTGGAAGAAAACAAGAACATGGGCTAGTGGTGCACTTGAGCCTCTTGTGGCCAAAATTAATATTTATAACAAACATTTGAAAAAAATAATCCTTACATAAAAATGTTACCTGCCTAAACTTTTTTTTTCTCCACCTGTTTTCACAGGTGAAAAAAATTAAGGAATTTAGAAAGATGATTAAAAACGATTTTTGTTTTGTTTCTTGGGTTCTAATCTGCGACCTTTGTTGCCTATCACACTCTTTTGTCATCAGATATAAATATACAGTAGCATAGTTACAGCACATGTATTATATACGCTGGTGAATATGTTCCTTTTGTTTCTGCTTCTCCAGAATGATATTGATTAGATCAAACCAGAAGAGACTCACAGTGCTGTGTGTTTCTAAGAGATTAATCTCATACTGTCATCATTTGTGTCACTCAAGATAAGATATAAAGCACAAATAATCTGCAGTTTAAATTTATTGTATTTTGAACCAACATTTATCTGTGTTGCCATGCACGCCCACGTGGACACTCCATGACATGCACTTAGAGCCAATTATCTGTTGTTGTGACCTCAGCATAACACCCCCCGAAAACTACTGAGCTGCAGTTTAATGAGTCATGGAGAATGTTGGACAATCAAAAGCTAAAACGTGAATATATTACACTGCTCTTCCAGTTAGAATAGAATATGGCTTATACATGGTGATCATAATTAAATTAATGATCTACCAGTTTAAAATTTCTCGCTACATTAAAGTTGTTCCAGTGGATATCAGAAGCACTTGCTCTTATTGCCGTTGGCTTCTACAGGAGGGAAGATGCGGGCTGTGGAGACGTGAGCAGAGACCATCTGAGTATCTGCTTGGACAGGATGCTTTGACTCAGAGCTCTTCATCTAAATTAGCCCCATCTCTCACTGCAGCTTTTCCCCTCTCGCTGGCTCTCTTTTCAGTTTTACACTGCAGTGTGGGTGAGCAGTCAGTGCACTGTAATCTGTGTTATACAGTATATATATATATGTGTGTGTATGTGTGTCTGTGTGTATATGCTGTGTATATATATATATATATATATGTGTGTGTGTGTATAAATATATAAATTATATATATAAATAATGTGTGTATGTATTTATATGTATATATGTGTGTATACAGTATGTATATATGTATGTGTATACATATATGTATATATGTGTGTATTTACAGTATGTATAGTCATTATATTATATTATATTATATTATATTGTATTATATTATATTATATTGTATTATATTATATTATATTGAATTATATTACATTATATAATATAATATAATATAATATATTGAATTATATTGTATTATATTATATTAATTATATTATATTATATTGTATTGTATTATATCACATATTGTATTATATTTATATCATATTATATTATATTTATATCATATATATATTATATTATATTATATTATATTATATTATATTATATTATATTAATATTATATTATATTATATTATACTAGATAGATTATATAGATATATTATCCAACTAATTTCAGTAGGCCTGATAAATGATGTGATGTTGATGTAGGCCTCCACTATGACCGCCAGGGGGCCAGTGTTTTAGTCTGAAATCCATCTGTACGGGTTTTATTTTGGAGGTTGGGGGCGGAAGTGGTGTTGTATAATAAACGCTATTGATGCTGGTCTCCCTGCAGAGCGAGAGAGAGACAGACACAGACAGACAGAGACAGAGAGAGAGAGAGAGAGAGAGAGAGAGACAGAGACAGACAGAGAGAGAGAGAGACAGAGACAGACAGCTGAGGAGACCCGCCGGAGGAGCAGACAGACAGACAGACAGACTGCCGGTGCAGGGACAGGGACAGAGACAGAGCCAGCTCCAGTACACAGCGTTACCATGGGAGTGGAGATCGAGACCATAACCCCTGGAGACGGTAAAGCGTGTTCGCGTTCATTCCTGTTCATGTAGCCTGATAAGAGCCGCAGAAACAGCGCATTCACTGCGCAGTGTGTCCGTTATATTAAGATCCTCTCTGGTTCCTCCACAGGAAGGACTTTCCCCAAAAAAGGACAGACGTGCGTGGTGCATTATGTTGGTGAGTTTTAAATAAGAAACTTATTACTTTGCATGCATGAACACATTGTGCACATTGTGGTTATTTTGTACTCATGGAGGCCGAACAAGTGGAGTGACGGCTGGGGGGCAACTGTCTGCTGCAGAAGAGCCTGCTAATCCTGTAAGTATCACACTGTACAGCCCATAATAAGGCTGTTAAAGCGAGACTGGAGCACTCAGCGTGGCTGTGGAGCGATCAGACATGTCTCACTGTCCACTGGGCTGCATGGACATTTAACCAATTCACCACATCACCTCTCCCTAGAGGAGACACTGGGATGCGATCATGTCCACAGCAGGAGGAGACACTGGGATGTGATCATGTCCACAGCAGGAGGAGACACTGGGATGCGATCATGTCCACAGCAGGAGGAGACACTGGGATGTGATCATGTCCACAGCAGGAGGAGACACTGGGATGTGATCATGTCCACAGCAGGAGGAGACACTGGGATGTGATCATGTCCACACTGGGATTTGATCATGTCCACAGCAGGAGAAGACACTGGGATGCGATCATGTCCACAGCAGGAGGAGACACTGGGATGTGATCATGTCCACAGCAGGAGGAGACACTTGGATTCCATCATGTCCACAGCAGGAGGAGACACTGGGATGTGATCATGTCCACAGCAGGAGGAGACACTGGGATGTGATCATGTCCACAGCAGGAGGAGACACTTGGATTCCATCATGTCCACAGCAGGAGAAGACACTGGGATGTGATCATGTCCACAGCAGGAAGAGACACTGGGATGTGATCATGTCCACAGCAGGAAGAGACACTGGGATGTGATCATGTCCACAGCAGGAGGAGACACTTGGATTCCATCATGTCCACAGCAGGAGGAGACACTGGGATGTGATCATGTCCACAGCAGGAGGAGACACTGGGATGTGATCATGTCCACAGCAGGAGGAGACACTGGGATGTGATCATGTCCACACTGGGATGCGATCATGTCCACAGCAGGAGAAGACACTGGGATGTGATCATGTCCACAGCAGGAAGAGACACTGGGATGTGATCATGTCCACAGCAGGAAGAGACACTGGGATGTGATCATGTCCACACTGGGATGCGATCATGTCCACAGCAGGAGAAGACACTGGGATGTGATCATGTCCACAGCAGGAGGAGACACTGGGATGTGATCATGTCCACAGCAGGAGGAGACACTGGGATGTGATCATGTCCACAGCAGGAAGAGACACTGGGATGTGATCATGCCCACAGCAGGAGGAGACACTGGGATGTGATCATGCCCACAGCAGGAGGAGACACTGGGATGTGATCATGTCCATAGTAGGAGCAGTGGCTGCGGGTCCCGGGGACAGCGCGCTGGATTCATCACTGAATGAAATAATGCGCTCTAGTTTGGGCCGAACGGTCCATTACAGTCTCACCAAGATCTCTGGATAATGTAGTCCTCCTTCCTGTCTGGAGAACTAACACAGACGGAGACGCGGACAGATTCTTCCGCAGGGTTCACTCAGAGCCCAGACAGACAGTGAGACAGACAGGCAGACAGGCAGACAGGCAGACAGGCAGACAGGCAGACAGGCAGACAGGCAGGCAGACAGACAGAGACAGACAGTGAGACAGACAGACAGGCAGACAGGCAGACAGGCAGGCAGGCAGGCAGACAGACAGAGACAGACAGACCAACAGCAGGGTTTTAAATCCTGTCTGATTTCCAGCTCTTTTCTGTCTCAGTCTGAGTTTCTGGGGGGGTTGGTGTTGGTGGTGTTTAGCTGAGCGGATTATAACCGTCTGGCCGGCTGTAATAATGACTCTCTGTATTATTCCTGTAATATTTTCTCCAGAGATACACAACGTATGAATAACACTAAATATTTAAAGTATTGCCCATTATACCTCCTATAGGTCTATATGACATCACTCATTTATTCCTATAGAGGCTCATAATATCAGTTGTATCATTTCATTCTTTGTGTAACCATGATGCAGCTATAGGACCAATATACTGTACAGTATCATATAGGTATATCTAGGGCTGCTGATGATTATTTTCATTATTGATTAATGTACCAATTAATCATTAAGTTTATAGAATGTCAGTAAATAAAGAAATGCTCCTCACAGTTTCCCAGAGCCCAAGTTGACGTTTTAAAATGTCTTGTTTTGTCTGATAAGCAGTCCTGAACCATAGACTGTTTATAAAGATATTCAGATTAATATTCTAAAAGGCTAGAAAACCAGAAAATATTCACATTTTATGAGCTGGAACTAGTGATTTTTTTTAATCACAAAGTACAGCTGAGGCTGATGGGAGTGTCAGTAGGTCTGCAGGTCAAATAAAAACTCTGGTCTGATGGAGACAGACAGACAGACAGACATAGAGACAGACAGACACACAGATATTTCCATCCACAGTGAGACTGCTTGCCTGGCTAGACATTTATTAAAAGAGATTACAGTTTAAACACAGTACAATGAAACATGCAGCATCAGCAGCAAACTGGGGTTTCAGATGGATTTTGCCTCCCACCGTGCTACGCTATATATTTGTCCGCACCTATTCTTAGTTTGGCAAAGCTGGTCTCCGTCCTCTTGCTTGGTAAGACAGACATAACTCTGTCTCTGTAATACAAGCCTCTTTGCTTCAACATTATGTAACAAGACCTGATTTGGGCCTCTCACAGTCAAGCGCTTTTTTTTAATTTCTTTTTAGCCATGAGTCTGCATCTCTTCTGTTTGTTTTTCATATCACACACAAACTACAGGATTTCCTCTCTGGGCGGTCTCCCTTCCTGTCAGCCTACAAAGCAGCCTTGAAATGCCACATGAAACAGGATCTTCCATTACAGCAGCCTTTTTTAAATGGAAACGTCCACGTGAAGATCAAAACTTGGATTTGCTGGCTTCTCAGGAAGTCTCTGCGTGCAGGAAATGGTCGGTGTTGGAAAGTGTCAACACTGCGTTGTTTGCTGGTGAAATGGGCCAAAGTGGCTTTGATTGGACCTTTCAGCTCTTACAGATTAATTCCATTAAGCTGCTATCTTGATGTCCAGGAGAGGACAAGACACCCACTCCACTGCCTGGAGTACAGGCTGCATCTCACCAGCCGCCCCCTGATGTGCCCAACAACATAAGCAATGTTGCACCTTCTCCCACACTACACACACACACACACACACACTCGCATCACACCAAACCATCACGCACACACATGCTGCCTTGCCGGTGCTAATAACAGTAATAGCGGCGGTGTAAATAGTCTCGGAGGGGTGCTATTCTGCGTTTTCCTGACTGTCACACTGAAACCCTGCAGCCAGCTGCAGCGGCTATTTCTGAGATCCTTGGAATCCCTTCATTTGCGTTCTCAATATACACACAAGCAGGGAAGATGGATGTCAGACAAGTTTGGGAGATGTATTTGTGTTTCCTGTGTTTTTACGAAATGTTATAAATACAGTTTCTTCATCCTGAATGTTTGCTGCACAGAGAGCCAGTATTTTTCCATCATTATCTGGTCTGCATATGTTTCTGCAGCAGGAATTCTCTTCGTGACAAATCCTGTTATGTTGTGCATGTTCAGAGTGTTCAGTGGCTGGATTTTTCACCCACAGGATAAAGCTGTGTACATTGGCAGCTGACTCTGTGCCTTTCTCCATCTCCTTGTCCACAGGCTCCCTGACAGACGGACGCAAGTTTGACTCATCTCGTGATAGGGACAAGCCCTTCAGGTTCAAGATCGGCAAGCAGGAAGTGATCCGAGGCTGGGAGGAGGGTGTAGTGCAGGTAGGCTGGAGAACTGAACGCATACTGCACACATCAAATATGCACTAAAGTCACTCTTTTAAATGTTAACCTTGTGAAATACTATAAATTCTGCAGGTCACACTCATCCATCATTTCAGTAAAGGGTATACTTGACATGCTACGGTGTATTTGTTATTGGAACAGACTGATTCTAGGGGAAAAAAGTCATGCCACTAAGCAGCTTCAACAGTCATGATTCAGAGGCAGAAATAATTCCGATCGCAAGACAGAAAATGCATTTTGCCGCTGATAATGTCGTTAGTTCATCTGCTGAAATCCATTAATTTATTGACATGGTTCCATTATCGAGATTTCACCCACCAAGGTTTCCATTAGCACCGCAAACAGTGGGTCAATACAGCAGGCAGGACGCGGCTCTTTATCTCACACACTGAGCCCTGCAGCATTTAGATGAGCTGGCTACTGAATGGTGCAGCCTGTGTGCAGGTCCTGTAGATTGATGGCAGTGTAGCCTCATGTTCTCTACGTTCTCTGTGTTTGTGTGTTAGAACGTCAGTTTTTAATATCTCAATAAGACATCTGTTTTTAAAAAGCTTTTGATGACTGCGACATCAAATATTGTGAGGATTAGATTTAGAAATAATGAAGCATCATTAGTAAGAGACATGTTTTCAATTTCACTTCCCTCTGTGGTTTATTATCCTACTTGGACTGCATTATGATCTAATTAACTGTTCCACATGAGCCCTGTTGTTTCTTTCTCTCTCCTCGTGCCTCCAGATGAGTGTGGGTCAAAGGGCCAAGCTGACCTGCTCAGCTGACTTCGCTTATGGAAACAAAGGCCACCCGGGCATCATTCCTCCTAACGCCACCCTCATCTTTGATGTTGAGCTGCTGGGTTTGGAATGAAACAAATTCATGGCCTGATTTTTGTGTGTGTGTGTGTAAGTAATCCGCAACAATTTAGCCTACTATCTACTGGGGTCTGTTACACAAAAGCAGAATAAAGAAATCAAGGATAAGAGAGAAAGCGAGGCTTGACCTAGTCTAGTCAGTTCATCCTGGCTTAATGCGTTTCACGTAGGCCAAGCCAGGCTGAGGAGGTGTGACTAGGTTGAGCCACGTGTAAGGAATTCAGATAGATGCGCGTTCACGGCTTTCTTCAACAGACCACGAGGTCGGTCACAGATTTACTAATGAAATGGAGTAAACGCGTTCCGTGTACTTTAAACCCAGTGAGAAACATCTACTAATGGAAGATTAGGAGGAAGTAAAGCATATAATATGTAGAAAAGGAGACACGGCCGTTGGTGGCTGTAATAAAACAGCGAGAAAAAAACGTGGCAGACAATAGCCGATATAGAATAGACCGACTCAATGTATAAGTAGCCTAAAAATAGCCTATAATGTTACATTCACTCACCACTGCTGTTAACTGAAACTGTCATAATTAAACCATTCAAGGAGTTACTGTCACTTTGCCTTAAAAGTGAGCAGTGGGAGTTAATATATTATTTAGGAAATTTACCATGAAGATTAATTACAACCACTAAAAAGGTTAGCACTGTTTGCTTTTGGTGTGGATTAGCATCTCAAAGTTCGCCAAAGTTGAAGTTAACATGATAAATTAGCAATTTTCATCACCCCCGAAAGTAAATCCACTGATCGCAGCGGTTCTGTTGAAATTAATCGATCAATCAATTGAATTCAAACTTCATTGTTTTAAATGCCGGTGTGACCGCGTCTTTCATACTATCAATCTATTTGTTAAATTGTATATTTCCTGTCTTTCAGGCAGCTAATAGTGTCCTTATGTTTCACTACACAAAGACAATCAACTTGCAGAGACTTGAATAGAGTGGTAATCCATCCCAGCAAATGTTTTATCTGCTATTCTTCAAGCAGGGACCATTTTGAGTACTGTCCTTGGCAGTGCATTGATGTAAGTGCAAACAACTGAGATCTGCGAGTAAGCTGTCTAAATACACTATTCATGAGCTGTGTTGTTGGACAATTGAATAGATATGGATAAAGTGAATTTGATGGTGTGAATTACGATGTTTCTAGCATTAGCAATGATGCTGTTTAGCAGATGTCTTTGAAATCTCAGCTGTCGGGGCAGCCTTGAATGCACCAACATAAGAGTATTAAAGGTCCCATATTGTAAAAAGTGAGATTTTCATGTAATTTATATTATAAAGCAGGTTCAAGTGCTTTATAAATACTGTTTAAACTATCAAAAACGCTCACTATACGGAGAAACACACACAGCCCGTATTCAGGAACTGTGCGTTTGAAACAAGCCGTTTCAAATTGGGATTTCTTCCCATTTGTGATGTCACAAATATACAATTATGTATACCATTACACGGTTTTAAACGTAAACATTACAAATGTGTCCCGGTTTATTTCCTGTTGCAGTGCATGTAAATAACATCAGCTAACAGGAAGTAAACATTGACCCAAGTTGTTGCCTAGCAACGCAATTGCAACGCAATTGCGTTGCAATTCCGTTGAAATGCACTAAAACGGAGCGTTTCAGACAGAGCATGAATACAGGTATATTCAGGCAGACAGTACGAGGAAAATAATGTATTTTTTTTAACATAACAGTGTGTAAACATGTTCTAGTGGAAACACGAAATACGTATACCTAAATAAGTATGAACCTGAAAATGAGCACGATATGGGACCTTTAAACAATCCCTGCTCACATGCAGCCATGCAATTATCGCATAACATTAATAAAAAGTAGAGTTGTACATTGTGTCGGTTACCTATTTTGAGCAAGTTCGGGTTTCGAGCCAAAAATATTTGCTTGACAAAGATCTTAAAGTTTTGAAATTCAACATTTCAGGAGTTTGTAATATTCAGTGTGCAGACTACCTCTCTTTTACCAAAATCTGCCATAGCCGACTTCTGTTGCTCCATGAATTAACACTCAGCGGCTCACGTTACCGCAGTCTTGTAAAGGAAGGAGTGAGCGGAGGGGTACTTAGTTGGTTGCAATCTGCAACCACACCACTAGATGCCACCAAATCCTACACACTGTACCTTTAAACCCCTTGGACGTGAGCAGTAATGTACACCCGAGGCATGCTGTTATTTCTGCTTTATCCTAAATTTTCCCTCTTGTTGTCTTTCGCAGGTGACTTCCTACCTGGGTGACCTGGAGAGAAGCTAGGAGAGTCTGCACTTGATTCTATAAGAGGCTTGAGTCTATAGTTCCACTACTTATTTCATCAAAACTATGACAGTTTGTGTTATTTTGTCTCTGTG
Source organism: Sebastes fasciatus (assembly GCF_043250625.1). NCBI lineage: Eukaryota > Metazoa > Chordata > Actinopteri > Perciformes > Sebastidae > Sebastes > Sebastes fasciatus. The sequence continues at coordinate 10,032,861 of NC_133802.1, read as the reverse complement.
ACTGAGTGAATTATATTTTTCCATCATATTCTTACTCCTAAAAACCATGGGCCATAACCTTACAAACCTCCATGTTCTTAATCTTGAAACCTTTTGAATTGCGCTTTACTTTTCTTTGTTTTTACAAGTGTTGGTTGTGCATGGTTACGCTGAGAAGTACAAAATACCAATGAACCACTAGCAGCGACATTCATCTCTTATGAGTCAATGCAAACTAGTATTATAATGTACAAGAGCTGGTGCTTGTTATATCACAGAAACAAAAAAAAGTATATAAAAAGAAAATGAAAAGCACATATTTGTATCCCCGTCCAGCTGAAAATCATTACAAATGATTTTTCTGTTAGAGAGATATAAGGCTTAGTGTTGACTTTAGTGGTAGTGAAATGACAAGTCATGGGAGGCCTTAATGGTGCAACACAGGAACTGGGTTTGCTTACATAAAATGCCAATTTCTATATAGTATCACTGTGTTTAAATTGTTAACGGATGTGTGAGCTGGAGAGGGGTAATTGGCGCAAAGGAAAAAACAATCACAGTTGTAGATAGTTCTAATGTGTGCCTAAATATTCTCACCAGACACCTGGTTACTACCTTGCCCTGTCTGCATGTTCTAGGCCCGATGGAATCCGTAGTACGTACATGTTTAAAGCTTTGCATCCTATTTGCGTTATTATTGCCTTCTCATCTCACCAAGTCTTTAAACCCCATTTAAAGCCATACACACAGGTCGAACAGTGCAAAGACGGGAGTTGCGTTGACGCACATCAATTGGATTATTTTTTTTTCTTAGAAAAAAAGGGAAATGCTTGAAATTTTCAAAAGGGGGTTGAGGTATCAATCAAATGGTGACCTCCCCCACTATTTTGTGTAACAACTTCAATCATGTATTTTTCAGATGCCAACTTTCTATCTCTGAGAATCAACAGAGCTAATGTATAACCTATGATGACAGATAATGTTTTTCTTTTTTTTCTTCTTTTTTTAGCCAGTGTCAGTAAAGTACCACACTGCCTGACTGAAGTCTGCATTGTGGTTGAAAAAGAAGCTGACACACGGGCATCCTAGTGGTTTTGTATCTCAAATAGATAGTTTTAAATGGAGTTTAATGAAGGAATATGCTGGCCTGGCTGTCAGATATTGACCGTGGCTGTCGATGTTACGTATTGGCCAAGCTGCAACTGGTGCGGCAGCAGTCCACCTCTGTACTGTGTAGTTATTTGCTGATACGTTATTGTATGCAGACTAAACCAATGATGACATATTTAAAATAAAAGAAGTGCTCTCCACTTGGTTTTTGTTTTTGCCTTTTTTGTATGCATAAATGTATATATAATAACCCAGGGGATCACTGCATCTGTAATTAACACTGACGGGTCATTCTGCAAAATGAGGGCTTATGATACTTATAATGTGTTTTCTGTTGTTTGTTTGTTTTCTTCAGTTTTTTAGTGCAAAACGTTCATGAGTATGTTTACCCTGTTGCATAACTACTTCTAGTTAAGTAAAGAATCTAAGTACCTCTTCCTCCATTTATAATTAAGAGAAATAGATCTGCTGCTGTGCCGACTCAAAGTACCACAGAAGGCAGGATTTGCAGCCTTCTGTGTGACTGTGCAGTATGTCCTTGGCGACGACTGTCTTCAAAGTTAAACACACATTTTTGAGTGGTTAACAAAACACTTAACAATCATCACTGTATTCCTTTGAACATAAATGGGAGCCTGTTGCTTAAAGGGGCACCAGTCATGAGGAGTATTGCTATGTATTATAGAACTGGATACCAGACCCCAAGATGGTGCCACCCTCCAGTTTTCTAGCTTCCTTGTTTACTTCCGGGTTGTGCGGCCCACTGAATATGTGCAATAGTGTTTCTCCCGCTGGCCCCGCCCACGAGCTCCCGCCCAGCCCATAGACTTTACATTGTGATGACATAGTGTCACATATTTTTAAAAATCGCTTTTCTCGGCTCGATGGAAGTTTTATAAATATGAAACCGCCATGGATCAAAAGTTCAGAATAGAAAGAGTCCCTAATCGACCTTGTTTGCAGTTGGAGGTGTCCTGTCAACAGTTTTACCGATGTCTATTTTACAACGGTGGTCACGGCTGAGCGGCGGCACCGTATCCAGGTCTTATTATAAATCCATGAGTACTAGTCTGTGGAAACTGTTGTGTAATGTCTTCTGTGGCTTTGGGGGAGTTTTGCCAAGTCTGAAAAAATAACGCAGCTTATGTCATCAGCCATTGGTTGCATTATGGGAAATGCAGTATCTAGTATTTTTTGGAGCTTGAACTTTACTACAGGTAATAAATATCAGGATATCTCGGCCTCTGTGGCACTGATTTTGACCATTCTTTTTTTTTTTTTTTACTCTATCTTTTGAGTCCCCCAACTTTATGGAAGTGCTATACTGAATCACTGGAGTGTCCCTTTAAAATGAAAACTCAACAATTGTTTTGTTTTTTAATAAGTAACTCTAAATCCTGAGATTTCAATAATGGAAAAGGACATATTTGCATTCGGTACTGTAGACGTTTGGTGTCATCAGTTATAAATTTCGTATCTCCAAGTCAGTGCCCTGCTATACCTTAGACTGAGGCTCTTTGATGACCTAAATGAAATTTTGTCTTGATCTTGATTTTTTTTTGTCAAACTTTATGACTCCATGGTAGGATCACATTTAATTTATGCTGCAGCAGGAGTATGGGGTTTTAAGGGTGTCTCTGATGGTAACTCTATCCAAACAACACAAACAGGTTGAGGGATGGTGCTACAATGTTTTCTCCTTATGACTTGCATTTGATTTTCAGGAACAATTAACCCAGTGTAATATAAACTGTATATAGTCAAACTAAAAGGAATAAAGATTTATAAGGGACAATAGAAGGAGGATATCTGAGATAAACCAATATGTTGGGTTGGGCTTTTAATGAGGAGATTTTTGTGGATCTATACATTACAATTAGCCATGTGATCATCTTGGTTGTTGTTCTTGTAAACCCATAGGCCTATGGGCTGGGTAACTTATGGTGGACACTTAAATCAATCAATGGAGGAGTCGATTAGGGTCCATACTCTTAGTGAAAACAGTGTCAGAAAATAACTGTTCCTGAGGGCTATATTTGGGCTTACGGTCACTCCTTTTTATTTCCTTTTAACGGGTACAGTCGTACAGCACAGTCACATGTTTTAAGACACAACAGTCATAAGTGTCCTTAGGAGGCAGTCCGTGAGCTTCGGCATCCCCTCAATGTCCATACATTGTGCCATTAAGAAGGGATGAATAATATTTTTCGTCCATAGGCCCAGAGAAAACATAAATGTACAGAGAGGAAAAATAACGGAATAATGTTTGTTTATACTTATATTAGGAGAGAAGAGAGGATAAATAGAGAAGAGAAATTGAAAAAGGATAAATAAATAAAAGATAAAGTTAGAAAATAAAAAATAAAAGAATATAAAAATAGAATAGGAATAATAATAATAAACAAAAACTAAATAGAGAAAAATAAATAGGGAAAAATAAATAAATAAAATAAAAATAAAGAGAAACAAAGTAAATAGTGATAATAAATCACAACGAAAAAATAAATACCAACAAAAATGAGTAGAAGAATAAAAAACAAAAATCCCCAAGTTGTTACATATTAATTTGGTTCACATCAATTAAGGAAAAATAAGTTTATTGGGGTCCACTTAGTTAAGAATGCATCTGTCCTATAGTTGTAACCTTGCAGTGATGTTTTCCATGTAGTAAACCTCTTTAACCTTCTCTCTCCATTGTGTTACTGAGGGGGGCTTCGCCTCGGCATCAGCCAGGAGACTGTAATCATCTTCTTAGCAATTAAAAGTAGGGCTCTGAGTAGTAATATCCGATTGTTATCTTCTATATCCTCTGTTAATATTCCCAGTAGGCTATTCTCCTGTTCATATGGCAGATGCTGAGCAGAGGACAGCCTTGTCACACACACACACACATGGCCTGTTGGTCTACCCTACTCTATCCCCCCCGAGGTCATGGTGATTATTTTATTTTAAATTGTTTTAATTTTTGTAATTATTTCAAAATGACAGTATACATAGTAACAGCAGAAAACATTAAAAACATTTACATACAAAAGAAGCATAGCGAAAACATAAACAAAGAGCTGTGCCAAACACAAAAGGACAACAGAAATGAAACAAAACCAACATAAAATTCAAAAACAAAAAAAGATCACGCGAGAGAATGACAATAATTTCACTTAAAAACTTTAAAGATATTGCATAAATTCATTGTTTTCATTGCTTTTTTTGTTTTGTGAGGAATAAATTGTTGAGAGATATAGATCCATTTCTTTCATAAATACAAAGAAATTAGGCTTTTTTGGGGGTAAATTTACACTTGTGAATGTGGAACTTCGCAAGAATTAAAATCAAATTAATAAGAAAAAATGCATTACTGTCTTTGTCACTGTAATCATAGCAACCAAATATAATATTTCTATAGTACAGTGCAAAATCTGAGAAAATGTTAACAAGTATAAAAATTATTGACATCTTTCCACAATTCACATGTATATTTACAGGACCAGAATAAATGAGAGCAAGTTTCAGGATGTGATTCGCAGAAGGACCAATTTACATCTATGTCACTTTAACTTTTCTAAGAAATGTTTCACTGGATAGAATCTGTGGATCAATGACACCTCTTTTACCTGATTTATTAGAAGGAACTTTTGCGGTAAGGACCAAACTTTCTTCCAGTCAATATCACTAACAAGATTAATAAATATATATAATAGTAAGTCGATATCACTAACAAGATTAATATATATATATATAATAATAAGTCAATATCACTAACAAGATTAATATATATATAATAATAAGTCAATATCACTAACAAGATTAATATATATATATATAATAAGTCAATATCACTAACAAAATTAATATATATATATATATATAATAATAAGTCAATATCACTAACAAGATTAATATATATATATATAATAGTAAGTCGATATCACTAACAAGATTAATATATATATATATATATATATATATATATATATATATATATAAATCAATATCACTAACAAAACTACTCCAATAAAATGTTGCTGCCGGAGTAGAAACCACCCTGTCCTGAAACAAGGCCCTTATCCTGGAGTTCATACCTCTATTAACAGAAAAACAGAATTATTATAAGGTCTGTTTCTTGAATAAATGGTCATGGTGATTATTATTATTATTATTATAAGGTCTGTTTCTTGAATAAATGGTCATTTGGTGAGTCAGAAAGTTCATGTGACCGATACGGGAGGCGTGGCTTATGACGTCATCATCACCGATTGACGTGTGTGCAGGACCAGGAAGCAGCAGCAGCAGCAGCAGCAGTGACATCACTTTCCAGAATCCCCCTCAGCACGACGAAGAGCAGCCAGAGAGACTGAGAAGAGAGACAAACACAATAGAGGAGTTAGCTGCTGTCTGCGATTCAGAAGTCTTCAAGCGGATTTTTTTTTTACAACCAAGACTTTAAAGGTGAGCCTGTCTCCACTAAAGAAACCCTAACGGACCCCGCTAGCAGCTATCAGCTAACACTTAGGTTTCGTTTAACGTTATCTAACAAGCTAACAAGCTAGCTCTTCCTGCTGTTTATCACGGAACAAAGACGGTGTGCTGAGCCAGACTCAGCTAAAACACACCAGCTGTGTCTTCATCTATCAATCTGTTTCTAATGTCTAGTATCTAGCAGAGCAGTCTCTCTGCGGTCAACCAGCGGAAGGTTATTTTGATGTAACTGCACTGAGGCAGCATGACGGTGATTAGCATTGTTTCATGTTGTAACTTAACTATAATCACGTGATACAGACTAAATGATAAACAGATATTAGACGCTGAGGGAAACGCCTAGCTACTATTATACTCAGTTAATCCCTGTGTATTGTCATCCCTGAGCCTGTTGTTGTTATAGCGTTAACAGTGAGTTCTTGTTTATAATAACATACTAACGGTATGTTATGTAACGTGTGAAGTCATAATAAGCTAAGCTAACACAGTGTGGGCCATTTAACGGTACAGTAGAAAGGGTGTGGGTCAGTTCAGACCGTTGTCAGCCCTCCTCCTCCTCCTCCATCCTCCATCCCTCCCTCTGTCTGTTTCCCAGCCATGTCAATAGACCGGAATAAGCTGCCAAGAAGACCACATTCTTGTATCAAACCAATTCGTTCAGGCTTACTGAAGTTAGTCCTCTCTTTCCTTTCCAGTTTCCAACCAAAGCTTTTGCTCTGCTATAGCTACATACTTTGAGGCTGAGCTCAGCAGTGATGGGAAAGCTTCTTCCTGAACTTATTTATCACATCTACTCTACCTGTTTTACAAGTGCAATTACCTCTGTTTACATTACATCTATTTTATTTTATTCCTCTAGTGTAACATTTCTGTTTATATTTATTTATTACATCTACTTTACCTGTTTTATTTGCTTTATAACTGTGTGTGTTTTTACCTGTTATATGTTTTATCTGCCTCGTTTAGTCTTGTCAAGGATTTGTTTTAAAGCACTGACCAGAAGTTGCAACTGTGAATCATGTTGTATTTAATACGATGACAATAAAGCTTTCTATTCTATTCTAACTGCCCTCATCAAAGCAATGCAAACATAAGATACTCACCAAGCTTTTTTACCACCGTTTCTCTTTGCCTGTTTATATACAGATGTAGAAATTACATTGCAAAGAACATCACTTTTCCCACCTTCTTTGAACTGGAGTGGCAGAAGTGACTCAAGGATTAAGTTATGTCATTGGAAAAAAAGCTAAATTTTTTTCCAGGCTTATTCACTTCTACCTCTGTCCAACTAGTCCGAATGAGGGAGGAATATAAAGGGACTTAAGCGAGCAAACAAACACAGCTGCAAGGTAAACACTAGACGGTATGAAAATGCCCCTCTGTGTCCACTAACACAATGATGCTGTTGTCTTGTGAGGACTGAGAATAACAGAGTAGAGTAGTGGCTGGAGTAGCTGGGAGAGTGGCAGTAATGTGATTGTGGTCAGAATGATTTGCTTATTTTAGGGACTCGAGGCCTTTTTTTGCTTACTGGTGTAAAACAACTACATAACCTAGCACTGTGTGGACGTGGCATATCAATGTGGACTCATATTTGTGACTCTTTAAAACATTTGAATATACATTCTTTTTTGTTGGGTTATTTTGGTGCAGTATGGTGTATTAGCTTTCTGTGGAAGTCAGGGCTCAACAGTAATATGTAAAATGCCACATCGGGCTTGTTAATCTAGCAACTCACTTGCCTGATTTGTCAAGTCGTAAAAAAGTAAAAAGCACATCGTTTTTTAATAAATGCTAATAAATAAAACAAAAACATAAACGCCGAACCCTACAAATTATATGTGATGGGGTTAATCTATACAAAAGGGAGTGAGTCAAATCTTTTAACTTGATATTTCTTATTGCTGTCTTTTGTGTCTAACATGTCAGTCATCAGACATTTGTCTTTTTGTAGTCCGTTAGGAGGTCGGTCGTGATGTCTGTTGTTTTTTATGTTATACTGTCATCCTCCTCACTTTGTTTTCCTGTTCCTTATTGAGTAAGAGATGTTCACATATCTCGTGATTGTGACACACAGTTGTCACAATGTGGTGAAGACAATGGATAAGGAATTAGTAATGCTTTTGTGACTGGGAAGACTAATCTGTTTGCTTTTTAAGATTATTTTTTGGCATTTTTTGCCTTTTATTTTAGGGACTCGTTGGGTCGTGTGTTCACCATGACATGGCAAATCGGCAATCCACACCAACTCAGTTTGACCTCACGTTACCTTACATTCAAATAAATTCCATGCAGTGAGGTACGGTATATATAGATTTGAAACTCAAGTTCAAATAACTTTATTTGGCACTTTCACAAGTACAGAGAACGAGCTCATTGGATTTCTTGCACAACGTCTTTTAACGTAGATAAGACCAACAAAAAGCAGGGTGGGGTTGTCAAGAAAGGGTAGACAGGAATATTGTTGTTAAAAAGAAAAAGAACATCCAGGTCATATATTTAGTAAAATAAAGCAAAAATGTACAGATCCAGCTTGAATCAAACTGAGTATGTTGCTATTTACAATGTATGCACCTTTGACCACCAGCACGTTTAATATTAACAGATAGATAGATGTAATCCGTGTGCTTGAGAAGCAGCCAAAGCCTTCTTTTTTTGTTCCAAATCACTATAGACACTGGGCCACAGGGAGCAGTGTGAGCATTAGTGTATCAAGGCAAGGAATGAATTGGATTCACACAGACAGAAGTAAGACTCAAACATACCTGTGTTTATTAGCTGACGTGGTTCTACTGTGTGTCTCAGCCTGTTCTGCTGTATTGTGCTTCATCTCTGTCAGCTGACTGACTGACTTTCATTTCCTCTTCCCTCTTGGCTGCTGTTTTGTTTAATTGCTGTGGCACTGAGTTCCTCTGAGTAGTCTAGTGTGATGAGTCGATCACTGGTCATTACTACTGTATCATAATGGTTTACATTATCAAAGAACCCTGAGAGCCATTAACCGTTGTCTTTGCTTTAATGCTCTCATATGTGTTTTCCCTCCACCCCTGCTTACTCATGTATTATGTAGGGGTGTAAATCACAAGTTTCATCACAATATGATGTTGTATCATGTGTGTTTTGTGGCACCCTGTACTTCACACAAGTCACCGATATGTACAGAACCTTGTGTTTTTCAGTGTAGTGTCGTTGTTTGACCTTGAACAGAAAGCTTTATCATGAAAACACAGTGCTGAGCTTGAGAGTAAATGAATAAAAGAGAAAGATGATAAATGTTCCTTAATTCTTGTGCTACTTCCACCTGCATACCCTCTGTCCTCCTCTCAGTTGGTACTGTCGTCCATATGTACGTCATTTACAGCAGTAAGAGAAAGTCAAAATCAACACACACAGTCTTATCAATGTTTAGTGACATTTCCATCCGCCTGCTTACTACTGTATTTTCAATGCAGCCTCATCGCGAAATTGAGCTTGAACGAAATGGCTACTTACCACATGCATGTCAAGCATCCTCAGGTGTTGTAGCGGTGGTTTGTGCTGCCACATCCTGAGCAGAACATCTGACTCTCTTTGACCTGCTGAATGTTTGATTTTCTTCATCTGTCAGTCACATATGTGTCATCTCTGTGCCATTTAATGCCAGGCAGGTACGCAGCATTTTCATCATCCCATCACATCACAGAATCATTTGATGTGATTGTTGTTGTTGTTGGTCGTCTTGCGGCTGCTCCTGTTAGGGGTCGCCACAGCAGATCATTGATCCGCACATTGATTTGGCATAGATGCCCTTCCCGACGCAACCCCACCTGGGTGGCGAGGGTACGTGTTTTGGTGGTGGGAGGAAACCATCGCGAACACTGGGAGGTGGAACACTAACCACTGCACCACCGTGCCGCCCCACCGAGTCATTTGATACAATGTTAATATAGATTATAGCTTAATGGATGACATTAAGGTACTACGAGGTTATCCCAGTCAGTAGTCTGGCGAGGCTCATCTGGCTGTTTTGTTATCTCATACAGCTATGCCATCCTCCCTTTCTCAAGGTCCTCCACTCACAGCTGTTTGTGTTTTCTCCTTAGGATGTCCCTGTATCCATCCCTCGAGGACCTCAAGGTCGACAAGGTCATCAAGGTAAGTGTGTTAGGGTGAATCGATTTAGACGGAGACATCTATCCGGAGATAATTAGCTCTGTAGTCTGACTGTAGTGGCATGATTACAAAAATAGCTTATGCTTCCTGATCGTATGTGCAGGGAGCGAGATGTTTGCTAATATGATTCCAGACTGTAAAGCTGAGAAATGTGGCAAATATAGCAACATGCAGGAGGGTTACAATGCACACAGATTACTCAAAATTTTAACATTTTTGGAAATGACTAGTATTAAAGGAGCACAGCACAGATTTCACAAAAGAAATTCAGTTTACTCGTCACAAGGAGTGTTACACAGCCTCTGAAAACAGTTGTATAATGTCTTCTGTGGCTCTGGAGTTTCTAAGATTTCAAACGGAAAGCCTGCTGGTGATTAGGGGTTTGAAAGAAGTGAGCATTTACAAGGCTGGGGATCTAATAAAATATTCCATCAAGAGGCATTATGGGAAATGTAGGATGCAGTGTTTTTTATCCTTGACCCATATTAGGGACCAAATGTCAGGATGTCTGAAGACAAGACCTGGCCAAGGGACCATTCTGTCTTTAAGTTGTCTCTTGTGACTTAATTGTAGTCAATAGAAAGTCACTGAGTACTAAATCACAAAGTTTCCTTTAACATTTATCATTGAAAATATCCTTTATTTTTCCTGGTACATTGTTGTGGAGGAAGACGTATTCTGCAATCCCTTAATCTGATTACCAATAGTTGTATTGCTTTGGCCCACAGTACACTGTTTAATTTTGAAGTGCATTGAGGTACACTCAACTCACACTTGCTTAAAAACCATTCATTCAGGGTTTGAGACTCAATACGACATGCATTTTCTAATGAAGATGCATGTTTCCTTCACAACCCAGCTTCAATCATTTCTCCTTCATTTCTCATTTGTGTTGCACCGCCTTTCATCCAGTATTTACCATTTAAAGTTCGAGTACACTTCCAGTTGACTGGTGCGTCTGATTACTTTCTAGGCCCAGGCCCAGTTTGCCCAGACTGCCGCCCCCATGCCAGCCATCACCGAGGGAACCTACCAGGTTCAGCCTGCCACTGCTGGGATGCCAGCAACAAGTGAGTCTCACATATACCGTTGAAAGTTTAGAGAGTATTTTAACCCTCTATTGTGTTTCTAACTTGTTTACGCTCAGGAAAATCTGTAAAAAAAAACCCTCTCTCTAAATCGTAACATGTGTGCTGGCTATTTGTTGATGTCTCTAAGCGGGGGTGTCTGTGGTTTGGAGCCTTTGCTATTCTTTGGAGAAGAACAGCTCTGTGGTATTAGGGATGGATAAAGATGAGTGGAGTGAGAGAACAGGGATGGGAGGAGGAGTTATGGTGTCTTTGGATAATAACGGGGGTAAATGGGCCCCCACAGCGGCTATGATTTCTCCCTTATTGTATTCTGCTCGGGGGAAATGTTTTTGTTTTTGATTTTGTTTGAAAGTAGTCATGAACTTTGCAGTAAGCCAGGCTGAGATGGAAGAACAGCGAGAGAAAGGAGGCATCCAGAAAAGATTAAAAGTGGGTAAAAGATGGGTAGGGGCCCTGTTAGAGATTACAGAACACAACTCTGTTACTTACTTTCACTCACTTCTCCCCCTTTTCCCAGTCTCCCACTCATTCAGTTTCTCCTTTCTCTGTTTGGATGCAAAGTCCTGTGGGCTTTTGGTCTTTTGTTTTTACCTCAGCAGAGCTAGCTGTGAGTCACCATGGAGACTGGCTCTGGCAGTTGCGCTGGGACAGGGCATGATGGGAGAAGGAGAGAGGAGGAGGAGTTGATTTGAAAAGGAGGGAGGAGGAAGAGAGCTGGGGGTGTGAAGGCTCGGACATACTTTCCGCGTTCCGTGCACACGGTTCAATCCATACTACATGAGGGTCTGCGTTGGTCAGGCGTTTCACACATGCACATTTCCCGATCCACCCTCTAATGGTAGCGCTTATTCAATTCTTGCCAGGACTTCGACACCATTTGGCTGTCTTTGTATTCCTTGAAAGACAAATTATATAAATGTGGGAAACAGCCGATCTCCTCGCTCAACCTATCTTCAAAACAAGCATCCATTTTGTTATCCTCTTGTTCTTCTTCTTCTTGGCAAACCAGAGGTGCATACGCCCCCAACTGGACTGGAGAGAGGAACAAGAGATTAACCGGAGCATGTGCAGTCGGTGTGCTTGCTATGCATGCAGTCTGTACGCAGACGTTAGCATAGGACCCTCACGGACACGGGCGGATGACGACATTTACGTCACACGGGCCAAAGTGTTCCCCAACGGACACGTGAACGCGTAAAGTATGAATTGGTCTTAAAAGTGAGCTAGAGGAGAGATGGGAGGAGTTTGTTCTCCTGGTGTGGAGGAGAGAAACGGAGTGGGAAGTGATAGGTGACTGATTGACATCAACAGGGGACCACAGCCTAGCCTTTTATCATCTGTGTAAGTAAACAGGAATATTCACACACGACCCTCATCTGCGTTTTCAAAGCTGCAAAATAATTTCAACTGTGATTGATTCCTTACTGTAAAGCATCAATAAGACACATTAGCCTGGTAAAGCAAGATTCATAATCAGCCAGTGGAACTTCTCAAGAGACGCGAGTCCAGAGGCCTCATTACAGGAAAATGTCCTAACTGTTTGTCTTATCTAAAGTTTCAAAGATAGCAAAAATGCCTTCCAGACACTACCTAGGAGACTTTGAGAAAAGACTTTGAAAAGACTGAAGTCTGACACCCTCTCACATCTTAAGACAATGTGTCGTAAGTCACAGAGTTATTAGTCACAGTCTTTAATACTTAGTAAAGACTGGGGATCTTGCAGGGTCACTATTTACCAGACTACAACTAGATTTCTTTAGAGATGGTGTCACATCCTGCTTGTGGTGGAAATTTACTAGAAGAAAAACAGTTGAGAAACAAGCGGACAGAATTGCTGCAGAGAAAGAGAGAGAGAGAGAGCGAGTACTTCAGCCGGATTTATATGATTGAAGCCAGCAATCCTCAGCTGAAACGTACGATGAGCTCGTAGGCTATTAGCAAACATTCCAGTAGCTAACGTTAGCTTGCAAGTAGCCCCGTTTGGGACAGTGTTTAGCTAGCTAGCTATAGCATATAGCATAATCACTGCAACTTTTTTCCTTCTCCACTGTATCGTGGTACAAATGTGAGGACACGTCAAAGAGGCGCTCTTTTTCACTCCACAACTCCACCAGTTCCTCCATGTTTACCTTCTTCCCCGCTTGCTGCTTCCTGTTTGGTACTAGAGAGAGCGCTCCTATTGGTTGTTGACATTGTTCGCATCATTGAACTTAGGATAATATTAAACTTCATGAAGACGAGGAAAACACTGACTTAAGACAGCTTGGACTGAGTTTAATGACCACCGTACACTAAACAATCAAGATCACGAGAGCGCGTTGCAACTCTAGCAAAACTTGAAACCTTGGGGAGAACCAGGGCTTGACCTGTAGGGTTGAGTCCTGCTTGTATCTTTGATTAGAATGTACCAGTAGGATACTCGAGATGGACAAGCCATGATATCAACGGCTCTCTCTCGTCACTGGCTAGCTAGCTAGCTATCATGGACAAAAAAAAGACGTTGATCAAATTCAAAATGAATCGTCTTGACGGTCGATATATACCTATTAATACATGGACCATGCTACTGTTTGAGTAGCCTTTCAGTCTGTATATTTCTGTGTTCGTGTTCCCCACCTTCGTTGTCATTGCCATACAGACCTAACAACAGTGGTGCTGCCATTTTTGGCAGTTATTTTGAATTTAGGGCGGTCTATGCCAGCCAAATCCCTAAGGTAGGACGGCTCTGTAATAGCTAAATTCTTATCCTAAGATATATTTTTTTTTTCTAAATGCAGTCACATTCTCACAAAAAAGACTACTGGTAATCTGGAAATAGAGGTTTGAGGTCAGGGGCTGTTTCCCAAATACTGTAGCTAAAGATAGACTTCTGAGAAGAATTGGGTCAGGCGAGGGGTGACACGCAAGAACAGAGACATACTTGTGAATTGAATAAAAGAGCGGAGTTCACTGATTTGCCTACTGTATGTGGGTAGATGAGGAGCAGGCCTGTGTGGGAGAGGTGAATGAAAGAGTCGGTGATAAAGCTTATTTGAATTTGACTGGATTAAACAGGAAAGCGCAAAAACATAAATGAAGAAAAACGTTTTGTGAAATAATACAACACATTTAGTGTTCTTTATTAGGGCCTAGTACAGGATGTACAGGATGAGTCAGGATCTCTATCATTTGCTCTTTTTATGACTTTATGTATGGCCAACAACATGTGGGTGTTTCTCTGTTACCTGCACCTGTGCAGTTGGGTGATTGTGAGTGCTTGGGTGGAGCGTGTGTTTGTGGTTGAACCATGTTGACTTTAGACTCGACCCCACCTGGTACAGTCATTGCACAGTCGTTGTTGAAATGAAAGAAATACTCAATATTGATATGAGTATTGACTTAGAATCACTGAGCTACTCCCTGGTACTGTATCTAGATCTTGTTGGTTGTTGTGTCAGACTTTTGAATAATTAATATTATTTGCCTCTAATAATACAAAACGTTTTTATATTTATACTGACAGAGTGAATGATAATGAGTCAGATAACTGTTCATCCAGTCATCCTCACAATCATTAAACAAGCTGACTTTTGCTTTGTTGGTCTGGATTTATAAACAAAACTTTTCACTCTTAATATATTGTGTATATTTTATTTATAATATCATTTGTAATGATAATTACACAATATTGTCAATGCCTGTCTTGGAGAACTGGATTGATCTTGTTTATATCTGCTTTATTGAAGCACATACAGACATCTGAAGGTATGTCAATAAGTTTTCCCTCTAACAAGAAGAGGTTTGATTGGATCACAAAAACTGAACTAATTAGCGCAGGCTAATGTTTGTAAGTTGTTTTTGTTGTTCTTACAGTTATGGCAGTCCTTACGGCTATACATGCTGTTGTAAAATTAGTCAAATATTTGCTAAAATGCAGTTGCAATATGGTCACAAGCCCTAAAGAAAAAGTCAACCTGCGCAATGTGACACAGCCCCACGTCCGTGGTAGACAGGAAGTTAAAAGGCAGAATATAGGAAGGGAGCGCTTTCTTGTTGCTGGTGGAATATGGGGGAAAAG